>NW_027362763.1:18452923-19052923 GCF_046119375.1 Phyllobates terribilis
CACTGTGCTGTATATAGGACTACAGATACTCACTGTGCTGTATATAGAGATACAGATACTCACTGTGCTGTATATAGGGCTACAGATACTCACTGTGCTGTATTATAGGGCTACAGATACTCACTGTGCCTGTATATAGAGCTACAGATGCTCACTGTGCCTGTATATAGAGCTACAGATACTCACTGTGCCTGTATATAGAGCTACAGATACTCACTGTGCCTGTATATAGGGCTACAGATACTCACTGTGCTGTATATAGACTACAGATACTCACTGTGCTGTATATAGGGTTACAGATACTCACTGTGCTGTATATAGAGCTACAGATACTCACTGTGCTGTATATAGAGCTACAGATACTCACTGTGCCTGTATATAGAGCTACAGATACTCACTGTGCCTGTATATAGGGCTACAGATACTCACTGTGCTGTATATAGGCTACAGATACTCACTGTGCTGTATATAGGGCTACAGATACTCACTGTGCCTGTATATAGAGCTACAGATACTCACTGTGCCTGTATATAGAGCTACAGATACTCACTGTGCTGTATATAGGGCTACAGATACTCACTGTGCCTGTATATAGAGCTACAGATACTCACTGTGCCTGTATATAGAGCTACAGATACTCACTGTGCCTGTATATAGAGCTACAGATACTCACTGTGCTGTATATAGGACTACAGATACTCACTGTGCCTGTATATAGAGCTACAGATACTCACTGTGCCTGTATATAGAGCTACAAATACTCACTGTGCTGTATATAGAGCTACAGATACTCACTGTGCCTGTATATAGGACTACAGATACTCACTGTGCTGTATATAGAGCTACAGATACTCACTGTGCTGTATATAGGGTTACAGATACTCACTGTGCTGTATATAGAGCTACAGATACTCACTGTGCTGTATATAGGGCTACAGATACTCACTGTGCCTGTATATAGAGCTACAGATACTCACTGTGCCTGTATATAGAGCTACAGATACTCACTGTGCTGTATATAGAGCTACAGATACTCACTGTGCCTGTATATAGAGCTACAGATACTCACTGTGCCTGTATATAGGGCTACAGATACTCACTGTGCCTGTATATAGGACTACAGATACTCACTGTGCTGTATATAGAGCTACAGATACTCATTGTGCCTGTATATAGAGCTACAGATACTCACTGTGCCTGTATATAGGGCTACAGATACTCACTGTGCTGTATATAGAGCTACAGATACTCACTGTGCTGTATATAGAGCTACAGATACTCACTGTGCTGTATATAGAGCTACAGATACTCACTGTGCCTGTATATAGGGCTACAGATACTCACTGTGCCTGTATATAGGGCTACAGATACTCACTGTGCCTGTATATAGGGCTACAGATACTCACTGTGCTGTATATAGGGCTACAGATACTCACTGTGCTGTATATAGAGCTACAGATACTCACTGTGCTGTATATAGAGCTACAGATACTCACTGTGCTGTATATAGAGCTACAGATACTCACTGTGCTGTATATAGAGCTACAGATACTCACTGTGCCTGTATATAGGGCTACAGATACTCACTGTGCCTGTATATAGGGCTACAGATACTCACTGTGCCTGTATATAGGGCTACAGATACTCACTGTGCTGTATATAGGGCTACAGATACTCACTGTGCTGTATATAGAGCTACAGATACTCACTGTGCTGTATATAGAGCTACAGATATCTCACTGTGCTGTATATAGGACTACAGATACTCACTGTGCTGTATATAGGGCTACAGATACTCACTGTGCCTGTATATAGAGCTACAGATACTCACTGTGCCTGTATATAGAGGACTACAGATACTCACTGTGCTGTATATAGAGGACTACAGATACTCACTGTGCCTGTATATAGGACTACAGATACTCACTGTGCTGTATATAGAGCTACAGATACTCACTGTGCCTGTATATAGAGCTACAGATACTCACTGTGCCTGTATATAGGGCTACAGATACTCACTGTGCTGTATATAGAGCTACAGATACTCACTGTGCTGTATATAGAGCTACAGATACTCACTGTGCTGTATATAGGGCTACAGATACTCACTGTGCTGTATATAGAGCTACAGATACTCACTGTGCTGTATATAGAGCTACAGATACTCACTGTGCTGTATATAGAGCTACAGATACTCACTGTGCTGTATATAGAGCTACAGATACTCACTGTGCTGTATATAGGACTACAGATACTCACTGTGCCTGTATATAGGGCTACAGATACTCACTGTGCTGTATATAGGGCTACAGATACTCACTGTGCCTGTATATAGGGCTACAGATACTCACTGTGCTGTATATAGAGCTACAGATACTCACTGTGCTGTATATAGGGCTACAGATACTCACTGTGCCTGTATATAGGGCTACAGATACTCACTGTGCTGTATATAGAGCTACAGATACTCACTGTGCTGTATATAGAGCTACAGATACTCACTGTGCTGTATATAGAGCTACAGATACTCACTGTGCTGTATATAGAGCTACAGATACTCACTGTGCTGTATATAGAGCTACAGATACTCACTGTGCCTGTATATAGGGTTACAGATACTCACTGTGCTGTATATAGGCTACAGATACTCACTGTGCTGTATATAGAGCTACAGATACTCACTGTGCTGTATATAGAGCTACAGATACTCACTGTGCCTGTATATAGAGCTACAGATACTCACTGTGCTGTATATAGAGCTACAGATACTCACTGTGCTGTATATAGAGCTACAGATACTCACTGTGCTGTATATAGGACTACAGATACTCACTGTGCCTGTATATAGGGCTACAGATACTCACTGTGCTGTATATAGAGCTACAGATACTCACTGTGCTGTATATAGAGCTACAGATACTCACTGTGCTGTATATAGAGCTACAGATACTCACTGTGCTGTATATAGAGCTACAGATACTCACTATGCTGTGTATATAGGGCTACAGATACTCACTGTGCTGTATATAGAGCTACAGATACTCACTGTGCTGTATATAGAGCTACAGATACTCACTGTGCTGTGTATATAGGGCTACAGATACTCACTGTGCTGTATATAGAGCTACAGATACTCACTGTGCTGTGTATATAGGGCTACAGATACTCACTGTGCTGTATATAGAGCTACAGATACTCACTGTGCTGTGTATATAGGGCTACAGATACTCACTGTGCTGTATATAGAGCTACAGATACTCACTGTGCTGTATATAGAGCTACAGATACTCACTGTGCTGTGTATATAGGGCTACAGATACTCACTGTGCTGTATATAGAGCTACAGATACTCACTGTGCTGTATATAGAGCTACAGATACTCACTGTGCTGTGTATATAGGGCTACAGATACTCACTGTGCTGTATATAGAGCTACAGATACTCACTGTGCTGTATATAGGGCTACAGATACTCACTGTGCTGTATATAGAGCTACAGATACTCACTGTGCTGTGTATATAGAGCTACAGATACTCACTGTGCTGTATATAGGGCTACAGATACTCACTGTGCTGTATATAGGGCTACAGATACTCACTGTGCTGTATATAGAGCTACAGATACTCACTGTGCTGTGTATATAGAGCTACAGATACTCACTGTGCTGTATATAGGGCTACAGATACTCACTGTGCTGTATATAGGGCTACAGATACTCACTGTGCTGTATATAGAGCTACAGATACTCACTGTGCTGTATATAGAGCTACAGATACTCACTGTGCTGTATATAGGGCTACAGATACTCACTGTGCTGTATATAGAGCTACAGATACTCACTGTGCTGTATATAGAGCTACAGATACTCACTGTGCCTGTATATAGAGCTACAGATACTCACTGTGCTGTATATAGAGCTACAGATACTCACTGTGCTGTATATAGGGCTACAGATACTCACTGTGCCTGTATATAGAGCTACAGATACTCACTGTGCTGTATATAGAGCTACAGATACTCACTGTGCCTCTATATATAGGCTACAGATACTCACTGTGCCTGTATATAGAGCTACAGATACTCACTGTGCCTGTATATAGGGCTACAGATACTCACTGTGCTGTATATAGAGCTACAGATACTCACTGTGCTGTATATAGAGCTACAGATACTCACTGTGCTGTATATAGAGCTACAGATACTCACTGTGCCTGTATATAGAGCTACAGATACTCACTGTGCCTGTATATAGGACTACAGATACTCACTGTGCTGTATATAGAGCTACAGATACTCACTGTGCTGTATATAGAGCTACAGATACTCACTGTGCTGTATATAGGGCTACAGATACTCACTGTGCTGTATATAGAGCTACAGATACTCACTGTGCTGTATATAGGACTACAGATACTCACTGTGCTGTATATAGGGCTACAGATACTCACTGTGCTGTATATAGAGCTACAGATACTCACTGTGCCTGTATATAGAGCTACAGATACTCACTGTGCCTGTATATAGGACTACAGATACTCACTGTGCCTGTATATAGAGCTACAGATACTCACTGTGCTGTATATAAAGCTACAGATACTCACTGTGCTGTATATAGGACTACAGATACTCACTGTGCCTGTATATAGAGCTACAGATACTCACTGTGCCTGTATATAGAGCTACAGATACTCACTGTGCTGTATATAGGGCTACAGATAATCACTGTGCTGTATATAGAGCTACAGATACTCACTGTGCCTGTATATAGGGCTACAGATACTCACTGTGCTGTATATAGAGCTACAGATACTCACTGTGCCAGTATATAGAGCTACAGATACTCACTGTGCCTGTATATAGGGCTACAGATACTCACTGTGCCTGTATATAGGGCAACAGATACTCACTGTGCCTGTATATAGAGCTACAGATACTCACTGTGCTGTATATAGGACTACAGATACTCACTGTGCTGTATATAGGGTTACAGATACTCACTGTGCTGTATATAGAGCTACAGATACTCACTGTGCTGTATATAGGGCTACAGATACTCACTGTGCCTGTATATAGGACTACAGATACTCACTGTGCTGTATATAGGGTTACAGATACTCACTGTGCTGTATATAGAGCTACAGATACTCACTGTGCTGTATATAGAGCTACAGATACTCACTGTGCTGTATATAGAGCTACAGATACTCACTGTGCTGTATATAGGGCTACAGATACTCACTGTGCCTGTATATAGGACTACAGATACTCACTGTGCTGTATATAGAGCTACAGATACTCACTGTGCTGTATATAGAGCTACAGATACTCACTGTGCTGTATATAGAGCTACAGATACTCACTGTGCTGTATATAGGGCTACAGATACTCACTGTGCTGTATATAGAGCTGCAGATACTCACTGTGCTGTATATAGAGCTACAGATACTCACTGTGCTGTATATAGGACTACAGATACTCACTGTGCTGTATATAGGAATACAGATACTCACTGTGCTGTATATAGGACTACAGATACTCACTGTGCTGTATATAGAGCTACAGATACTCACTGTGCCTGTATATAGAGCTACAGATACTCACTGTGCTGTATATAGGACGACAGATACTCACTGTGCTGTATATAGGGCTACAGATACTCACTGTGCCTGTATATAGGGCTACAGATACTCACTGTGCCTGTATATAGAGCTACAGATACTCACTGTGCCTGTATATAGAGCTACAGATACTCACTGTGCTGTATATAGGGCTACAGATACTCACTGTGCTGTATATAGAGCTACAGATACTCACTGTGCTGTATATAGAGCTACAGATACTCACTGTGCCTGTATATAGAGCTACAGATACTCACTGTGCTGTATATAGAGCTACAGATCCTCACTGTGCTGTATATAGAGCTACAGATACTCACTGTGCTGTATATAGGGCTACAGATACTCACTGTGCCTGTATATAGGGCTACAGATACTCACTGTGCTGTATATAGAGCTACAGATACTCACTGTGCCTGTATATAGAGCTACATATACTCACTGTGCTGTATATAGAGCTACAGATACTCACTGTGCTGTATATAGGACTACAGATACTCACTGTGCCTGTATATAGAGCTACAGATACTCACTGTGCCTGTATATAGAGCTACAGATACTCACTGTGCCTGTATATAGGGCTACAGATACTCACTATGCCTGTATATAGGGCTACAGATACTCACTGTGCCTGTATATAGAGCTACAGATACTCACTGTGCTGTATATAGAGCTACAGATACTCACTGTGCCTGTATATAGGGCTACAGATACTCACTGTGCCTGTATATAGGGCTACAGATACTCACTGTGCTGTATATAGGACTACAGATACTCACTGTGCTGTATATAGAGCTACAGATACTCACTGTGCTGTATATAGGGCTACAGATACTCACTGTGCTGTATATAGAGCTACAGATACTCACTGTGCTGTATATAGGGCTACAGATACTCACTGTGCCTGTATATAGGGCTACAGATACTCACTGTGCTGTATATAGAGCTACAGATACTCACTGTGCCTGTATATAGAGCTACAGATACTCACTGTGCTGTATATAGAGCTACAGATACTCACTGTGCTGTATATAGGACTACAGATACTCACTGTGCCTGTATATAGAGCTACAGATACTCACTGTGCCTGTATATAGAGCTACAGATACTCACTGTGCCTGTATATAGGGCTACAGATACTCACTGTGCTGTATATAGGGCTACAGATACTCACTGTGCTGTATATAGAGCTACAGATACTCACTGTGCCTGTATATAGAGCTACAGATACTCACTGTGCTGTATATAGGACTACAGATACTCACTGTGCTGTATATAGAGCTACAGATACTCACTGTGCTGTATATAGAGCTACAGATACTCATTTTGCCTGTATATAGGACTACAGATACTCACTGTGCTGTATATAGAGCTACAGATTGTCACTGTGCTGTATATAGAGCTACAGATTCTCACTGTGCTGTATATAGAGCTACAGATACTCACTGTGCTGTATATAGGGCTACAGATACTCACTGTGCCTGTATATAGAGCTACAGATACTCACTGTGCCTGTATATAGGGCTACAGATACTCACTGTGCTGTATATAGAGCTAAAGATACTCACTGTGCTGTATATAGAGCTACAGATACTCACTGTGCCTGTATATAGAGCTACAGATACACACTGTGCTGTATATAGAGCTACAGATACTCACTGTGCTGTATATAGGACTACAGATACTCACTGTGCTGTATATAGGGCTACAGATACTCACTGTGCTGTATATAGAGCTACAGATACTCACTGTGCTGTATATAGAGCTACAGATACTCACTGTGCTGTATATAGAGCTACAGATACTCACTGTGCTGTATATAGAGCTACAGATACTCACTGTGCCTGTATATAGAGCTACAGATACTCACTGTGCCTGTATATAGAGCTACAGATACTCACTGTGCTGTATATAGGACTACAGATACTCACTGTGCCTGTATATAGAGCTACAGATACTCACTGTGCCTGTATATAGAGCTACAGATACTCACTGTGCTGTATATAGAGCTACAGATACTCATTTTGCCTGTATATAGGACTACAGATACTCACTGTGCTGTATATAGAGCTACAGATTGTCACTGTGCTGTATATAGAGCTACAGATACTCACTGTGGCTGTATATAGAGCTACAGATTCTCACTGTGCTGTATATAGAGCTAAAGATACTCACTGTGCTGTATATAGAGCTACAGATACTCACTGTGCTGTATATAGAGCTACAGATACTCACTGTGCTGTATATAGAGCTACAGATACTCACTGTGCCTGTATATAGGACTACAGATACTCACTGTGCTGTATATAGAGCTACAGATACTCACTGTGCCTGTATATAGGACTACAGATACTCACTGTGCTGTATATAGGGCTACAGATACTCACTGTGCTGTATATAGGGCTACAGATACTCACTGTGCCTGTATATAGGGCTACAGATACTCACTGTGCTGTATATAGAGCTACAGATACTCACTGTGCCTGTATATAGGACTACAGATACTCACTGTGCTGTATATAGGGCTACAGATACTCACTGTGCTGTATATAGGGCTACAGATACTCACTGTGCTGTATATAGGGCTACAGATACTCACTGTGCTGCATATAGGACTACAGATACTCACTGTGCTGTATATAGAGCTACAGATACTCACTGTGCTGTATATAGAGCTACAGATACTCACTGTGCTGTATATAGGGCTACAGATACTCACTGTGCTGTATATAGGGCTACAGATACTCACTGTGCTGTATATAGAGCTACAGATACTCACTGTGCTGTATATAGAGCTACAGATACTCACTGTGCTGTATATAGATCTACAGATACTCACTGTGCCTGTATATAGGGCTACAGATACTCACTGTGCCTGTATATAGAGCTACAGATACTCACTGTGCTGTATATAGGGCTACAGATACTCACTGTGCCTGTATATAGAGCTACAGATACTCACTGTGCTGTATATAGGGCTACAGATACTCACTGTGCTGTGTATATAGGGCTACAGATACTCACTGTGCCTGTATATAGGACTACAGATACTCACTGTGCTGTATATAGAGCTACAGATACTCACTGTGCTGTATATAGAGCTACAGATACTCACTGTGACTGTATATAGAGCTACAGATACTCACTGTGCCTGTATATAGAGCTACAGATACTCACTGTGCCTGTATATAGAGCTACAGATACTCACTGTGCCTGTATATAGAGCTACAGATACTCACTGTGCTGTATATAGGACTACAGTTACTCACTGTGCTGTATATAGGGCTACAGATACTCACTGTGCCTGTATATAGAGCTACAGATACTCACTGTGCTGTATATAGAGCTACAGATACTCACTGTGCCTGTATATAGAGCTACAGATACTCACTGTGCTGTATATAGAGCTACAGATACTCACTGTGCCTGTATATAGAGCTACAGATACTCACTGTGCCTGTATATAGGGCTACAGATACTCACTGTGCCTGTATATAGGACTACAGATACTCACTGTGCTGTATATAGAGCTACAGATACTCACTGTGCTGTATATAGAGCTACAGATACTCACTGTGCCTGTATATAGAGCTACAGATACTCACTGTGCTGTATATAGAGCTACAGATACTCACTGTGCTGTATATAGAGCTACAGATACTCACTGTGCCTGTATATAGAGCTACAGATACTCACTGTGCTGTATATAGAGCTACAGATACTCACTGTGCCTGTATATAGAGATACAGATACTCACTGTGCTGTATATAGGACTACAGATACTCACTGTGCTGTATATAGAGCTACAGATACTCACTGTGCTGTATATAGAGCTACAGATTCTCACTGTGCTGTATATAGAGCTACAGATACTCACTGTGCTGTATATAGAGCTACAGATACTCACTGTGCTGTATATAGAGCTACAGATACTCACTGTGCTGTATATAGAGCTACAGATACTCACTGTGCCTGTATATAGGGCTACAGATACTCACTGTGCTGTATATAGAGCTACAGATACTCACTGTGCCTGTATATAGAGATACAGATACTCACTGTGCCTGTATATAGGGCTATAGATACTCACTGTGCTGTATATAGAGATACAGATACTCACTGTGCTGTATATAGAGCTACAGATACTCACTGTGCTGTATATAGGGCTACAGATACTCACTGTGCCTGTATATAGGGCTATAGATACTCACTGTGCTGTATATAGAGCTACAGATACTCACTGTGCTGTATATAGAGCTACAGATACTCACTGTGCCTGTATATAGAGATACAGATACTCACTGTGCCTGTATATAGGGCTATAGATACTCACTGTGCTGTATATAGAGATACAGATACTCACTGTGCTGTATATAGAGCTACAGATACTCACTGTGCTGTATATAGAGCTACAGATACTCACTGTGCCTGTATATAGGGCTATAGATACTCACTGTGCCTGTATATAGGGCTACAGATACTCACTGTGCTGTATATAGAGCTACAGATACTCACTGTGCTGTATATAGAGCTACAGATACTCACTGTGCTGTATATAGGGCTACAGATACTCACTGTGCCTGTATATAGAGCTACAGATACTCACTGTGCCTGTATATAGGGCTACAGATACTCGCTGTGCCTGTATATAGGGCTACAGATACTCGCTGTGCCTGTATATAGGGCTACAGATACTCACTGTGCTGTATATAGAGCTACAGATACTCACTGTGCCTGTATATAGAGATACAGATACTCACTGTGCTGTATATAGGACTACAGATACTCACTGTGCCTGTATATAGGGCTACAGATACTCGCTGTGCCTGTATATAGGGCTACAGATACTCACTGTGCTGTATATAGAGCTACAGATACTCACTGTGCCTGTATATAGAGCTACAGATACTCACTGTGCTGTATATAGAGCTACAGATACTCACTGTGCTGTATATAGAGCTACAGATACTCACTGTGCTGTATATAGAGCTACAGATACTCACTGTGCTGTATATAGGGCTACAGATACTCACTGTGCTGTATATAGAGCTACAGATACTCACTGTGCCTGTATATAGAGCTACAGATACTCACTGTGCTGTATATAGGGCTACAGATACTCACTGTGCTGTATATAGAGCTACAGATACTCACTGTGCTGTATATAGGGCTACAGATACTCACTGTGCTGTATATAGGGCTACAGATACTCACTGTGCTGTATATAGAGCTACAGATACTCACTGTGCTGTATATAGAGCTACAGATACTCACTGTGCTGTATATAGGGCTACAGATACTCACTGTGCTGTATATAGAGCTACAGATACTCACTGTGCTGTATATAGAGCTACAGATACTCACTGTGCTGTATATAGGACTACAGATACTCACTGTGCTGTATATAGGGCTACAGATACTCACTGTGCCTGTATATAGAGCTACAGATACTCACTGTGCTGTATATAGGGCTACAGATACTCACTGTGCTGTATATAGAGCTACAGATACTCACTGTGCTGTATATAGAGCTACAGATACTCACTGTGCTGTATATAGGACTACAGATACTCACTGTGCTGTATATAGAGCTACAGATACTCACTGTGCCTGTATATAGAGCTACAGATACTCACTGTGCCTGTATATAGGGCTACAGATACTCACTGTGCTGTATATAGGGCTACAGATACTCACTGTGCTGTATATAGGGCTACAGATACTCACTGTGCTGTTTGGTGACATGGTGTGGACCACACTCAATATGGACCAGAGGAAGCAAAGGAAAGAGGAGATTATAAAGATAATTATAGACAAGCATGTTACAGGTAAAGGTTAGAAGACCATCTCCAAGCAGCTTGATATTCCTGTGACTACAGTCGCACATATTATCCAGAAATGTAACATCCATGGGAATGTAGCCAACCTCCCTTGACGTGGAAAATAGATGATAAATCAAAGAGATGGATAATACGAATGGTAACAAAAGAGCCCAGGATAACTTCTAAAGAGATTAAAGGTGAACTTCAAGCTCAAGGACCATCAGTGTCAGATCGCACCATCTGTCGTTGTTTGATCCAAAGTGGACTTCATGGGAGACGACCAAGGAGAACACCATTGTTGAAAAAAAATCATAGAAAAGCCAGACTGCAATTTGCCAAACTACATGTTGACAAGCCACAAAGCTTCTGGGAGAATGTCCTATGGACAGATGAGACAAAAATGGAAATTTTTGGCAAGGCACATCAGCTCTATGTTCACAGATGGAAAAATGAAACATATCAAAAAAAGAACACTGTCCCTACTGTGAAACATGGTGGAGGCTCTGTTATGTTCTGGGGCTGCTTTGCTGCATCTGGCACAGGTGGTCTTGTATCTGTGCAGGGTAGAATGAAATCTCGATACTATCAAGGGATTCTAGAGAGAAATGTGCTGCCCAGTGTCAGAAAGCTTGGCCTCAGTCACAGGTCATGGGTCTTGTAACAGGATAATGACCCAAAACACACAGCTAAAAACACCCAAGAATGGCCAAGAGGAAAACATTGGACTATTCTGAAGGGGCTTCTATGAGCCCTGACCTAAATCCTATTGAGCATCTTTGGAAAGAGCTGAAACATGGCGTCTGGAAAAGGCAACCTTCAACCACGAGACAACTGGAGCAGTTTACTCATGAGGAGTCTCCAAAATACCTGTCGAGAGGCGCAGAAGTCTCATTGACAGTTACAGGAATCGTCTGATTGCCTCAAAAGGTTCAACAAAATATTCAGTTAAGAAGAAGAAGAACCATCATTTCTGTCCAGGACGATTTCATGAGTTTAATTTTTTTTACAATTCTGTGGAAGCAGAGGAGCAATGTCTGACCTTCATCTGTTCATTTTCATAGATTTTTCATTTATTATTACTTTTGTCAGATTTAAGTTATTTCTGTGGCCATTGTGGGTTTTTCTTTCATTAAACGAGGGGGACCAACCATCTGACCCCGTGTATAAATAAAAGCTATTTATTATACAAGTCTACAGTTAATACACTACTATTTATCACACTAACACCAAATATTACAATAATAATTACAATAGCACACAATATGGATATACAATTAATTTCCAATTACACTTCCCACCCACTTACCTAGACAATCACACATACATTAATTGTTATAACCCACCCGCCTATCACTATACTATCCCTATGGGGAACAAGGGGTTAATAGTGATACTCAGCCACTTGATGGGGAGGAAGTTCCTGGGCTCTTCTGAGGGAGGATGGGACAGATAAGACTGGGGGATGACTGAGGACACAGCTAGGAGATAGAGGGCTGCTGGCAGAGGCTGCAGTCAGAGAGAGCAGGAGATATCAGACAGGGAGCAGAGGAGGACGGGGACAGGAGCCGGGAGATACCAGGGCTGAGGGGTAGCTAAGGACGCTGTAGACCTCCCTGCATCAGGAAGTCACGTGGGGCTGGAGAGAGAAGAACAGCGGCAGGACAGGCAGGGAAGCCAAGGTGAGGAAGAGGATGGCTGCGGACACATGGGGCTGGAGAGAGAAGAACAGCGGCAGGACAGGTAGGGAACCTGAGGTGAGGAAGAGGAGGGCTGCGGACTCATGGGGCTGGAGAGAGAAGAACAGCGGCAGGACAGGTAGGGAACCTGAGGTGAGGAAGAGGAGGGCTGCGGACACATGGGGCTGGAGAGAGAAGAACAGCAGCAGGACAGGCAGGGAAGCTGAGGTGAGGAAGAGGAGGGCTGCGGACACATGGGGCTGGAGAGAGAAGAACAGCGGCAGGACAGGTAGGGAACCTGAGGTGAGGAAGAGGAGGGCTGCGGACACATGGGGCTGGAGAGAGAAGAACAGCAGCAGGACAGGCAGGGAAGCTGAGGTGAGGAAGAGGAGGGCTGCGGACACGTGGGGCTGGAGAGAGAACAGCGGCAGGGCAGGCAGGGAAGCCGAGGTGAGGAAGAGGATGACTGCGGACACATGGGGCTGGAGAGAGAACAGCAGCGGCAGGACAGGTAGGGAAGCTGAGGTGAGGAAGAGGAGGGCTGCGGACACGTGGGGCTGGAGAGAGAAGAACAGCGGCAGGGCAGGCAGGGAAGCTGAGGTGAGGAAGAGGATGGCTGCGGACACATGGGGCTGGAGAGAGAACAACAGCGGCAGGACAGGCAGCGAAGCCGAGGTGAGGAAGAGGATGGCTGCGGACACATGGGGCTGGAGAGAGAACAACAGCGGCAGGACAGGCAGGGAAGCTGAGGTGAGGAAGAGGATCGCTGTGGACACATGGGGCTGGAGAGAGAAGAACAGCAGCAGGACAGGCAGGGAAGCTGAGGTGAGGAAGAGGAGGGCTGCGGACACGTGGGGCTGGAGAGAGAACAGCGTCAGGGCAGGCAGGGAAGCCGAGGTGAGGAAGAGGATGACTGCGGACACATGGGGCTGGAGAGAGAACAGCAGCGGCAGGACAGGTAGGGAAGCTGAGGTGAGGAAGAGGAGGGCTGCGGACACGTGGGGCTGGAGAGAGAAGAACAGCGGCAGGGCAGGCAGGGAAGCTGAGGTGAGGAAGAGGATGGCTGCGGACACATGGGGCTGGAGAGAGAAGAACAGCAGCAGGACAGGCAGGGAAGCTGAGGTGAGGAAGAGGAGGGCTGCGGACACATGGGGCTGGAGAGAGAACAGCGTCAGGGCAGGCAGGGAAGCCGAGGTGAGGAAGAGGATGACTGCGGACACATGGGGCTGGAGAGAGAACAGCAGCGGCAGGACAGGTAGGGAAGCTGAGGTGAGGAAGAGGATGGCTGCGGACACGTGGGGCTGGAGAGAGAAGAACAGCGGCAGGACAGGTAGGGAACCTGAGGTGAGGAAGAGGAGGGATGCGGACACGGGGGCTGGAAGGGGACAAAGGGGTGATGTATAAACGTGGGGTTGGAGAGGGGACCGCACACAGGGCAGGGGGCAAGAAAGAAGAATGAGCGCTGCCACAGCTGGATATTTAAATCCAGCGGGGCGTGCTCCGGTTGGCCACGCCCACTTCCATTTGGCCACGCCCCCTGCATGTGTGCATTCAGGGTGCGAGTGCCTGCACGTCGGCGCTCTGGGCACACACATCCCTGCAGGCACCTGTACGCCCCCTGTCGGCAGGGCACTTTGAAGTACAGAGCGCCCGCACTAATAATAATAATAATAATTTTTATTTTTATAGCGCCAACATATTCCGCAGCACTTTACAAATTTTAGGGGGGACTTGTACAAACAATACAGAATAAGCATATCTCATATCGAAAGGAGTGAGGGTCCTGCTCGCGAGCTTACAGTCTATGAGGAAATGGGGGAGACACAAAAGGTAAAAAGTACATATATTGTATAATGCAGCCTAGATATACTAAATAGGATAAATAATAATACATGGACTGGTCACAGCCAGTATGTGTGCAGTCCTGACAGAGGCTATTATGTGCATGGTTGGTATGAACCTGAAATTGAAGAAGATTTTAATATGGGGAAAAACTGGGACGGACAACTGGGATGGACAGATAGTGTGTGGAGGTGATACGCCAGTCTAAAGAAATGGGTTTTTAGGGTCTGCTTGAAACTGTGGGTATTGGGAATTAATCGAACTGTCCTGGGTAGTGCATTCCAAAGAATTGGTGCAGCACGCAAGAAATCTTGGAGACGGGAGTGGGAAGTTCGGATTATGGAGGATTTTAGATTTTAAGTCACTGGCAGAACGGAGGGCACGTGTAGGGTGGTAGACTGAGACAAGAGAGGAGATGTAGGGGGGTACTGAAGCATGGAGCTCTTTGTGGGTAAGCGTGATAAGTTTATATTGAACTCTATATTGGATGGGCAACCAATGCAATGACTGGCACAGGGAAGAGGCATCGGAGTAGCGGTTGGCGAGGAATATGATCCTGGCTGCTGCATTAAGGATGGATTGGAGAGGGGAGAGTTTAGTAAGAGGGAGCCCGATAAGTAGAGAGTTGCAGTAATCCAGATGGGAATGATTAAGAGCGACAGTAAGAGTTTTTGCCAAGTCAAAGGTGAGAAAAGTCCTGATTCTTGAGATGTTTTTGAGGTGTAGATCACATGAACGAGCAAGTGCTGGGATGTGGGAAGTGAAGGAAAGATCTGAATCAAAAATGACCCCAAGACAGCGGGCTTGTTGCTGGGGAGTAATGGTAGAGCCGCAAACGGAAATGGCAATATCCGGCACAGGTAGGTTAGTGGAGGGAGGGAAGACGAGGAGTTCAGTTTTTGACAGATTCAGTTTTAGGCAGAGAGAGGACATAATGTTAGACACAGCAGAAAGACAATCACTGGTCTTTTGTAGTAATGCAGGGGTGATGTCCGGAGCAGAGGTGTATAATTGGGTGTCATCAGCATAGAGATGGTACTGAAAACCGATTATATATATGATGATATCAGTGCTGGCGCTCAGACCCCTGCAGGCAGCCGCTGCTCCAGAACTAAGGATCACCTTGCACCTTGCCTAGGATCTTCTAGCACTAGGTGGCCATCTACTCACATGGTAATTAACCATATCAGAATATAGCCACAGACAATAGATGGATATCTGTCCATCTTCTTTTGATATGCCCAGACTTTCTAGTCCTGGGCATATCTCATCAGGGGCCTAAGCATGAGGACATTACTATATACATATGAGGAAAACATATATGGTGGCATAAACACATGGGGAGAGGTGGGGGCAATATATATACATACAGTGGGTACGGAAAGTATTCAGACCCCTTTAAATTTTTCACTCTTTGTTTCATTGCAGCCATTTGGTAAATTCTAAAAAGTAATTTATTTTCCTCATTAAAGTCCACTCTGCACCCCATCTTGACTATAAAAAAAAAACAGAAATGTAGAAATTTTTGCAAATTTATTAAAAAAGAAAAACTGAAATCTCACATGGTCATAAGTATTCAGACCCTTTGCTCAGAATTGAGTAGAAGCCCCCTTTTGAGCTAGTACAGCCATGAGTCTTCTTGGGAATGATGCAACAAGTTTTTCACACCTGGATTTGGGGATCCTCGGCCATTCTTCCTTGCAGATCCTCTCCAGGTCCATCAGGTTGGATGGTGAACGTTGGTGGACAGCCATTTTCAGGTCTCTCAAGAGATGCTCAATTGGGTTTAGGTCAGGGCTCTGGCTGGGCCAGTCAAGTATGGTCACAGAGTTGTTCTGAAGCCACTCCTTTGTTATTTTAGCTGTGTGCTTAGGGTCATTGTCTTGTTGGAAGGTGAACCTTCCGCCAAGTCTGAGGTCCAGAGCACCCTGGGAGAGGTTTTCATCCAGGATATCTCTGTACTTGACCGCATTCATGTTTCCCTCAATTTCAACCAGTCGTCCTGTCCCTGCAGCTGAAAAACACCCCCATAGCATGATGCTGCCACCACCATGTTTCACTGTTGGGATTGTATTGAGCAGATGAAGAGCAGTGCCTGGTTTTCTCCACACATACCACTTAGTTTTTTTCACCTCTCCCACCAAGGCTCTTCTCCCATGATTGCTCAGTTTGGCTGGATGGCCAGGTCTAGGAAGACTTCTGGTGGTCCCAAACTTCTTCCATTTAAGGATTATGGAGGCCACTTTGCTCTTAGGAACCTTAAGTAATGCAGAAATTCTTTTGTAACCTTGGCCAGATCTGAGCCTTGCCTCAATTCTGTCTCTGAGCTCCTTGGGCAGTTCCTTTGAGCTCATGATTCTCATTTGGTCTGACATGCACTGTGAGCTGTGAGGTCTTATATAGACAGGTGTGCGCCTTTCCAAATCAAGTCCTATCAGTTTTATTAAACACAGCTGGACTCCAATGAAGGAGTAGAACCATCTCAAGGAGGATCACAAGGAAATAGACAGCATGTGACTTAGTGTCTGAGCAAAGGGTCTGAATACTTATGACCATGTGAAAGTTAAAAAATTAACTTTTTAGAATTTACCAAATGGCTGCAATGAAACAAAGAGTGAAAAATGTAAATGGGTCTGAATACTTTTCGTACCCACTGTATATATATATATATATGTATCTGCATGCATGGCGGTTGTCTATCTGTATACATCCTGACATAATGTGATCAGTGTACGTCCCCCACCTGTCTGTATGCATCCTGACATCCCATAATGTGTCATGCCAGGTGTAAGTGCAACACACAGAGTCACGCAAGGTGTGAGTGCAAAACAGAGGGGAAAGGGAGCCCAGATATTAGGGAAAGGGAGGAGAGGTGACCTCCTAATCTGGACTAGCATCACTCTGTCTCCCCCTAACGTTCCTATACAGCCTCCGCAGCTGTCGCTGATCACGTGCCTCGCCCTACTATCCTTGGCATAAGGCTATAGCTGGGGGTGGAAGGAGATAAGCACTAGTCAACCTCCGCTAGCACTCTAAAGACAAAAGGGGAAGACAACACAGGTGAACAACTACCCAGCTTTAGAAGAAGTCCAACAGGGCACATGGCCTCAAGACTCCAGAAAGGACGTGATGCTGCTTCAGCAAAGTGCCAAGTGGAAATGAGTATAACCGGCGACGCCCACCTAGACACACCAGGTGTATATATAGCACCCAGACTAAAGAGAAGTAGTCGCTGGGTCCTAAACACAGCCTCCTATCTAGGCAGCTGTCTGCATTGCCAAACGTGGAGATCTCCTGCAAACCATTGCAGGGCGACTGTCTGTCACCTCTGACACACCTGTGACAGTACCCACCTCTATGAGTGGCCTCCGGACACTCAGGACCGGGTTTCTCAGGAAAAGAGGTGTGAAAAGAGCGAACTAATCTGGGAGCATTCACCTCTGACGCTGAAGCCCACTTCCTTTCCTCTGGACCATAGCCTTTCCAGTGTACCAAGTATTGCAGAGAACGACGTTGGAGGCGAGAATCTACTATACTCGAAATCTCGAACTCCAAATTACCATCAACCATTACTGGGGGCGGTGGTAGAGGTGAGCCTCCAAGAAGGAACTTTCAATCTTATATACTTGGTAGACAACCACACTAAGTCATTCACATTCAGGTCCGGACCTGGCAAGCGTTTTCTGTCAGCCATACATTTATACCTGTCACCCATGGTCTTCAAATTACACAGAACACCCTGCCACACCGAGGAGAGCAACAAAGCAAACCGTTCCTCTTCAGGAACTTATGAAGCTTCTCCCCCACTAAAGGTACCAAACTGTGGGTGATAACCGTATGCACTGAAGAACGGTGACCTGCCAGTGGATTCTTGACGATGATTATTGATGGCAAATTCTGCCAGTGGTAAGTAGGATGCCCAATTCTCCTGATTTTCGGAGACGAAACACCTGAGGTAGGTCTCCAAATTCTGATTGACCCGCTCGGTCTGACCATTCGACTGAGGGTGGAAGGCAGAGGTAAAGGACAGCTGCACCCCCAGTCAAGAACAGAATGCCTTCCAAAACTTGGAAGCAAACTGGGTACCCCGTGAAGCTTCACAATCTCATTTATGAACACCTGAGCAAGTGTCTTAACATTGCAGGTAAAGCGACGAAGTGAACCATTTACTGAACCTATCTACAACTACCAAAACCACCGTTTTGCCTGCAGAAACCAGTAGGTCAGTAATAAAATCCATGGACAAGTGTGTCCATGGCCTGCTAGGGATAGGTAGCGGAAGAGGAGTACCAGACAGACGGGTATGTGTAACCTTAGAACGCGCGCAAATACTACAAGCAGCTGTGTGTTCAATCACATTTCGATGCAACCCCGGCCACCAAAAACGACGAGAGAGGAGGTCCGCGGTTGCTTTACCACCTGGATGCCCAGCAAGCACAGAGTTATGATGTTCCTTGATTACTTTACGGCGCAGATCAGGTGGTACAAATAACCTTCCTGAAGGGCAGGAGGCAGGGGCATCCCCCTGAGCTTCCAACACCTCACCCTCCAGTTCAGGAAAAAATGCCGAAATAACTACCTTCTTCTGTAATATCGGGGCAGGGTTCTCATGGTCACCACCACCAGGGAAGCTCTGGGACAAAGCATCACCCTTGATGTTTTTGACCCCTGGACAAAAAGTGACAACAAAATTTAGCCTAGTAAAAAACAGGGACCATCTGGCTTGCCTAGGGTTGAGACGTTTAGCTGACTGGAGATATGACAGGTTCTTATGGTCAGTAATAACAGTAATAGGATGGACAGCCCCCTCCAACCAGTGTCGCCATTCCTCGAACGCCAATTTGATCGCCAAAAGTTCCCTATTACCCACGTCATAATTTCTCTCAGCCGAAGACAATTTTTCAGAAAAGAAGGCGCATGGACGCCATTTACCAGGAGATGAACCCTGAGACAACACAGCTCCAACCCCGACATCCGAAGCATCGACCTCCACAATAAAGGGTTGAGAAACATCAGGTTGACTGAGTATAGGAGCAGCGGCAAAATTATTCTTTAAGGAAGAAAAAGCCTGGAGGGAAGCCTCCGACCAATTGGAAAAATCAGACCCCTTCTTAGTCATGTCAGTGAGGGGTTTCACTACCACCGAGAAATTTTGGATGAATTTCCTGTAAAAATTAGTAAAGCCCAGAAAACATTGTAGGACCTTCAGGTTCTCGGGACGTTCCCAGTCAAAGACTGTACGGATCTTCTCCGGATCCCTCCGAAAACCTGAAGATGACAACAAGTACCCCAAAAACTGCACTTCCTGAACAGCGAAAACATATTTTTCTAGTTTGGCATAAAGTTTGTTATCCCTTAATATCTGGAGCACCTGCTTAACATGCCCCCGATGAGTCTCAAGATCAGGTGAGTAAACCAAAATATCGTCCAGATAGACCACCGCAAACCTCCCCACCAAATGATGGAAAATATAATTTATGAAATGCTGGAACACCGCAGGTGCATTGGTCAAACCGAAAGGCATAACCAGACTCTCAAAATGTCCTTCCGGGGTATTGAACACTGTTTTCCATTCGTCCCCTTCTCTGATTCTAACCAGATTGTAGGCTCCCCTTAAATCCAACTTGGAGAACACCTTAGCTCCCACAACCTGGCTGAACAAATCAGGAATCAGAGGAAGAGGGTATGGATCACGGATGGTAATTTCATTTAATTCCCGGAAATCTAAATAGGGACGTAGACCGCCATCTTTTTTTCTACACAAAGAAGAACCCTGCTGCCACGGGCGAAGATAAGAGTCTGATATGTCCCTTCTCCAGACTTTCCGCAATGAAAACCTTCATGGCCAGAAAGATTATACAGTCTGGACTTCAGTAGTTTAGCTCCGGGGGTCAGGTTAATAGGACAGTCATAAGCACGATGAGGAGGCAAATCCTGACACCCCCTCTCAGAAAAAACGTCCTCAAAAGCAGACAGAAAAGCAGGCAGTATCTCCGTAGAGACTGCAGCAAGGGAAACATTCAGACAGTTCTCATTGCAGTAATCTCCCCGGTTTGCCAATCCACCAATGGATAACAAGCCAGGGGATACCTAAAACAATCGGAGTAGGGAGATTTTCCAAAACATAGCAAGGGATGATTTCACAATGAACTGACCCCACCCTCAGTTTCACATTATGTATAATCTGAGTAAATGCTTTCTGTGCAAGTGGCGCTGAGTCAATGGCGAAGATGGAAATAGGCTTATCTAAAGCACAGCAAGCAAGACCATGAGTTTTCACAAACTCAGCATCAACCATGCTGAACCCAGCTCCACTGTCAATAAACACAGACATTTTTTCGGTTTTGCTCACTAGCACCACCTCTGCTGTCAAGACAAAGCGGGAACTGCAGTTTGGCCACAAATGCACCCCTTGTTTATCCAACTCCAGACTACTGAGAGTTAAACGAGTCTCCTTTTGTTTAGAAATTCAGGTCAGGAGAAAATGAAAGGATTCATCCAGTCTGTTCAGCGCTCCCAGGAGACAGGCACCAGGCAGAGGTATTAAAAGTCTTCAGAAATTTACTGAGATAAAAATAATCAAAAAAACGATACATAGAACAACGCGTTTCAGCAATATATTGGTACAGAATAGCCTTCCTCAGGTAACATATTGCTTTCCAGACTGCTGGAGTTATATAGTCTATATAGGTTCACTTGATTAATTATGTTAAATGGTCCAGACCTGGTGGTTCTTCATCAGCTGCTTGGTGGTTTTCAGTATGCAGCTTTAGCTTATCCTTGTTTCTTTTGTTGTTACAGGTATATTTGCATTACATGATAAAATATATAGTGAAAAACACACACACATTAAAAACATTGATTTGCCGGTATACAGCATGTGTGGATATATAAAAAATGTAAATCTATAGCATTATCCACACATACAGCATATATTCAATGATCATATTAGGACTATTATATTATACTTCTTTTACTAGAAAAACTTTTCTTCCTTCTTTTTGTCCCTTGTCCCCTTCCCCTTTTTTCCCCTTAAATATTGAAAGAATAATTGTATGAGAAAATAAATAAATAAATAAATAAAAAGAATAATCATTTACATTAATTTAATCATATTGTGAGTTCTATATCTTTAATTTCTGTAGGAACTTTTTGAATATATTAATTTCTTCTATTGGGATTGTTTAGAAATTGAAGGACAGGTCCCAATGAAGTGTCCCTTTTTCCCACAAAAAAAACATACGCCTCTTTTCATGTGAATCTCCGGGGAGATGTATGATGTAGAGACACCCCTAACTGCATGGGTTCCTCCACCTCCCCCAGTACTGGTTCACCCCCAGACCGCTCCCTTGGCAGAGGTACACAACCTCGACAAGACGGCCCCGGAGAAGGTCGCACCCATCTATCCCGAAGGTGCCTATCCAGACGTATGGCCAAAGACATGGCAGCCTCCAAGGACTGAGGGGTCTCATATACAGCCAAGGCATCTTTCAACCTTTCAGTAAGACCCTCACAAAATTGACTTTTAAGGGCTGAGTCCTTCCATTTGGAATCTGTTGCCCATCTACGGGATTCCGAACTGTACGTCTCCACTGACCGAATCCCCTGCTAAAGGTGATGTAACCAAGGTGACTCGGTCAGAGTCATCATAGATGAGGGCCAGAGCTCCGAAAAACCTCCACAGACTGGAGACAAACCGAGTCCTGCTGTAACAAAACGCCCACGACTGAGGATCTCCCTGCAGTAGAGAGATCACAATGCCAACCCGTTGAGGAGTAGGGACGAAGTTTGAAGGACAATTTGCCTGCCTCCTTAAACACAAAAAACTTGTCCCTACCTCCTGAAAACCTGTCCGGGAGGGCAACCTTGGGTTCAGGCTGGACAGGTCTACCTGCAGAGACCCCCACACTGGCGACCTGTAACTGCTGATACTGCTGCAGAACCTCACAGCGGAGGTCATTCACCTCCAGGGACAGACAGCGGAACTGCTCTGCGAGCTCTGCAACTGATCCCATACCAAGGAGAAAGGAAGAAAAAAAAAAGATGCACGCCCAAAAACACACAGAGAAAAAAAACAAAATGTCAATCTTGTGTCTTTTTTTTTTTTTTCTTCCAAAACGTGCTCGGCCGGTTATAATGTCACGCCAGGTGTGAGTGCAAGACAGAGTGGAAAGGGAAAGGGGATGAGGTAACATAGTAACATAGTTTTTAAGGTTAAAGGAAGACTAAGTCCATCTAGTTCAACCCATAGCCTAACATGTTGATCCAGAGGAAGGCAAAAAAAACCCATGTGGCAAACACTAAGCTCCACATTGGGGAAAAAATTCCTTCCCGACTCCATACGACAATCAGACTAGATCCCTGGATCAACGCCCTATCAAGGAATCTAGTATATATAACCCGTAATATTATACTTTTCAGGAAAGGCGTCCAGGCCCTTCTTAAATGTTAGTAGTGAATCCCTCATTACACATCATGCGGCAGAGAGCTCCATAGTCTCACTGCTCTTACAGTAAAGAATCCACGTCTGTGATTATGATTAAACCTTCTTTCCTCCAGACGTAGAAGATGCCCCCTTGTCCCCGTCTCTGGCCTCAGAGTAAAAAGATCAGTAGAAAGGTCTTTGTACTGTCCCCTCATATACTTGTACATAGTAATAAGATCACCCCTAAGCCTTCTTTTTACCACAGTAAATAACCCCAAGTGTAATAACCTGTCTTGGTATTGCAGACCCCCAGTCCTCTAATAACCTGTCTTGGTATTGCAGACCCCCCAGTCCTCTAATAACCTGTCTTGGTATTGCAGACCCCCCAGTCCTCTAATAACCTGTCTTGGTATTGCAGGCCCCCCAGTCCTCTAATAACCTGTCTTGGTATTGCAGACCCCCCAGTCCTCTAATAACCTTGGTCGCTCTTCTCTGCACCTGCTCTAGTTCAGCTATGTCTTTCTTATACACCGGAGACCAGAACTGTACACAGTATTCTAAGTGTGGTCGCACTAGTGACTTGTATAGAGGTAAAATTATCTTCTCCTCATCAGCATCTATGCCTCTTTTAATGCTTCCCATTATTTTATTTGCCTTTGCAGCAGCTGCCTGACACTGGCCACTAAACGTGAGCTTGACATCCACCAATACACCCAGGTCTTTTACAGTAACAGTTTTGCCCAGTGTTTTACAATTAAGCATATAATTATACATTTTATTTCCTCTGCCCAAGTGCATTACCTTACATTTATCCCCATTAAAGCTCATTTGCCATTTATCAGCCCAAGCTTCTAGTTTACATAGATCCTCCTGTAATATAAAATTGTCCTCCTCTGTATTGATTACCCTACAGAGTTTAGTGTCATCTGCAAATATTGAAATATTACTCTGTATGCCCCCTACAAGGTCATTAATAAATATGTTAAAAAGAAACCGGCCCAATACTGACCCCTGTGGTACCCCACTGCTAACTGTGACCCAGTCTGAGTGTTTTCCATTAATAACCACCCTTTGTTTCCTATCACTGAGCCAATTCTTAACCCACATACATATATTTTCCCCTATCCCCATTGTTCTCATTTTATGTATCAACCTTTTGTGTGGAACCGTATCAAAAGCTTTTGAAAAGTCCATATACACAACATCCGCTGCATTTCCTTGGTCCAGTCCCGAACTTACCTCCTCATAAAAACTGATCAGATTAGTCTGACAGGAACGGTCCCTCGTAAACCCATGTTGATATTGGGTCATGAGGTTCTTCTTCTTCAGATACTCTAGTATAGCATCTCTTAGGAAACCCTCCAGGATTTTACCCACAGTAGAGGTTAAGCTTACCGGCCTATAATTTCCAAGTTCGGTTTTTGTCCCCTTTTGAATATTGGCACCACATTTGCTATACGCCAGTCCTGTGGTACAGACCCTGTTATTATGGAATCTTTAAAGATTAAAAATAATGGTCTATGTATGACGTTACTTAATTCCTGCAGTACTCGCGGGTGTATCCCATCCGGGCCCGGGCATTTGTCACCTTTAGTGATTTTTAGACGCCGCTGTACTTCTGGGTGAAGCAAGTGACATTTAATGGAGAATTTTTGTTATCACTGATCATGTTTTCTGTCATGCGATTTTCTGGTGTAAATACGGTTGAAAATAAATCATTTAGCATATTGTCTTTTTCCTCATCCTCATCCACCATTTCACCCAGACTATTTTTATGGGAGCCAACACTATCATTTTTTAGTTTCTTACTATTTATGTAGTTAAAGAATATTTTGGGGTTATTTTTACTTTCTCTGGCAATGAGTCTCTCTGTCTCAATCTTTGCTGCCTTGATTTGGTTTTTACAGAATTTATGTAATTTTCTATATTTATTTAATGCCTCATCACTACCTACTTGCTTTAGTTCTCTAAATGCTTTCTTTTTGTCACTTATTGCGCCCCTTACAGCTCTGTTTAGCCATAGTGGTTTCCTCCTATTTCTAGCATGTTTATTCCCATAGGGTATATATTGTGCACAGCTCCTATTCAGGATGCTAATAAATGTCTCCCATTTGCTTTGTGTAGCTTTATGTCTCAGGATATCGTCCCAGTTTATTGCACTAAGATCATCTCTCAACCGTTGGAAATTTGCCTTCCTGAAGTTTAGTGTCCTTGTAACCCCTCTACTACACATCTTATTAAAGGATACATGAAAACTTATTATTTTGTGATCACTATTACCCAAGTGCCCCCCAACTCGTATATTTGATATGCGGTCTGGACTATTGGTTAATATTAGGTCTAGCAGTGCCCCCCTTCTTGTTGGGACCTGAACCAGTTGTGAAAGGTAATTGTCTCGCAAAGTTGTCAAAAACCTATTACCTTTGCTTGAACTACAGGTTTCTGTCCCCCAATGTATTTCAGGGTAGTTGAAGTTTCCCATAATAATGACTTCTCCTTGAGTCGCTGCTTCATCTATTTGCTTTACGAGGATATTCTCCGCTGCTTCCATTATTTTTGGAGACTTATTATTTTTCCCCCTCCCCTTATCTCCATCCACAGGGACTCTACATTTTCATTAGATTCACATATATTCTCACGCAAGACAGGTTTTAAGGATGATTTTACATATAAACACACCCCCCCCTCGCTTGTTTGTATGGTTATTTCTGAACAGACTATAGCCCTGTAAATTAACTGCCCAGTCATGCCTCTCGTCCAGCCATGTCTCAGATATCCCCACCATGTCATAATTATTCTCCAACAAAATTAATTCTAATTCCTCCATTTTGTTGGTGAGGCTTCTGGCATTAGTGTACATGCATTTTATGTATCTCTCTGTACCTCTATTCCTTCTTACTATTTTGACTATTCTAACCCCACCCCCAATTTCTTTATTTGTGCCCAGGTCCCTATCTGCACTATCTTCCCCACCTATAAAAGGAATACCCTCCCCCACCCCCAATCTCTAGTTTAAAAACTCCTCCAACCTTCTAGCCATTTTCTCCCCCAGCACAGCTGCACCCTCCCCATTGAGGTGCAGCCCGTCCCTAGTGTAGAACCTGTAGCCAACTGAGAAGTCGGCCCAGTTCTCCAGGAACCCAAACCCCTCCTTCCTACACCAATTCCTGAGCCACTTATTTATCTCCCTAGTCTCCCATTGCCTCTCTGGCGTGGCACGTGGTACAGGCAGTATTTCAGAGAATACCACCTTGTAGGTCCTTGCTTTAAGCTTGCAGCCTAATTCCCTGAAATCATCTTTAAGGACCTTCCACCTACCTCTAACTTTGTCATTTGTGCCAATGTGCACCATGATTTCTGGGACCTCACCAGCCCCTCCCAGTAATCTGGCAACACGATCATCGATGTGCTGGACTCGAGAGCACCAGGTAGGCAGCACACTGTTCGACAATCCCTGTCTTTGGTGACAGATTGCCCTATCTGTTCCCCTAATAATTTAGTCCCCCTCTACCAGCACCTGCCTAGCCTGCCTTGCTCTCCTATTTTCCTCCTTACAGGAGCTGACACTCCTCCGGCTTTCAGAGGACCTGCCTTGCTGCAGCAGTGCTGCCCCTGTACTAAACCGCCCCTCATCTGCCAACTTTGCAAACTTATTGGGGTGTGCCAGATCAGGAATAGGCTCCCTGGCACTCTTCCCTCTACCACCCCTTCTAACAGTAACCCAGCTAGCTGCCTCACTGTCCTACAGCTCCCTACTACCACCCTCCCCCACATCTACCCCAGTGAGCAGCTCCTTTCCATATTGTCAATGGATCTCAGTGTTGCCAGCTGCTCATTTAGATCCAGTACCTGGGCTTCCATACGCACAACGTGCTCCCATCTCGCGCAGCAGTATGCACCCATGACTGGCTGTTCAAGGATTGCATACTTGTGCCAAGACGTACACTGGATAGCATTGTCAATAATGGAGCTCATTTCCTAATGGGGATTGCACTAGACAGAAATGTTAAGTAAAAAGAAATGTAAAGAGTTAATAAAATACAGACAGCAATTCTGTCCAAAGTCCTCCCTTCCAACCTCCCTGAATCCAAAGTCACTGAATCACAAGTCACACACTTACTTCCGTTTGCACTTACGCTCCGGTCACACTCAGCTTGTTCACACTCGCTAAGGAAGAAGATTTAAAGAGGTTTTTTTTTTTTCCCCTCTAGCAGCAATCCAACCTCCAGCTCAATGCACTTCCAATCTGGACTAGCGTCACCCTGTCTCCCCCTAATGTCCCTATACAGCCTCCGCAGCTGTCGCCGATCACGTGCCTTGCCCTACTATCCCTGGCATAAGGCTATAGCTGGGGGTGGAAGGTGATGAGCACTAGTCAACCTCCTCTAGCACTCTAAAGACAAAAGGGGAAGACAACACAGGGGAACAACAACTCAGCTTTAGAAGAACTCCAACAGGGCACACAGCCTCAAGACTCCAGAGAGGAGGTGATGCTGTTTCAGCCAAGTTCCAAGTGAAAATGAGTATAACCGGCGATGCCCATCTAGACACACCAGGTAAATATATACAACCAGACTAAAGGGAGGTAGTCGCTGGGTCCTAAACACAGCCTCCTATCTAGGCAGCTGTCCGCATTGCCAAACGTGGAGATCTCATGCAAACCACTGCAGGGCGACTGTCACCTCTGACACACCCGTGACATAATGTGATCAATGTATGACCCCACCAGCCTATATGTACCCTGACATCCCATAATATGATCAGTGTGTGACCCCTGGTTTCTGTATGTATCCTGACATCCCATTATGTGATCAGTAGTTTGTGAAGCCATGTGTTTTTATGTATCCTGACATCCCATAATATGACCTGTGTGTATAACCCCACATGTCTGTATGTATTGTGATAGATTGGCTCACTTGGCTGCAAATTGAGGAAGACACAGAAACACGGTCTCTTTAAATCTTCTGTGGTTTATTAAGAGTACTGCATAAACCAGTGCATCGTTAGCAAAACAAACACAGCCTTCCCTAACAGGGAAACAAAAACATAAAGTATGGTACAGTCCTTGTTGCTACGGGTAACCATCCTCTTCATGAACAATCAACACAAGGTCCAGCTTTCCTTCAAATGAAAACACAGCTCCAGAGCTTTTACCTCCATGCCCACCCCACACTGAATGCTCTAGAAGGCTGGGTATTTATCCTCTGGACTCCTCCCACTCTACAGCTGTTCAATCATCCTAGCACTAAAGTTGGCTGTGCAGGAACATTTTTCCTATGTTTCTTTTACTGGATCTAACAATCTCAGTACTACATATCTTCTCTCCAGTACTTTGCCAGTGACTTTGTCACATACCCCCCCCCCCCCTCTGCCCGAAGCCGGTTTTTTTTGGCACCTTCAGTCACCAAGCCGGGAAGTCTAAACAGGGCATCTGCATTACCATGCAGCTTCCACATGAAAGTTGAAGTCCTGTAGCCCTGAGTTTCCACTCTTGGAAGGCGATCTCTGCTTCAAGAGGCCATTTTGCCATTGACATCTTCGTGGCCTTAAGAAGGTCGATCAGTGTTGCGGCTATCATGTCGAAATTTGGGATACACCGCTGATAGTATCCCATTCCCAGAAGTGCTCAAACCTGTTTCTTGGAGACCAGTTTCGGCCAATTTTGGACTGCCTGCACCTTATTCCTTTGCAGCTTTACTTCACCTCTTCTGAATATGTAGCCCAAGTATTTTCCCTTCTTAGGGTTTATGGTAAACCACCCCTTCCTCAACGCATCCAGCACAGCCTGGACCTTCTGCAGAAGACTTCCCCAATCCAGGCTGAATATCACAATATCATCGAGGTAAGCTGTAGCATACATTCTGTAAGGGGCTAAGATCTGGTCCATGGCCCTCCGGAAGGTAGCTGGGGCTCCTTGCAGCATGAACGGCCTTCTGGTATACTGGACGCAACTGCCAGGTGTAGAAAAGGTTGTCTATTCCTTTGCACTTTGAGAGGGGAAGATTTATCAGTAACCTTTTGTTAGGTTCAGGGCGGTGATGTATCTAGCTGACCCTAGCTTCTCTGAGTTCATCGATGCCGGGCATCGGATATGCGTCAAATTTAGCCACCTCATTTAGTTTTCTGTAGTCTTTGCAGAAATAATGTCACGGGTGTGTCAGAAGTTACAGTCGCCCTGCAGTTGGTTGCAGGAGATCTCTACATTTGGCATTACAAACATCTTCTTAGAGGCTGTCTCTAGGACCCAACGGCTACCTTCCTTTGGCTAATTAACTCCCTGGTCTGGGTGTATAAATACATGCTGTGTATCAGAGGGAGGTGCCACTGATATTCATTTACTCCTTGTGAAGACTTTAGCAAGAACAGTACTGCTTTTTCTCTGGTGCTTGAGGTCGTGTGCACATTTGTTTGGAGTCGTCTAAAGCTAAGCTATTTCCCCTGTTTGTCCTCCCTTGTTGTCTTTAGTGTTCAGTGGGGATTGACCAGTGCTCATCTCCTCCCTTCCCTAGCCTGAGCCTAACGCCAGGGAAAGACAGGGCGAGGTACGCGTTCGGCGATTGGTGAAGAGCCAATATAGGATCAATAGTTGAGACAGGGTGACACTACACCAGACTAGGAGGTCTCCACTTCCACCTTTCCCTAGAGTCTGGGCTCCCTTTCCCTCTTCCATCTATGTTGCACTAAGTCTTTCCCACACCTTGCGTGACAAATGCCCCACTTCACCAGGCTTCTGCACAAGGACAGTGAGGCTGAACCCACCGCTCTTTGACTTCTCGATGACGCCCATTCTCAGTCACCTCACCTCCTTCTAAATCACCTCACGTTGGGCTTCGGCGATTCTATATGGCTTTTGGTTCACCTGCACAAGTGGTTCCGTCAGGATTTCATGTTCACCAATCCTGGCAACTCCGAAAACAGGTCCCGGTTCCGCTGAAGTATAGAATCATAGAATGGTAGAGTTGGAGGGGACCTCCTGGATCATCTGGTCCAACCCTCTGCTCAAAGCAGGATTCACTAAATAATCTCAGACAGATGTCTGTCCAGCCTCTGTTTGAAGATGTCCATTGAAGGGGAACTCACCACCTCTCGTGGCCACCTGTTCCACTCATTGATCACCCTAACTGTCAAAAAGTTTTTTCTAATATCTAATCTGTGTCTCCTCACATTCAGTTTCATCCCATTGCTTCTAGTCTTTCCTTGTGCAAATGAGAATAAAGATGATCCTTCTACAATGTGACAGCCCTTGACATATTTGTAGACAGCTATTAAGTCTCCTCTCAGTCTTCTTTTTTGCAAGCTAAACATTCCCAAATCCTGTAACCGTTCCTCATAGGACATGGTTTGCAAACCGGTCACCATCCTGATTGCTCTTCTCTGAACTTACTCCAGTTGGTCAATGTCTTTTTTAAAATGTGGTGCCCAAAACTGGACGCAGTATTCCAGATGAGGTCTGACCAAAGAGGAGTAAAGTGCGATAATGACTTCACGTGATCTAGACTGTATGCTTCTGTTAATACATCCCAGAATTGTATTTGCCTTTTTTGCTGCTGCATCACACTGTTGACTCATGTTCAGTCCATGATCTATTAGTATACCGAAGTCTTTTTCACACGTGCTGTTGCTTAGCTCTATTCCTCCCATTTTGTATATGCTTTTTTCATTTTTATTGCCCAGATGTAGGACTTTGCATTTTTCCCTGTTATAAACCATTCTGTTAGTTACTGCCCACTGCTCCAGTTTATTTAGGTCTTTTTGAATCCTCTCTCTCTCTTCTCTAGTATTAGCTATCCCTCCTAGCTTTGTGTCATCAGCAAATTTAATCAGTTTACCCTCAATTCCTTCATCTAAATTATTGATAAAGATGTTGAACAATACAGGTCCCAGGACAGAGCCCTGTGGTACCCCACTTGAGACATTCATCCAACTGGATGTGAAGCCATTTACGACCACTCTTTGAGTCCGATCACTAAGCCAGTTATGAATCCACCTAACAGTTGCCTTGTCCATTCCATACTTGGTAATTTTTTCAATAAGGATGGTGTGAGATACTTTGTCAAATGCTTTGCTGAAGTCAAGATATACTATATCTACAGCATTTCCCTGATCCAGTTCTTAGAACTGTTGTTTTTGGGCCAGTGACAGTGTCTCTGCCGCTGTGGCATCCTCAGTGTCCCCATCTGGCCTGTCCAGCCAACGTGGAGTTTCAACAGGGTCCATCAGTTGCTCTGCCTTGATGGGTAGCTGTGCGTGAAGATTTTGGAAGGGAGAGGTGGTAGCGGTTAACTGGCAGATGGGACAGGACTTGCAATACCTTAGGATTTCCTGGAGACATCTGGTCCAATAGAACCTCTGCATGACTCGTTTTTGAGTTTTTTCCACCCCCAGATGGCCACCCAAGACATGTGAATGGGCCCTGTCCAACACCCTTTGTCTATACTGTCCTGGTACCAACAATTGCTCCACTATCTCCTCCCTCACCTTAGTAATCCTGTACAATAAGTTGCCACTCAGCATGAAATAAGGAAACCTGGTGTCAGCCCCCGACTCCTGTGCTATGCCGTTTATAACAGTTACCTTATTGAACGCTTCTTTTAGAGTTAGGTCCCTTTGTTGGGTGAACCCAAAATTTTCTCTGGTCACCCCTATCTCAGAAATGTCTGCCTCAGGGGATACTACCTTCTCTTCTCCCATACACAGAAGGGAAACATGTCAGACTCTGAGGTCGGTGAGACCCCCAACCCCCACGACAGCACCATAGAGAGAGGATCCGCCCCAAGGACAGGATACCCTACAGGTTTAAAAGGCGAAGCCCTCTATCATTCCTCAGTGGTTTCCTGTCCTTGAGGAGAACCTAGGCTCCCCGTGCGCTGCTGGGGGAGTAAGAATTTACCTGGTAGTAGCGTGAATGGGAGGCACCCATGGCGCCACTCCTGAAGACATTACAGGAGAATATTTCCTTGCAGTTGTCCCATCGTAATAGCAGATGGCTGTGTATATTCCATGTTTAGTCTATGTAGTGTCACTGTGTTTACGGAGGTTGGACCCATAGGAGGAACTAGAGGGAGGCTCCACAGCTGGTTCACTATAAATGTTGGTGGTTTTGTGTCATATGTTTATCTGCACCTTGTTATTTTTGACTTGAAAAATGCCCTGTATGGGTGAAACTACGCATGTCCATTTTTTTATATGTACACTGGTGCCAATAAAACTTTTTTGAAGGATAGTACATGGTGCTGTGGATTTTTGGATTTCCCTTGTGCTGTGTGGCCTTCTTTAGGGTGGCGTCTAGATTGGAGCTGCTCCTGTGAGTGATGACATCACAGGAAGGGGCAAAGCGTCCTCATTCCAGTCCAGACTTCAGGAAGCAGCTTTGTGCTGCGCCTCCTGTGCTGCTCCTCTCTAGACGGCTGATGGTGAGGTGACCAGAACGGGGGAGCGTGGCCTCACTGACAGGATACAAAGGGGGCTCTGCAGTGAAGGGATAATGAGGCGTCCTGCGGCTCCTGCATGCTGCTCCTATATAGACAGCTGATGGTGAGGTGACCGGAGCGGAGGAGCACGGCCTCACTGACAGGAGACAATGGGGTCTCTGCAGTGAGGGGATAATGAGGCGTTGTGCTGCGGCTACTACATGCAGCTCCTATACAGACGGCTGATGGTGAGGTGACCGAAGCGGAGGAGCGCAGCCTCACTGACAGGATACAATGAGGTCTCTGCAGTGAGGGAATAATGAGGCATTGTGCTGGGGCTCCTGTGCGGCTCCTTCCTGCAGCTCCTATATAGACGGCTCATGGTGAGGTGACCGGAGTGGAGGAGCGCCGCCTCACTGACAGGAGACAATGAGGTCTCTGCAGTGAGGGAATAATGAGGCGTTGTGCTGGGGCTCCTGTGCGGCTCCTTCCTGCAGCTCCTATGTAGACGACTGATGGTGAGGTGACCGGAATGGGGGAGCGCAGCCTCGCTGACAGGAGACAATGAGGTCTCTGCTGTGAGGGAATAATGAGGCATTGTACTGCGGCTCCTTCCTGCAGCTCCTATATAGACGGCTCATGGTGAGGTGACCGGAGCAGAGGATCGCGGCCTCACTGACAAGAGACAATGAGGTCTCTGCAGTGAGAGAATAATGAGGCATTGTACTGCGGCTCCTGTGTGGCTCCTTCCTGCAGCTCCTATATAGACGGCTCATGGTGAGGTGACCGGAGCGGAGGAGCGCGGCCTCACTGACAGGATACAATGGGGTCTCTGCAGTGAGGGGATAATGGAGCGCAGGAATAATTCCTATATGATAATGCAGCAGCTTTATCACTCTGATGTTTTCTTGGCTTTTTGATGCTTTTTTGGTTATTGCTCAGGTTTTTCATGCAGTAACATCAGACGTTGTACACACATTTTTCTAATAATTTTATATTTTTATGTATTTCTATGCAGCCAATAAATACTGTAAAATTCAGTTCTGATAAAATTTGCCATTTTGTTATCACTTTTCGTAATATGTCCAGGTGGGTGGACCTGCCCAAGGTACAGACCGCAGAACCTTAATTGGAGGGACTGTTAAAGAGCATGTGGAGGTCCTTAGCCACAGTTCCATACCCCAGTGGAGCTGTCCCCCATGGTCCCTAGGGTGAATGTTTATACCCCCACGACTACCCCTCCGCAAGCTCCAGGAGCAGCGGCAGAAGCCTCACAGGCCGCTGCAGCCCTTGTGAACTTCACCTCTTACAGTGTGTACAAACCATGTACACCCTGTGAACTTCTGAACCCCAAGAAAACTCTGAGTACCTTCTTAAGGAAGGTCTGAGAAGTCCAGACGGTTTACAAAGCCACTTGGAGTGATCTTGTTCAGCTCCTGGAGGCCGGGGGGTGGTTCTGCTCCAAAAAGGAATGAGTAAGGTAGCTGCTTTAACCTCTGGCAATAAAGACATAGAGCAGTCAAGACAGGCGTTTTGTACAGCCATAGAGCCATGGATCCGTGAACAACAGGTGAAAGAAATACCCCAAAAATCCTCCCCAAGGAACCTCTCCAAGGTTTAGAACTGGAATTGTGGACAAAAAGGACACTATTCAGCCAAGTTCCCTGAAAACATTCAGACCACAGGTCAGGGTCAGACCACAGACCTAGGTTACCAATGATATGAAAGCTATCCTGTGACTCCCCTCAATGCAATATGCCCCCTCGACCCCAGCTGATGGTTTCTGCCTCTAGTGAGGGCCTGGGGGAATTGAAATTTTTAGTAGACACAGGAGCTGCCCACTGAGTAATCCAAAGGGACCATGTGCCTGAAGATTTCGTATCCTTAGAGTTTATCAAATGTCAGGGGGTGGAGGGGACCAATCTACAACTCCTGCTTACCAAACCCATGAAACAGCCTACATGATGGCCAGGCCATCATTGCTCGTGTACTAGTCAGTTCAAGTTGCCCATACAACCTGTTGGATACCGATGTACTTAGCAATAAGAAAGCATCAGTGGACTTTTCCTCTGGTAGTCTTGAAATTGTCACCCCCATGCATGAGGAACACTGGTGTACACTTATGTCCTTGGTGGCGTTTCCTCTGTTGCCACCTGCATCCAGAGGAGAGGAGCCTGAGTGGTTGTCTTGTAAAGGACATATTAATATTCATGCTATCCAAGTGTAAAGGACATATTGATACTCATGCTATAGCAACTCCATTTTGTCTGCTTGCTTTAAAATCATGTTATTATACTCCTTGCATAACATACATTCTTTCCTTCTTTTCTCATGCAACTTTCCAACACTAACCTTTTCTCACAAGAACATTCTGTGAGACACTCTGCTCCTGTTATCTAACTGGTCTGAGCCGGGATGTGTATAACCTTGTAAATTTCCACCATGCACCGAACTAACGATAATATGACCATATGTGTATTTCCGCAATAATTGTACTAGCATTGGTTCAAGCCTGTAGTATGTCTGTAGGTGATTGGCTATTGATATACTCAAAGCAATATAAAATGCTAAGTAGAAATAAACGAGATTAGAGATTCTCTGAATCCTCCCATACAGAGCACTGCCTCCGTTTGGTTTTCTGTTGGATTGCGCAATCAACATAATAATTTGACACTCACTTGGTCAACCGTGAAGGGACGTTGGTGCCCTCCATCAACGGTCTCAGGTCCCCTCCCACCTGTGGGCAGAGTCAAAAACTGATATTGGCAGATTACCAGTTCAGCTTGTCCACATCTAATTAAAACCTGGTGCCAAACCAGTTTGTGCACGTCAGTACCCTTTTAACTCTGCTCATGAGCAGGCCATATGGAGATAGGTAAAAAAAGGAGAGAACAGGGCGCAATGGGTGACTCAGTAATGCAATTTGGAGAGGGGTGTGGGAATGGCTACTAACCTTATGGAGTTGTGCACCTCTGCACAACCCCAGTGTAAAGCTCCACAAGCTCTGCTCTGTTGGTGGCTGTCATCTGCTTTCTGCGGTGTTCACAGATCCTAATCTCATGGTGGTGGGTCACGTGATCAGGTTAGTTGCGCATACCACCGAGATGGACACCCAGCTTCACCAACACTCACGGCAGTGTTCCAGAGGGGTTAGGGCAGCGCAGCTTGGAAACCAGGGTAGTAACTCTTAGTTAACTTCATCCCACAGGTGGTTGAACAAGTAAATAAAGGCAGCTCTACCGCACCCCAGCAGGGGGTGGACAAGGCCACCTGTTATTCGCGCTCTGATACCGCTATTCATATTCACTGATATGGAGATAGGTGGCTTTCCTGCGCTGCTATCAGTATCCTAAAAGGAATGCAGAGAATCAGTAAATAAAATAGATTATTTATTCCATGGTGTGGATATACGCTTTTCGAGGTACTCCAACCTCTTCTTCATGATGCAACTACATCATACAGAAAATATTTGCTCCTTAGTTTCTTCACAAGAGCAAGCCATAGGTGAGCAATTGCGGGAGCTTTTGGATAAGCATCTGGTGGTGCTTGTCAGAAGCCCCTACAATACACCTCTGTTTCCTATTAAGAAGAAAGTGCAAAAGGGCCTAACCCTACTTGTCGTATGGTCCATGACCTTAGAGTGGTGAATGGTATCACTTTTATTAATACCCCGGAGGTGCCCAATTCTCACACTCTGCTGAACCAAATACCATCTTCTGCTGAATGCTTTACTGTAATAGACTTGGCAAATGTCTTCTTTTCTGTGCCTATCTCAGTAGATTCCTGGCAATATTTTGCCTTCTCTTTCTGGAGGAAACCGTACACCTGGGTTGTACTGCCTCAGGGGGCTGCAAACTTCCCTGACATCTTTTCCTCCTCTATGAAGACTATCCTTCAGTCTAGGATTCCTAAACATTCCTTAACTGTCCGACTGCAGTATATTGAGGATCTGTTGCCGTTCTGTAGTGACCCATCAATTTGTGCTGAAGAGACATTGTCTTTGCTCATTTCCTTGTCCAAGAATGGTTGCAAGGTTTCTAAAGACAAGTTTCATCTCTGCCTCTCCACAGTTACCTTTCTCGGTCATTGAAACTTTTGATACAGCAACACAAGATTTCTCACTCACCCAGGTCCCTAAGGGCATTGATTGGGCTTGTAAGTTCTTGCCACCCTATGGATCATCAATTGCTCCCATCTCCTGCAACCATTGTATGATTGCTTGTTGATTTACCCCTTTTATCTTACTCCTGAAGCCTTAGCATTATTCCATGACCTCAAGGCAATCCTGACTAAGTCAGCCACATTTGGAATCCCAGATTATACTAAGCTATTCACTTTGTTTTGTCACGAGGGTGATGGTTTTGCTACTGGGGTGCTTACACAACCTTATGGTGGTAAACGGTGTCCAGTCGTATACCACTCTGTCAGGCTTGATAGTGTAGCCAGGGCCCTGCCCATGTGCTATAGATCTGTGGCTGCAAAACTTAAATGTCTCTCTCTCTATATCTACCTATATATCTTTGATAATTTTAGTATGAACTTTATAAGTGTTATTCACACTTGTTACACAAGGCATAGAAAGCTGGTTAGAACCAGTTTCAAGGAATTCAACAGTTTTCATGATTTATGACCTTGTTATTCCCAATTAAAATACTTTTTTCCCCAATTAAAATATCTTCCGTAGGTAATATAAAGCCATACCCCTTTTACTTAACTCTGCGGTTGTAATAAAGACGTGACTGGTCATCTGAGATCAGACAAGCCCGTACACTAACAGACACTGGTTGTGTGCCCTTGTCTTCAATCGACTCTCTGATTTGATCAAAACTGGCAAACGAAGTTAAACCTTTTGAGTTTCTCCTAAAGAAAGCTTTCCCCACAGGCTTCTACATCATTACATGGTGCCGAAACCCAGGATTGTCAGAACTGGACCTCCTTTGGACCCAATTGCAAGGATTTCTCTCTCGGAAACACTGAATAAACTGCAGTGAGTAACCCATTGTGTTACTAAAAATTCAGTGTTACCTAGAAGGCTCCAGAACGGGTAATTTGTGGTCCTAACAAGACAATCGCTGTTGAACCTTTGCCAATGTTTGAATTTTGTATGTATAATTTGTGGTTTATATGTTTCAATGTGTTTTTAGATGTATAATTGACAACTGTTGAATGAAAGTAGATGAAGTAACGAGTATAATATTTCAGGAGTCGAAGGATTGTTATATGTTGTCTATATGACTTATGTCTGGAATGATATTGTTGTAAACTATGAGGATCCTTGGATGTTTGACTAAATGATCTTTGAGTGACCAATAAGGACACTGTGTCAGCGACTTTGCAGTGTGGATTGTGTGACTGACGTATTGTGAACTAGTTCTGATGACTCATCGTCCTTGGTGTCCGTGCTGTGTGAACTTGAGAGGAAATATCATGATAGGAGTAGTAGTCCTTATCTAACCACCAGTATATCCAGACCGAGAAACAATAGCCATAGAGGGGAGATGTAACACAGATTTCATTGTCAAGCTGTGCCCCCTGCAGGATGTTGAAAGTAACTCCTTGTTTGAGTAGTTAAAATCTGCAATTATGCTCAGAACTAGGTAACCCCTCCTCTTTTGTGCTAGATGTAATCTGTTTGAATCAGAGGAGGTGGATAAAGGTTTTGTAGAAAAAGAACTTATTCTCCCATGACATAATGTTTTGACTAGTGGAAGTAATTGCAATAACTATTGGTAGTATAGTTTTTGGATTGTTATTTGTTTGGTTGTGTATCAAAGTTGCATGGGTTCAAAGAACTGGTTATTAGTGATGAGTGAGTATGTTTTGTTAACCCTTTCGCCGAATATACTCGGGCGAGCATCGAGTATTTACAGCATGCTCGGTGATATGTTTGAATCACTCCCGTGTGCATGATTTGCGACTGTTTGACAGCTTTAATACATGTGAGGAATGTCTGCTTCTTACACATTCCTCACATGTATTAAAGCTGTCAAACAGTCGCAAATGATGCACACGGGAGTGATTCAAACATCACCGAGCACGCTGAAAATACTTGGTGCTCGCTCGAGTATACTCGGCGGAAGAGTTAACAGAACATACTCTTTCATCACTATTGGTTACCTGATGTTATTTCCTAGAAATTCTTCTCTTGCGAGAACAGTGGTTCCGGGAGTTGAAATCCTTCGCTTGCGAGCAAATTGGTGGGAGAAGAGTAGTCTTCTGTGGATAAGACTCTATGGGCCCATTCAGTTCTTCGGATAACTGCGGGCATTGAAGTTGCAGTCATGAGGACTGGCAAATGCAAGGAAGTAAGCAATCTCAGAGGTGCCACCCTTGTACCTGCATGTGACATAGTAGGAAGACTAAAAAGGAATGGGAGAAGTGTGTATGCAATTGGGAAAAATTATTTGAAGATAGATAAGAACAGACTTGAGCTGGATAGAATGTGTTAGAAGTAGTTAAAGCGTCTCTCAATGAGTGAAAATAAATCCGTGGAAATAAACACAGAACTGTGTATGGAGAGGAGAGAAGGGAGGGAGACTCCACACTCGTAATGATGATCCAAATGAATGTAGCCAAGGCTTAGGGAGAAAAACAAAACAAAACATGGATAACCGGAGGGTGCCGATCCTGCTGGTGCACACTGCTATGGTAGGAGAAACGAAGGAACGGTATCTGGCACACTGACCAGGTAAAATCACAAAGCCTTTATTAGTTCATCTTAAAAACAGCTAAAAGAAACCTGATGCTTTTCTGGTGCAAACATAGCACCCTTTGTCAGTCCTGGATGAATACCCTATGACTATCAGGTATACATAGAAACTAATAACCAATCAGTGTGAAGAATGGAAATTTCATTAAAGAAACAGCACATGTGTGACACAAAGTCCAATGAAAAGCATGATCAAACATGCAAAAAATTAAATCTGTAAAGAAAATGCATATTAGGTGTTTAGATCATAAAAAGCACTAGATCCACAGGTTGGGAAGCAAAGAAAATAAATTCTGTATGTTAGCATGAATATAAATATAGTAAAATAGAAATATTATTCAGAACTATTGAAGTGAGTTCAATTTAATGCTATTCTTAAATATCTTATGAACCTCAACACAAAGAGGATTAGAGCAAGCCAACCTGGAACAAGAATATTAGCAGAACAACCACAAAAAAAACTTTAAAAAAAAAGGTGTTGTTTTGGACATAATCAATAAATATAAAATCATTCTTGAAGTTCATTCCTCCAGGATACTTGGTATCTAAATCCAAAAGGCTTCTCTTTTCAAAAGATCCCTCTGGCGATCCCCACCGCGTACAGTGTGATATATTTTTTCAACACCAAAAAATGCTAAATGTTCCAGATTGATGAGCACATACAGAATTCAGCTGCTCCCGAATAAGAGCTATTTAATCCTGTAATATTTGATATATGTTCAACAATTCTCCTTTTGAGTTTTCTGATTGTGCACCCAATATTATAAACCTTACATATCCAAAAAACAATACAGTAAACAACATAATTAGAATTACAATTATTAAATGTCGTGATAGTATGGTCTCTCATGAATGGAACACTAAAAGGCTGTGTTCTGTTCAAAGAACGGAACACGTTTCTTAGTTTCTCCCAGAACTGTGTATTTAATCTATGATGGTAAGAAAATGCAAAGACCCCTGTAGTCTCTGCACTTGATGTAAAATTGCCATCCTTTTTGAGACCCCTGCCTTAAGCAGGAAAGATTTGATGTAACTGCAGACATTGTGGCTAACAGAATCGCGTGGGGTTAATTACTGTATTCTGTGGACCCCTTGCTTACTATTGCTGCAGTGTTTCATTAATGGCCTTAGACCTGTAGTCCAGAATGTAGAACGCACTAGTTGCCCGGAGGGCGCAATATGCAATGGGTTGATCTGAAGGAAATAGCCCAGGGTGCTGAAGTAGGAAGCATGTCAAAGAAAGAGATAATTAGGTCCTGTGCAGCCTAGAAAGGGAGGGGGAAGCAAGCATCAAGGAGGAAATAGAGACTGCAGCAAAGTAAAATGTGGGTGTTGTGGGCAAAAAGGAAATTTTTTGGCCAAATGTCCTACAAAATCAACAGCTACTATCCTGAGCCCCCCCCATAGGAAACTGGCATTCCTGCTGTCTCCCTGTGCCCCGTTGTCACCACCAGGGACCCAGACTCACTCTTCCAATTTTCCTGGTGAGGGGCTATCTGTTTCATTCATGATAGACACTGGAGCAGCCAGTACAGCATTAATGCAAAAACACAGATAAGAAGACATGCTGTGCCCCCCAATATGTAACTTGTGAAGGGCTAGAGGGACGACCTACTAAATTACAAATGTCTCAGGCCCTCCGACTGAATTTGCATGATTCAATTTCAAATGTGATCCAGGTTTAGTCCCCCCTAATGTACCTTTTAATTTTAGGGACAGACACGTTGGAGAAAATTGGAGCCTGCATAGAATTCACTCCAAATGGCCCCAAGATGACTATCCCCTTAGACGAAGGCATTCTGGGTAGTCTCTTGTCCCTGACACTTCCTACAGACCTGGACAGTACACGCCCTGAACCCCATTCCCTACCTACTTGGTTCGAGAACATAACCAGCCAGCTGTGGGCATGTTATACACTTAATTTGGGAAAACTACCCATTCCCCGGTGACAGTAAAACTTAAACCAGTTGTTCCCGCAACCTAGTACTGAAGGAACTGAACATACTGACCATACTGAAGCTCCAGCTGCATTCTAGGAAATAAACGATGAAGGGTTGCAATTTAGAAATTGACTAACAACCACGTATTAGCATAGCACAACACAAACACTTGGGCCCTGCACTGGTACTCTCCTCCCAAATTGGGAAACAGAGAAGATTGGGATGATTTTATGCTTGGCCTGTTTTTATTGCTATGGCTTGGTGCATAATTCTTCAAATTTCTGTTCCTCCTGGAAAAAATATTAGGTTTTTTTTTGACAAGTAAAAGCTATATCTTGTGTATGAACAGGTTATTCCTGCCTGCTGATCTCAGTGGTCAGCAAGTAGTGAAGGGCTTTAGTACAACCCCTGTCAAAAATTATGGAATCACCGGGCTCGGAGGATGTTCATTCAGTTGTTGAAAAAAAGCAGATCACAGACATGGCACAAAACTAAAGTCATTTCAAATAGCAACTTTAGGGCTTTAAGAAACACTAAAATAAATCAAGATTATAAATGTGGTACTCAGGGTAATTTTTTTCAGACCAAGCATAGGGAAAAAATTATGGAATCACTCAATTCTGAGGAAAAAATTATGGAATCAACCTGTAAATTTTAATTTCCAAAACTAACACCTGCATCAAATTAGATCTGTTCGTTAGTCTGCTTCTAAAAAGGAGTGGTTACACCTTGGAGAGCTGTTGCACCAAGTGGACTGACATGAATCATGGCTCCAACATGAGAGATGTCAATTGAAACAAAGGAGAGGATCATCAAACTCTTAAAAGAAGGTAAATCATCACGCAATGTTGCAAAAGATGTTGGTTGTTCACAGTCAGCTGTGTCTAAAATCTGGACCAAATACAAACAACATGGGAAGGTTGTTAAAGGCAAACATACTGGTAGAGCAAGTAAGACATCAAAGCGTCAAGACCGGAAACTTAAAGCAATATGTCTCCAAAACATGAAATGCACAACAAAACAAATGAGGAACGAATGGGAGGAAACTGGAGTCAATGCCTGTGACCGAAATGTAAGAAACCGCCTAAAGGAAATGGGATTTACATACAGAAAAGCTAAACATAAGCCATCATTAACACCTAAACAGAAAAAAACAAGGTTACAATGGGCTAAGGAAAAGCAATCGTGGACTGTGTATGACTGGATGAAAGTCATATTCAGTGATGAATCGCGCATCTGCATTGGGCAAGGTGATGATACTGGAGCTTTTGTTTGGTGCAGTTCCAATGTGATTTATAAACATGATTGCATGAAGAGAACATGCAAATTTCCACAGTCATTGATGATATGGGGCTGCATGTCAGGTAAAGGCACTGGGAGATGGCTGCCATTACATCTTCAATAAATGCCCAAGTTTACATTGATATTTTGGACAGTTTTCTTATCCCATCAATTGAAAGGATGTTTGGGGATGATGACATCATTTTTCAAGATGATAATGCATCCTGCCATAGAGCAAACAAAAACTGTGAAAACATTCCTTGAAAGAAGACACATAAGGTCAATGTCATGGCCTGCAAATTGTCCGGATCTCAATCCAATTGAAAATCTTTGGTGGAAGTTGAAGAAAATGGTCCATGACAAGGCTCCAACCTGCAAAGCTGATCTGGCAAAAGCAATCAGAGAAAATTGGAGCCAGATTGATGAAGAGTACTGTTTGTCACTCATTAAGTCCATGCCTCAGAGACTGCAAGCTGTTATTAAAGCCAGAGGTGGTGCAACAAAATACTAGTGATGAATTGGAGTGTTCTTTTGTGTGTTTGTTTTTCATGATTCCATAATTTTTTCTCAGAATTGAGTGATTCCATAATTTTTTCCCTATGCTTGGTCTGAAAAAAATTACCCTTACTGAGTACCACATTTTTAATCTTGATAGTTTTGTGCCATGTCTGTGATCTGCTTTATTTCAACAACATTAAACAACTGAATGAACATCCTCCGAGCCCGGTGATTCCATAATTTTTGCCAGGGGTTGTAGATATTTCATATAGAGGTGTGCATCAGTTCATTCCTTAAACTCTGGCCACGGGTAATTACTATTTATATTAACAATTCGTTAGCATGGGGTACTTTATACATGTACTATCTGTGATATATCCATGGTGTTGAGGCAGTATACTTAGGATTGGAGACTATTATAGGTTAAATCAATTCCTGCCTTTGTATCTACATGTTCTTTCATTAACTAATTCCTATATATTTATATGGCTGGCCAATTTATTTACACAATATGATATATTTCATTGACCATGTAGTTACACTTTGATATGGCCTCTGTATAGTCTATGTGAACTATTTGCCCGAACATGTGGATCTGTTTTAGGGTGCACAGTTTTCTCTTGCTTCTGTATCTCTGTTGTTATCATTTATTATGTATTGATTGCTGTGATCTCAGTGGTCTATTGTTTTTATGCATTGATACATTTTCATAATTAATTTTGATACTTTTGAGATTGTGATTTCTGTTGCTCCTTCTTGGTCTCTGTAGGTTATATATGTTTTCATGTGAAAGGATCTGTGATTTAATTGAGTATTACGATATGTTCCTTCATATAGCTGGGACCAAAAGTTGGTCATGGCTGAAAAAGGTTATTGAGCAAATTTTCAAAGTTGATTTCCATTTTACGAGCAGCCAGTGTAGTGTGCAGAGGATTGGTGTTATCTGAGAATATCGAGGTTGATTAGTTAGTCCAAAATGCCCCAGCTAGGTGTCAGGGATCAGCACAGGGACGACAGCGTACCATCACACTGTCAGTATTTTGTCCAGAATCGCAAGCACGCGATCCAGACTACTCGCTACGTGGATATCGGCAAGCGACCAGTGAGAGTATGGTGTCACACCTCTGGGTTCCAAAGCCTGGAATCCGTGTTTACGCCCTCCATACTGTCACTGTCAGCTTCACGATAGCCCAATTATTATTATCACGTAATAGTAGAGAAGATATCTGGCACCACCTCTGCTTTAAATACGCTTTCCCTTCGATATGGTGAAACTCCTGGATATATGGTGGTGCATGTCCAAGTGAACAATCAAATAATGCAAAAGCCAAGATAAAGGTAGCACTCACCAGTGTTTCCAAAGATGTCCTTTATTTTTACTCACTGTACATATTAGCTAGCGGCATCGGACGGAGGTTCCTGAGGGTGTGCGGGGGGAGTGAGAGAGAGGACGACGGCTGTTTCGCTCCCTTCCGGGACCGGTTGAAGCTCCGGAAGGGAACGAAATGGTAATCAAATTTATTAACCAATGGAGACCTGGATTTGGAGTCACCCCCAAAATTAAAGTGGAAAAACACACTACAGGCTGATCCAACTTTGATGTAATCTTAAAACAAGTCAAAATGAGGCTCAGTATTGTGTGTGGCCTCCACGTGCCTGTATGACCTCCCTACAACGCCTGGGCATGCTCCTGATGAGGTTGCGGATGGTCTCCTGTGGGATCTCCTCCCAGACCTGGACTAAAGCATCCGCCAACTCCTGGACAGTCTGTGGTGCAACGTGACGTTGGTGGATGGAGCGAGACATGATGTCCCAGATGTGCTCAATCGGATTCAGGTCTGGGGAACGGGCAGGCCAGTCCATAGCTTCAATGCCTTCATCTTGCAGGAACTGCTGACACACTCCAGCCACATGAGGTCTGGCATTGTCCTGCATTAGGAGGAACCCAGGGCCAACCGCACCAGCATATGGTCTTACAAGGGGTCTGAGGATCTCATCTCGGTACCTAATGGCAGTCAGGCTACTTCTGGCGAGCACATGGAGGGCTGTGCGGCCCTCCAAAGAAATGCCACCCCACACCATTACTGACCCACTGCCAAACCGGTCATGATGAAGGATGTTGCAGGCAGCAGATCGCTCTCCATGGCATCTCCAGACTCTGTCACGTCTGTCACATGTGCTCAGTGTGAACCTGCATTCATCTGTGAAGAGCACAGGGCGCCAGTGGCGATTTTGCCAATCGTGGTGTTCTGTGGCAAATGCCAAGCGTCCTGCACGGTGTTGGGCTGTGAGCACAACCCCCATCTGTGGTTGTCGGGCCCTCATACCACCCTCATGGAGTTGGTTTCTAACCGTTTGTGCAGACACAGGCACATTTGTGGCCTGCTGGAGGTCATTTTGAAGGGCTCTGGCAGTGCTCCTCCTGTTCCTCCTTGCACAAAGGCGGAGGTAGCGGTCCTGCTGCTGGGTTATTGCCCTCCTACGGCCCCCTCCATGTCTCCTGGTGTACTGGCCTGTCTCCTGGTAGCGCCTCCAGCCTCTGGACACTATGCTGACAGACACAGCAAACCTTCTTGCCACAGCTCGCATTGATGTGCCATCCTGGATGAGCTGCACTACCTGAGCAAATTCTGTGGGTTGTAGAGTCCGTCTCATGCTACCACGAGTGTAAAAGCACAACCAACATTCAAAAGTGACCAAAACATCAGCCAGAAAGCATTGGTACTGAGATGTGTTCTGTGGTCCCCACCTGCAGAACCACTCCTTTATTGAGTGTGTCTTGATAATTGCCAATAATTTCCATATATTGTCTATTCCATTTGCACAACAGCATGTGAAATTGATTGTCAATCAGTGTTGCTTCCTAAGTGGACAGTTTGATTTCACAGAAGTTTGATTTACTTGGAGTTATATTCTGTTGTTTAAGTTTTTCCTTTATTTTTTGAGCAGTGTATGTACAGGGATATTACAAAGGAGACATTAAAAATACATAAGCAGTTACATAAAATAAACAGGATAAAAGAAGAAAAACTTAACACTATACGATCGCGGAGACTATTCAATATAGGTGGAGGAGGGGCTCCCCAGTTTGATTATGCTGTTATCGAACAGGACCTGTTGCTTATAATCCTTATACCACCCTGGCAATGAGTGCTCCTCTAATGTCCATGGGTTCTCTTATACCTAAGTGGAGATCTGGCCACACGACTTCTGTGGTGACATCATGTGGGCTAGTCTCCAGCCTGTACATTTTTATTAAAAATGCTAACTTCTGCGATCAACGAGCGATGAGTTATTGCAGAAGCTTGCAAACGAAGCCATTTTTTCCCTTATGATTGTATCTTTTTTTAGAGACCACACACCGCATAGCTGCAGTCTGTATTCTTTTTTTTTTGCGCTACAGCTCCCTGATTCTGCTTACACCCATGGAAATCTATGGATACATTCCTGGGCTGATTCTGTCACTAGAAATATAGGTCCCATTATTTCCGGACGCATGGAACTCACAATATTTCATATTTCGTTTTGTAGTCGGATTGTCTGGAGATTTCTTTGTTAAGCTCGGGAAAGCAACTTTCCCATTTACAAGCAAATTAGTGCAATCCTGCCAATAATTACCTCCTGCCTCTTTCAGGGACAAGATGCTTGCTTCCTAACGAAGTTATGACACTCCTTGGCTGGCATTTGTTTGTGTGAGCTATACATCAGGCATTACAGTAGTCTGGGCAGGAGGTTATAAGGACATGTGCCAGTAATGTTAGTTCTCCTACTGGAATGGGATGTTTAATTTTGGCAGTGTTCCTCAGATGGAATAATGAGGACTTCATGTTTGTTGGTTGATATTTGGTTTTGGAATGACGGTTCCACATCAATCGTTACACCCAAATTGCATACCTGTTCTGAATTTTGAAGGGTTATTTCCCCCAGAGATAAAGGTGTTTGAGTAGAAGGTTGCCATTTTGCTGTTAGGCACTGACCTCTGAGCAAAAGTACCAGCTTTTTCTTGGTTTAGTTTTACCATTGGTTTCATCCATTCTTGAGGTTCACCTACAGTGGGTACGGAAAGTATTCAGACCCATTTAAATTTTTCACTCTTTCTTTCATTGCAGCCATTTGGTAAATTCTAAAAAGTTTTTTTTTTCTTATTAAAGTCCACTCTGCACCCCATTTTGACTGGAAAAAAACCCAGAAATATAGAAATTTTTGCAAATTTATTATAAAAGAAAAACTGAAATATCACATGGTCATAAGTATTCAGACCCTTTGCTCAGACACTCATATTTAAGTCACATGCTGTCCATTTCCTTGTTGATCCTCCTTGAGATGGTTCTACTCCTTCATTGGAGTCCAGTTGTGTTTAATTAAACTGATAGGACTTGATTTGAAAAGGCACACACCTGTCTATATAAGACCTCACAGCTCACAGTGCATGTCAGACCAAATGAGAATCATGAGCTCAATGGAACTGCCCAAGGAGTTCAGAAACTGAATTGTGGCAACGCACAGATCTGGCCAAGGTTATAAAAGAATTACTGCATTACTCAAGGTTCCTAAGAGCACAGTGGCCTCCATTATCCTTAAATGGAAGAAGTTTTTGACCACCAGAAGTCTTCCTAGACCTGGCCGTCCAGCCAAATTGAGCAATCGCGGAAGAAGAGCCTTGATGAGAGAGGTAAAGAAACACCCCAAGATCACTGTGGCTGAGCTCCAGAGATACAGTAGGGAGATGGGAGAAAGTTCCACAAAGTCAACTATCACTGCAGCCCTCCACCAGTCTGGCCTCTATGGCGGAGTGGCCAGACGGAAGCCTCTCCACAGTGCAAGACATATGAAAACACGCTTAGTTTGCTCAAAAACACATGAAGGACTCTCAGACTATGAGAAATAAGATTCTCTGGTCTGATGAGATGAAGATAGAACTTTTTGGTGATAATTCTAAGCTGTATGCGTGGAGAAAACCAGGCACTGTTCATCACCTGCCCAATACAATCCACACAGTGAAACATGGTGGTGATAGCATCATGCTATGGGAGTGTTTTTCAGCTGCAGGGACAGGACGACTGGTTTAAATTGTAAATTGAAGGAAACATGAATGCGGCCAAGTACAGAGGTATCCTGGATGAAAACCTCTTCCAGTGCTCTGGACCACAAACTTGGCCGAAGGTTCATCTTCCAACAAGACAATGACCCTAAGCACACACACAGCTAAAATAACAAAGGAGTGTCTTCAGAACAACTTTGTGACCATTCTTGACTGGCTCAGCCAGAACCCTGACCTAAACCCAATTGACCATCTCTGGAGAGACCTGAAAATGGCTGTCCACCAATGTTCACCATCCAACCTGATGGAACTGGAGAGGATCTGCAAGGAAGAATGGCCGAGGATCCCCAAATCCAGGTGTGAAAAACTTGTTGCATCATTCCCAAGAAGACTCATGGCTGTACTGGCTCAAACGGGGGCTTCTACTCAATTCTGAGCAAAGGGTCTGAATAATTATGACTAGTGTTGAGCGAGTATGTTCTGTTAACCCTTTCGCCGAGTACGCTCGGGCCGAGCTCCGAGTATTTACAGCTGCTCGGTGATATGTTTGAATCGCTCCCGTGTGCATGATTTGCGACTGACAGCTTTATTACATGTGAGGAATGTGTAAGAAGCAGACATTCCTCACATGTATTAAAACTGTCAAAGAGTTGCAAATCATGCACACGGGAGCGATTCAACCATATCACCGAGCAGCTATAAATACTCGGAGCTCGGTCCGAGCGTACTCGGCGAAAGGGTTAACAGAACATACTCGCTCAACACTACTTATGACCATGTGATATTTCAGTTTTTCTTTAATAAATTTGTAAAAAATTCTACGTTTCTGTTTTTTTTTTTATAGTCAAGATGGGGTGCAGAGTGTACTTTAATGAGAAAAAAATGAACTTTTTACAATTTACCAAATGGCTGCAATGAAACAAAGAGTGAAAAATATAAAGGGGTCTGAATACTTTCCGTACCCAGTGTAGGCAAGAATTTATAGCTGGATATGGACCACTGACTCCTGGCTTGAATGTCAGGTATTATTCAGCATAACATTGTTATTCAAATGATACCCGACCATTGTTCTGGATTATGATAACATGTGAATGGCAAACCAACCCTGTGCTACTTGTATTTCAAGGGAACTGGCAGTGAGGATGATGAGTAGTGTTGAGCATTCCGATACTGAAATATCGGGTATCGGCCGATATTCGCGGTATCGGAATTCCGATACTTAATTCCGATACTTTTACAATATCGAATACCGGAATCGGAAGTTCCCATAATGCCTGCGCTCTGCAGTGTCTCTGAAGGATGACAAGCTGGATGGCAGCGCTCAGCTGAGATCCAGCCTGTCATCAGAATGCCATCCCAGCGTGGGAGAATTCTCCTGATCGTTTAAAAGCCGGCGGGCGGTAAAAAGCCGCCGGCTTTTAAACAATCACACAGCCCCATACTGCTTCCCCGCAGCCTTCCACCCCGATCCTCCGCTCCCCTCGCCACCTCCCATCCCGATCGTAAGTTAGGACCGGGCGGGGAGCACAGCACCAAGGAGCGGGGAGCGAAGGACCCGGGCGGGGAAGCCGGCAGTGAAAAGACTTCACCGCCGGCTTTCCCGTTCTGTGCTGCGCTTTCCCGCCGGATATTTCAAATGAACAGCTGAGTTATCAGGTGATGCCGATCAGCTGTTCATTTGAAGTCGCCGCGGTGCCCTCAGAGGGTTCATGTGAGTTCATGCTTGACTGCATTGCATGAACTCACATGAACTTTCCCACGGCCGCACAGGTCAGCCTCACCTCCCAGACCCGTCATGATTGGTGTGTGTGGGTGTCTGTGCGATGTGTGCGGGTGTGCGCGGTGTCTGTGCGATGTCTGTGCGATGTGTGCGGTGTCTGTGCGATGTGTGCGGTGTCTGTGCGATGTGTGCGGTGTCTGTGCGATGTGTGCGGGTGTGCGCGGTGTCTGTGCGATGTGTGCGGGTGTGTGCGGTGTCTGTGCGATGTCTGCGAGTGTGTGCGGGTGTGTGCGGTGTGCGCGGTGTCTGTGCGATGTCTGCGGGTGTCTGCGAGTGTGTGCGGTGTCTGTGCGATGTCTGCGGGTGTGTGCGTGCAGGCAGACATAGGCCGATGTGACACTACTACTCCCATCGGCCTATGTCTGTCCCCCGTCCACTCGTGCCAGCAGGATCAGCTCGATGGGAGCAGTAGTTCCCATCAGCCTGATCCTGCTATATAAATTGCCCTACTGTGTCCCCAATAAATGTTAAATACATGTCATTGGTGGCCAGTGGTTACCTACAATAAATTAGTTCATACATTACCTGTCCCCGCCGATCGCCACCTAAAATAAAGTAAAAAATAAAAAACTACACCTATACTCACCTAGACACCTAATTCCCCGCAGCCATCGATCTCCTGTAATAAAATATAAAATAATAAACCACAACCTTATCCTTACCCCTCCGTAGCAGTCCACGAGTGTCCCACGAAGATCTCCAGTTCAGAGCAGCCACATAGAATGTGACCGCTCTGAACCGCTGCCGCCGCTAGAATGATGGGGCCGGAAAGCAGCCCCGTCATTGCATAAGCGGGTTCGCCGGAGTTCAGGCAGCGCTGCTCCGGTTAGCTCCTTTACGGCCCTGCTGTATCGTGAGAAATTCCCACGGTACAGCAGTGCCGTAAAGGAGGTCTCCGGAGCTGCGCTGACTGAATGCACTCCGGTGACCTCAGTCAGTGGCTCCCGCTGCCGGGAGTGGACGTGTTCCCGGCAGTGTGAGCTTACAGCAGCCATGACAGCTGTCACCATCTCCAGATGTGACAGCTGTGCATGGGAGATCAGCGCAGGAACGTGGACAGGTAACTATTTTTTTTTTAGTAAACTAAGAATTAAATAAAATGGTGTGTTTTATTTCAAATAAATTATTTTTTTCTGGGTGTAGTGTGTGTTTTCTTTTTAACACTTTGTAGGTTAGTAATGGGGGTGTCTTATAGACGCCCATCATTACTAACCTGGGCTTCATGGCAGCTGGCGCTGACATGAACCCCAACCCTATTACCCCACTGCCACCGCACCAGGGCAGCGTGGAAGAGCGAGGCTAAGTGCCAGAATTGGCGCATCCTATGGATGCGCCATTTCTGGGGCGGCTGACGGCTGGTGTTTCTAGCCTGGGAGGGGGCCAATATTCATGGCACCCTTCCTGGGCTATTAATATCAGCACCCAGCTGTCTGCCTAGCCTTTGCTAGCTATTAAAATAGGGGGGACCCCACGTCATTTTTTGGGGGGGTCCCCCATTTTAATAGCTAGTAAAGGCTAGGTATTCAGCTGGGGGCTGATATTAGTAGTCTGGGAAGATCCGTGGGTATTACCCCCTTCCCAGGCTTCAAACATCTTCCCCAGCCGTCTGCTTAACCTCCGCTAGAGACTAAAATTATGGGGGATCCCACGCCAATTTTTTTTTAAATAAATCCTTTATTTTAACACTAAATGACATTTGATGAGTTAATAAAGATGCAGTCCCTAAATTATTATTTATTTTTTAATTAATTTTTCCCAAAAATTTTGACGTGGGCTTTGCCATATTTTTGTATGCCAGCCAGGTACAGCATCCAGCTTCTATGAACGCGCCATTTTCCGGGGCGGCTGCGGACTGCAATTTTCAGCGGGGGGCAGAAAGCTTGGGCCTCCCTGCGCTGCGGATTCCAGCCCCCAGCTGCCTAGTTGTACCTGGCTGGACACCAAAACACGGCGAAGCCCCACGTCAATTTTCTTTAAATTATTTCATGAAATAATTAAGAAAAAAAGGCCTTCCCTATATTGTTGTGTCCGGCCAGGTACAAATAGGCAGCTGGTGGTTGGGGGCAGCCCGTTCCTGCCTGCTGTACCTGGCTGGACACAAATATAGGGCGAATCCCCACGTCAATTTTTTTTTAATTAATTTCAGAAAATTCATGAAATAATTAAAAAAAAATTGATGTGGGGCTTCGCACTATATTTGTGTCCAGCCAGGTACAGCAGGCAGGAATGGGCTGCCCCCAACCACCAGCTGCCTATTTGTACCTGGCCGGACACAACAATATAGGGAAGCCCTTTTTTTCTTAATTATTTCATGAATTTCATGAAATAATTAAAAAAAAAAATACGTGGGGCTTCGCCCTATTTTTGTGTCCAGCTAGGTACAACTAGGCAGCTGGGGGCTGGAATCTGCAGCGCAGGGAGGCCCAAGCTTTCTGGGCCCCACCCGCTGCAAATTGCAGTCCGCAGCCGCCCCGGAAAATGGCGCGTTCATAGAAGCGCCATCTTCTGGCGCTGTACCCAACTCATCCAGGGCCCTGGTGCGGTGGCTCACTGGGTAATAAAGGGGTTAAGGCCAGCTTGGCATTATCAGCTGGCCCTAAGCCCGAAATTCATGGGGTCACGCCAATATTAGACATGACCACCATGAATTTCTAGTAAAGTATTTAAAAAAAAACACAACACCAAGAAAAAAGTCCTTTAATTGAAATAAACACACAATTATTTATTGTTCTAAATTAAACTATACTTACCATCACGCCCATTCCAGCTGAAGCCAACGATCTCCTGCAATAAAAGAAAAATAATAAACCAACCTCATCCTTACCTTTCCATGGCTCCCAGGACAGCTTCAGCTCTGCTACATCGAGATGACAGGCTGGACCGCAGCAGAACGCTGCCATCCATCCTGTCATCCCGCAGACACTGAGAAGCGCAGGCATGCTTGCGCTCCTTAGTGTCTCTCTGTGACGGCATAAAGATGAGCCGAGTTCATGTCCAATGAACTCAGCTCACCTCATGCACGTCACTGACAGCGTGGGAAAATTCTCCTGCACTCAGCGCTTCAGCGTGAGAATTCTCCCACGCTGTCAGTGACGTACATGAAGTGAGCTGAGTTCATTGGACATGAGCTCACCTCATGCACGTCACTGACAGCGTGGAGAAATTCTCACGCTGAAGCGCTGAGTGCAGGAGAATTTTCCCACGCTGTCAGTGACGTGCATGAGGTGAGGCCATGTCCAATGAACTCTGCTCACCTCATGCACGTCACTGACAGCGTGGGAAAATTCTCCTGCACTCAGCGCTTCAGCGTGAGAATTCTCCCACGCTGTCAGTGACGTGCATGAGGTGAGCCGAGTTCATTGTCGGCTCATCTGGATGCCGTCACAGAGAGACACTGAGGAGCGCAAGCATGCCTGCGCTTCTCAGTGTCTGCGGGATGACAGGCTGGATGGCAGCGTTCTGCTGCGGTCCAGCCTGTCATGTGAATGCAGCAGAGCTGAAGCTGTCGTGGGAACCATGGAAAGGTAAGGATGATGTTGGTTTATTATTTTTCTTTTATTGCAGGGGATCGTTGGCTTCAGCTGGAATGGGCGTGGTGGTAAGTATGGTTTAATTTAGAACAATAAAGAATTGTGTGTTTATTTCAATTAAAGGACTTTATTCTGGGTGTTTGTGGGTTTTTTTTAACTTTCACTATGGGGTTAGTAATGGGGGTGTCTTATAGACGCCTCTCCATTACTAACCTGGGCTTGATGTCAGCTGGCATTATAAGCTGACATCAACCCCAGCCCTATTACCCCCTGCCACCGCACCAGGGCAGCGTGGAAGAGCGAGGCTAAGTGCCAGAATTGGCGCATCCTATGGATGCGCCATTTCTGGGGCGGCTGATGGCTGGTGTTTCTAGCCTGGGAGGGGGCCAATATTCATGGTACCCTTCCTGGGCTATTAATATCAGCCCCCAGCTGTCTGCCTAGCCTTTGCTAGCTATTAAAATAGGGGGGACCCCACGTCATTTTTTTGGGGGGGTCCCCCATTTTAATAGCTAGTAAGGGCTAGGTATTCAGCTGGGGGCTGATATTAGTAGCCTGGGAAGCTCTGTGGGTATTACCCCCTTCTCAGGCTTCAAACATCTGCCCCAGCCGTCTGCTTAACCTCCGCTAGAGCCTAAAATTACGGGGAACCCCACGCCAATTTTTTTTTAAATAAATCCTTTATTTTAACACTAAATGACAAGTACAGTAACCAACACTATCACTGTACTTCTTATATATGTGACTGACATGTTTCTATCTATCTAATCTATGTGTGAAGCTCTATTCTTTCTGTTGTAAATTGTCGGGTACCGGTGTATGCGCTGATGAATTGCCGGCTTTTCGCATAATACATTCTACATTATTCTTAGTTGTTTTACTTCATGTAGAATTAACCTACAAGGAAAGAAAGGGCTTATTTTCATTCCGATATTAGTGTCCCATTGACTTGCATTGGTTTCCGGTATCGGAATCGGCGATATCCGATACTTTTTGAGTATCGGTCTGATCCAATCCGATACGATATTTCCTGATATCGGAAGGTATCGCTCAACACTAATGATGAGCCAATAGATATTCTTTGTGGCCTTCCAGTTAGGAAGGAACTGAGCCAATTAAGCAATTCTGTAGAATTGATTGCACAATTCTCAAGTTTATGTACTATCCCAATTCCAAAAATATTGGGATACTATGTGAAATGTAAAGAAAACAAGAATGCAATCACTTGGAAATCTCTTATATATTATCCAACTTTTATTGACAACAGATCATTGACCACATGAGAAGGTAAACATTAGAGATTTCTTCATTTCATTTAAAAAAAAAAACTCCTATAGAAACTGATGGCAGCAACATATCTCAGAACAGTTGTGCCAGGGCCATCTCCCCCATTTGGCCCAAGCTGTGTCCACTGTTGTGCCTCGACCATTTCCATGGTGGTGCCCGGGCCATGTCCACCATTGTGCCCAGGCTGTGTCCACCATTGGGCAGTATCCCCTCTTCTCACACTAGTCTGTAAATGTTGGAGAGGTGAAGAGACAATCGCTTGAGTTTTGGGAGAAGAATGTGGTCGCCTTCTTGTCTAATGTCTGCTTCTCACTGCTTGTCAGATCGGGGTCTTTGTTGGATTTCTCGTTTCATACTGTGCCAAATGATTTCTATGGTGAATGGAGAAAGGTCTGGACGGCTGGTTCATCCCCTGGACTCTTTTCTGGGGAGCCGTGCTGTTGTGATGGAGTCAAGATGTGGTTTACCATTGTCCTGCTAAAATATGTAAGGTTTTCCCTGAAATAGACATTGACTGGATGGAGCAGATGTTGTTCTTTCACCTTTATATAAAGCTCAGCATTGATTGCGCCTCTCATGTGTGCCCTGCCCCTGCCATAGGCACTGATGCCCCCCGTATATCAGAGATGTGAACTATGCGCTGGTAAGAAGCTGGGTGGTCCCTCTCCTCCTGAGGTCATAGCGGTGTCTGTGGTTTCATAAAGACTTTCACATTCTGATTCATGCTACCACAGGACACTTCTCCATTTTACTTCTGTCCATTATAAATGAGCTTTGTCACAGAGAAGACGGCAGTGTTTGAGCCGGGTTGTGTTGATAAATGATGTCTTTACATGATAGAGCTGTAACTTGCATTTGTGAATTGCACGGCGACCTATGATCACAGATGATGATTTCTGGAAGTTTTCCTAAGCCCATGAAGTGATTCAAGCATGTATGTAATACAGGGCTGCCTGAGGGCCCGGAAAATACAAGCCTCTGATACTGACCATTGGCCTTGGCCCTTGTGCACTTGAATTTCTCTAGAATCTCTGAAGCTTCTGATTATATATGCTGTAAATTGAGGATATTTAAAGTGTTTGCAACCTTACATTGAGGAACAGTTTTGTGAAATTCTTCCACATTTCTTAGATGCAGTTGTTCACAGATTCATGACTTCTGACCATCTTTGCTTCGGAGAGACTCTGCCTTTCTAACAAGCTCTTTTTATACAATCATGTGACTCTCCAGCTATTTTTCATGATCCAACTGCCATCAATTTCTAAATGAGGTAATTTTTTTTAACCCCTTAACTACCGGTGCCGTATTAGTACGCATATTTGCGTACTGCCTGTTCAGTGAGGGCTGCTGCGCTGAGCCCTCACTGAACGGAGCACATGTCAGCTGATTCTTACAGCTGACATGTGCCCGCAACAGCCCCGGGTGGAATCGCGATCCACCCGCGGCTGTTAACATGTTGAATGCCGCTGTCAGTCTCCGACAGCGGCATTTAACGCGCGCTTCCGGGTAGCGCGTCATAAGCCCCGCCCACCGGCGACCCCGTCACGTGATCGCGGGTCACCGATGGGTGGGCATGACAACCCAGGGTCTGCAGCAGACGCCTGTGGTTGTCATGATCTTGTCGCTATGAGCGCCACCTAGTGGTCGGCGCTCATAGCACAGGACCATTTCTGCTGCATGCAAGGGACCTGCTTGTCCCCTGTATGTAGCAGAGGCGATCGGACAGTTGCTGCTTCTAGTCTCCTATGGAGACTATTGAAGAATGCAAAAAGTAAAAAAAAAAAAGTTTTTAAAAATATAAAAAAAAATAAAAAAATATAAAAGTTTAAATCACCCCCCTTTCGCCCCATTCAAAATAAAATATAAAAAAAAAACCCCTACATACACATATTTGGTATCGCCATGTTCAGAATCCCCCGATCTATCAATATAAAAAAAGAATTAATCAGATCGGTAAACGGCGTAACGAGAAAAAAATTCTAAACGCCAGAATTACGTTTTTTGGTCGCTGCAAAATTGCAATAAAATGCAATAACGGGCGATCAAAACATCGGATCTACCCGAAATGTTATCAGTAAAAACGTCAACCCGGTGCATAAAAAATAAGCCATCAACCAGCCCCAGATCACGAAAAATGGAGACGCTACAGGTCTCGGAAAATGGCGCTATTTTTATTTTTATTTTTTTACCAAATTTTGGAATTTTTTTTCACCACTTAAATATAAAAGAACCTATACATGTTTGGTGTCTATGAACTCGTAATGACCTGTAGAATAAGAAGGGCAGGTCAGTTTTAGCATTCAGTGAACGTGGTAAAAAAAATAAATAAAAAGCAACTGTGGTATTGCACTTTTTTTGCAATTTTACCGCACTTGGAATTTTTTTCCCGTTTTCCCGTACAGGATATGGTAAAACTAGTTATGGCGTTGAAAAGTACAGCTCGTTCCGCAAAAAATAAGCCCTCACATGGCCATATTGACCAAAAAATAAAAACGCTATGGCTCTGGGAACAAGGGGCGCAAAAACGAAAATGCAAAAACGGAAAATGCTCCGGGGCTTGAAATGGAAAAATGTTCAACATTTAACTTCTGATCTGTGTTCTATGTTCTGTGTGAGTGAAATGTGGTGATAATAGACTTCCAGATCATTGTATTCTTGTTTTTTTAACATTTTACACAGTGTGACTTTTTTGCAATTAGGTTTGTGTACTTGAATGCAAGACTTTGTCATTAGTATTTAAGGAAGGACTTCCACCAAAAAAAGACTTCTCTTTCTTGTTAGATTGCTTCGGCTTTGTCCTAAAAACTGCACTTCTTATTGCAAACTTACATGCATGCTTTTATTTATTCACTGCCTTATGGTTTGGAAAAAATAAAAATAAATCACAAAATACATTCTTAATCTTAACAGGAAGACCCAGTAAGAACTGCACAGAAGAGTTCATGTTATCAAAAAATAAAGTGGAAGATGAAGATATCATGCAGCACTCTCCAGAAGGAAACCTCATTACCATGAATATATATCCAGGACTTCACAATACAGATCTCTCGTATAATTCCTCTAACTATGAGGAATCCTCTCCTGACCAATCACAGATTGTTACCACAAATGCAAGTCAGAAAGGAAATAAAAGATTTCAATGTGGTGAATGTGGGAAACAGTTTACAAAAAGCTCAGGTCTTTTTGCACACAGAAGAATTCACACAGGGGAGAAGCCGTACTCCTGTTCAAAATGTGGAAAATGCTTTACCCGTAAATCAGGCCTTTATCAGCATGAAAGGAGTCACACAGGGAAGAAGCCGTATTCATGTTCAGTATGTGGGAAATGCTTCACTGGTAAATCAAGTCTTGTTATACATGAGAGAATTCACACAGGGGAGAAGCCATATACATGTTCAGAATGTGGGAAATGTTTTTCAGAAAAAGCAAATCTTGTTATACATGAGAGAATTCATACAGGAGAGATGCCATATCCATGTTCAGAATGTGGGAAATGTTTTCCAAAGAAATCACATCTTGTTACACATTTGAGAAGTCACACAGGAGAGAAGCCGTATTCTTGTTCACAGTGTGGGAAATGTTTCACGAATAAATCATATCTTGTTACACATGAGAGAAGTCACACAGGAGAGAAGCCGTATTCATGTTCAGTATGTGGAAAATGTTTTACGGAGAAATCAAATCTTATTACACATGAGCGAATTCACACAGGGGAGAGGCCATATCCATGTTCCGTATGTGGAAAATGTTTTACAAATAAATCTCATCTTGTTACACATGAAAGAATTCACACAGGAGAGAAGCCGTATTCATGCTCAGAATGTGAGAAAAGCTTTACAAATAGATCACATCTTGTTATACACGAGAGAAGTCACACAGGAGAGAAGCCGTATTCATGTTCAGAATGTGGGAAATGTTTTACAGAAAGATCAAGTCTTGTTACACATGAGAGAATTCACACAGGAGAGAAGCCGTATTCATGCTTTCAATGTGGAAGATGTTTTACAGATAAATCAAATCTTGATAGACATGAGAAAATTCACACAGGAGAGAAGCCATTTCCATGTTCAGATTGTGGGAAATGTTTTATTACTAGAACAAAAGTAAGGGATCATCAGAGAAGTCACACAAAGGAGAAGCTGTTTTAAAGGTGGTAAATGTTTCTTACAAGTAAGTCAAATCTTGAAAAACCCATATTCTTGTTTGGAATATAAGAAAAATGTTTTCTTTGCAGATATTAAGCCATCAATAAGAGTGTTTCTCTTTTTGGGATCCATAGTGGATAGATATTGTGGCTTCATATATCCACTATGACAAGCAGTGAAGCTGAATTGTCACCATGAACTTTATTTCTTCTTATTGTATTCATATATTCACCCTCGCTGCAGAGTGACAGTGAAAACATGAAAGACTCTCCGTATCATCACTTTTTGTGTTTTTTACTTGTGGACATATCAATATTTGATTTTCATTTGAACAATGAATAGTCACTATGATAAACATGATGGAATTAAATAGAGGATTACAAAGTGAATTTGCAGCAATTTGTCTGTTCCCCTGTGGCTCAAGTACTTGCTACTGTTTCTTTAGGAAAACTTCCATCCATTAGGCATTAATTTAAGGCCACATTTTGAATCTGTAATTGTCAGGTAAAACAACCAATTGGTCCAAAATATGGTGGATGCACAATTCTTTCCATTATTCTTTACTCTGTTAAAGTTCTGCTCCTAGTTTAAGTTTCCAAATTTTGATTCATGATACTGACGAAAGGTGAAAAATGTGAATGAGGCCTTTATGTCTAAATTTCATTTATATGGGAAAGTCTGATTACCAATTTGCCACTCCGAATATTGGAGTCTCATCTGCCAAGTGCATACCAGTGTGGATAAATGGAAAGTTATGTATCTGGCACTGATAATCTGCAGGCACGATATGTTCTAGGGGGAGTAAACTAGGAGAGTCACTTGTAGAGAAGGATCTGCATGTAATTGTAGATCATAGATTAAATTACCGTACATTGTCAATTAGCGGCTTCTAAGATCAGCAGCATATTGCCATGTATTAAAACAAACTAGGACTCGCGGGACAGAACAGTAATGCTTCCACTTTACAAAGCAGAAGTGCGACGTCAGCTAGAATATAGATTCGGTTCTGGGCATCAGTTCATGGAAAAACGTACAAAGGAGAGCCACAATACTAATGAGAATAACATGAACAGAAGCAAGAGCGCTACATGCGTGAATCAATGAGAGACAGGACAAAAAATATAAAGCTTACTAGAGCCACCAGCTCATCGTATTGTGCAAATTGCAAGCACAACTGTGCATGAAGCTGAAATTTGGGATACATGGCCGCAGCTCCACCTGCTGAACCTGGCAGAAGTCCGGCACAAAACAGTTGTAATAATGGAAGAAAAATGTGGTGTTGTCAGGCGCTGCCAGATCCAAAGACAATAGGTAGATTGTGTTGTCTTGTAAAGACAATAAAGACATTACAGAATAACTCATAATTCACCAGAGAAGTGAGGACCCTGCTGCCTCAAGCTACAATCTATGAGGAGATGAGGGACGCAATAGGTAGAACGTGCCGTCAATATTAAAAATCTCTGAAGTCAGTCATCCCCCTCCCTCCCTTTTCTTATCACACAGGTTTCCAGTGAGACAAGAGCTGGCAATCTAGCGGTCACTCTGAGAAACAGACTTACAATGGGCATACAGAAGTAGGAAATTAAAATGCGAGATGTGCCAAGGAGTAGGTCTTTCCCGACATACACAAAGATTTAAAATAGAAAGGAGAACTCTTTTGAAAGAGTTGTACCAGAAAAGGGTACGTGTTTATACAGTGGTGGCCAAAAGTATTGGCACCCCTGCAATTCTGTCAGATAATGCTCAGTTTCTTCCTGAAAATGATTGCAATCACAAATTCTTTGGTATTATTCTCTTCATTTAATTTGTCTTCAATGAAAAAACACAAAAAGAATTGTCCTAAAGCCAAATTGGATACAATTCCACACCAAACCTAAAAAAGGGGGTGGACAAAAGTATTGGCACTGTTTGAAAAATCATGTGATGCTTCTCTAATTCGTGTAATTAACAGCACCTGTAACTTACCTGTGGCACCTAACATGTGTTGGCAATAACTAAATCACACTTGCAGCCAGTTAACATGGATTAAAGTTGACTCAACCTCTGTCCTGTGTTCTTGTGTGACCACATTGAGCATGGAGAAAAGAAAGAAGACCAAAGAACTGTCTGAGGACTTGAGAAACCAAATTGTGAGGACGCATGAGCAATCTCAAGGCTACAAGTCCATCTCCAAAGACCTGAATGTTCCTGTGTCTTCCGTGCGCAGTGTCATCAAGAAGTGTAAAGCCCATGGCACTGTGGCTAACTTCCCTAGATGTGGACGGAAAAGAAAAATTGCCGAGAGATTTCAATGCAAGATTGTGCGGATGGTGGATAATGAACCTCGACTAACATCCAAACAAGTTCAAGCTGCCCTGCAGTCCGAGGGTACAACAGTGTCAACCCGTACTATCCGTCGGCGTCTGAATGAAAAGGGACTGTATGGAAGGATACCCAGGAAGACCCCACTTCTTGCCCCGAGACATAAAAAAGCCAGGCTGGAGTTTGCCAAAACTTACCTGAGAAAGCCTAAAACGTTTTGGAAGAATGTTCTCTGGTCAGATGAGACAAAAGTCGAGCTTTTTGGGAAAAAGCATCAACATAGAGTGTACAGGAAAAAAAAAGAGGCATTCAAAGAAAAGAACACGGTCCCTACAGTCAAACATGGCGGAGGTTCCCTGATGTTTTGGGGTTGCTTTGCTGCCTCTGGCACTGGACTGCTTGACCGTGTGCATGGCATTATGAAGTCTGAAGACTACCAACAAATTTTGCAGCATAATGTAGGGCCCAGTGTGAGAAAGCTGGGTCTCCCTCAGAGGTCATGGGTCTTCCAGCAGGACAATGACCCAAAACACACTTCCAAAAGCACTATAAAATGGTTTGAGAGAAAGCACTGGAGACTTCTAAGGTGGCCAGCAATGAGTCCAGACCTGAATCCCATAGAACACCTGTGGAGAGATCTCAAAATGGCAGTTTGGAGAAGGCGCCCTTCAAATATCAGGGACCTGGAGCAGTTTGCCAAAGAAGAATGGTCTACAATTCCAGCAGAGCATTGTAAGAAACTCATTGATGGTTACCGGAAGCGGTTGTTCGCAGTTATTTTGGCTAATGGTTGTGCAACCAAGTATTAGGCTGAGGGTACCAATACGTTTGTCTGGCCCATTTTTGGAGTTTTGTGCGAAATGATCAATGATTTGATTTTTGCTTCATTCTCTTTTGTGTTTTTTCCTTGCAAGCAAATTAAATGAAGATAATAAGACCAAAGAATTTGTGATTGCAATCATTTTCAGGAAGAAACTGAGTATTATCTGACAGAATTGCAGGGGTGCCAATACTTTTGGCCACCACTGTACCTAAACAGGGCAGTGGAAGCCCTTTAATCCAGCAGAGCTGCAGGTTGGATTCAAGTAACACTCTGGTTTCCTGTATGGGAAATGTTACAATAAGCCAGCTCAGACTTAATTTCTCCGAAAGGAAATATTGAATATTGAAATTAGTATAAATCCGATATTGATGAAACATATGCGAATAGTGGAAGTAGGAAAAATAGATTTGGCACTCCAAGATTTCATGCAGGGAAAATGAATTTATTGTGGAAAACTATCCAGTTTGTTGCCAATATATGTTAACTAGTGTTGAGCGAGTATGTTCTGTCCGAGTATGCTCGGGCCGAGCTCCGAGTATTTATAGCTGCTCGGTGATATGGTTGAATCGCTCCCGTGTGCATGATTTGCAACTGTTTGGCAGCTTTATTACATGTGAGGAATGTGTAAGAAATAGACACCTCCCATGTAATAAAACTGTCAAACAGTTGCAAATCATGCACACGGGAGAGATTCAACCATATCACCGAGCAGCTATAAATACTCGGAGCTCGGCCCGAGCGTACTCGGCGAAAGGGTTGATAGAACATACTCGCTCAACACTAATGTTAACGTTTCGGCCTATTTATTGGCCTTCTTCAGAACTATAAACCAAGTATAATATCAATATCAATACATTGAAACAAAGTAAAAAAAAAGGTACAATGTAGTCATATGGCAATATATCCAAACATATATGAAAGAAATGGTTACTACATCACATCACTGAAAATGCATATAGTCATACTGAGGGTAAAGGAAAATAATGAATCTATACACTAAAGTCGCATATCTGATCCAGAGGCATATAGAGAACTGAGATAAAGAAAAGCATGAGAACGCCATTACCAGAGTGTTGTAGCGGAGTAAGTATGGCTGGAGAAAGCTGCACTAGAATAAAGAGCTAAATCCAGAGATCGCCCATCATTTATCTATGGAAGAAAGAGCGGTGCAGACATATAAACTGACCCAGGGATTGTTAGCAAAGCACATGCATCAGGAGGTCCTGTATGGCGCTGTGAGGAAAAGCACCAACGTGCTGGGGGAAAGGCGCCAGTGTCTGTGTGGCCCCTGGGTTTTATATGTTCACTGTAGTGAGACAAGGAGCTGACACTCCACCACTTCCTTTTTCATTAGTTGCAATGTAATCTGAGCAAAAAGGAGCCGCGTGACTATGATCAGGTCACATGATCAGGTCTCATGATCGCAAACCCCGAAATAACAAGCATAAATGATTATGTCGCCACCCGGTGTCATTTTATTGGATCTGCAATAGCCCAGATCCAAATAGAAAAGAAAAAAATAGGTAAAATGAGTGGGAAATCTATATAATGGAACCACAGCTATGAATAAAGCGTGGACCTCTGGCTACCGATGGTATTAGCCTTAACGGCATGAGAAATATGGTAACTCATGTGTGAGGATAAAGTAGACGAGGGGAAAAAGGGAGGGAAAAATATAAGGAAAAATAATTTGAGGAAATATACAGATCACTACTAGTGATGAACGACCATACTCGCAGTGCTTGAGATGCTCGTTGCTCGGCGGGAGCTCGGGTCCCCTCCTCTTTACAGAACCAATGACCATGCAGGGATTGCCTGCCACTCACTGTAATGCCGCAGCCATGTTGGTTGTGGCATTACAGTGATTGGCTGGCCGCACAGTACATAGCACAAAAGGGTCCATTCTAGTTCTGTCTGCTGGTGCTTTTACAGATATTTGTAGAAATAGGCCCAGGTCTCAGGGGCCAGGAATACTTTTCTTTGGATCTTAATCCTCATTATTTGCTTAAAAAGCAATCCAGAGAGCACCGTTTTTCTGCGCCATTTGCTTGTTGGCACTGCAGAATACAGCCAGGTCCTTTCTATATTACAGCACTAAAAATCCAGATATTTAAAACTCTGTTTTCTCTATCACACGGATCACATAAAAGGTCACTCCAAATTCAGCCATTTGTAGTGAGCGTGGAAGATACTGTCCTCCATTTAAAATGGGCAAGGCATGTGGCAAGGGGCGAGGAACTGGACGTGATGGTGCATGCAGAGGCCGAGGCCGTGGGCAAGCTTAAATTGTGCCACAACAAACACCCACATCTTCTCGCTCGACCTTCCTGTCCCAATTTCTAGGGGACCGCAGCACACCACCATTGAACACAGAGCAGTGTCAAAAGGTTGTTGGTTGGATAGCAGATAATGCTTTCAGTCACTTAGCCACCACCATCACCACCCTGTCTTCCACACGGTCAAGTCTCAGTAGCCGTGAGTCTGGACCACATATTCCTCACCCTGATCCTTCTTCCTCCCACCATGCCGAGTGCCCAGAGACTACTGATCCCACACTTGGACACTCTGAAGAGCTGTTCACTTTTCCATTTATAGATTCAGGCCTCTCGCCTGGTCCATTGAAGATATTACTATTTCTCCCGGTGTGCCGTCCCACAACATTAGCTGTGCCTTCAACAATTTTGTTACTGGGAAAGTCCACCTAAGCACAGACACGTGGACAATTGCTAGTGGGCAGGGACGGTACATCTCATTGGACGGCACACTGGGTTAACATAGAGGAAGCTGGGACCCAGTCGGACCTCGGAACGGAACACGTCCCCTGACGCCGAGGATTGCGGGCCCTAGGTCAATCAGGGTTGCCCCACAGTCTACAGCTCCTGTACCTCATCCTCCTCAGCTTCCTCCTCCTCTTCAGCCTCCATCTCCGAAATGATCACATCAGTCACAAGCTGAAAGCACTGCAGCACTGCCTCATCAAGCGACAACAGGCTGTGCTGAAGCTAATATGCTTAGGAAACAAACCGCACAATGCTGAAGAGTTGTGGACAGCTCTGAAAGAGCAGGCAGATCTGTGGCTCACACCGGTGAACCTACAGCCAGGCGTGGTCATGTGTGACAATGGCTGGAACCTGGTGGTGGCTCTGAGGCGAGGTGAGCTCACACACGTACCATGCCTGGCCCATATGCTTAACCTCGTGGTTCAGCGGTTTCTCAAAACCTACCCGGAGCTGCCAGATCTGCTTGTCAAAGTACGCTGCCTGTGTGCCCATTTTAGAAAGTCAGCTACAGCTTCCACTGCCCTTGCCGTGCTTCAGCAATGTTTGTAGCTTCCAGCTCACCGACTGGTGTGTGATGTCCCCACGCGTTGGAACTCTACACTGCAGATGTTGGGAAGGATTTGTGAGCAGAAGAGCGCAGTTGTTGACTACCAGCATCAACCAAGCCGTCGGTATTCAGTTCAGACTCCACACATAAGACCTCAGGAGTGGACATGGATGTTAGACATATGTACCATCCTCCAAAACTTTGAGGACTCCACCAAGATGGTGAGCGGCGATGACGCCATAATTAGCGTCACCATCCCACTTCTCTGTCTTATGAAACGCTCTCTGCTCACAATCAAAGAGGATGCATTGCAGGTGGAGCACGATGAGATGGAGCAAGGAACCATACAGGGTGATTACACACAGCCCAGCCTCATCTCATCCCAATGTGGATTGGGTGACAATGAGGAAGAGGAGGAGGAGGAGGAAGGACAGGAGCTAGTTTCATGCGCTATAGACGGTACTACCTGCACAACTGTCATGCCATCTGTTCAGCGTGGATGGCCTGAGGACAGGGAGGAGGAGGAGGAGAGCATGGTCAGTCATCCTCTTGGTGAGGACACAGAAGTCTTGACTGTTAGCAGTCTGGCACGCATGGCTGACTTTATGTTACGCTGCCTTTCCCATGACCCTTGCGCTCTCAAAATTTTGGGTGACAGTCATTACTGGTTGGTGACACTTCTAGACCCACGCTACAAGGAGAACTTTATATCTCTTATTCCTGAGGCGGACAGGTCTAATAAAATGGGGCAGTACCAGAAGGCCCTTGTTGCGGAACTATTAAAAAAATTCCCATCTGAAAACGGCGGCAGAGGGCACACTTCGTTGGACAACCAAGGAGTACAGGCGAGAGAGACACAACTCCAATCCAGCAGAGGCAGGGGAACACTGTCAGTTCTGGGAGAGTTTTCTCAGACCCTATCATCGCACAGGCCCTGAGGAGCGGGGTACTCTCACAAGGAGTGCCAAGTTTAAGAAGATGCTGAGGGAGTACCTTGCCGACCGTACCAACGTCCTCCGTGATTCCTCTGTGCCTTATAATTATTGGGTATCCAAGCTGGACACGTGGAATGAACTGGCTCTCTATGCCTTGGAGGTCCTGGCCTGCCCTGCCGCCAGCGTTTTATCAGAGCGGGTTTTTAGTGCCGCAAGGGGAATTATAACTGATAAGCGCACTTGCCTGTCAACTGACAATGCTGACAAGCTGGCCCTTATCAAAATGAACAAGGGCTGGATTGGGCCAGACTTCTCAACACCACCGAATGATAGCAGCGTAACATAAACTCAAATCCAGTGTCTTTTCTTGGGATGTCTAACTCTATTGCGATGCACCTCTGTCTTCACACTCAGACATGGGTATACGCTTCCTGATTTTGGCTATTTGCTCTTGTCCTCCTACTTCTCCTCATCCTCCACCACCATATCACCAGGGTGACTGTGGTCCGTGATGCAACACCCACATAATTTTTTAAAGGGCGTTTATGATGCCCGTAAAAAAATTTTTTATACAGTATGTTCATGTATACCCCCCAGGGGTAAATGTTTGTCACCCATACACTTAGTGCATGGGCATTACAAGTATAGGAGACCCGCTCCTTTCTAATGGGAACATTTTTTATATGAGGCCCTCTTCCACGTCTTTTCCAAGGGGCATTGAAGTGCCTCCAAATTTTTGGCAACCCTTGCATTCACTGCATAGGCAAACATAATGGGAGACCCACTTCCTAATAATGGGAACATTGTTTTCAGGAGGCCCTCCTCTAAGTCTCTTCAAAGGGGTGTTGGGGTGCGTCCAAATTTTCAAAGGGGTATTGGGGTGTGTCTGAAATTTGGGCAGCCCTGCCACTCACTGCATACGCAATAACAGTATAGGAGACCCACTTGTTAATAATGGGAACAACAAAGCATAGCCGGCTGATGGCTCTCTAACAATAGCGAGGGCCGACTGCTGGCCCTTTAAGAATAGTAAAGGACGCCCGATGGCCCTATAAAAATTGGTTTTGTGACTTTCAGAATTTCTCCTTCATAAATGAAACAGGAAGTGTCTGATGATGTGTCACACAGCACATGGCCAGATAAGGTTGTAAAATGTTAATATGACATTTCCGAGTGAATGCATTTGTCTTGGTTGAAAACAATGCAAAAGTGAAAAAACGCATCAAAAACGCTACGTGTGAACATAGCCGAAGGTGTGGAGGAGTATTTTTGTTTTTGTACATTTATTTTGCCTTATATACAAGTCATTACCCTGGAAAGGATGTTCCTTAATATATTTCCCAGGAAAATCCATTTTGGTTCCGTCTTTGTATGTTTTATTGTGAGTCCGTAAAAGTGGCGTTATACCTCTGACCACGTTGTTGACAGCAGTGACTTGGGGGTCAGAAATGCTTCCAGGGGTCTTCCCCATGCTGTTCCCATGTCATTTGAGCACTGTTCCCATCGATTTGGGCAATTTTTAGGCCCTCTGCAGACCTCCGGGTGGAGCCGCCTGAAAAATGCTCGAGTTTCCCATAGACTTACACCCGAGTATTCCAATATGCTCGACCCGAGCATCGAGCACCCGAGCATTTTAGTGCTCGCTCATCACTAATCTCTACCCAATGTAGTATTAGACTGAAATAAAAGAAAGGGAGAGGAGAGGAGAAAATAGAGAGGAGTAGGTGATATCTACCATTAATCAACAGACATCATCACCCACAGGAGTGAATAAGGTTCTATGAGAAAAAATGTGATTTCATGCCGTTCCAGAGAAAGGAATCAATAGAACGTGTCTGAAACAGAAAAAACAACAATTAATACAGTTTACAGAAAGCTAGAGAACTCATACTCTCTATTTAGACCCCAAGGTTCCGACGTATGGATCCAAAAGGCTTCACAACGTTTTAACGCCTGAATCCTATTACCCCCATGTCTTAATGGCAGATCCAATAAAATGACACCGGGTGGCGACAAACATTTATGCTTGTTATTATTAACTACACTGAACATATAAAACCCAGGGGTCACACAGACACTGGCGCCTTTCCCCCAGCACGTTGGTGCTTTTCCTCACAGCGCCATACAGGACCTCCTGATGCATGTGCTTTGCTAACAATCCCTGGGTCAGTTTATATGTCTGCACCGCTCTTTCTTCCATAGATAAATGATGGGCGATCTCTGGATTTAGCTCTTTATTCTAGTGCAGCTTTCTCCAGCCATACTTACTCCGCTACAACACTCTGGTAATGGCGTTCTCATGCTTTTCTTTATCTCAGTTCTCTATATGCCTCTGGATCAGATATGCGACTTTAGTGTATAGATTCATTATTTTCCTTTACCCTCAGTATGACTATATGCATTTTCAGTGATGTGATGTAGTAAACATTTTTTTCATATATGTTTGGATATATTGCCATATGACTACATTGTACCTTTTTTTTTACTTTGTTTCAATATATTGATATATATATTATACTTTTTTTATAGTTCTGAAGAAAGCCAATAAATAGGCCAAAACGTTAACATATATTGGCAGCAAACTGGATAGTTTTGCACAATAAATTCATTTTCTCTGCATGAAATCTTGGAGTGCCAAATCTATTTTTCTTACTTCTGGAGTGATATCCTATTTGTGCACCCTTTAAGAGAGTGCCACGTAGCCTCTTTTCTACTTGTAATAGTGGAAGTAGACACATAAGTTTTCATAACTGTAACCCCTGCCTATGAGCCACAAATCCACAGTGGACAAATAACTGACAACCGCTATGCCATGTTTACTATCTATGGAAAGGTAAAATCCCGTTGGAAAATATGGTGGCAATCTCGAACTTCTGTGAAGTTATCGCATAACTTGGGGATTTCATAAAATCATAAAGGGCTGAGGACATCCATCCTACAACACTGCCCATGTGAGGTCATCATGGGGAGGGGGTGTGGAAGAAACTCATGGACTGATAAAAGATCCAGGCAAATTATGATCTGTGTTCAATGCTGAGGAAGAAACATGTCAGTGTAAGCTTGATCCCGTTCGCTTTCAACCGAATTGCTTCCGTCCACTAGCTGACTCGTCTCTGCGAGTGGCATATTAAGTTTCTTTTGTTTTATTTTATTTTCTGTAACTGTATATGCTGCATTGTTTTTTGTAAAAACTATTGTATATATTTTATAAGCACTGCCCTGTTTTGGTTTAAATATACAATCTAATAGTTCTGTTCCTTTTGTTCTGTAATGCGCCCCGAAGCCATACGGTACCTACCAGGCCTCCAGTCAGCCAATAAAAATGACTGGTGGTGGCAGAGAGTAGTCAGGTGTTGTCATAGAGTTAGCGGTGATCGTACGGGAGTATGTACACATATTCCATGTGTTGGAATCCGGAGGTGTATATACCATATGCTCACGGTTAGTTTTTCGATAAGCAGCCTGTTAGTTCGAATAGCCTGCGGCCTCCTCTGTTGATCGTCAGCCAATTGTGTAATTGTCTGGACGATAGGGGGCAGCAGAGAGCTGTTTGTGCAAGAGATCACAGTGGGTAGTTCTGCGTGACCTTCCCATCCTGCGATATCCTTGACAAATTGGTGGCAAGCGGTGGGATATTACAGAAATCAGTGACCTGGTTTGAGCAATTATTCCGGTCACTGAAAACTTGCACGGTTCTTGTGAGAATCCTGTGCAAAGATTTTAGAAATCAGACTCACCCCTTACACCTCACCACTTCTCTTGTTTTTCTATTCTATCTTTTATTTGGCAAGTAATTGCTAAGATGGCAGTTGCTTATAAAAAGCACAAGAAAGCTGTGCTGATCAGGCTAAATGAAGAGCGAGATCTCGATGGATCTGACAAGACCAAGAAGATGTTAATCCATGTCTAGGTGGAGGATGATGCCAGAGACCAACACAATGTGGCCCCAGACCTGGGGAGCAGTGGAGCACCAGGAGCCCTAGCTCCGGCTCCAGAGTGGGCATACTCAGAGTGGGCTAGCAGTTACCACAGCTTCCAGGATGGAATGAACTCTTGTGTGCCACTACTTCTGCAGCAAATGGGAGACTGTGATCATCAAACGCGCCTGCAGCTGGTGCTAAAAGGACGCAAAGCACGCAACGCAAAGCAGAGCATCCCAAGCCGAGAGTGCTGAGAGGGGGTGGGGGCTTTTGGGGGTCCTCAGCAACATCACCCCGCAGTGTGACATGGCTGAGCACTTCTGTACCACAAGACATATTATCATTATGCATCATATTATCATTCACATAATCAGCATTTTCAACACAGGAATTATCAGATCGGGGAGGGTCGTCAGGAACATATTGGGCAATCAACCATTCCAGATCAGTCCCCAATAGAACATTTGTTGTGAGGTTCTCGGACACCCCCACTTCCCGTAACCTCCTCCCCGCACCCCAGTCTAGGAAAACCCGGGCCATTGGCAGAGGACAGTGAACACCCCCAATCCCAGTGACAGTCAGGGTTTTCCCGGGAATAAGGTCTTCAGGGGACACCAACTCAGGGCGGATGAGGGTTCATTCGGCTCCGGTGTCCTTGAGCCCCATAGTGACTATCACCCACAGTGACTGATTGTAAGTTGTCATAGACCCCCCCAACCGTCCCACCCACAAAAAGAACTGCTGCAGTAGGCCCCTGGGCCTTAGGTGTGGGGTTCTTCTCCTGCCTCTGTGGGCAGGTGAGGCTGATGTGACCAGTCCTGTCACAGGTATAGCATCGGCATGAGTCAGATGCAGGCCGGGTGCTAGAAGATGGGGCAGGACCCGCTGAGGGCCAGCTGGCTGTAACACTGGGGGTGGCTGTCAGCTTACCCCCTTTCCAGCTGGTGGTGGCTGACTTCCGCATCTCTGGTGTGCGGTTGGCTTCATAGGCATTTGAGATCTGGGCTGCTATGGCGGCCTCCTTTGGCTCCCAGTCCAGCACAAACTGTCTCACTTCCACAGGGCAAAGATGAAGAAACTGTTCCTTCACCATCAGATCCTTCAGGTCCTTGAAGGTGGTGACTGACAGTCCCTGGACCCACTGCTCAAAGTTGGTCCTGAAGCCATATACCACATAGCCATAGCTGTCATGTGGCTCACGCTGGAGTGCTCTGAACTTTTTCTGGTAAACCTCCGGAGTCAGCTGGTGCTTTTTTATCAGGGCCTGCTTGATGGCCTCATAGTCTCCATCTTGGGCTCGAGGGAGAGAAAAACACCTCCAGAGCTTTTCCTCTGTGCCCTGGAGTTAGATATCTGGCCCACTGCTCTTCAGGCAGCTGCCTGCAGGCTTTTTCAAACCCTCACAGAAATATGTCCAAGTACCCATCCTTTTCCATTACAGGAAAATGCTCCAGACAGGGTTTAAAGCAGTTGGCACTGTTGTACTCACGGGACTGCATGGGAGATAGCTCCTTCTGGATCCGGGCTAGCTCCAGCTGGTACATACGATCGTCTTGGGACTGTCGCTCAGCTCTCTCAGTCAGGGCCTGTCGCTCAGCTCTCTCAGCCTCTCAGTCAGCTTGGGCCTGACGCTCGGCTCCCTTAGCCTGGGCCTGTCGCTCAGCAGCCTCTCGTTCAGCTCGGGCCCGTTGTTCTGCTCGCTCCTGGAATTTCAGGATCAGCTGAAGTCATCAGTCACGGTTGTCTGTGGTAAGCTGCTCCAAGGCTATCTGCAGGATGGGGTCCACACTACCCTGGCTGCGGGTCTGGTGGGCAATCACATGTGGGACCCCTGTAGCAGCGCCATCCGGGCCTTGGCCTTCCGCCCCATAATCAGGGCTCTGCTGTCGGACTGGCTCTGCGGCCCCTGGCGACAGTTCAGCAATCATCTGGGCCTTGGTTTTGCCCATGGGGTCAATCTGTCCCAGCTCACAGAGGGCAGTGAGAGTGGCCTTCGACTGCTGGTGATACCAGGGCTCTCCACGTGTAGCCATCATTGCCAAACAAAAGATAGGACAGAAAAACAAGAGAAGGGAGGGGATGCAACTGCTACACGTACAGTAATGTTCCAGATAAAAAAAAATTAAAACATTGAGTCTGGTTCCTTAAAACTTTGCACAGAATTCTCGCAAGAATCGTGCAAGTTTTCAGTGACAGGAATGATTGCTCAATCCAGCCACTGATGTTCTGTAATATCCCACCGCTGCCGTCACTTTGTCAGAAATTTGCGCACACACGATCCCGATTACTCACTACGTAGCTATCGGCAAGTGAGCAGTGAGCGTATGGTGTACCCACATCTGGATTCCAACGCATGGAATATGTGACGCCCCGTATGTTCACTGCCAGCTTCACGATAGTCCAATTAAGATTATTCGCTGCCACCACCGATCAGAAATGAAATACAATACAGACCTGATCGGACACCTGCTGTCTGGTAGCGTATGGCTTCGGGGGAGCAGCAATTATAGGACAGAAGGAACAGACTATTAAATTTTATATTTAATCCAAAAGGGAGGCAGTGTTTATGAAAAATATACAAAGGTTTTACAAATGGAGACAATACAATACAGAATATAGAGTTATACCAAAATAAAAGGGATTAGTAGAAGAATTACAATACAGATCGCCGAGATGATTCAGTTTAGCTGAAGGGGAGGGGCTCCAATTGATTTGACCAATATTGAACGGGACCGCTTGCTTATAGAATATATACCTCCCGGCAATGAGTATGGACCCATCTTCAGCTGGGTTTTTTATGTTGAAGGGGGGACCTGCACACACCCCCCTCTGTCATGACCTCGCATGGGCGGGGCTTCACCCTTCATGTTTTTATTAAAAACTCTAACTTCTATGATAACTCCTTGCTGGTTGATCGCAGAAGCTAGCAAGTGATACCATATTTTTTATTATGAATTTACCTTTATTTAGAGACTACACATGGCATAGCTGAGGTCTTTATTTTGGTAGTTTCACATTATAGCTCACCAGAAGGGCTCAATGATCCAGAAAAATATGCGTATTGTACCTTAGCTGACCATGCCGCTAAAATTATATGTCTCATTATTATCGGAAGTATAGAACTTCTGATATTCCATATTTCGTGTCGGTGCCGGCGAGACTGCAGATTTCTGTTGAGCAAATGGGGATGCCCTAGGGGTGAGAGAGAATTCTTTTTGAAGCTAGGAGCTGCATCCTCCTCACCTAGGTGTATATTTATCACAGGCCTGTGCCACTAGGAACTGCATTTGTAAGTTAATTAGAATGGACTATTGAGCTTGCCACCTCTCCTGTGTATGGCGATTTGCATAGAAGCAGCTGGCCAGAACGTCAGCTCTTGTTCCCTTGACAAATAGTATACGGGAGGGTGGAGAGAGAAATTCTTAATACTTCTATGACACAAACAGTTTTATATGGTCCGCGGGTATTTGATTAAGAGCAAAATAGCACATGATATGTCAAAGGTCAACTTCAACCCATTACTACAGGACCAGAAACAATCATACAGGAGATAAAACACTAGATTACATGACCTATGAAGAGAACAACTTTATAAAAAGACACGCAGAAATTGTATGATAAAAAGGTCTCTTTAAAAACAATGATTGATACATATATAATAGGTATGTTTTTATTATCATATGTATGAGTATACATATTAATCAATGGGATTCAAACCGGTTCAGACTCCGCCAGGATTCCCATTACTCTGCAGCCACTCAGGATAAATGGACGTGAATAGAAAAATGGGAACAGATGGGAAAATTGTGTACCCAAAAAAAGAAATATTTCAGACAAAGAAAACTGCAAAAAAATTGTTTTTATAAAGCAAAAACCATGAATATTCAATTATTTATATTATTTTCTATTATATTTTTTATCATTTCAGATAAAAATAGTGAAATCCAAAAAATCAATACTATTTACACCAATGAGGGGGGAGAAAAACAGACCCCAATTGTTGATATTATTAATGACAATTGGGGTCTGTCTTTCTCCATCCTCATTGGTGTAAACAGTATTGATTTTTTGTATTTAACTATTTTTATCTCAAATGACCACATCTGTACTAAAACCTATTTCAAAAAGGTTGATACAAACAGCAACAGTAAGGAAAATAAGTATTTGATACTCTGCCGATTTTAAAAGTTTTCCCACCTATAGAGAATGGAGAGGTCGGTAATTTTTATCGTAGGTCACTTCACCTGTGAGAGACAGAATCTAACAATAAAAAAACAGAAAATCACATTGCATTTTATTGCATGAAATATGTAAAAATCATACAATTTACGTATGTGGTCACCTACCAACCAGCAAGAATTCTGTCTCTCACAGATCAGTTTTTCTTTAAGAAGCCCTCATACTTTGCACTCATTACCTGTATTAATTGCACTGGTTTGATCTCATTACCTGTATAAAAGACACCTGTCCAGACACTCAATCAAACTCCAACCTCTCCACCATGGCCAAGACCAAAAGAGCTGTCTAAGGACACCAGGGACAAAATTGTAGACCTGCACAAGGCTGGGATGGGCTACAGGAGAATAGGCAAGCAGCTTGGTGAGAAGGTAGCAACTGTTGGCACAATTATTAGAAAATGGAAGAAACACAAGATGACTGTCAATCTTCGTCGGTCTGGGGCTCCATGCAAGATCTCGCCTGGTGGGGTAAGGATTATTCCAAGAAAGGTCATGAATCAGCCCAGAACTACATGGGAAAACCTGGCCAATGACCCGAAGAGAGCTGGGACCACAGGCTCAAACATTACTTTTAGTAACACACTACGAGGTCATGGATTAAAATCCTGCGGGACAACCAAGGTCCCCCTGCTCAAGCAAGCACATGGCCAGGCCCGTTTGAAGTCTGCCAATGACCATCTGGATGATCCAGAGGAGGCATGGGAGAAGGTCATGTGGTCAGATGAGACCAAAATAAACCTTTTTGGCATCAACTCCACCTGCAGTATTTGGAGGAAGAAGGATGAGTACAACCACAAGAACACCATCCCTGTGAAGCATGGTCGGGGAAACATACTTTTGGGGGACTTTTCTGCAAAGGGAACAGGACAACTGCAGTGTATTGAAGGGAGAAAAGATGGGGTCATGTATCGCCAGACTTTGAGCAACAACCTCCTTCCCTCAGTATAGCATTGAAGATGGGTCATGGCTGGGTCTTCCAGCATGACAATGACCCGAAACACAGCCAGGGCAATGAAGGAGTGGCTCTGTAAGAAGCATTTCAAGGTCATGGAGTGGCATAGCCAGTCTCCAGACCTGAATCCAATAGAAAATTTTTGGAGCAGAAACTCAATGTTGCCCATCGACCATCCTGAAACCTGAAAGATCTGGAGAAGATCTGTATGGAGGAGGGGGCCAAAATCCCTGGTGCAGTGTGTGCAAATTTAGTCAAGAACTACAGGAAACATCTGACCTCTGTAATTGCAAACAGAGGTTTCAATACCAAACGTTAAAGGGGTTGTCCACTACTAGGACAACCCATTCTTGATCTAAATGTTTGTCCCTCGATAAAGTAAAAAACCCTATACTCACCCCCTGTGCCAGTGCCATTCCATCTGTATCGGCATTCACAGTCTCGGGGCCCCTGTGCAGCTATTGTGACACGTGAGCCAGGTGCCCAATCAGCACTGGCATCACTGTCCCCGCCTTCTGTCGAATTGAACATAGAGAGGAAGTCCGGGCTCCAGCTGATCTCTGACTTCCTTTTCAGTTCAATTTGTCCAAAGGCGGGACCAGTGACGCCAGCACTGATTGGGCACCTGGCTCACAACAACCGCAAAGGAGCCCCGGGAGGGGAGTATAAGCTTTTTTATGTTATCGGTGCCAAGCGAGGGGTATGAGAATGAGTTGTCCAAGTAGTGGACAACTTCTTTAAGTATTTGATACAATAGAAAAACAGATTTCATCAAATTAATTATGTAAATACAATGGGATTTTCTGGATGTTATTTTTAGATTCTGTCTCTCACAGGTGAAGTGACCTACGATAAAAATTACAGATCTCTCCATTCTCTGTAGGTGGGAAATATTCCAAAATCGGCAGAGGATCAAACGCTGATTTTCCCCAGGGTATATCCAATGCAAAAGCGGGCATTACTTGTAATGGCTTGAAAATATCCCGCAAAATCAATTCAAAAGAATCTGGAAAAATTGTGCTTTGTACAATGAGTTCAGCAATCAGGCAGATGTCCTTCGCGGAAGATTTGAGGCGCAGGAATATCCCAAAGAACTTGTGAGACGCGCTTTTTTAAATACAAGAGATTGTGAACAGAGCACACTAACAAACAATAGCAATTAATGGGTCAATAATAAATTTAACATAACTTCATTACTACGTACAATAGATTCCATAAGAACATCCGTAAAATTCTTGCACAGATCCAACATCCAAGAAGCGTTCCTTAAAAGTGGACTATCACGTCATTGTATTACCAAACATGACAAGGATCAACTACATGGCCAGAGTTAAAAATTGCCAAGACTTTATTGAAAACATATAAAGGACAAAAATGCACAAGATAAAAACAAGGCCCTGGACGAAGCATTTCCTGTGCAAAACGCGCATCGGGTGTGTGGTGGGTGCCTGGACCTCATACCTACGCTCCTTGGTAAATATAGTTATTTTCTATGGTTATATTGGGTAGTTCCTATAGGAGTTTTCTTATGCATATATGCAACTCCACTTGGATATTGTGCACAAAATAGTTACTTACCCATACTTACCCATATTCTATGTATTTATATATATTATCTCTCTATATGTGGTTTGACATTTATGTATTTAACACTGCTTAATCACTTTAATATGTAAAGTTCTATCATACCCTATACTTAACATAGTCTTCCTTCAACCTTAAAAACTATGTTACTAAGTCCATCTAGTTCAACCCATAGCCTAACTTGTTGATCCAGAGGAAGGCAAAAAAAAACCCCATGTGGCAAACACTAAGCTCCACATTGGGGAAAAAAATTCCTTCCCGACTCCATACGACAATGAGACTAGTTCCCTGGATCAACGCCCTATCAAGGAATCTAGTATTTATAACCTGTAATATTATACTTTTCAAGAAAGGCATCCATGCCCTTCTTAAATTTTAACAGTGAATCACTCATTACAACATCATGCGGCAGAGAGCTCCATAGTCTCACTGCTCTTACAGTAAAGAATCCGCGTCTGTGATTATGATTAAACCTTCTTTCCTCCAGACGTAGAAGATGCCCCCTTGTCCCCGTCTCAGGCCTCAGAGTAAAAAGATCAGTAGAAAGGTCTTTGTACTGTCCCCTCATATACTTGTACATAGTAATAAGATCACCCCTAAGCCTTCTTTTTACCACAGTAAATAACCCCAAGTGTAATAACCTGTCTTGGTATTGCAGACCCCCCAGTCCTCTAATAACCTGTCTTGGTATTGCAGACCCCCCAGTCCTCTAATAACCTGTCTTGGTATTGCAGACCCCCCAGTCCTCTAATAACCTGTCTTGGTATTGCAGACCCCCCAGTCCTCTAATAACCTGTCTTGATATTGCAGACCCCCCAGTCCTCTAATAACCTTGGTCACTCTTCTCTGCACCCGCTCTAGTTCGGCTATGTCTTTCATATACACCGGAGACCAGAACTGTACACAGTATTCTAAGTGTGGTCGCACTAGTGACTTGTATAGAGGTAAAATTATCTTCTCCTCATCAGCATCTGCGCCTCTTTTAATGCATCCCATTAATTTATTTGCCTTTGCAGCAGCTGCCTGACACTGGCCACTAAACGTGAGCTTGTCGTCCACCAATACACCCAGGTCTTTTTCTGTGACAGTTTTGCCCAGTGTTTTACAATTAAGCATATAATTATACATTTTATTTCCTCTGCCCAAGTACATTACCTTACATTTATCCCCATTAAAGCTCATTTGCCATTTATCAGCCCAAGCTTCTAGTTTACATAGATCCTCCTGTAATATAAAATTGTCCTCCTCTGTATTGATTACCCTGCAGAGTTTAGTGTCATCTGCAGATATTGAAATACTACTCTGTCCCCTACAAGGTCATTAATAAATATGTTAAAAAGAAGTGGGCCCAATACTGACCCCTGTGGTACCCCACTGTTAACTGTGACCCAGTCTGAGTGCGTTCCATTAATAACCACCCTTTGTTTCCTATCACTGAGCCAGTTCTTAACCCACTTACATATATTTTCCCCTATCCCCATTGTTCTCATTTTATGTATCAACCTTTTGTGTGGAACCGTATCCAAAGCTTTTGAAAAGTCCATATACACAACATCCACCGCATTTCCTTGGTCCAGTCCATAACTTGCCTCCTCATAAAAGCTGATCAGATTAGTTTGACAGGAACGGTCCCTCGTAAACCCATGTTGATATTGGGTCATGAGGTTCTTCTTCTTCAGATACTCTAGTATAGCATCTCTTAGGAAACCCTCCAGGATTTTACCCACAGTAGAGGTTAAGCTTACCGGCCTAGAATTTCCAAGTTCGGTTTTTGTCCCCTTTTTGAATATTGGCACCACATTTGCTATACGCCAGTCCTGTGGTACAGACCCTGTTATTATGGAATCTTTAAAGATTAAAAATAATGGTCTATCTATGACGTTACTTAATTCCTGCAGTACTCGCGGGTGTATCCCATCCGGGCCCGGGGATTTGTCACCATTAGTGATTTTTAGACGCCGCCGTACTTCCTGCTGGGTTAAGCAAGTGACATTTAATGGAGAATTTTTGTTATCACTAATCATGTTTTCTGTCATGCGATTTTCTTGTGTAAATACGGTTGAAAATAAATCATTTAGCATATTGTCTTTTTCCTCATCCTCATCCACCATTTCACCCAGACTATTTTTAAGGGGGCCAACACTATCATTTTTTAGTTTTTTACTATTTATGTAGTTAAAGAATATTTTGGGGTTATTTTTACTTTCTCTGGCAATGAGTCTCTCTGTCTCAATCTTTGCTGCCTTGATTTGGTTTTTACATAATTTATTTAATTTTCTATATTTACTTAATGCCTCATCACTACCTACTTGCTTTAGTTCTCTAAATGCTTTCTTTTTGTCACTTATTGCGCCCCTTACAGCTCTATTTAGCCATAGTGGTTTCCTCCTATTTCTAGCATGTTTATTCCCATAGGGTATATATTGTACACAGGTCCTATTCAGGATGTTTATAAATGTCTCCCATTTGTTTTGTGTAGTTTTATGTCTCAGGATATCGTCCCAGTTTATTGCACTAAGATCATCTCTCAACCGTTGGAAATTTGCCTTCCTGAAGTTTAGTGTCCTTGTAACCCCTCTACTACACATCTTATTAAAGGTTACATGAAAACGTATTATTTTGTGATCACTATTACCCAAGTGACCCCCAACTCGTATATTTGATATGCGGTCTGGCCTATTGGTTAATATTAGGTCTAGCAGTGCCCCCCTTCTTGTTGGGTCCTGAACCAGTTGTGAAAGGTAATTGTCTCTCATAGTAGTCAAAACCCTATTACCTTTGCTGGAACTACAGGTTTCTGTCCCCCAATGTATTTCAGGGTAGTTGAAGTCTCCCATAATAATGACTTCTCCTTGAGTCGCTGCTTCATCTATTTGCTTTACGAGGATATTCTCCGCTACTTCCATTATTTTTGGAGACTTATAACAAACTCCTATCAGTATTTTATTATTTTTTCCCCCTCCCCTTATCTCCACCCACAGGGACTCTACATTTTCATTAGATTCACATATATCCTCCCGCAAGACAGGTTTTAAGGATGATTTTACATATAAACACACACCCCCCCTCGCTTGTTTGTACGGTCATTTCTGAACAGACTATAGCCCTGTAAATTAACTGCCCAGTCATGGCTCTCGCCCAGCTACGTCTCAGATATCCCCACCATGTCATAATTATTTTCCAACAAAATTAATTCTAATTCCTCCATTTTGTTGGTGAGGCTTCTGGCATTAGTGTACATGCATTTTATGTATCTCTCTGTACCTCTATTCCTTCTTACTTTATTGACTGCTCTAACCCCACCCTCAATTTCTTTATTTGTGCCCAGGTCACTATCTGCACTATCTTCCCCACCTATAAAATGAATACCCTCCCCCCCAATCCCTAGTTTAAACACTCCTCCAACCTTCTAGCCATTTTTTCCCCCAGCACAGCTGCACCCTCCCCATTAAGGTGCAGCCGGTCCCTAGCGTAGAGTCTGTAGCCAACTGAGAAGTTGGCCCAGTTCTCCAGGAACCCAAATCCCTCCTTCCTACACCAGTTCTTGAGCCACTTATTTATCTCCCTAATCTCCCGTTGCCTCTCTGGCGTGGCACGTGGTACCGGTAGTATTTCAGAGAATACCACCTTGGAGGTCCTTGCTTTCAGCTTGCAGCCGAATTCCCTGAAATCATCTGTAAGGACCTTCCACCTACCTCTAACTTTGTCATTTGTGCCAATGTGCACCGTGACCGCTGGGTCCTCACCAGCCCCTCCCAGTAATCTGTCAACCCGATCAGCGATGTGCCGGACTCGAGCGCCAGGTAGGCAGCACACTGTTCGACGATCCCTGTCTTTGTGACAGATTGCCCTATCTGTTCCTCTAATAATTGAGTCCCCCACTACCAGCACCTGCCTGGCCTGCCCTACTCTCCTATTTCCCTCTTTACTGGAGCTGACACTCCTCCGGCTTTCAGGGGACATGCCTTGCTGCAGTAGTGCTACCCCTGTACCGTCACTCCCCTCATCTGCAACTTTGCAAACTTATTGGGGTGTGCCAGATCAGGACTAGCCTCCCTGGCACTCTTCTCTCTACCACCCCTTCTAACTGTCGCCCAACTAGCGACCTCACTGTCCTGCAGCTCCTGACTACCACCCTCCCCCACATCTACCCCAGTGAGCAGCCGCTCAGTGCGCAGCAGACTCCTTTCCATATTGTCAATGGATCTCAGTGTTGCCAGCTGCTCATTTAGATCCAGTATCTGGGCTTCCAAACGCACAACGTGCACACATCTCGCGCAGCAGTAAGCAACCCCGACCGGCTGTTCAAGGAATGCACACATGTGGCAAGATGTACACTGGATAGCATTGTCAATAATGGAGCTCATTTCCTAATGGGGATTGCAATATAAGAATGTTAAGTAAAAAGTAAAGTAAAGAATTAATGAAATACAGTCAGCAATTCAGTCCTAAGTCCTCCCTTCCAAACTCCCTGAATACAAAGTCACTGAAAAACAAGTCACACACTTACTTTCGTTCGCACTTACGCTCCGGACACACGCAGCTCGTTCACACTCGCAAACTAAGAGATTTAAAGAGTTTTTTTTTTTTTTCCCTTTTCCAGCGATGTACCCTTCACCTCAATGCACTTCCAAAAAGTGATGTTGTATATCTACCTGCTGGAGCTACATGAATGATATATTGGTTACTCCATACATTATTTAGGTCCAGGTGCTCCACCTTTCTGTCATCTGTGGTGTGCCTCGTTTTTATATTGCGCATTTTTGTCCTTTATATGTTTTCAATAAAGTCTTGGCAATTTTTAACTCAGGCCATGTAGTTAATCGTTGCTTTAGGTATATTGGTGTTGTTGATTCTCAACTGGGCCCAAATGATTTATTGGTGTTTATTCAAACATGACAAGGGCTACAAGCAACTGCATAACGGTCCTATTGAACACATATTCCAAGATCGGCAGAACCACATGAAACAATTAAATAGAAAAGAAATCTATTGGCTACATGAACTCAATACGCTTAAACCCAACGGGCTCAATGAAGTCACGGATGTTTTTCTTTGATAACTTTTTACTGTGTTTCAATAAACTCATCCATAGAGTTAGAATAGACATAGAATAGACTCGCCACATTTATCTGATCCAACCTTCCCCTTGGCCCTTTTCTTTCCTTCCCCTCTACCTTTCCTAACTTTTCCTTCCACGTCCTTTTCCTCTTGCACTTACCCTTTTTTCTCTCTTGATTCTTCTTTGGATAGAACTTCTTACTTACTTGTCTAATTGAACAAGTTTTCGATCATTCTGTTATGTTTTATCGCTCCCTTTATGGACTTTAACTATAATCCCCTCCCTAAAAATTGTTAAAAAATTCCCCAAATAAAAAGAATATTATTAAAAATAAACTCATCCATAACATTATTGACTATTTTTAACAATCATTATTTATTTAATATGTGATTATTTATTCATTTAATAGAAGATTTTTATGAGAGTATTAATAATTAGTAATTCCAGTGTAACAATTATTCATCTTTCAAATGTACAGATTGTAACTTGTGTTAAATCCAATTTATAATTGTAAGCGATCTTTAGAATTATTCTTTTCAGTCCTAACAATCAGATTGTATGGAGCTCCCAATGTTCTTACCTGATCTTTGCAGCTCGATCTTCTCGGACCCAGTTCCCGCGCTCCATCATCGCTGACTTACTTTCGCACACAGCAGCATGGACTTTCCAGACGTATCTAGTGTGAGGTGGTTTCCCATGAACCCAATTCCCACGCCTACGGCGGCGCTCTACTCAAGCTTCTATGTGGAGCTTTTCTCTGCGTCTCTTTTCTTCTTTCATTGTATATTAATATAATTCTGAGTGAAATAACTACTGCGATACCTTCCCAATACGGCACTCTATTCCTTCATCAGTTTTCATTAATTTCTGTTTTTACAAATGAGAACTACACATTGTCATTTTCTATTTTATTTCATTTTTTATTTATTTTTTAGTTCTGATATAAAATGTTTTTCCTCTTTATCACCATCTTGATGAAATGTTCATTCTTTCATGGCAGGTCTTGGTGGCGCAGCACCATGTTCACCGTGCTCAGCTGCTCACCCCTCGCAATTGTTTGCAGACAATTGTCTTTATGATGATGTCAATTGTATCATTGAAAATATAGAAGAACCAGAACCAGGAATCTCACAGAACTGGAAGAATTTTCCATGGAAGAATGGATAAAAATCCCTCAAAGAAAAAATGAAGGACTCTTAGCTGCTTACAAAAAGCGTTTACAAGTTGTGATACTTTCAAAAGGGGGTGCTACTAGGTACTAACCATTCAGGGTGCCCAAACTTTTGCATGGGCCCATTTTCCATTTTTGTCATTTTTAAAATGGAAAAAAAGACTATATATTTATATATGTATTTTTTTGGTCTAAACGGTAAAGGAAATGTGTCATATTTAACTTTAGGCCTTTTAGAGATCATTTAATCTTCAACTTGCTTAACTCCTCACTCACAATAACAGTAATTTTGACCAGGGATGCCCAAAGTTTTACATGCCACATATTATATAAATATATATTCATATACATATTCATATATCTGACAAAGACATGAACAGTCTATAATTTTAAGGGTAGGTTAATTTTAACATTGAGAGGTAGAATATACAAAAAAAATCAAGAAAATCACATTGTATAAATTAGATAAATTTATTTGCATTTTGCAGTGAGAAATAAGTATTTATGCAAATACATTTTTTTTAAATTTATACAATGTGATTTTCTTGATTTTTTGGGGGATATTCTATCTCTCAATGTTAAAATTAACCTACCCTTAAAACTATAGACTGTTTATTAATGATATGCGAGCACTAAAATGCTCGGGTGCTCGTTGCTCGGGTCGAGCACATCGGAATACTCGGGTGCTGGACCCGAGCAGCGAGCCCAATGTAAGTCTATGGGAAACTCGAGCATTTTTCAGGCAGCTCCCCCGGTGGTCTGCAGAAGGTCAAAAATTGCCCAAATCGATGGGAACAGTGCTGAAATGACATGGGAACAGCATGGGGAAGACCCCTGGAAGCATTTCTGACTCCCAGATCACTGCTGTCAGTAACGTGGTCAGAGGTATTACGCCACTTTTACGGACTCACAATAAAACATACAAAAACTAAACCAAAATGGATTTTCCTGGGAAATATGTTAAGGAACATCCTTTCCAGGGTATTGACTTGTATATAAGACAAAATAAATAACCAAAAACAAAAATAGTCCTCCACACCTTGGGCTATGTTCACACGTAGCGTTTTTGATGCGTTTTTGCACTATTGCATTGCTTTCAACCAAGACAAATGCATTCACCGAGAAATGTCATTTTAACATTTTACAACCTTATCTGGCCATGTGGTGTGTGACACATCATCAGACACATGCATACAGTGCTGAAAAGACATGGGAACAGCATGGGGAAGACCCCTGGAAGCATCTCTGACTCCCAGGTCACTGCCTAAAAGTGTGCCCATCATAAATGATCCTTGGCGAATGCGAAGATGCCTCCCGCCATGCACCTTTCGTTGCAGACTTGCAACAATCACCGTCCATGTCCTTGTCCCAGTGCAGCGTTCAGTTGTCCCTACCCCATTCCTTGGAATGCAAGCGCAAGTATGCAGCTAGCCACCCACCAACCCACAGGCTGCAATACTATACTGCCAAATTTTTGACAGCTGCTTTCACTTGAAATGTGGCCTTTTAGGCTCGTGGAGGCGGAAGCTTTTCATAACCTCGTGCCGGCGGCGGCCGGGTGTCCATACTCGGTCCCCAGCCACCACTGTTTCTCCCAGTGTCGTCTCCGCCTTCCACAAGCATAGGTCTCACAACATTACCTGTGCCCTCCCCAGTGCACTTACTGGGAAGGACCACCTAACCACAAACACGTGGATAGGTGAATGTGGCCAGGGACAGTACGGACCCAGTCCACAGCTTTTTTTGCTGAGTTGTATTTCATCACAGCCATATTCTTTAGCTTGGTGAAAGGACTTGGGAAACCCTATCTACCCAGCTGTCATTTCTCTCAGGAAGTCCTCTAAAGCAGCTTTTGCAGAAGCAATGGCAGCCCATCCAACATCAACTCGCCCTTGTCGGTGGTGCTTTGACACACAAACATCTTTCTTTGCGCATTTAATTTCATGACTACAGAGTTGGGCAATGGCCTGATCTGCAATGCGGTTTGAGAAATAACATGCATGAGTACGTCCGATCCACATTAAAAAAAACAACCATAAAGTGTCCGGGAACCTTCCCCCACACTTTTCTTAGCCAGGGCTGCTTCTCGGCAGGGTTGGACGGGCCCACCAGAGACTCCTCCAATGGGCCCTGGCTTCTCCTTCAGGAGAGTTCATAGTGCCGAGGTGAGGCCATGATTATGATAGAGGCCACCATCTGCTAAGTTTTCTGTTACTTGGAATGCAAGCGCAAGTATGCAGCCAGCCACCCACCCACAGGCTGCAATACTATACTGACAAATTTCTGGGCAGCTGCTTGCACTTGAAATGTGGCCTTTTAGGCTCGTGGAGGTGGAAGCTTTTCACAACCTCATGCTTCGTGTCCATACTCGGTCCCCAGCCGTCACTATTTCTCCCAGTGTTGTCTCCGCCTTCTACAAGCGCGGGTCCCTGAACATTACTGCTGGTACTTTTCTGTGGGAATTGGCTTGCCTCCTACCAGCCTGGAATATTTCCAGTAAACTATGGTACGATGCCATGGTATTAGCACTGCCCCCAGTACCAGTAGCGAAGCCATCCCCAATTTCCTTCTCAGGAATTTTATTTGGTAGACTGAGTGGCTGCCCAAAAACATTAGTTTTTCACAAAAGAGCTGAAGATAGAGTGGCAGTAGGTGCAAGTTTCTCCAGCCTGTTAGATATTAGAGGGTGAACGTCAGCACATTGGATCAGTGGTTAGAACTGAAGCCTTGCAGCGCTGGGATCCTGGGTTCAAATCCCAGCAAGGACAACATCTGCAAGAACTTTGTATGTTCTCCCCGTGTTTACGTGGGTTTCCACGTCAGTAAAAAAACAGCCATAGAGTGTCCGGGAACCTTCCCACACACTTTTCTTAGCCAGAACTGTTTCTCGGCAGGGTTGGACGGTCCCACCAGAGAATCCTCTGGTGTGCCCTGGCTTCTACATCAGGAGAGTTCATGATAGCGCTAACTTTGCAGCAGCTATGGAGCTCTTGAGTGGGGGAGAAAGGTGAGCCCTCAGAATCAAATAGTCTGGTTGGTACTATGTTTTTCAATCTGAAACAGCTTCTCAGTGGGAGTTGTATTTCACCACAGCCATATTCTTCAGCTTGGTGAAAGGACTGGCATAGAGGGAAACCATATCTACCCCGGCTGTCATTTCTCTGTCACCAGGTTCCGCCCATTGTCACACACGACCATGCCTGGCTGTATGTTCAGCGGTGAGAGCCAAAGATCATGCTGCTGTGTTACAGCTTTCAACAACTCTGCAGCGCTGGGTGGTTTGTCACCTAAGAATTAAGCATGTTATCTTCAGCACAGCCTGTTGCTGCTTGGCCAAGGCAGTGCTGCAGTGCTGTCAGCTTGTGACTGATGTGGTCATTTCGAAGATGGAGGAAGAGGTGCAGGAGCTGAACAATGTGATTACATTGAGGTTACATTGGTGACTCTGGTTTTTATACTAAAGAAAGATCCTACTGTTTTGTTTTTTTTACGTTATGTTTTAAGACAAATGCATTCACCGGGAAATGTCATTTTAACATTTTACAACCTTATCTGGCAATGTGGTGTGTGACACATCATCAGACACATTCTGTTTTATTATTTATGATAGAGGGTCTCTGAAAGACACATAGAGCAGGGCCACAGTAACAAGTACGACATGTTTCCATTAGATAGGAGACAGTCTGCTATACAGTTATAGGGTATGCAGCGAGTCCAAAGGCTGACCAAATTTTGGAAAAACCCCACTAAGAATTTAAAGACACACAGAGCACGGCCACAGTAACGAGTAGGACATGTCCCCATTAGAAAGGAGAGGGTCTGCTATACAGTTATAGGGTATGCAGTGAGTCCAACGGCTGACCAAATTTAGGAAAAACCCCACTAAGAATTTAAAGAGACATAGAGCAGGGCCACAGTAACGACAAATTCCCATTAGAAAGGAGAGAGTCTCCCATAGTGTTGGCCTATGCAGTGAATGCAAGGGCTGGCAAAAATTTGGAGGCACTTCAATGCCCCTTGGAAAAAGACGTGGAGGAGGGCCTCATAAAAAAATGTTCCCATTAGAAAGGAGCAGGCCTCCTCTACTTGTAATGCCCATGCACTAAGTGTATGGGCTGACAAACATTTACCCCTGCGGGGTATACATAAACATATTGTATAAAAAATTTTTTTTACGGGCATCATAAACACCCTTTAAAAAAGTTATGTGGGTGTTGCATCACGGACCACGGTCACCCTGGTGATATGGTGGTGGAGGACTACAAGTAAAAATATCCAAAATCAGGAAGCGTATACCCATATGTGGGTGTGAAAAGGTGCATGGGAATACACCTCCCAAGAAAAGACACTGGATTTGAGTTTATGTTACGCTGCTATCATTCGGTGGTGTTGAGAAGTCTGGCCCAATCCAGCCCTTGTTCATTTTGATAAGGGCCAGCTTGTCAGCATTGTCAGTTGACAGGCAAGTGCGCTTATCAGTTATAATTCCCCTTGCGGCACTAAAAACCCGCTCTGATAAAACGCTGGCGGCAGGGCAGGCCAGGACCTCCAAGGCATAGAGAGCCAGTTCATTCCACGTGTCCAGCTTGGATACCCAATAATTATAAGGCACAGAGGAATCACGGAGGACGTTGGTACGGTCGGCAAGGTACTCCCTCAGCATCTTCTTAAGTCCAACGGCTGACCAAATTTAGGAAAAACCCCACTAAGAATTTAAAGAGACATAGAGCAGGGCCACAGTAACGACAAATTCCCATTAGAAAGGAGAGAGTCTCCCATAGTGTTGGCCTATGCAGTGAATGCAAGGGCTGGCAAAAATTTGGAGGCACTTCAATGCCCCTTGGAAAAAGCGTATACCCATATGTGGGTGTGAAAAGGTGCATGGGAATACACCTCCCAAGAAAAGACACTGGATTTGAGTTTATGTTACGCTGCTATCATTCGGTGGTGTTGAGAAGTCTGGCCCAATCCAGCCCTTGTTCATTTTTATAAGAGTCAGCCTGTCAGCATTTTCAGTTGACAGGCGGATGCGCTTATCAGTTATAATTCCACCAGCGGCACTAAAAACCTTCTCTGACAAAATGCTAGCAGCAGGGCAGGCCAGGACCTCCAAGGCATACCAGTTCATTCCACGTATCCAGCTTGGATACCCAATAATTATAAGGCACAGCGGAATTATGGAGGACGTTGGTACGGTCGGCAAGGTACTCTCTCAGCATCTTCCCAAACTTTGCACTCCTTGTGAGAGTACCCGGCGCCTCAGGGCCTGTCCGATGGGAGGGTCTGAGAGGGCCTTCTGGTACAGCCCCATTTTTGTAGACCTGTCCGCCTCAGGAATAAGAGATATAAAGTGCTCCTTGTAGCGTGGGTCAAGAAGTGTCACCAACCAGTAAAGACTGTCACCCAAAATTTTGAAAACGCGAGGGTCATGGGAAAGTCAGCGTAACATAAACTCAGCCATGCGTATCAGACTACTTACAGGCAAGACTTCAGTGTCCTCACCAAGAGGATGATTGACCATGCTCTCCTCCTCCTCTCTGTCCTCTGGCCATCCACACTGGACAGACGGTATGACAGCTGTGCAGGTAGTACCGTCTGTAGTGCATGAAACTAGCTCCTGTCCTTCCTCCTCCTCTTCCTCATTGTCACCCAATCCACGTTGGGATGAGATGAGGCTGGGCTGTCTGTAATCACTCTGTATGGATCCTTGCTCCATCTCATCGTGCTCCTCCTGCAATGCATGCTCTTTGATTGTGAGCAGAGAGCGTTTCAGAAGACAGAGAAGCGGGATGGTGACGCTAACTATGGCATCATTGCCGCTCACCATCTTGGTGGAGTCCTCAAAGTTTTGGAGGATGGGACATATGTCTGACATCCATGTCCACTCCTGAGGTCTTATGTGTGGAGTCTGAACTGAATACAGACAGCCTTGTTGATGCTGGTACTCAACAACTGCCCTCTTCTGCTCACAAATCCTTCCCAACATCTGCAGTGTAGAGTTCCAAAGCGTGGGGACATCACACACCAGTCTGTGAGCCGGAAGCTGCAAATGCTGCTGAAACAAGGCAAAGGCGGCGGAAGCTGTAGCTGACTTTCTAAAATGGGCACACAGGCGGCATACTTTAACAAGCAGATCTGGCAGCTCCGGGTAGGATTTGAGAAACTGCTGAACCACGAGGTTAAGCACATGGGCCAGGCATGGTACGTGTGTGAGCTCACCTCGCCTCAGAGCCGCCACCAGGTTCCGGCCATTGTCACACACGACCATGCCTGGCTGTAGGTTCAGCGGTGTGAGCCACAGATCTGCCTGCTCTTTCAGAGCTGTTCCCAACTCTTCAGCATTGTGCGGTTTGTCACCTAAGCATATTAGCTTCAGCACAGCCTGTTGCCGCTTGGCCGTGGGGGCAACCCTGATTGACCTAGGGCCCGCAATCCTTGGCGTTTTGAGATCGTGTTCCGTCCCAAGGTCCGACTGGGTCCCGGCTTCCACTATGTTAACCCAGTGTACCATCAGCGAGATGTGCCATCCCTGCCCACAAGCACTTGTCCACGTGTCCGTGGTTAGGTGGACTTTCCCGGTAACTGAGGGCACGGCTAATGTTTTGGGATACGTGGTTGTGTAATGCGGGGACCGCACACCAGGAGAAATAGTGGCGGCTGGAGACCGAGTACCAAGGGACGGCCGCCGCCATCAGGTTGCGGAATGCTGCCGTCTCCACCAGCCTAAAAGGCAACATTTCGAGCGCAAGCAGTCGTGAAATGTGAGAATTTAGTAGTGTGGCCTGTGGGGCGTTGGCTGCATATTTGCGCTTGCGTTCCAAGGACTGGGGTATGGACAACTGAACGCTGCGCTCGGACAAGGACATGGATGTGCTTCCTGATGCTGCTACTTGAGAGTGTGCAACGACAGGTGCAGGGCAGGAGGCATCTTCGCATGCACCATGGACAGGGGATTGGCTTGCATGCACAACAGTGGAAGAAGCAATGGTGCCACCTGCAGACACTGGACCCTGGGGTTCAGCCCACAAATTCGGGTGCTTTGCTGCCATGTGCCTGATCTTGCCGGTGGTAGTTAGGCTGGTCGTTTTGCGACCCCTGCTGATGCTGGCCTGGCAGGTGGTGAAAATGGCCTTTTTGGGGTTATTGGCAGAGTCTTTAAAAAACAACCAAACTCGGGAAGACCTAACAGTTGCACTGGAACTTCCTTTGTGTTAGTGTTACTGGGAACTGTTGCCTGCCTTCTGTCTGCGGCCACCACACTGCTTCTTCCTGCCTGTTGGGGTGCTCTGCCTCCCTCCCACTGTGTGCTGCTGTCCTCACTCTGCATGTCCTCCTGCCAGGTTGGGTCAGTTACTATATTATCCACCACCTCGTCTTCCACTTCCGTACCCTGGTCCTCCTCCTGACTTTCTGGCAATTGTGTCTCATCATCGTCCACCTCTTGTGACAGTTTCCCACCATTGCCTTCGTGTGACTGTGGCTGCTCAAATATTTGGGCATCGCTACATGCAATCTCCTCTTGCCCCGCTTCAAGTGGACCAGGCGAGAGGCCCGAACCTATAAATGTAAAAGTGAACAGCTCTTCAGAGTGTCCAAGTGTGGGATCAGTTGTCTCCGGGCACTCGGGATGGTGGGAGGAAGGAGGATCAGGGTGAGGAATATGCGGTCCAGACTCACGGCTACTGAGATTTGACAGTGTAGAAGACAGGGTGGTGGTTGTGGTGGTGGCTAAGTGACTGGAAGCATTATCCGCTATCCAACCAACAAGCTTTTGACACTGCTCTTGGTTCAATAGTGGTGTGCTGCGGTCCCCTAGGAATTGGGACAGGAAGGTCGGGTGAGAATATGTGGGTGTTTGTTGTGGCACAATTTCAGCTTGCCCACGGCCACGTCCTCGGCCTCTGCATGCACCATCACCATCGCATCCAGTTCCCCGTCCCTTGCCACGCACCTTTCCAATTTTAAATGGAGGACAGCATCTTCCACGCTCACTACAAATGACTGAATTTGGAGCGAACTAATATGTGATCCGTGTGACGGAGAAAACACAGTTTTAAACACTTGGCCTGTAGGTAAGTAGTGTGAACAGCAAATTGAATTGCTTCACTGACACACTAAAGGAAATTTTTAATGGAGGCCAGTAATGGCAGTATTTTCTGACAACGTATATGTGATCCGTGTGACGGAGAAAACATAGTTTTAAATAGCTGGATTTCTAGTGCTGTAATATGGAAAGGACCTGGCTGTATTCTGCAGTGCCAACAAGCAAATGGCGCAGAAAAACGGTGTTCTCTGGATTGCTTTTAAGCAAATAATGAGGATTAAGATCCAAAAAAAAGTATTCCTGGCCCCTGAGACCTGGGCCTATGTCTAGAAATGTCTAACAGCAGAGAAGGCAGAACTGGAATGGAGCCTCTTGTGCTATATGCACTGCAGTCTGCTGTATACCCTGCCTGCCTGCCTGCCTATATACCCTGCCTGCCTGCCATCTCTGCAGATGGATTAGTCCTCAGAAGGACTGTTTGTTAAGATGGATATGTGTAATGTATGGTTTTTCCCCCTACACTACCTAATACACAAGCAAATCTCTCCCTACACTGTCTGATCCGGAGTGACTGTCACGAGCATGGCGGTGCCCAGTCTGATATAGACCTGATGACGCTGTGCGGCCAGCCAATCACTGTAATGCCACAACCAACATGGCTACGGCATTACAGTGAGTGGCAGGCAATCCCTGCATGTTGATTGGCGCCATGCATCTTGAGAAGTGAGATGTGAGTTTCACAGTGAGTCGCTCATCACTACTGTTCATGTCTTTGTCAGTGGGCAAACTTACAAAAACAGCAAGGGATCAAATACGTATTTCCCACACTGCATGTATAATATATATATATATAGTACAGACCAAAAGTTTGGACACACCTTCTCATTTAAAGATTTTCTGTATTTTCATGACTATGAAAATTGTACATTCACACTGAAGGCATCAAAACTATGAATTACCACATGTGGAATTATATACTTAACAACAAAGTGTGAAACAACTGAAAATATGTCTTATATTCTAGGTTCTTCAAAGTAGCCACCTTTTGCTTTGATGACTGCTTTGCACACTCTTGGCATTCTCTTGATGAGCTTCAAGAGGTAGTCACCGGAAATGGTCTTCACTTCACAGGTGTGCCCTGTCAATTTTAATAAGTGGGATTTCTTGCCTTATACAGTGCTGGCCAAAAGTATTGGCACCCCTGCAATTCTGTCAGATAATACTCAGTTTCTTCCTGAAAATAATTGCAATCACAAATTCTTTGGTATTATCTTCATTTAATTTGTCTTCAATGAAAAAAACACAAAAAGAATTGTCCTAAAGCCAAATTGGATAAAATTCCACACCACACCTAAAAAAGGGGGTGGACAAAAGTATTGGCACTGAAAAATCATGTGATGCTTCTCTAATTCGTGTAATTAACAGCACCTGTAACTTACCTGTGGCACCTAACAGGTGTTGGCAATAACTAAATCACACTTGCAGCCAGTTAACATGGATTAAAGTTGACTCAACCTCTGTCCTGTGTCCTTGTGTGTACCACATTGACCAAGGAGAAAAGAAAGAAGACGAAAGAACTGTCTGAGGACTTGAGAAACCAAATTGTGAGGAAGCATGAGCAATCTCAAGGCTACAAGTCCATCTCCAAAGACCTGAATGTTCCCGTGTCTTCCGTGCGCAGTGTCATCAAGAAGTGTAAAGCCCATGGCACTGTGGCTAACCTCCCTAGATGTGGACGGAAAAGAAAAATTGACGAGAGATTTCAACACAAGATTGTGCGGATGATGGATAAAGAACCTCGACCAACATCCAAACAAGTTCAAGCTGCCCTGCAGTCCGAGGGTACGACAGTGTCAACCCGTACTATCCGTCGGCGTCTGAATGAAAAGGGACTGTATGGTAGGATACCCAGGAAGACCCCACTTCTTACCCCGAGACATAAAAAAGCCAGGCTGGAGTTTGCCAAAACTTACCTGAGAAAGCCTAAAACGTTTTGGAAGAATGTTCTCTGGTCAGATGAGACAAAAGTAGAGCTTTTTGGGAAAAAGCATCAACATAGAGTGTACAGGAAAAAAAAAAGAGGCATTCAAAGAAAAGAACACGGTCCCTACAGTCAAACATGGCGGAGGTTCACTGATGTTTTGGGGTTGCTTTGCTGCCTCTGGCACTGGACTGCTTGACCGTGTGCATGGCATTATGAAGTCTGAAGACTACCAACAAATTTTGCAGTATAATGTAGGGCCCAGTGTGAGAAAGCTGGGTCTCCATCAGAGGTCATGGGTCTTCCAGCAGGACAATGACCCAAAACACACTTCCAAAAGCACTATAAAATGATTTTAGAGAAAGCACTGGAGACTTCTAAGGTGGCCAGCAATGAGTCCAGACCCAAATCCCATAGAACACCTGTGGAGAGATCTCAAAATGGCAGTTTGGAGAAGGCACCCTTCAAATATCAGGGACCTGGAGCAGTTTGCCAAAGAAGAATGGTCTACAATTCCAGCAGAGCATTGTAAGAAACTCATTGATGGTTACCGGAAGCGGTTGTTCGCAGTTATTTTGGCTAAAGGTTGTGCAACCAAGTATTAGGCTGAGGGTGCAATACTTTTGTCTGGCCCTTTTTTGGAGTTTTGTGTGAAATTATCAATGATTTGATTTTTGCTTCATTCTCTTTTGTGTTTTTTCCTTGCAAGCAAATTAAATGAAGAGAATAATACCAAAGAATTTGTGATTGCAATCATTTTCAGGAAGAAACTGAGTATTATCTGACAGAATTGCAGGGGTGCCAATACTTTTGGCCAGCACTGTAAATGGGGTTGAGACCATCAGTTGTGTTGTGCAGAAGTCTGGTGGATACACAGCTGATAGTCCTACTGAATAGACTGTTAGAATTTGTATTATGGCAAGAAAAAAGCAGCTAAGTAAAGAAAAACGAGTGGCCATCATTACTTTAAGAAATGAAGGTCAGTCAGTGCGAAAAATTGGGAAAATTTTGAAAGCGTCCCAAAGTGTAGTTGCAAAAACCATCAAGCGCTACAAAGAAACTGGCTCACATGAGGACCGCCCCAGGAAAGGAAGACCAAGAGTCACCTCTGCTTCTGAGGATAAGTTTATCCGAGTCACCAGCCTCAGAAATCGCAGGTTAACAGCAGCTCAGATTAGAGACCAGGTCAATGCCACACAGAGTTCGAGCAGTAGACACATCTCTGCAACAACTGTTAAGAGGAGACTTTGTGCAGCAGGCCTTCATGGTAAAATAGCTGCTAGGAAACCACTGCTAAGGACAGGCAACAAGCAGAAGAGACTTGTTTGGGCTAAAGAACACAAGGAATGGACATTAGACCAGTGGAAATATGTGCTTTGGTCTGATGAGTCTGACGCGCCCCCTGGGCCGTGTGTGTAGGGGAATACCCGGAGCCGGGTCTCTGTGTAATGCTGGGGGTTTGTAGTCTCCGTGGCGGCGACCCGGTCCTGTGGCTCAGGGTGGTCAAACCAGTGGCGGATCTGTTTATTTGGTTTTTGTAATGTTTGAACGCCACCCGTGGATTGCGGTCACTGAGAACCGCTGCTGCGGGGCAGACCGCTGAGGCTGACGTTGTGTGCGCAGCAGAGGGTAATATAACTCTCCACGGGAGGAGTATAGCCTCAGGGCAGTGAGTGCAGATGGTGGGGGTGATGGTGCGCGGGAGCAACAGTAATGACTCAGAGTCCAGTGATGCAGTCCAGGGTCTTTACTCACAGTTTTACACTCCAAGCCACTTCTGCAGGTAATGGCTGCCCACGTCATGCTGTGCTCACCAGGTGAGGGGCTCGGCCAACTCCCAGGTACCTTTGGAATGCTTTTCAGGACCCCCTTCGTGTGTCCTTTCTCTGGCCTGTCGTACCCCACAATTGACCACGTTTCTGTCAAGCTGCCTCGGGCCTTGGCGGGCAAACGTATGTTCCGTTTCCCTGGGTCCTATATGGTGCCTTCCGAACGGGTGTAGTGAGGGGCCGTGCACGTACAATGCCACGGCCTCCGGTTACTAGCTGAGGGTAGTTGCTCTCCTCCACTAGATGAGGGATCCGGTTCCCTTTCTTGGCCTGACCCCCCTACTCTGGTAGCAGCGGGTGTGCGGTGGTGGCTGGCCGGTCCGCACCCCTGGGGTCCTTTCACTCCACTCCTGGAGCCTCCTCCATTCCTCTCCTTTCCTTCCTTCTCCTCCAGGCCCAGGCCTTAAGACTTGGCCTGCCTGCGGAGCAGAGCCCATGCAGAGCCTCTGCTCCCAGCCTCCTTCTCTCTCTGCTCTCTCCTCTCTCTTCTCTCTTGACTCTAAGATGGTGCCCACCATATATACTCCCCTATACAGTGCACCCGGGATCTACTCTCCCCACCCACACACTACCGGGTTCCCCCTTTCTAGGTGTTCCCTCCCCCCTCTCCAGCCAGGGACAGGGGCAGTTGTGCTCACTCTTGGGAGCATTGTCGCCCTGTCCCCCCGGAAATGTGGTGTAGTGCATGTGGGTGTTAGGGTCCTGAGCCACACTCTATCCTTACCTGGAAGTGAGATATCACACCTCTGGGTGAGATGCAATACCTCTGTAGCGACCGAACCCTCGGGGCCCTACAAGTCCAAATTTGAGATCTTTGGTTCCAACCACCGTGTCTTTGTGCGACGCAGAAAAGGTGAACGGATGGACTCTATATGCCTGGTTCCCACCGTGAAGCATGGAGGAGGAGGTGTGATGGTGTGGGGGTGCTTTGCTGGTGACACTGTTGGGGATTTATTCAAAATTGAAGGCATACTGAACCAGCATGGCTACCACAGCATCTTGCAGCGGCATGCTATTCCATCCGGTTTGCGTTTAGTTGGACCATCATTAATTTTTCAACAGGACAATGACCCCAAACACACCTCCAGGCTGTGTAAGGGCTATTTAACCAAGAAGGAGAGTGATGTGGTGCTACGCCAGATGATCTGGCCTCCACAGTCACCAGAACTGAACCCAATCGAGATGGTTTGGGGTGAGCTGGACCGCAGAGTGAAGGCAAAAGGGCCAACAAGTGCTAAGCATCTCTGGGAACTCCTTCAAGATTGTTGGAAGACCATTTCCGGTGACTACCTATTGAAGCTCATCAAGAGAATGCCAAGAGTGTGCAAAGCAGTCATCAAAGCAAAAGGTGGCTACTTTGAAGAACCTAGAATATAAGACATATTTTCAGTTGTTTCACACTTTTTTGTTAAGTATATAATTCCACATGTGTTAATTCATAGTTTTGATGCCTTCAGTGTGAATTTACAATTTTCATAGTCATGAAAATACAGAAAAATCTTTAAATGAGATGTGTCCAAACTTTTGGTCTGTACTGTATATATATATATATATATATATATATATATATATATATATATATTTTAATGCACTTGAGCATTGCAGGGCATCAGGGCATTGACATAGGCAGACACAGTCCATATAAAGAAAACTTCGGGCATTATTTTCAGCTGAAAGGGGTAATGCTCTACGCAGAGAGACCCAGCAAGACTGGCACCAAACCAGCAAAGGCGCAGCCACAAACGCACTTGGCGCAAGTTGCCCAGCTAGGCGAGCCCTTGAGAGGCCAGGATATTCATCATCAAGCTCCTAGTAAATGGAAGGGGGACTTTGGCAGAGCCCTAGGCCCACTGTCACTGTGTCTGATGACACGAACAGTGCCTAGTCAAGGACAAGGTGAGTACCTCTGCAAGAACCCCAGGAAGTGTAACCAGAAGAGAAAATGAGAAAACTCCTGAAAAGATAGAAACACTACTGCTAGCACAACTCACCACCAAGCATATAATAACCGCAATAAACAGTAAAGGATTGATCAGAGAACAGGGTTAAATAGCCCGCTTAATGATCAGGTGTTGAATACCTCCCAATCATCCCCAGACAACCACTCCCTGCTAGCTTGCACAGCAGAATGGCCAACATCCCACCACTGCCTAGTGACAGACTCAGCAGTGTCCTGCGTTACCTAACAACCGGGGAAATCAATGAGAGACACGGCGTCCCACGGGTCCTCACACATCCTATAACACCAGAATGCGACGCTCCATAAAATTGGGACAATGTCCCTGCATGCGTAGCAGCACCGCCTCCAGGGTTAGGACAATGGTGGCGCCTGCGACTAGAGTAGTGTAGTACCAGACCTGATCCATTCCCAGGTGGGAGAACAGAACTAAAATTCCTAACAGTACACCCCTCCCTAGGAGAGACCTCTAGGCTCTCACCACCCACCCTGTCCAGAGACCTCTCTTAAGGACTGTACCCCTTCCAATGAATCAAATACTGAAATGGAGTATCTACGAGAGTCCTCAATACTTTCTATCTCAAATTCCTCAGTATTATCTACCAGAATAGGAGAAGGAGGATCCTGGGTCACAAGCAGAGTAACTACCTTCTGTAATAAGGTCTTGTGAAAAATATTGGGAACCCACATAGAAGAAGGCAGACCTACCTGAAAAGCCACCTTATTGACAACCTCAATAATGTGAAATGGTCCTATAAACCTGCGTGCAAGCTTAGGAGATGGTACCTTAATGTTGAGATTCTTAGTAGACTGTGACACTCAAATTCTGTCCCCCATTCTGAGTTTGCAACCTTGCTGGCGACGCTTATCAGCCTGCCTCTTCCCCTGCTTTCTTGAGATGGATACAGGCTTCCCTCCAAACCTTCCGGAGGTGGAGGATAATAGCAGAGACCGCCTGAAGTACATCGTCCCCTCCCTCAAAACATGTAGACATAGGATGAAATCATAGATTACAAAAGTAGGGAGACATTCCCAAGCCCTCGTGGTGCCTATTATTTAGGGTGAACTCTGCCAAGGCTAAGTATGATCCCCAATTATGCGGAGTATGGGTGCAAAAACATCTTAGATAGGACTCAAGACACTGATTGGTTCGCTCCATTTGCCCATTAGTTTGAGGATGGTATGCTGATGAAAATGAGAGTTCCGATCCGAGGCATTTACAGAAAGCCCTCCAGAATCTGGAGATAAAATGGGACAATATTCATAAGAACACCATGTAATATTACCACCTGAACAAGAAACAAAATCTACCAAGTCCTACGCTCTCGTCAACTGAACCAAAGGAACCAAATGGCATGGTTTAGAAAATCAGTCCACAATAACCCACACCGTAGTCATACCCTTATGTCAGGGAGATCTGTAATGAATCCATGGATATGTGGAACCAAGGACATACAGGAATTGGCAAAGGAAGAAGTTTTCCTGCCGGGGCGACGCGAGGCACCTTGTTCCTGGCAGAGATCTCGCATACCTTAACATAAGCTTCAACATCGTTACTCAAGGACGGCCACCAATACTTTCTGCTCAACAGGAGACAAGTCCCCTTAATGCCCGGGTGGCCCACTGTGACCAAGTCATGACATTCTCTGAGTAAGCCCAACCGTAACTGCACCGAAACAAATAATTTATCATGACCTGTGCTGGACAGAGCCATTCCTTGAGCCTTAACCACCTCCCAAGCTAAATTGACAGAAGAGACTACAATGCCCCTTGGAAGAATGAAATCAGGTTCCGTAATTTCAGACTCACTAGGACAAAGACTCCGAGAGAGAGCATCTGCCTGAACATTCTTGGTCTCAGGGAGGTAAGAGATCAACAAATTGAATCTGGTAAAAAACAAGGCCCATTGGGCTTGTCTCAAGTTCAGTCTCTTAGTATTCTCTAAAAAAAACAGATTCTTATGGTCAGTAAGCATCATGAATGGGTGCTTAGCTCCCTCAACGAGATTCCTCCACTCCTCCAGATCTACCTTTATGGCAAGAAGTTCACAATTGCGATGTCATAATTGAGCTTTGGAGGAGAGAATTTCCAAGAGAAAAATGCACAAGACCTCAAATGCGTTCGAGTGGTGGAACCCTGGGAGAGCACCGCTCCCACCTCCTCCTCAGAGGCATCCACTTCCACCAGAAAAGGCTTATTGACATCAGGCTGGACCAAAACTGGAGCAGAAGAAAAGGCCTTCTTAGTGCATTAACAGCCTTAATAGCCTCCAGCCCCCAATTAGACATGTCTGCCCCCTTATGGGTAAGATCGGTGAGAGGTTTCACCACCTTGGAAAAACCCTTAATAAACCTCTGGTAAGAATTGGCAAAACCCAAAAAAACACTACAATCCCTTGAGGTTAACCGGTTGTGCCCACTCCAACACCACCCTCATCTTCTTGGGGTCCATCCGAATCCCCGTCGGGGATAGAATGAATCCCAGGAACCCCAACTCCTGCACTTCAAAAACACATTTTAGATATTAGAGGGTGAATGGCAGCACATTGGATCAGTGGTTAGCACTTAAGCCTTGCAGCGCTGGGATCCTGGGTTCAAATGCCAGCAAGGACAACATCTACAAGAACTTTGTATGTACTCTCCGTGTTTGCATGTGTTTCCTCCTCAGTAAAAAAACAGCCATAGAGTGTCCGGGAACCTTTCCACACACTTTTCTTTGCCAGGACTGCTTCTCAGCAGGGTTGGATGGTCCCACCAGAGAATTCTCTGGTGTGCCTTGGCTTCTACCTCAGGAGAGTCCATGATAGCGCTAACTTTGCAGCTGCTATGGGGCTCTTGAGCGGGGGAGAAAGGTGAGCCCTCAGAATCAAATAGTCTGGTTGGCACAATGTTTTTCAATCTGAAACAGCTTCTCAGTGGGAGTTGTATTTCACCACAGCCATATTCTTTAGCTCGGTGAAAGGACTGGCATAGAGGGAAACCGTATCTACTCCGGATGTCATTTCTCCGTCACCAGGTTCCGCCCATTGTCACACATGACCATGCCTGGCTGTATGTTCAGTGGTGAGAGCCACAGATCAGGCTGCTGTGTTACAGCTTTCAACAACTCTGCAGCGCTGGGCGGTTTGTCACCTAAGCATTAAGCATGTTATCTTCAGCACAGCCTGTTGCCGCTTGGCCAAGGCAGTGCTGCAGTGCTGTCAGCTTGTGACTGATGTGGTCATTTTGGACATGGAGTCGGAGGTACAGGAGCTGAAAAATGTGATTACATTGAGGTTAAATTGGTGACGCTGTTTTTTATACTAAAGAAAGATCCTATTGTTTTGTTTTTTTACGTTATTTTTTAAGACAAATGGATTCATTTTAACATTTTACAACCTTATCTGGCAATGTGGTGTGTGACACAGCATCAGATACATCCTGTTTTATTTATGATTGAGGGACTGTGAAAGTCATAAAGCCTATTTTTATAGGGCCATCAGACGGCCCATACTATTCTTAAAAGGCCAGCAGTCGGCCCTCACTATGGTTAGAGAGCCACCAGCCGGCTATGCTTTGTTGTTCCCATTATTAACAAGTGGGTCTCCTATACTGTTATTGCGTATTCAGTGACTGCAAGGGATGCCAAAAATTTGGACGCAACCCAATACCCCTTTGAAGAGACATAGAGGAGGGTCTCAGTAAAAATTTTTTTCCCATTATAAAGGAGCGGGTCTCCTATAGTGGTAATGCCCATGCTGTGACTGCAAGGGCTGCCAAAAGTTGTGAAAAACCCCACTAAGAATTTAAAGACACATAGAGCAGGGCCACAGTAACGAGTACGACATGTTCCCATTAGAAAGGAGAGGGTCTGCTATATAGTTATATGGTATGCAGTGAGTCCAACGGCTGGCCAAATTTAGGAAAAACCCCACTAAGAATTTAAAGACACATAGAGCAGGGCCACAGTAACGACAAATTCCCATTAGAAAGCAGAAGGTCTCCCATAGTGTTGGCCTATGCAGTGAATGCAAGGGCTGCCAAAAATTGGGAGGCACTCCAATGCCCTTGGAAGAGACTTAGAGGGCCTCATAAAAAAATGTTCCCATTAGAAAGGAGCGGGCCTCCTATACTTGTAATGCCCATGCACTAAGTGTATGGGCTGACAAACATTTACCCCTGGGGGGTATACATGAACATACTGTATAAAAACATTTTTTTTTATGGGCATCATAAACACCCTTTAAAAAAATGATGTGGGTGTTGCATCACGGACCACGGTCACCCTGGTGATATGGTGGTGGAGGATGAGGAGAAGGAGGAGGACAAGAGCAAATAGCCAAAATCAGGAAGAGTATAACCATGTGTGGGTGTGAAAAGGTGCATGGGAATACACCTCCCCAGAAAAGACACTGGATTTTAGTTTATGTTACGCTGCTATCATTCGGTGGTGTTGAGAAGTCTGGCCCATTCCAGCCCTTGTTCATTTTTATAAGAGTCAGCCTGTCAGCATTTTCAGTTGACAGGCGGATGCGCTTATCAATTATAATTTCACCAGCGGCACTAAAAACCCGATCTGATAAAACGTTGGCGGCAGGGCAGGCCAGGACCTCCAAGGCATAGAGAGCCAGTTCATTCCACGTATCCAGCATGGATACTCAATAATTATAAGGCACAGAATCACGGAGGACGTTGGTACGGTCAGCAAGGTACTCCCTCAGCATCTTCCCAAACTTTGCACTCCTGAGAATGCCAAGAGTGTGCAAAGCAGTCATCAAAGCAAAAGGTGGCTACTTTGAAGAACCTAGAATATAAGACATATTTTCAGTTGTTTCAGACTTTTTTGTTAAGTATATAATTCCACATGTGGTAATTCATAGTTTTGATGCCTTCAGTGTGAATGTACAATTTTCAAAGTCATGAAAATACAGAAAAATCTTTAAATGAGAAGGTGTGTCCAAACTTTTGGTCTGTACTGTAAATATTCCTGTGTGTCCCCTTTTCCATATGGCAATTACTGATGATGTTTTTATCTCACACGAACCTGTCAATATTTTAAATAATAAAGTTTGACTTGATTTTGTATATCATGGACGTCCCTATCATTATTTAGTCTCTCCCCCCTACTGCCTCATTTTTGTAGACCTGTCCGCCTCAGGAATAAGAGATTAAGTTCTCCTTGTAGCGTGGGTCTAGAAGTGTCACCAACCAGTAATGACTGTCACCCAAAATTTTGAGAACGTCGTGGGAAAGGCAGCGCAACATAGCAGTCTGGTATGCATGGCTGAGTTTAACAGGCAAGACTTCCTTGTCCTCACCAAGAGGATGACTGACCATGCTCTCCTCCTCCTTCTCCTCTCTGTCCTCTGGCCATCCACACTGAACAGACGGTATGACAGTTGTGCAGGTAGTATCGTCTATAGCGCATGAAACTAGCTCCTGTTTTTCCTCCTCCTCCTCCTGTTCCTCATTGTCACCCAATCCACGTTGGGATGAGATGAGGCTGGGCTGTGTGTAATCACCCTGTATGGTTCCTTGCTCCATGTCATCATGCTCTGCCTGCAATGCATCCTCTTTGATTGTGAGCAGAGAGCGTTTCAGAAGACAGAGAAGCAGGATGGTGACGCTAATTATGGCGTCATCGCCGCTCACCATCTTGGTGGAGTCCTCAAAGTTTTGGAGGATGGTACATATGTCTGACATCCATGTCCACTCCTGAGGTCTTAGGTATGGAGTCTGAACTGAATACTTGACGGCTTTGTTGATGCTGGTACTCAACAGCTGCCCTCTTCTGCTCACAAACCTTTCCCAACATCTGCAGTGTAGAGTTCCAACGCGTGGGGACATCACATACCAGTCTGTGAGCCAGAAGCTAAAAACGCTGCTGAAACACAGCAAAGGCGGCGGAAGCTGTAGGTGACTTTCTAAAATGGGCACACAGGCGGATTACTTTAACAAGCAGAACCGGCAGCTCCAGGTAGGATTTGAGAAACCGCTGAACCACGAGGTTAAGCACATGGGCCAGGCATGGTATGTGTGTGAGCTCACCTCGCCTCAGAACCGCCACCAAGTTCCGGCCATTGTCACACACGACCATGCCTGGCTGTAGGTTCAGCGGTGTGAGCCACATATCTGCCTGCTCTTTCAGAGCTGTCCACAACTCTTCAGCATTGTGTGGTTTGTCACCTAAGCATATTAGCTTCAGCACAGCCTGTTTCCGCTTGGCCAAGGCAGTGCTGCAGTGCTTCCAGCTTGTGACTGATGTGGTCATTTCGGAGATGGAGGCTGAAGAGGAAGAGGAGGCTGAGGTGCAGGAGCTGTAGACTGTGGGGGCAACCCTGATTGACCTAGGGCCCGCAATCCTTGGCGTCGGGAGGACGTCTTCAGTCCCAAGGTCCGACTGGGTCCCGACTTCCACTATGTTAACCCAATGTGCGGTCAGCGAGATGTACCGTCCCTCCCCACAAGCACTTGTCCACGTGTCTGTGGTTAGGTGAACTTTCCCGGTAACTGCGTTGTTGAGGGCACGGCTAATGTTATATGACACGTGCTTGTGTAATGCGGGGATGGCACACCGGGAGAAATAGTGGCGGCTGGGGACCGAGTACGGAGGGATGGCCGTCGCCATCAGGTTGCGGAATGCTTCCGCCTCCACGAGCCTAAAAGGCAACATTTTGAGCGCAAGCAGTCATGAAATGTGGGAATTTAGTACTGTGGCCTGTGGGGCATTGGCTGCGTATTTGCGCTTGCATTCCAAGGACTGGGGTATGGACAACTGAATGCTGCGCTGGGACAAGGACGTGGACGTGCTTCCTAATGTTGCTACTTGAGAGTGTGCAACGACAGGTGCACGGCAGGAGGCATCTACGCATGCACCATGGACAGAGGATTGGCTTGCATGCACAACAGCGGAAGAAGCAATGGTGCCACCCGCAGACACTGTTCCTGGACCCGGGGGTTCGGCCCACAAAGTTGGGTGCTTTGCTGCCATGTGCCTGATCATGCTGGTGGTGGTCAGGCTGGTCGTTTTGCCACCCCTACTGATGCTGGCCTGGCAGGTGGTGCAAATGGCCTTTTTGGGGTTATCGGCAGAGTCTTTAAAAAACAACCAGACTCGGGAAGACCTAACAGTTGTACTGGCAACTTCCTTTGTGTTGGTGTTACGGGGAATGGTTGCCAACCTTCTGTCTGCGGCCACCACACTGCTTCTTCCTGCCTGTTAGGGTGCTCTGCCTCCCTCCCCCTGTGTGCTGCTGTCCTCGCTCTGCATGTCCTCCTGCCAGGTTGGGTCAGTTACTATATCATCCACCACCTCGCCTTCCACTTCCGCACTCTGGTCCTCCTCCTGACTTTCTGGCAATTGTGTCTCATCATCGTCCACTTCTTGTGACACTTTCCCACTGTCGCCTTCGTGTGACCGTGGCTGCTCAAATATTTGGGCATGGCTATATGCGATCTCCTCTTGCCCCGCTTCAAGTGGACTGGGCGAGAGGCCAGAATCTATAAATGGAAAAGTGAAGAGCTCTTCGGAGTGTCCAAGTGTGGGATCAGTTGTCTCTGGGCACTCGGCATGGTGGGAGGAAGGAGGTTCAGGGTGAGGAATATGCGGTCCAGACTCACAGCTACTGAGACTTGACCGTGTGGAAGACAAGGTGGTGGTGGTGGCTAAGTGACTGGAAGCATTATCCGCTATCCAACCAATAAACTAATGACATTGCTCTGTGTTCAATAGTGGTGTTCTGCGGTCCCCTATTAATTGGGACAGGAAGGTCAAGCGAGAAGATGTGGGTGTTTGTTGTGGCACAATTTCAGCTTGCCCACGGCCTCGGCATGCACCATCACATCCAGTTCCCCGTCCCTTGCCACATGCCTTGCCCATTTTAAATGGAGGACAATATCTTCATCTTCCACGCTCACAACAAAATGACTGAATTTGGAGCGAACTTATATGTGATCCGTGTGACAGAGAAACCACAGTTTTAAATACCTGGCCTGCAGGTAAGTAGTTTGAACAGCAATCTGGTGTCAATTGCTTCACTGACACACTGAAAGAAATTTTTAATGGAGGCCAGAAATGGCAGTATTTTCTGAAAACCTATCTGTGATCCGTGTGACAGAGAAAACACAGTTTTAAATATCTGGCCTGTACGTAACTATTTTGAACAGCAATCTGGTGTCAATTGCTTCACTGACACACTGAAATTTTTTTTTAATGGAGGCTAAAAATGGCAGTATTTTCTGAAAAAGTGTTATGATCTGCAACAAGTACTAAGGAAAGAAAGGGGAAAACTATCCCTACAGTAAGACTAAGCTGAATCCCTACGATGTAGCGGGCTGCCTGTTCCTTGCGAACAGACCCGCCTTAGTCCTCGGCTAGTCTGAACGAAGACCTATAGCATAAAGGGAGGGGTCCCTAAAAGAATTAAGGACTGGGACAAAAATGGGACACCTCCTGAACAGAGAAAGTGTTGCAGAACACAAAAAGATAAACTGACAAAAAGGTCCTAAAGGTCCCAGAAGGGACCAAGCGAACTGACAGAGAAAGTCACAGAAGCACCTGGCTAGCAAAACAGTCAAACAACACTGAAGTCCAGCACAGCCAAAAGAGCGGAGCTGGAATATAAAGGTAGATGGTCACGTGTCCGCAAAACACAAGATGGAAAAAACAAACAGGAGGGTTCTAACAGTACCCCCTCTTTTATGAGGATCCTCAGGATCCTCCAGGCCCAGGCCTATCCGGAAACCTCTTGTGGAAAGCTTTAACAAGCCTAGGAGCATAGACATCATTCCCCCTTACCCAGGAGTTCTCTTCGGGGCCGAAAACCTTCAGGAGACGAGATACTGTAATCTCCCTCTATGCCATCTAGAATTCAAAATACGAGAAATTTCATATTCGCCATCTTTCAACACAGGAGGAACTGTGACAGTGACGTCCCTATCTGATACATAAGCCTTTTTCAACAAGGAAACATGAAACACAGGATTAATCTTCCAGGAAGTAGGGACATCCAACCTAACAGCAGACGGGTTAACAACCTGAAACACTTTAAATGGACCCACAAACTTAGGACCCAGTTTTTTTTAGAGGGAATCCTCAACCGCAAGTTCCTTGAGGACAATCAAACCATGTCACCCACAGTAAACAAAACCTCCTTACGTTTCCTGTCAAAATACTTCTTTGACTTCTTATTAGCCTCTTGAAGGTTGCAATGTACATTAGTCCAAACTCTCTCCAAATCACCGGAAAAATTCTCCTCCAGCACCGCCGACCCCAATTTGGAGAACGAACCAAAAGACGGATGTCTCCCAGTGCAACAAAAAACAGGAGAACACCCAGCAGAGAAGGATGTATGATTGTTGAGAGCAAATTCTGCGAGAGGCAGAAACTCAGACCACACCTCTTGATTGTCCGACACAAAACAACGCAAAAACTGTTCAATATCCTGGTTCTTTCTTTCAGTCTGTCCATTAGACTCAGGATGATACCCAGACGAAAATAACAAATGGACTCCCAACCTGTCACAAAAAGCACGCCAAAGGCGAGCCACAAACTGAGGTCCTCTATCTGAAACAATATTCGTAGGAACGCCATGGAGCTTGACAATCTCCTTAACAAACGCCTTAGCGAGTGTCTTGGCGCAGGGCAACTTAACGAATGGAACCAAATGACACATCTTACTAAAACGGTCCACGACCACCCAGATGACGGTAAAACCCTCAGACACAGGAAGATCAGTAATAAAATCCATTGTAAGATGCATCCAAGGCGCACTAGGAACCTCCAGAGGGCAAAGCAACCCCGCAGCAGGAGTATGTGAAGCCTTTGACCTAGCACACACTGTACATTGACGCACCCACTTGATGACTTCCTTCTGCTATCCAGGCCACCAAAAACTGTGACTGATGTCTCTTAGTCTCTGAAATTCCTGGATGACCTGCCAACCGAGACTCATGCCACTCCACAAACAAATCTCTCCTAAAGGCTCTAGGCACGAACAACCTCCCATGGGGAGTGTTAGATGGAGCATCATCTTGAGCTTTCAGAATCCCATTTTCCAAAACGGAGTCCAATGCCGCCATCACAACTCCTTTCTGCAAAATGCTCTCCTCCTCCTCGGCACTGACTGTAGAAGAGAAGCTGCAAGATAAATCATCGGCTTTAACATTCGTAGTACCAGGGATATAGGTAACAGAAAAATGAAACCGAGAAAAAAAAAGTGCCCACCTAGCTTGACGGGCATTCAAGCGCTTGGCAGCATCCAGATAGATCAAATTCTTATGATCTGTGAAAACCTGAATAGGAAATCTAGCGCCTTCCAAAAAATGCCGCCAATGTTCAAACGCGAGTTTAATAGCCAGCAACTCCCGATTTCCAACATCATAATTCAGTTCGGTTTCCGAAATTTTTTTCGAAAAGAAGGCACAAGGATGTACTCCATCCCGACCCCCACCGATGAAGCATCGACCTCGATCAAAGATGGCTTGGTTTCATCAGGCTGCATAAGGATAGGGGCAGAACTGAACCTCTCTTTTAGATACTGAAACGCTTCAATGGCCTCAGTAGTCCACTGGGCCGTATTCGCACCTTTCCTGGTGAGATCGGTTAGAGGTTTAACAATTACAGAAAAATTCTTAATGAATTTCCTGTAATAATTGGCAAAACCAAAAAATCTCTGCATAGATTTCAAACCAATAGGCCTAGGCCATTCCTGCACAGCCTGAACCTTCACCGGGTCCATCTCAAAGCCCTCGCTGGAGACAATGTAGCCCAAAAAACTAATTTTCTGCACAGTGAACTCACATTTCTCCAGCTTAGCAAAGAGTGAATTATCACTCAATAACTGCAAAACTTCACCTACACTCTGCCAATGGGACTCTAAATCTGGTGAATAAATCAAAATGTCATCCAAATACACAACCACATTCTTACCAATCAAAGGTCTCAGGATGTCATTAATAAGGTTCTGAAAAAATGCAGGTGCATTGGTAAGACCAAAAGGCATCACCAGATTCTCAAAATTACCGACCGGAGTGTTAAAAGCAGTTTTCCATTCATCACCCTCCTTCATTCGTAACAAATTGTATGCCCCCCGGAGATCAATCTTAGAGAAACATTTGGCCCCCACCAACTAGTTAAACAAGTCAGGAATTAACGGCAATGGGTAGGAATTGCTTACGGTAATCTTATTAATTTCACGAAAATCCAGACTTGAACGTAAACCCCTGTCCTTTTTTTAAGCAAAGAAAAATCCAACTGCCACAGGCGACTTAGAAGGTCTAATGTGACCAGCAGCCAGGCTAGTCTGTATGTATTCCTCCAAGGCCTTTCTTTCAGGGATAGTCAGATTAAACAAGCGACTTTTGGGAAGAGTAGCACCCGGAACAAACTCAATGGTGCAATCATAATCCCTATGAGGAGGTAAAACTTGTGACTCCTCCTACGAAAAAACCCTCCAAAAATCTTGAATAGGTACAGGTAATTTGCCTTTTTCCACAGCCGCAATGCGACCATTACAACATTTATCATAGCGCTTCGGACTCCAAGACTTAATCACATTAGTAGACCAGTCCAATAAAGGATTGTGCAGTTTTAACCAAGGCAAATCTAGAAGACCGGAGAGGGTAAATTATCTAATACAACCAAGTCCAAAATTTCTTGGTGAACTCCATTGATAGTGAGGGGAAATGCAGCAACTTTGTGAGTAATACATTTCAAGGGAGTGTTATCAATTACAATCACAGAAATAGTTGATGACATAGGTTTGGATTTCAATTTAAGTTTTTCCAAAAACCCTTCATCAATCACATTAAGTGTTGAACCACAATCCAAAAATACCTGAAAGAAATACTCCTGCAGAGCGTAAACAAGCTATATGGGCGTACCTGACTTTTTTTTTTTTCTTTACTTAAACGAAGTTCACAATTCTTAATCAAATGGTCAGCTTTACCACAATAAAGACACAATCCCTCCATCGGTTTTCCACCGTCAGAGCAGATTTTCTAGGGACTAGGACCTGGCATTACAGGAGTCTTTACCTCATTCTGCCTAAATCTCAGCCTCCTATCCACACGAACAGCTAATTGCATGGCAACCTGCAGAGTCTCAGGTGCGGGGAATGCAATCAGCAAATTATTAACCCTTTCACTCAGACCAGCAAGAAATAGACATTTTAGAGCAGGATCATTCCATTTGACTTCTGAAGCCCATCTTCTAAAGTGTGTGCAGTAATTTCCAACATCATCTGACCCCTGATTCAAACGCCTGAGTTCTGCCTCAGCAGATGAGATTTGATCAGGATTGTCATATAATAGACCCATAGCCGAAAAAAATTCTTCTACAGACCTTAAGCATGGATCATTAGGTTGGAGAGAAAAGGCCCACCCCTGTGGTTCTTTGCGAAAAAGTGACATAATAAAACCAATGTGCTGTGTTTCATTCCCAGAGGACCTTGGTCTCAAACGAAAATATAACAAACAAGCATTTTTAAAAGAAAAAAAATCTTGCCGTTTACCATATAAAACATCAAGCAGTCCTACCTTGGGTTCCACAAAATGCGCTCCAGAAGAGCTACTCACGTGTTGCTGGAGCTCGGCCACCTCCAGAGACAATCCCTACCAAAACTTGGACGGAAGCCATACAGATCCCCGAATTTCTTTCCTTTCGTTTTTTTTTGGGCTGGACTTACTGTTATGATCTACAACAAGTACTAAGGAAAGATAGGGGAAAGCAGTCTCTACAGTAAGACTAAGCTGAATCGCTACGATGTAGCGGGCTGCCTGTTCCTAGCGAACAGACCCGCCTTAGTCCTCGGCTAATCTGAACGAAGACCTATAGCATAAGGGGAGTGGTCCCTAAAAGAACTAAGGACTGGAACAAAAATGGGACACCTCCTAAACAAAGAAGTTGTTGCAGAACACAAAAAGACAAACAGACAAAAAGGTACTAGAAGTCCCAGAAGGACCAAGCGAACTGACCGCGATAGGCACCGAAGCACCAGGCTAGAAAGACAGTCAAACAACACTGAAGTCCAGCACAGCCAGGAGGGCGGAGCTGGAATATAAAGGCAGGTGGTCATGTGACCGCAAAACACAAGATGGAAAAAACAAATGGGAGGGTTCTAACAGCTTGTGTATGATGAGTGGGGGGACGTGTTAAATGAGTGGGGGGCTTGTGATAGTTCAGAACAGATCAGCGGCGCGCTTGTAATCTTTTTTTTTTCCTGTAACTAAGTGAGGAAAGCGCGGCTAGCCAATCACAGCGCAGGAAGCATCCACACTGTCCAGACACAAGGGCTTCTGCCATTGGCTGCTGAAATCACATGTGTAAAAAGCGGCCATGTTCCCTCAGCACCATTTTATTCATGTCACTGGTGATTGACACTGCTGCTCAGTGTGCTCCTGTGTAATGAGAGATATTAGCTAGATAGATGGGCGCTTGTTGGAAGTCAGATGGTGTAGATAAGTCCTCTGCTGTGTACCTGTTCAATCGATCTTGCAGCACATTTTTTTTTTCTTGTGCAATTACTGAGATTCAGACAGAAACAGCAGGGCCTATGCCATAGAACTGTGTTGTGCACTGTTTGTATTATGCTGTATGCACGAGTATCCCTTCAATCTATTTTTCCACTTGCTAATGTGATCAAGCCTTTGTAGCCCACCTTTTGATTTTGTGAGGTTGAAATTCAGCTGTATGCAGACTGCAGAGCTTCTGAGTACAGAGCACAAAAAACTTTTTTTTGCATTTGCTAATGTGATAGTGCAAGCTATAGTAGCCCACTTTGTCATTTTTTGTGGGTGAAATTCAGCTGTATGCACAGTAAAAAAATATATATTTCTTGTGTTGCTAGCCAGAGTCCAAAAAATATTATTTTCTGTGACAAACGTGATACAGTCAACTATAAGCCACCTAGTCCTTTAGTGGCGGTGAAATTCAGCTGTATTCAGAGCTCGTGCAGAGTAAAAAAAAATCAATTTTTTGCTATTCCTAACGTGATAGAGCAGGCTAGATCTGTGTTTAAAATAGTTTGGAGAATATCTCGTATGTTTTACAGGCCTCATCCACAGTAAAAAAATACTTTCTTCTGTTAGTAACGTTATATGGCGGCATGGTGGCGCAGTGGTTAGCACTGCAGCCTTGCAATGCTGGGGTCCTGGGTTCAAATCCCACCAAGGACAACATCTGCAAGGAGTTTGTATGTTCTCCCCGTGTTTGCGTGGGTTTCCTCCGGGTTCTCCGGTTTCCTCCCACACTCCAAAGACATACTGATAGGGAATCTAGATTGTGAGCCCCGATGGGGACAGCAACGATAATGTATGTAAAGCGCTGTGGAATATGTTAGCGCTATATAAAAATAAAGATTATTATTATTATTATACAGCAGGCCATATCTTACCTTGTCATTTAGTGCCGCTGAAATTCAGGTGTGTGCAGAGCTGTTGCAGAGGAAAAAATCTAATTTTGTTTTCATAATAGCGTGCTCTTTCCACAGTATCTGAGCAACATGAGTGGGAAAAAGAGAGGTCGTGGTGGAAGGGGGAATAGGCTTGGTGTTCAAGGTATACGTGGGGTAGGTGGTAATGTTAGTGAAACCTCTAGTGAACGCACACAGTCATGTTGTAGCATTGGCATCTCTGCCCCATGCCAGGCAGAGACGCCATCCCACTCACCTCCTCGCTCCCTGCTCTGCGTTCACCAGCGCTCCTCTTCCTGCTGCCGGCACGCGCAGCTCCCCGGGCACTGTGCTTAGGGCGCGCCCGCGCTCCCACCCTCTTAGAGGGGCCGTGCGCGCCGTCCTAAGGAGTCCCCGGCCAATAGCCGTGGGTCCTCCCATATATAAGGCACCTCCTCCAAAATGGAGGTGCCCGAGCAAAAGTTGTTGCACAGTGTTTCTGACCTCTGCTTCAGCCCTCAGGTCCCGCTGCTAGCCTGACTACCAGTCTTGCCCTCCAGCCTGTTACCTGCCTGTTACCTGCCGTGCCAGCCAGCCCGCTCACCTGGGAGCACTTGCCTGTTGCCTTCCTGTTACCTGCCGTGCCTGCCAATCCGCTGACCTGGGAGCACTTGCCTGTTGCCTGCCTGTTACCTGCCGTGCCTGCCAGTCCGCTCACCTGGGAGCACTAGCCTGTTGCCTGCCTGTTACCTGCCGTGCCTGCCAGCTCGCTCACCTGGGAGCACTTGCCTGTGATCTGCCTGTTACCTACCGTGCCTTCCTGGAGGCTCCTGCCGTCACTTGCCATGACCACCTAGAGACTCCTGCCGTCACTTGCCGTGACCACCTGCCAGCCCACCTAGAGACTCCTGCCGTCACTTGCTGTGACCACCTAGAGACTCCTGCCATCACTTGCCGTGACCACCTGCCAGCCCACCTAGAGACTCCTGCCGTCACTTGCCGTGTCTACCTGATAGCCTACCTGGAGGCTTCTGCTCGCCAGCCTGCGTGCTGTGCCTACCTGCTATTCCGTTCAGTCCCTGCCATCTGTACCATGGGAGTCACCTGCTCCCTTACAAGGTCGTTCCCAGAGTAGCACCTGGTCCCTCGGTTTGGTCCCTCCCTGGTCACGGAGTCGTTAGCCGCCGTACAACCAGGGTCGGTCCGGGTTGATACTTAGTTACGCCCCTCTGGGTCCCTCCTTGCACCGTAGCACAGAGGTTCCACCCCCCGGACCCGTAACACATGTCCTATCCAAAGACAACTGACAACTTCTGTTACTGGACGACCTACTCCACTCCCTTTCTTTGGCAGCCGCACAGCGATAAGCCTTGTTGATAAGTGCCAGAAAGAGCAAGTGCTCCAGTGGATGGCAAGCACTGCTTCAAGTGGCCTCTCCTCTTCTTCCTCCACCTCAACATCACACACAGTACAGTCCACAAAGGTGGCACCCCAATTACCCTTGCTTCCCCCCATGTCACAACTGTCCAAGTGCCCAACTGACTATAGCAAACCACAGATGGGCGAGTCTGTAGAACTTTTCACCCATTCTATACCATGGGCATCAGAAGTGTACTCCAAACATTCACAGAGTCAAGAAAAGGAGGAAAGCATCTGCACCGATGCCCAAATTTTTTTTAGGTTGGATTTGGGGCAGGACAAAGTAGGGTCCGAGCAGGTTTCTGACCCTCCTCACCAGACATTAACCACCGGGGAGAGAGGTGATCCTGATGAGACTCCGATACCTGACGCTTATGCGGACTGTCTTGTGCTGTCAGGGCAACAAGAGGAGAAGGGTCACTGAGGGCGAGGAATGGGATAACACATTGGATGATGATGAGGTTGAAGATCCTACTTGGTATGAACCCAGAGTCATGCAGCCAAGTAGCTCATCTGATGAGGTAGACAAGGAGGTTACCTTTTGCTCTACGGCGCAGACACAGAGTGGTGCAAGCACGAGGAGCACTGCAGCGTTAGCCACAACTGTAGCTGTGGCCAGCAGTGGTCGCGGGTCTGCAGCACGCAGGGGCGGAAAGGTTTGCCTAGCCTGGGCCTTTTTTGACATCGCAAAGGATGAGCCAACTCACATTATCTACACACTTTGCAAGAAAAAACTCAGTAGAGGGAAAATGTGCAATAATTTGACTACTACATGCATGAACCTTCACATGCGCACACAACATTTGTTACGCTAGGAATCTCACTGCGATAGAATGAGAACCAACTGACCTCAACGACCATCAGCTTCCCCATCAACCGCATCTGCTGCTTCTTCCTCCTCCTCTGTTATTATGCCAAGTATTGTCATGCAGGTATCCTACCGCAGAACCTCCGGTTCTCTACCTGCTCCAGTCAGGCTGTGAGAGCCCGTCAGCTGTAACGGAAGCGGACATGCCTGCTGTGTTTGTTTCATCAAGCACACCTCATGTGTCTCAATCTACCATAACATGTGCGCCTGTACCCCACTCACGATCCAGCAGTTTGTCCGTTTCACCGTACTCAGCCCTCTCTCAGCACTGCAGCCAGCCCTTGGTCCCTCAGTTGTGGTCACGTAAAAGATTGTTTCATCCTACACATGACAAAGTTAGGAGGTTGAACGCCACCATCTCCAATCTGTTGGCCACGGAAATGCTGCCTTTCTACTTGGTGGATATAGATGGTTTCCAAAAGCTGATGGCCATCGCAGTTTCCCAGTACCAGTTGCCCAGTGGCCATTACTTCTCTAAGAAAGCTGTGTCTGCGATACACTAGCATGTGGCAGACAACATCACCCGTTCCTTGACTAAATCTATTTCTGCCAGGGTGCATTTCACCACAGACACCGACGAGTAAGCATGGTCAAGGGCGTTACATCTCGCTGACTGGGCACTGGGTGACTCTGGTGGCTGTTGGGGCAGGCAGGGAATGGGCTGCTCCACAAATCTTGGAATCCCCAAGGCTTGCAGAACAAACCTCTGTATTTCAGACTTCCTCCACTGCTTCTGCATCCACCTGCGCACTCAACCTCTGCCTTAACGAGACAAAAGTACAGAGCGAATCCACACCACCTCCGTATTGCATAGTAAGGGCTCACCGCAATCAGGCAGTCTTCAAATTAATATGCCTTGTGGATCGCAGTCATACAGCTGAAGAGTTGTAGACAGCTCTCCAGGCTGAGTTTGAGCAATGGCTGTCTCCACTGAACCTAGAGCCAGGGAAGGCAGTGTGCAATAACAGTGCGAACCTTGTGGCAGCCCTAGGCCGAGGCAAGCTCACAAATGTGCCTTGCATGGCTCACATCCTCAACCTGGTAGTACAGCGATTTCTCCGCCACTATCCCGGTCTGAATGAGCAGCTTCAGAAAGCACGGAAGCTGTGTGCACACACTGTGCATCGCAGCTGTAATCTTTCAACATCCAGCACGTCAGTTCGTCAACGCCAAAACATTAGCAGCAGCAGCAGAGTAAGTAGCAGAAGCAATTTCCGTGAGTCCTTTCACACATTTTTTACAACAGCTCATGCACTAGCACAACAGAGTACAAGTATGACACATGATGAACGACTGGAGACGATGGTGCAGGAGTATCTAGAGCTCAATATGAATACCATCAGGGAGGATTTGGACCCTTTTACATTTTGGTCTTCAAAAATGGATGAATGGCCTGAGCTCGCCTGTCACGCCTTGGAGGTTTTATCATGCCTGTCAGCCAGTGTTCTCTCAGAACGTGTCTTCAGCGCTGCTGGTGGTGTCCTGATGGATAAGCGCAGCCGGCTGTCCCCTGAAAGTGTAGACTGTCTAACTTTCATCAAGATGAACAAGTCATGGATCTCCAAAGACTTTTGCACCCCAATCACAGACTGTACAGACTAGTGGATGTTGTAACTTTTAGTGTGCATTGATCTTGCAGACTTGCAGTCTGTGATATGGCTTCTGTGTCTGCTCTTGCTGCTGCAGATTTTAGGCCCTAATTTTTTTACATGTGAACATTTCTGATTGTGTCTCCATCTGCTGGGTTGGCTGTAGCGGAGTTGGTCCCCATTATACTAATTATACTCTAGTGAAATTGATGCCACTTTGCTGGTGTTAGGCCCTAATTTAGGGAAATGTGAATACTCCTGGTTAGGTCTCCATCTCCTTGGTTGGCTGTTCTAGAAGAGGTGTCGGTCCTTATTACACAATTTCTACTGTAGTGAAATTGATGCCACTTTGCTTGTGCCTGTCACTAATTTTTGGAAATGTGGAAAATCCTGATTGAATCTCCATCTTTTGCATTGGCTGTAGTGGAAGAGGTTTTGGTCTCTTTTACAATAGTTATAATCTAGTGAAATGTATTTTTTGGTGCAGATATTGTTCTCCACACAGGGGTACACAGACATAATAAACTGAAAATTGTTTATCTTACTACCATGGTATACAAAGCAGGCTACATCTCAGCTTAAAATTCTTTGGTGCAAATATTGTTCTCCATACAGGGGAAAAAAAAAATAGGGTCAGCGCAGCTTCCTGATTTTTGTCAGCAGACATTAAGCTAACCCCCGGGGTGGTGATCCTGATGAGACTAAGATACCTGAGGAGATGAAGGACAAGGCCACGGTCTATGAAGCGCCAAAGAATGGATGGTGTAAAGGAAATAATAAAACTACCTTTATTAGGTCAATAAAACAACACGTGTTTCGGCAGTGGAATACTGTCTTCTTCAGGTCATGGGGTGAAATTACAAGGATGGTATTATATAGCCAACCCACATCTGTTGGTGGGTAACAATCAGGCACTAATAATTTTAACCCTATATGGTACAAAACAGATTAAGATCAGATAAAATAACAGAACAATGCATAGCAGGTGAATGGCACACTCATAAATAGCAAAATCTAGTGTACCACATTATCCAATGTTAAATTTAATCCCTCAGGAGAAAGAGTCCCCAATTTATATATCCAGTAACTCTCCCTATTGATCAAACAATTCAATCTATCATTGACGGTATCCCCAATCTGATCAAAAATTTTGGATCTTTATGATGTTCAATTGAGAAATGTTTAGAAACGCTGTGGAAAGCAAAACCATTACGAATATTTTGCCTCTGCTTGTTCAGCCTCACATGCCTGGTCTGTATAGTGCGGCCTACATATTGCAAGCCGCACGTGCATTGAAGCAAATAACCATAAGAAGACTGACAGTGTACACTGCACCTGATACGGAAGCTCTGCCCAGTGGTACGGGAAACAAAGGACTTCATACCATTCACCAGAGTCCAACAACAGAGGCATTTAGATGTATTGCAACGATAACAACCAACCCTGGAGAGGGTCGATCCGTTATGCTGATTGCTCCCAGTAAAGCCTCTATTTTGTCCAATCTAACTACGTAAATTACGACTACATCTGTAAATAAATCTGGGTTGTTTGGGTAGCTGATTAGAAAGGATGGGATCATTGAGCAAAATTAACTAGTATTTTTTTTACCAAGTTTTAAAAGGCCACGCGGGACTGACCAAAAATGGTTATAAAATTACAGTTAGCCGGATTAGATGTACTATAGTTGCGGACAAAGGTGGAGGTAGATTCCATTTGGTTTAGACAAACATCCTGAGTCAGGGATCTAGTTCTACTAAAGGTGGTTTTATTATTTCCTTTTCACCATCCATTCTTTGGCGCTCGATAGACCGTGGCCTTGTCCTTCATTTGCTCTGTATTTGTCCCTCTCTGAGGGTCCGTGGCAGGAGCTGCCTTTCCCTTGGGAGTCGATTTTACTTGAGTACCTGCGCCTCAGGAGGACCGGCCATTACATCATTGCCGGTAACGTGATCGCCCAAGCTGCAGCAGCACCACGGTATTGTGGACCTCCGCTCTCCAGGCTATTCCCGAGGTTGTGTAGGGGTGCACAACCCGGTCAGGTGAGCAGTTTTCTCGCCCCATCCCTGTTCTTAATCCTCAGGTTTCACCCAGAGCGCCCCTTGTTTCTCTATCTTTCTTTTAAGATACCTGAGGGTCACACGGACTGTACAGTGCTGTCAGGGCAAGAAGAGGAGAAGGGTGACTCTCGTCAAGGACTGGGATAGCACATTGTACGATGATGAGGTTGTAGATCCCACTTGGTTTGAACCCAGAGGCACGCAGCTGAGTAGCTCATCTGAGGAGGTGGAGGAGGAGGAAGACAAGGAGGTGATCCAACCGCGACGAGGACTACATCCTTAGCCACAACAGTGGCAGTGACCAGCACCGGTCATGGGTCTGTAGCTTGCAGGGACGGCAAGGGTTGTCTAGCCTGGGCCTTTTTTGACACCGCAAAGGATGAGCCAACTCACGTTATCTGGCAACTTTGCAAAAAAACTCAGTAGAGGGAAAAAGGGCAATACTTTGACTAATACATGCATGAACCTTCACTTGCGCAATCAACATACGTTACTCTGGCAATCTCAATGCGATAGAATGCAGACCAGCAGACGTCAACAACCATCAGTCACCCCATCAAACGCATCTGCTGCTTCTTCATTCTCCTCGGTTACCATGCCAAGTATTGTCACATAGATCTCCCACCACAGAACCTCCGGTTATTTACCCGCTCGAGTCCGGCTGAGTGAGAGCCCATCAGCTGTGACGGAAGTGGACATGCCTGCTGTTTTTGACCGATTACAGAAAACTAGCACACCACAACTTTATCAATCCATTGTAACATCTCCACCAGCATTTCACTACGGTCCAGCAGTTTGTCCGGTTCACCATACTCCTCCCTCTCTAAACACTGCAGCCAGCCCTCGGTCCCGCAGTTGTGGTCACGTAAAAGATTGTTTCCTCCTACACATGACAAAGCTAAGAGGTTGAATTCCACTATCTCCAATCTGTTGGCCACGGAAATGGTGTCAGGACCTAATTTTTTGAACTGTGAACACACCTGTTGGGTTTCCATCTGCCAGGTTGGCTGTAGTGGAAGAGTTGTCCCCATTATACTAGTTCTACTCTAGTGAAATTAAATTCTTGGCTGCAGATATTGTTCTCACAGGGGTACATATAATATAATCGAAATTGGTTTTCTTACTATCGTGATATATAAATCAGGCTACATTTCATCTTTTAATTCTTTGGTGCTGATATTGTTCTCCACACAGGGGTACACATTAGTGATAAGCGAGCACTAAATGTGCTCAACTTAGTGGTTCAGCGGTTTCTCAAAACCTACCTAGATCTGCCAGAGCTGCTTGTGAAAGTATGCTGCGTGTGTGCCCATTTCAGAAAGTCAACTACAGCTTCCGCCACCCTGGCAGTGCTTCAGCAGTGTTTGCAGCTTCAGGCTCACCGACTGGTGACCACACGTAAATCAACATTGCAGATGTTGGGAAGGATTTGTGAGCAGCAGAGGCAGTTGTTTAGTACCAGCTTCAACACGCCCGTTGGAATTCAGGTCAGTCTCCGCACATAACAGCTGATGAGTGGGCATGGATGTCTGATATCTGTGCCGTCCTCCAAAACTTTGATGACTCCACCAAGATGGTGAGCAGCGATGACGTCATAATTAGCGTCACCATCCTACTTCTCTGAGGAGGCATTGCAGGCAGAGCAAGGAACTATATAGGGTGATGCTGCACAGCCCAGCCTCATCTCATCTCAATGCGGATTGGGTGATAATGAGGAGGAGAACATGGACAGTCGTCCTCTTGGTGAAGACAGGGAAGTCTTGGCTGTCTTGGAAGTCTTGATATCCCTCTTTCAGTTTGTGGGAAAGCTGTATAAGTTTCGCTTGATGAAGACCTTCAGTAGCCTAAACCGTAGCTTTGCTACGGCTGGAGTAGATACGGTTTCCCTCTATGCCAGTCCTTTCACTAAACTAAAGAATATGGCTGTGGTGAAATACAACTGTGACCAAGTAGTAGTGTCAGATTGAAGAACACTGGGCCCACCAGAGGATTTGATTCTGAGGGCCCACCTTTCTCCTCTGCTCAAGAGACCCATAGCAGCTGGAAGGTTTGGGCTATGAACTCTCCTGAAGGAGAAGCCAGGGCCCACCGGAGGATTCTCCGGTACTCTGGTGGGCCCGTCCAACCCTGTCGAGAAGCAGTCCTGGCAAAGAAAAGTCTGTGTGAAGGTTCCCGGACACTGTATGGCTGCTTTTTTACTGTGGAGGAAACCAGAGAACTCGGAGGAAACCCACGCAAACACGGGGAGAACATACAAACTACAAGCAGATATTGTCCTTGGTGGGATTTGAACCCAGGCCAAGACCCCAGCGCTTCAAGACTGCAGTGCTAACCACTGAGCCACCGTGCTGCCCTCTCTGTTCTCCCTCTGATATCTAACATGCTGGAGAAACTTGCACCTACTGCCACTCAGTATCTTCAGCTCCTTTGTGAGAAATTAATGTTTGGGCAGCCACTCAGTCTACCAAATAAAATTCCTGAGAAGGAAATTGTGGATGGCTTTGCTTCTGGTACTGGGTGCACTGCTAATACCATGGCATGGTAAATATTTCAGGCTGGTTGGAGACAAGCTCATTCCTACAGAAAACTACCAGCAGCAAGCTAAGGAGATGGTGGCCTCTATCATCATAAAGGAGTTAGCTCATTGTCTAGGAGACCGACCACCGCTGCTGTCTACCTTGTGAACATTGTGTTGAAGCTTGCAAGGTGTCACAGGTTTACCGTGACAGAGGAGCCAGAAGACCGCAGAATCTGATTCCTCCCACTCCTGCAGTCATTAGAAGCCTTTCGCCTTCATATTAATCGATGGAGGGGTTAACCTGCTCAGTTGTGAGCTCCTGGAAGCTTCCCTTCATTTAGGCTCTCAGCAGATTTGTCCAGTGCATCTCCCCTAATGTGTAACTCTGTACCTCAACACAGCAGACTCTCACCTACCATGGAAACCTTGAAAAGGAAGCTGAAGAAGACCCACTTCTTCTGACAAGCGTACGATCTTCGGTAATCCTCGCTCCAGCATACCACTGCATGACTAGCTGAACCCTGACCTACTGTATCCTCATTCATCCCTTGTAGATTGTGTGTCCCCACGGGCAGGGTCCTCTCTCCTCTTGTACCAGTCAGTGAGTCACCGATGGTGACCCCTTCTCACATGTGAAGCGCCACGGAATAAATGTCGCTGTAATAATAATAATTATAGAACTTGTACTCTGGGTCAATTGATACCACTTTCCAGGTGATGTGTTTTGGCAGCTTTTGGGCCCATTTGAAGGTGTTGTATATGCGTTTGTTTTTGACCCCGATTGAATCCTATGGCATTCGGTAATGTTCGGCGAATATTCAACGAATAGATATTGCAGCTTTGACAATTGTAATCCGAACCGAATATTGAAACATTCGCTCATCCCTAGTTATTTTTGAGTTTTCTTTTGTGCAGGGAAAAGGCTGCTTTGTCCATTTAGCTATAGGCTTGTAGCCCAAAAGTGGCATGGAGGGTAGAGCAGTTACCCATCAGAGGGAAGTCACCTTGCCGCGGTTGATGGGCACACATGAATTGGTCAATTTATGCACTAAGAACCTTCGTTTTATAGTAAGTACATTTTGTTGAACATTAATACTGTTTAGACTTAATATTTTCATTGTTATGTATTTTGGCCTATAGTGAGTGCACTCTTTATTATTATTATTGCTCTCATGTACTATATATATATATATATATATATATATATATATATTGTAAGGCAGCGCTAGTCATCATCCTGGGGGATACTCGCTGCACCGGGTAAATTAAGCACACGTGCAATGTCCTTCCGGTATTTTCTCAATACAGCAGTTTATTATATTATCATAAACCGCATATCACACAGTCCTTCTTAGTTTATCACCGGCATGTTTACACACTTAACATCCGGGAGTCTCTCAAGTAGCAGACAGGCCCAATTGGCCCAAGTTACAGCCTTCAGCAAGGTAATACTATAGCAATGTCTATATAAGTGTCCATATAACAAAGTGTATTACCTTTGAAGGGTTTAGTTGCTGCTGCAGTCCTTTTAATCCGCCACCACTGTGGCTTTGCGGCTTCCCAGGTGGGGGTCTCTAGCCGTCGTCCCTCGAAGGCTACTGTTATGTCTTCACTCACATCCAGCCTGCGCCTTTCAGGACTCTTCCGCAAGCCTCTGCCTTCCAAGGCCACTGGCATCTACACAAGATCCAGCCTCGACCTTTCAGGCTGCCAGGCTTCTCTGTATCACGGTGTCCCACACACACAGGGAACAGGCCTCACGCCCAACACACCGAACACACCTGTCTCCCATCAAGCAGGGTTTATATATCCATCCCGTGCACACACACACACACACTGACAGGACCTTGCTGATGTCACAGTCATGTGATCAGACAGACATTCTGTGCACGCAGGACCTGTGCTATGTCACAGTCATGTGACCAGTCACCTGAGGGGGGAAGGTACATGGTCAGGTAAAACACATCCTGGACCATTACCGTAATGCCAGCAAGTCGCTGCATTACATATCCCCCCCCCTCTGTTCAAACTTGTGGGGTTGAACACATAATATACACAATCACTATAACCCCCAGCTCTGTTCAAACTTGTGGGGTTGAACACATAATATACACAATGACATTATAACCCCCAGTTCACATAGAGACCATGTACTTTACAATTGTGCTACTCAGCCCCTGGAACATTAGTCAACGACATTAGCCCATTCCTTAGGGACCTACCATTTGTCACTGTCACTGACTTCGTCAGGTCACCTTTCCGGGTCGTAACCTTGTCAGAGCTCCCCCGCTCCCAGCGGTCAATTGTAACCTTGTCAGACCTCCCCCGCTCCCAGCGGTCAGTCGTAACCTTGTCAGGTCTCCCCCGCTCCCAGCGGTCAGTCATACAGCGGTGTGACTCACATGCCCTGGTATCTAAGGTCCGGTTCGACTCCGTACTGTCCCGTCCTCTATTGGGTCGTTTGTATGGGCTGCTCAAACCTGAGTTACTGGAGGTCTCACTACCTCTAAACCCACGCCCACTACTCTCATGACATCTTGAAAGGTTCCTAACTCTAGCTATAGCTGTTCTGTTATTTAGGGGGCCCTTTCTCTGTCTGGTCTCATAATTTCTAGACGGCTGCCATCTTCTGCTACTCAGATGATGCTGTCTATCCACTCGCAGTCTAGCGAGATTCAACTGTTCTACCTCTCGCAGGTAGGTCACTCGGTACTCCAACAGCATGCGCATATGTGACACCCCAGGGGTCTGGTTGCCACAGTGATAGAGATGTTATGTCTGAGAGCAGGTGGGAGGTCCTTTGGTCAGGGATCCTGTGCATGCCACACCTCCTGCCCAGTCTTGGGAGGGGAAGAACTTCCCCTATATAAACCCGGGGCTGAAGCAGGGTTAGGAGTCAAGGAGAGTAGAGACAAGAGACAGTCATAGGAAGAAACAGCTGGAGCTCAGTGGGAGCCATACTACTACGAGTCAGGGGCTGGCAGCTGCAGAGCTCGCCCTGACTGAGAAGCTTTCTTACCGGACCCGGCGTCCGAGGCTGTGGGGACTAACTCTTACCCAGCAGCAGAAGCCGACCGGCAGGGGATTTCAGGTCCTCAGGCCCAGAAACCCGAAGGCACGGTCACACGTGTGGGACCAGCACCGCCATCGTGGAGCGGAAGCCAATAGAAGGCCCCGAGTCACCGGCCATACGGGTGAGCACCACACGGTACACTCAGGGACGTGGGCTACTTATATCTGCTTCTAGCAAGGTAGCCAGAAGAGTACAGTCAGTTTGGGAGGCCTACAACTCCGCCTGGCCAGGGGAGATCCCATCTGCTCAAGGACTGACCAGGCCCCGTTCGCTAGCAAGTACTCCGGGAGGGTCTATCGTTGTTACCAGTAAAGACCCTGAATTACACCGCACCGTCTCTGAGTGGTTCCTGCTACCCCCATCTTCCACGTCGGCTGCCCTGAGGCCATACCCCTCCCGTTGGGGGTTATACTATCACGCTGCACAATTCTACACCGGCCTCAGCGGTCTGCCCTGCAGCGGCAGCTCCATAGCTGCAAATCAACGGGTGGCGTAGTCAACACTCAAATAACATCTATCAAGACTGCCACACACTGAGTCTGACTCCCTGGGCACGGACCGGGTCCCCGCCACTCGGAGAGTACAACCCTCATCTGATCCGGTTCCGGGTAAGCCCCCGTGCGCGAGACGCTGCGCGACACAGCAGGCCCAGGGGCGCGTCAACTTTGGCGTAGTCGGCAGGATTTCGTGCCCGCAACCACCGGGTATTGCGTGCCTGAAAAGCAAAGACTGTTCAAACTTACCAGTGGTGAGGTTTCCCGCCATCCGGCGCCATCTTCTGCCTTCTTCCCGCCATCCGCGAAGTTTTCCCGCCATCCGGCGCCATCTTCGGCCTTCTTCCCGCCATCCGTGGAGTTTTCCCGCCATTGGACGCCATCTTGAGGACGCCGCGCGGGAAGAAGAGGGGCGTGGACTTCAAAAGCGCGCGAGAACTGAAGCCCCGCCTCACGTCCGGACGTTGCGTAAGGTCCTGGAAGGAGCCCAGCAGACGCCGACGTCACCGGAGCGCGACGGAAGGTCCTCAACCCTGACGATCTACTGCGGAGCCGCGGCCTACGGAACAGGATCATCGCAAGGTAGGCCACGGTCCACTAGGGGGGAGGAAGATGTCGGATACAGAGGAGAGCTTCACTGCCTCAACCCCCGCCAGCGCCACCGCTGCTGCAGTTATGCCCTTCACCATGCCCTATATCCCGGGAGCAGCTTGGCTACCCCAGTACTCAGGGGAGTCACATACCCTGCATGACTTTAGAGAAAAGCTTGATAGCCTCTTCCAGGTGTACCCCCTCACAGAAGAGCAAAAAGTGAGCATCCTGGTGGCCCAACTAACCGGGGCAGCCAAAAGGGAAGTAAAATCCTGGCCACCTGGGAGGAAGACTGTCGCAGGGATACTAACCCGGCTGAAGGATACCTTTGATACCCGCACCTCAGCCGAGATTAAGCTTAGATTCTACGGGTGCAAGCAGCGAGCGCATGAGAGTATAAGGGACTATGCACTAAACCTACAAGAGGCCCTGAGGGCCATTAAGCAGACCGACCCTGATGGAGTGGGAAACGAGGACAGGCTGTTGACCGAACAATTTATAGAGGGACTGTATTGTAATGCCCACCGAACTCAGTTGCGGGCGATGGCCTTACAGGATCCCCATCTGGGCTTTGCACAGTTCAAGGACAGAGCCATCCGGGTGCTCCGAGAACCGGCACCGGGTGGCGTTATGACCCACAGGCGCCCAGCTATTACTTACCACCAGGAGGCGGCGCCCTTGTCGGCAGGTCCTGTGGGAGCTGATGCGCAGGCTTTGGACAATGACCCGGCTCCAGACCTACACCATCAGGTCCAAGAGCTAGCTAAGAGCGTTGCTGCGCTAACCCAAACTGTGCAGTCTTTACAGGTTTCCACCCCAGGGAAGATCCAGCTGGCATCCGGACCGGAGGACATCCCGTGGCGTCGACCAAGTAGGACCCCACCGGCCAGAGGAAGACCCAGTGACCGATACAGCGAGGACGGACGACTCATCTGCCGCCGCTGCAATCAACCCGGACATATGGCAAGGTACTGTTCTTTAAACGGGCACAACCTGGGGTAGAGGGCCAACCCCCAGGAAAAAGATCACCAGGCCCATCGAACTGGCGCGACAGATATGTGGGAGGACGTCCAGTCTTGCCTGTGGTACTGGATGGCATTCCAATGAGTGCCCTACTGGACACCGGGTCACAGGTCACCACCATCCCGTACGAGCTCTTTAAGCAGTACTGGAATGACTCGGATATTACCCGCTACCCTGACGACGACTTGAGTATCATCGCCAGCAATGGCCAGCCCGTGCCACAGATCGGATTTAAAGAGGTGACCATCAAAATCGGTAGAGTCGAACTGGCAGCACAGGGACTGATCATTGTAGATATTGACAAACATGAGAGTCACCCAAAAATAACTCTAGGAACTAATGTAATTGACAATTGTCTTGCAGAGGTGATTTTCCTTTTACAGCAGGTTGCCAAGAACGCCAGCTCCGGCGAGCAGCGGGTGCTCCAGAAAGAGATCCGGGCACTGATGCGACGGCAACAGGTGGAACTCTCCGGCGGTGAGATTGGTAGCGTAAGAATGTGTGACCCTTTTCCTATTGCCATGCCCCCAAAAAGTGAAATGATGATTTGGTGCCGGGCAGCTATTGGTCTGAGAGGTAGGGATTACCAGGCAATGGTAGAACCAGTTTACTCGGACAGTAGGCACACCATTTTGACAGCACGGGGGGTGGTTGATGTACGCCATGGGAGGGTGCCCGTTCGCATAATAAATATCGGGGAGAGGGAAGTGTATCTGCCCCGGTATGCCACGCTAGCTAAATTATATACCATTAACCAAAATTCTATACAATCTGTGGAACCCTTGCCTCCATCTCACCCGGAGGAAGGTAACGGCTCTAAGAAAAACATGGAGGACTGGTGTCAGCAACTACATCTGGGTACTGACTCCACTCCCGCACACCAGAAACAAGGAGTCTATCGGGTGGTTCAAGAGTACGAGAGAGTGTTCAGTAAACACCCGTTAGACTTCGGGCGAGTCAAGGGGGTAGAACACCACATCCCCACGGGAGACCATCCTCCTATAAAAGAGAGGTATCGACCCGTACCCCCTGCCCACTACCAACACGCCAAGGGGATGCTTAGAGACATGAAGGAGGCTGGGGTGATCAGGGATAGCTGTAGCCCCTGGGCAGCTCCACTAGTCTTAGTCAGAAAAAAAGACAACACCATGAGGATGTGTGTAGATTACCGGAAAATCAACCGTATCACACACAAGGATGCGTACCCCTTACCAAGGATAGAGGAGTCATTGGCTGCTTTAAGATCTGCTAACTTCTTCTCTACCTTGGATCTCACTAGCGGGTACTGGCAGGTTCCTGTAGCAGAGGCGGACCGGGAGAAGACCGCATTCACCACCCCGATGGGACTTAGCGAGTTCACCTGCATGCCGTTCGGACTCTGCAACGCACCAGGAACCTTCCAACGACTAATGGAGTGTTGTCTGGGCCACAGAAACTTTGAGACGGTCTTGTTGTACCTGGACGATGTCATCGTATATTCCAAGACGTATGAGGACCACCTGAAACACCTGGCGGAAGTGTTCGAAGCTCTGGCGAGTTACGGCCTAAAGGTGAAACCCTCCAAGTGTCACCTCCTGAAACCAAAGGTGCAGTACCTGGGACACGTGGTGAGCGCTGACGGAGTGGCTCCCGACCCTGATAAGATCACCGCAATTAAGGAATGGCCAAGCCCCTCCAGCGTAAAAGAAGTGCGGCAGTTCCTCGGGTTGGTAGGCTACTACCGAAGGTTTATTCCCGGTTTCACCAAAAAGGCAGCACCTATGCAGGACCTCCTGATAGGCCAGTCCCGGAAGGCCAAGAACCAGAAGCCGCCCTTCAAATGGGAGGAGCTGGAAGAAGAGTCCTTCCGCCAGCTGAAGATGGCCCTCACGGGGGACGAAATCCTGGCGTACCCGGATTATAGCCAGCCCTTTATCCTCTACACCGACGCCAGTAACATCGGGCTAGGAGCCGTACTGTCCCAGATCCAGCAGGGGAAGGAACGAGTAATCGCCTACGCCAGCCGAAAACTGCGACCCACCGAAAGGAACCCCGAGAATTACAGCTCATTTAAGCTAGAGTTCCTGGCCGTAGTATGGGCAGTCACCGAGCGCTTTAAGCATTACCTCGCTTCTTCCCGGTTCACCGTGTACACGGATAACAACCCGTTGACACACCTGGACACGGCAAGACTCGGTGCCCTGGAGCAGAGGTGGATGGCCCGTCTGTCCAACTACGAGTTCACAATCAAATACCGGGCCGGACGCTCCAATACCAACGCGGATGCCCTGTCCAGGATGCCCAACCTGCCGGACGAAGGAGAAGATCCGGAGGGACTGGAAGAAGTTGAACTCCCTGCGTTCCACCGTCATGGGACTATCCAGTATTCCCACCGGGTAAGGAGTAAGCAGGCTGCTACGTTGAACCCCTTACCTCACTACAACTGGGCGGAAACGCAAGACAGCGACCCTGCCGTCCGACTGGTGAAGGAGATGCTGACTCGCCCGGAGGCTTGCCTTGAACCAGACGCTCCGGAGGAAGCCAAACAACTATGGGCAGAGAAGAGTCGACTGTTCCTTTACAAGGGGAAGTTGTGCCGCAGAATGGTTAACTCCCGGACGCATGAACTACTCTGGCAAGTAGTGGTGCCACGAAGAGACGCAGCCATGGTGATGGAGGCATACCACGACGGAGCTGGACACTTCGGGTGGAAGAAGCTGGAGTTCCTGCTGCGCGAGCGATTCCACTGGGTAGGCATGAGGGGAACCATTGAGAAGTGGTGCAGAGACTGTGGCCCGTGCAACCTGAGAAGGAAGGACCGTGCCAGCCAGAAGACTCCCCTGCAGTCCATCGTCACCCGGCAACCGTTGGAACTGGTAGCCTTGGATCATGTAAAACTGACCCCAAGCAGAAGTGGCTACGTCTACGCGTTAACCATCGTGGATCATTACTCCCGGTTCTTGGTTGTCGTCCCCGTCAAGGACTTAACGGCTCAAACAGCAGCTAGAGCCTTCCAGCAGCACTTTTGACGTCCACACGGGTACCCGGACCAAGTGCTGACGGACCAGGGACCTGCCTTTGAAGCGGAGGTCTTCCAGGAATTCTGCAATCTGTATGGCTGCCGGAAGATAAGGACGACACCCTACCATCCGCAAACTAATGGACTTTGTGAGAAAATGAACCAGGTGGTAATGGATCTTTTAAAAACGTTGCCCCTGGAAGAACGCAGTCTGTGGCCTGAGAAGTTGCCCGATCTGGTGGACCTATACAACCACATCCCGGTAGGTTCCACCAACTGTACCCCGGCTTACCTAATGAGGGCAAGACCTGGTAAGTTACCTGTTGACCTGGAAATGGGAGTCCTGACACCCGAGGACACTTCACCAGAAACAGACTGGGACACGGAGAGGCAGCAGCAGTACCGGAGAGTACAGGAGAGCGTGGAGCGAAGTCTCTGTCAGGCTAGGGAAAGACAAGAGAAAACTTACAACCAGTATGCTCCCGCTGTTCCCCTGGTACCCGGAGAGCAGGTCTTGAAGAGGAAGAGACGGCTCCACAAGTTGGACGACCAGTGGGAAAAGGACCCGTACACCGTACTGCCCTCAAGCCACGAGAACCCGAAGGTTTGTACCATCAGTAAAGACGGAGGGGAAACCACAGCTATTGTATCCCGGGACCACCTGAAGAAGTGTCCCGAACAACTGAGGAACCCTGAAGAGGAACAAGAAGACCATCGACCCGTAGAGGAAAGGGAAGATATGGTTAGTACTGTGCTCGGGGACTTCCCTCGGTCTTGGACTCAAGTCAATGGTGCAGTTGTGGTACCCGTACTCACCTTCCTCCAACCAGCATCCCAAGCACCTACGGAGCAACAGGTAGAGCTGGAAGAACAGCCGGTCCAGGAGGCAGAAGACCCCACACCCGCAGACCAGGAGGATCAACCCTCTGCTTGCAGTGAGCCTGCCATATCCCTAGTGAGCCAAAGAGCCGGTAGACAGCTGCCCAGTTTACCCTTGACAGCTCCTACACCCTGTAGTTCAGGGCTAGGCAGTCAGCTCCGTAGGTCCACTAGGGCCACTAGAGGCCAGTTACCCGCACGGTGGAGGATTTGAAGTGTATAAATTGTTTTATTTATGTTTACCTGTGTATTGTTGCTTGTGTATAATTTTGTGTTTCTAGTTATTTGTAGGAGTCCTTGGTGGATTTACCGGGAATCCTGTGTACATAGTTGGAGCGTAACCCAGGACGGACTAAAGACTGTTAAGGACTCGGGGTAGGACAAACCCCTACCTGGTTACGTCTCCCTGTTTTGGTGAAATGGACACCTTGCTTTTCTTCAAAGACTGCACCCGGTTACGGACATGCCGTAACCATCTTTATATGTTTTTCTTATTGTATTATTATTGTTTTTATCTTGTTATGTTTTTCTAAAATATGTTTAGTCCCGGAGTACTAAATTTCACTAGGGGGGAATGTGACACCCCAGGGGTCTGGTTGCCACAGTGATAGAGATGTTATGTCTGAGAGCAGGTGGGAGGTCCTTTGGTCAGGGATCCTGTGCATGCCACACCTCCTGCCCAGTCTTGGGAGGGGAAGAACTTCCCCTATATAAACCCGGGGCTGAAGCAGGGTTAGGAGTCAAGGAGAGTAGAGACAAGAGACAGTCATAGGAAGAAACAGCTGGAGCTCAGTGGGAGCCATACTACTACGAGTCAGGGGCTGGCAGCTGCAGAGCTCGCCCTGACTGAGAAGCTTTCTTACCGGACCCGGCGTCCGAGGCTGTGGGGACTAACTCTTACCCAGCAGCAGAAGCCGACCGGCAGGGGATTTCAGGTCCTCAGGCCCAGAAACCCGAAGGCACGGTCACACGTGTGGGACCAGCACCGCCATCGTGGAGCGGAAGCCAATAGAAGGCCCCGAGTCACCGGCCATACGGGTGAGCACCACACGGTACACTCAGGGACGTGGGCTACTTATATCTGCTTCTAGCAAGGTAGCCAGAAGAGTACAGTCAGTTTGGGAGGCCTACAACTCCGCCTGGCCAGGGGAGATCCCATCTGCTCAAGGACTGACCAGGCCCCGTTCGCTAGCAAGTACTCCGGGAGGGTCTATCGTTGTTACCAGTAAAGACCCTGAATTACACCGCACCGTCTCTGAGTGGTTCCTGCTACCCCCATCTTCCACGTCGGCTGCCCTGAGGCCATACCCCTCCCGTTGGGGGTTATACTATCACGCTGCACAATTCTACACCGGCCTCAGCGGTCTGCCCTGCAGCGGCAGCTCCATAGCTGCAAATCAACGGGTGGCGTAGTCAACACTCAAATAACATCTATCAAGACTGCCACACACTGAGTCTGACTCCCTGGGCACGGACCGGGTCCCCGCCACTCGGAGAGTACAACCCTCATCTGATCCGGTTCCGGGTAAGCCCCCGTGCGCGAGACGCTGCGCGACACAGCAGGCCCAGGGGCGCGTCACATATATCCCAGGCTTTCTTCTGTTCCTACAGCGGAGAATGATACCATGCCGTCTTCGTCTGGTATCCAGTCCTGACGATCACGTGGACTGCTTACTTTCACCACACCAGACTTCTTGACCATCATCTGCATGGCTCAACCATTTCTCCCAACGAGCTTCCTCACCAGAACATGAGGCACCCGGATGACCTCTTCTCGCAGACTGTGAGCTTTCCTCATCAACTCCAGTTGTCTAACGGCTTGTTCCGTCTTCAACCGGAGAAACCGCTTCGTGCGAATACATTGCCAGTGTATGTCACTTAGCATTGCCACCCTCTTCACTGTGACTTCGGTCATGGACAGGACCACCAGCTGTTTAGCTTCTGAGGTCAAGTACACCTTACAGCAGTGATTTTCAACCAGTGTTCAGCGGCACACTAGTGTGCCGAGACACATGGTCGGGTGTGCCGCGGGGAAAGTTCTCCAAACTATGGTGCCCCCTGTGTTTTGTTTCCCGGCAATGCGCTCGATGCGCAGTCACGCCTTCTTACAATGTAGGAGACGTGTACAATAACACATGCGCAAGCTTTGAACCTCGCGCGACTTAATGACGTCATCGAGGCCGGCGCGTCATCCTGAGAGCGGAGAGACTCTCGCATTTGCCCGCCGCCAAGGTAATGCCCGCCAATAATGCTGACTATATGAGCTTTTGCCTGAGTATATGAACTGTTGGCAGAATACTCAGCATATGAGCTGGTACTGTTAGTACTCCAGCAGTATACTGCATATAACAATGAGAAATGTAAAATGAGAAATACTATAGTCATGAGGCTGGAGTACTACAAGTACCAGCTCATATGCGGAGTATATGAGCTGGCACTTGTACTCTGGCCTCATGGCCATAGTACTTCTCATTGTACCCCTTTATATTGCAGTATATGAGCCACATAATAATCAGCACCATATACTGTGGCACTGTACAGTGCACATCACCACAGTATATGATGCTGATAATCATAATCAGACCTCATCTGGAATACTGTGTACAGTTTTGGGCACCACATTTTAAAAAAGACATAGACAAACTGGAGCAAGTTCAGAGAAGAGCGACCAGAATGGTGACTGGTCTGCAAACCATGTCCTATGAGGAACGGTTGCAGGATTTGGGAATGTTTAGCTTGCAAAAAAGAAGACTGAGAGGAGACTTAATAGCTGTCTACAAATATGTCAAGGGCTGTCACATTGTAGAAGGATCATCTTTATTCTCATTTGCAGAAGGAAAGACTAGAAGCAATGGGATGAAACTAAATGGGAGGAGACACAGATTAGATATTAGAAAAAACTTTTTGACAGTTAGGGTGATTAATGAGTGGAACAGGCTGCCACGAGAGGTGGTGAGTTCCCCTTCAATGGACGTCTTCAAACAGAGGCTGGACAGACATCTGTCTGAGATGATCTAGTGAATCCTGCTTTGAGCAGGGGGTTGGACCAGATGACCCAGGAGGTCCCTTCCAACTCAACCATTCTATGATTCTATGATTCTATGTGCTCATATACGTGGGACTGTATTTATGAGGTTACATGGGATTGAATATATGAGGGGGTTATCCTTTTTTATTTCACTTTTTTAAAATAAATAATTTATTGAAAGGACCTCTGCCAGGCATATTTCACTCTTGAGGACTAAAAAAGTAGCTCTTGTGGTGGTAAGAAGCTGATTTAAAACCCCCAAGAGTGAACTCCGTGAGAGTTGTATGTATGGAATAATAAATGATATTAGTACCGTTCTTCAGCAGTCATGTCCTGCTTGAATTGACTCTAGTGGCGTAGCACTTGGCAGCCGGCTCTATTCTACTTATAGAGAAAGCTGAGTGCTACGTCACTAGTGTCAATTCAAGCAGGAAATGCAGACCGTAGTAATCTAAGTTATTATCACACACATACAGCTCTCGCGAAGTTCACTCTTGGGGGGTTTAAATCAGCTTCTTGTCACCACGAGAACTGCTTTTTAAGCCCTCAGGAATGAAATATGCCTAGCAGAGGTCCTTTAAGTGTGGCAGATAATGTAATACTCTTCTATTTTAGTGTGTGGCTGCGCACACTATCTCAGCAGTGATGGAGAAGTATTTGAGAATGGAAAAGGCAAATGCCGAACAGGACCCTGGACACAATTCTAACCCAAATGAAGGCCCTAGTATGAGAGTTCGACAAAAGAAAAAAGACAAGACGGTGAGCTCCAGGCAATACAGTGAAAGCTATCTTTCATTTGGATTTACTTCCACTGGGGATGCGACAGCACCAACACCACTGTGCTTGGTGTGTGGTGAGAAGCTTTCCAATAGCGCTATGGTGCCAAGCAAACTTAAACGCCATCTCCAAACGAAACACCCTTCCGTTCAAAATAAACCGATGGAGTATTTTGTACGCTTACGTACAAACAATGAGAAAGGGGCAACTTTTTTGAGAAAAAGCACAAAGGTAAATGAGAGAGCCCTCAAAGCTAGCTACCTTGTTGCTGAACTCATAGCTAAATCAAAAAAGTCCCACACTGTGGCAGAAACATTAATACTACCAGCTTGTAAAGCTATTGTAAATGAGATGCTTGGCCCTGAAGCAGCTAAAGAGATAGCTAAAGTGCCTCTCTCTGATAACACAATTGCCAGACAGATTGATGACTTGTCTGCGGACATTGAAACAGTTGTTTTGGAAAAGGTGCGCATCAGTAAGAAATTTGCCTTGCAACTTGATGAGTCGATGGATATCAGTGGACATTGTCAGTTGTTGGCCAATGTGCGTTTTGTGGATGGTGAAGCCATTAGAGAAAACTTCCTATTTTGCAAGGCACTGACAGAAAAATCAACAGGAGAGGCAATATTCCAAGTCACATCGGAATATCTTGATAAAAGTGGACTTACATGGGAAAACTGCACAGGTGTCTGCACTGATGGAGCCGCAGCCATGGTCGGGCGCATCAAAGGCTTTGTAAGTAGGGTTAAAGAAAGAAACCCAGATGTTCTTGCTACCCACTGTTTCTTGCACCATGAGGCCCTCGTTGCAAAGACCTTACCAGCAGATCTAGCTCCTGTGTTGGATGATGTTGTGCGCATAGCGAACTTTGTGAAGACGCGACCTTTGAGATGTCGCTTATTTGCGTCTTTGTGTACAGAAATGGGAGCGGAACATAAAATCTTATTGCTCCACACGGAGGTCAGGTGGCTGTCACGCGGCAAAGTGCTGGCCCGTGTGTATGAGTTGCGAGAGGAACTTAAAATATTTCTTACAAACGAGAGGTCCGATTATTCAAAGCTGCTTGCAAGTGATGAGTGGTGTGCAAAGCTGGCATACCTGGCTGATATATTTCAATATCTGAATGAACTAAACACACGGATGCAAGGTCGAAATGAAAACCTGCTTACAAGCACTGATAAAATGAACGGATTCCGTTTAAAGGAGCAGCTCTGGCAACAACATGTGCAGGGTGGCAACCTTCAGATGTTCCCACTCACCGAGAAAATGCATGATGACAATACTGCTGCAATGTGCGAAGCGATTGGCAGACATTTGAAAACTCTTGAGGAGAAGTTATCGTTCTATTTCTCTTCAGCCTTCACAGAATGCCTTGACTGGGTTAGGGACCCATACAGCTCATTATCCGTTGCTGGAAAGGACATGACTTTAAAGGAGCAAGAGGAACTCGTTGAACTGAAGCAAGATCGCGGTTTAAAGCTAAAGTTTGCTGATCTTCCTTTGGACAGTTTTTGGTTATCTGTTGCCAAGGAGTTCCCCTTTCTGGCCAACAAAGCTATTTTGACATTGCTCCCATTTTCAACCACATATCTATGTGAGCTGGGCTTCTCAAGCTTGACTGCGATAAAAACTAAAAACAGGGAGAAACTGAGAACTGTTGAGGAAGAGCTTCGTGTGTGTCTTTCCTCCATTCCTGCCAGGATATCCCTTTTGTGTTTATCGAAACAGGCCCAGGTTTCACACTGAGTGAGTAAAATAAATTTAGAATCTATATTATTAACTATATGTATAATATGACTGTTTTAGTGTCATTTTGTGCTATTTTGGTTGGTGGTGCGCCCCAGGATTTTCTAAGTATAAAAAGTGTGCCGCGGCTCAAAAAAGGTTGAAAATCACTGCCTTACAGGCTCCCACGGCCTTCTTAAACTCCTCATGCACGGATTCACTGGTGCATTCTTCCCTCAAATCCTCGGGTACATCTACGAGGCACTTGTACCGAGACGTTTCGGTCTCACCAGTGGTTTCCAGACGATCAACCAGTTCAGGTTTCAGGGACAACTGACCTCCAGCTTCTTCACCCTGTAAGCTTTCCCTGAGCTGACTCACAGCTACAACTTCATGAATTTCCGTCTTGACCACTTCCATCTCATATTTATCTGTGGTTAACACTCTCTTAGCTCTCCTCAGGTCCACCCTCTCTTGGTATAAGGGAGTGAGTGCAACGTGTTCGCCCTTTTCCTTCTCCAAGAAGGCCTCGTTCACTGAGTGATACTTTGTCAGGCGACTTTTGAGCTCTCTATCCCTCTGGTGTAGTCCCTCATTCAGCTTTTGCTTCACTTGTATCAGCTCTACGTGTACCAGGGAGAACCTATCTTTCAACTCGCACAGCTCATCTTCAAACTCCGCTTTGTCAAGCCCCAACTGAAAACCCTCCTCTTTATTTCTATGGAACTTTTCCTTCCAATTGTTGACTTCCTTGCTGTTTTCCTCCAGTTCACGCTGCAAGTTCCTCACAACCTGGTTTATTTTCTACCCTTCAGACTCCAGGTTCTGCTGGTCTGAGGACACGATCTCCAGGTTTCCACATAGTTGCTGCACGTCACTCTGACACTGCTGGCTGATAGGCTCCAGCTCTTGGTCACGACTGGCCGCCTCCTCTTTCAGGGCTGTCAGATCCTTCTGACTCGGTACCGTACCGGAGGTTGCTACTGGCAACGTAACCTCCTCTTCTGCCTCGGAAGTAGGATCCACCCTTGAAACAAAGGCACACAGTACTACATTTTCCTTATTTTCACTTTCAGCCATGTCTACAGGAGCAACCTTTCTGTGGCACTTGTGCCGTCTATGAGATGGGGACTTTCTCACCTCGTCTAGCCCCTCCTGACTGACCTCTCCTTCTACTTTCGTAGTGTCACCGTCAGCTACGGGGTCTGTGTCACTCCCCATGGTGTTGTGGACTAACAGGTCACCTCCCACTTTGACGTCACCCCCTTCTACTGGAGCTACCCCATTATCAACGGTCACATTGTCATTTTTAGGAGGTACCAACCCACCACCAGTAATTTTTTTTGATTTTCTATCCTCCACGCTGTTTTGAACAACCGCCCCTTTTTTAGACTCCGCCCCATTTTTTAACAACCACATCGGCAGGGGAATTTTTACAAGAAAAATCAATAATAGTCTTAGGACTCAGTTCACAACAGCTCTTACCACCTCCCCAGGCACTCTGGGACAACACTGGCGCCCCCGGAGAGTTCATAGATTGGTCCACTGCTGCCATTCTATATGGTGCCCACAGCTCCTGCGGTTCCTGCACCATGTCCTGTAAAAGTTTCTCAAATATCTGCTGTGAGTCCTGTCGCTGTTTCTCAAATGCCTGCTGCTGTGACTCCACCAGGCATTTCAAACGCTCAACAGCTTCAGACTCATTTGCTGCTCCTTTCACAGCCATTTTTATCAGTTCCTGCAATTCTTCAGGACACTCCATTATGCCGAAGAACGATTGCACACGGTCATCTAACTCCTTCTCCCTTCCGTCTGGAGATACTGCACCATTCATGGCCATTGCGGTACACACTAGACACTTTACACCGCTCTCCCCGAATATTTTCGTGGCCCCGCGAAGCCACAGCAAAACCGGATTTGAGTGCGACGACAACCTTCGCAACCCCGCCGAGTTGCAGCCACATGCTTTAAACTTCGTGAGCCCCGCCGAGCCACAGCAAACCAGGTTTGAGTGCGACACCAATCTTCGCAACCCCGCCGAGTTTCAGACAGATGCTTTACCACACTCGTCGACCTGTGCCATTGCCCCTAGTAACCGGGCTGCAGTTGCCTCTAGCAACTGGACTGCAGTTGCCCCTAGCAACCGGGTTGTCGTTGCCGCTAGCAACCGGACTGCAGTTGCCCACATTCTCGAACCATATGTAAGGCAGCGCTAGTCATCATCCTGGGGGATACTCGCTGCACCGGGTAAATTAAGCACACGTGCAATGTCCTTCCGGTATTTTCTCAATACAGCAGTTTATTATATTATCATAAACCGCATATCACACAGTCCTTCTTAGTTTATCACCGGCATGTTTACACACTTAACATCCGGGAGTCTCTCAAGTAGCAGACAGGCCCAATTGGCCCAAGTTACAGCTTTCAGCAAGGTAATACTATAGCAATGTCTATATAAGTGTCCATATAACAAAGTGTATTACCTTTGAAGGGTTTAGTTGCTGCTGCAGTCCTTTTAATCCGCCACCACTGTGGCTTTGCGGCTTCCCAGGTGGGGGGGTCTCTAGCCGTCGTCCCTCGAAGGCTACTGGTATGTCTTCACTCACATCCAGCCTGCGCCTTTCAGGACTCTTCCGCAAGCCTCTGCCTTCCAAGGCCACTGGCATCTACACAAGATCCAGCCTCGACCTTTCAGGCTGCCAGGCTTCTCTGTATCACGGTGTCCCACACACACGGGGAACAGGCCTCACGCCCAACACACCGAACACACCTGTCTCCCATCAAGCAGGGTTTATATATCCATCCCGTGCACACACACACACACAGACAGGACCTTGCTGATGTCACAGTCATGTGATCAGACACCTGAGGGGGGAAGGTACATGGTATATATATATCTTGTAAGGTTGCTAACGGACACATAGTTGATGGGAGGCATATATATATATATATATATATATAAATAAATATATATATATATATATATATATATATATATATAGTACATGAGAGCAATAATAATAAGGCTTTTTTTTCCCTTTTCCTGGGTTTATGAAGTAATAAACCGACATAGACATTTAAATGAAAACGCTTCCTGTTTGCCTCCCGACGCACCCAAGTGAGTGGAAACCCCACAATTAGTCTTAGAAGTGCGGGCAGTGTTCCCAGCAGATACGTGTGACTGCTACAAGTGGGTCTGCATGTCATGGGTGAAGTTTGCCACAAGCTAGCAAGCATCGCCAGACAAAATGGAGGACCTGCTAAAACACCTGGTCCAGTCGCAGCAGCACCAGCAGGAGACCAACAGGCTGTTGTTACAGCAGATCCAACAGCACCAGCAGGAACAGCAGCAGCAGATGCAGCTTTTGGAAAATGCCATCCAGGGCAGGACGAGTGCCCCAACCCCAAGTCCGGCTGATGACTCCCACATCCGGAAGGCGGTAAGACAGGCTTTGCAGAAAATGACCCTGGGGATGACATAGATGCCTTCCTGACTGTGTTTGAAAGGGTTGCCGAGAGGGAAAAACTTCTGCCAGAGCAGTGGGCAGAGGTGCTGGCACCATACTTGACTGGGGAGCCCCAGAAGTCTTACTATGATTTAGCTTTGCAGGACACCAAAGAGTATGGCAAGCTAAAAACCGAGATTCTGGTGTGCTCGGGGGTGACAATGACTGTCAGGGCACAGCTGGTCAACCGCTGGGCGTATTGCCGGGACAAATCCCCTCGCTCCCAAATGTTTGACCTTTTGCACCTGATCCAGAAGTGGCTGCAACCGGAGTCCTCTACGCCTGCGCAGATGGTAGAGTGAGTTGTGATGGACCGGTTTATGCATTCCCTGCCGATGCCAATACAGGCTTGGGTTGCCCAGGGTGATCCCCGGAATGCAGATGAACTGATCAGACTGGTCGACAGGGGGTTGAGGGTTCCTTGGGAAGGCAGCCCACTCCATACTGGGGGTCCCAACAGGGGGTGGAGGCCCAAAAGGGGGGGGCACCCAACGTTCAAAGGGGAGGGGAAGGTAATGTCCAAGGTCCCTACAGGTGATGTCATTTGCTGGAGGTGCCAAGGCCCAGGCCATATAGCAGCCCGTTGTCCCCTGACCCCCGAGAAGTTGTACTGCAGCATAGGACGCCGCTTCTCATACTATGCGTATCCGCCCTGCAGTGTGAACTGTCCACCCAGCGAGGGGCCACAAGCATGTCCCATGAAGCTGAAAGGTTGGCAGGTAATGGGACTGCTAGACTCTAGGAGTGTGGTGACCCTTGTGAGGCCCAAACTTCCTCTTCAACTGATCCCAGGGAAAAAGGTTGGCATACAGTGCATTCATGGTGATGCTGAGGACTACCCCATGGCCAGAGTGGACATTGAAATGGCCCACAGTACTGAGTCCCACGAGGTCGGAGTCGCCCAGGACTTGTTGCACCCCATTATTATAGGCCGGGACTTTTGTTTGTTTTGGGATCTATGGGAGAAGGGTTCAAGAAACCAGTTAACCCAACAGAGGTATCACCACACCCAGAGTCAGACGGGTTTCCTTTTTGTGTTCTTGTGGGGGATGAGGAGGTAGTGTCCCCTGAGTCTGAGAATTTTTGGTCTGCCCAACATAGGGACCTAACTCTGAGGGAAGCCTTTAACAGAGTCACTATCATAAATGAGATTGCACAGGAGCTGACTCAATATTTCCCTATTTTATGATGAGCGGGGAGTTGTTGTACCGTGTTACGAAAGTGAGGGAGGAGTTTGTGAACAGTTACTGGTGCCGGGGCCCTACAGACGGAGGGTGTTGGATATGGCCCATTCACATATCTTGGAAGGACATCTGGGAGTGGAAAAAGCGCAGGAAAGGATCGTGCAGAGGTTCTATTGGCCCGGATGTCACCGGGAAATATTAAAGTATTGCAGGTCTTTCCCTACGTGCCAGTTAACCGCCTCCACTTCTCACTTTCAAAGTCCCCTCATGCCATTGCACACCATTTAAGGACTGTTAGAGAATTGCCATGGACTTGGTCGGTCCCCTGGTTAAATCTGCTCGTGGGCATCAATATATAATGGTCATCTTGGACTATGCCATCCGCTATCCTGAAGCAATCCCTCTGAGAAACTCCTCCACCAAGAGTATAACTCGAGACTTAGTCCATGTTTTCTCCTGGATAGGGTTACCAAAGGAGAGCCTGACCGACCAGGGCACCCCCCTTATGAGTAAGGCGATGAATTGTGTAAGGTCCTGTAAATCTCCCAACTGAGAACATCAGTATACCATCCTCAGACAGATGGCCTCGTGGAAATGTTCAACAAAACTCTGAAGAGTATGCTCAGAAAGGTCATAGAAAAGGACGGCAGAGACTGGGACTGTCTCCTGCCGTATCTGTTGTTCACGATCCGAGAGGTTCCACATGCCTCTACTGGGTTCCTGTCATTTCAACTCCTGTATGGCCGACATCCGCGGGTCTCCTGGATGTAGCAAAGGAAACCTGGGAAGCCGAGGTCACGCCCCACAGGAGCGTCATCAAGCACGTCGCGCTGATGCAGAAAAGGATTGCGAAGGTGGTGCCCATCGTAAAAGAACATCTCCAGGCACAAGAGGAGCAGGCCAGGGTCTACAACCAGTCAGCCAGAGTGCGGCAGTTCAATCCTGATGAAAGAGTCCTCGTACTGATTCCTACTGCAGAAAGTAAGTTCTTGGCCAAGTGGCAAGGGCCGTATGAGATGGTGGAAATGGTCGGTGAAGTGAATAATAAGATTCATCAACCAGGACGACGTAATCCATACCAGATATACCACGTCAATCTCATCAAGCCGTGGCAAGACAGAGAGGCTGTTGAAGCTCCGTGCTTGCTGGTCAAACCAGAAGGCAAGGTTGGAGATATCGCAATAGCGGAGATGCTGATGAAGGCCCAAAAACAGCAGTGGCGGGAGTTGCTGCAGAAGAATAGGGATCTGATCTCGGAATTGCCGGGGTGCAGAAAAAGTTATAGAACATGAGGTTCTGACCGAGCCACAATCCTCTACAGGATTTCAACTTCTATGTAGAACATAGAGCAGGGAAGCTACATGGTAATGCTAATGCCCTCTCGAGAATCCCGTCCGGTAGTAGAAGGTGCCAAACCCCATAGTTTTTAGGCAGAGGAGGGAGGTATGTAAGGTTGCTAACGGACACATAGTTGATGGGAGGTATGTATTACAGAGATGGATGTCCTCTGTGATGTAATCAAGAATGCAGCCAACACTGTTCAGCCAGAGACAGCGTAGGGGCAATTTAACTCATTAACATATTGCCTGTTGGCAAATAGAACCCCCAACTAAAGCTCTATAAAACTTAAGTTTTAATAATTAATTCCTTATTATAGTAGTAATTTATATTAAAATTCCAATATAGGTGCAGGTATCCCCTGATGACGCTGGTTAGGCGAAACATGTCGGGGAGGCTATAATTTTAGTTTACAATAAGACAGGTAGGGAATAGTGCAATAAGTGGTCCGCGGCCACAAGCATATGATAATGGAAATAGATAGGATAACTATTGGATACACAGTTATGCCAATTGAATAATCCTGATAGTCCTCACTACCTGCGCCTATATTGGAATTTTAATATAAATTACTACTATAATAAGGATTTAATTATTAAAAGTTAAGTTTTATAGAGCTTTAGTTGGGGGTTCTATTTGCCAACAGGCAATATGTTAATGAGTAATCCAGAATGTAGCTCTAGTGCACGTAAGCACTAAGAGGACTGTTTGGTGCACCTGTGACCGGGTTACTTTTGGGCCCATTTGAAGGTGTTGTATATGCGTTTGTTTTTGACCCCGATTGAATCCTATGGCATTCGGTAATGTTCGGCGAATATTCAACGAATAGATATTGCAGCTTTGACAATTGTAATCCGAACCGAATATTGAAACATTCGCTCATCCCTAGTTATTTTTGAGTTTTCTTTTGTGCAGGGAAAAGGCTGCTTTGTCCATTTAGCTATAGGCTTGTAGCCCAAAAGTGGCATGGAGGGTAGAGCAGTTACCCATCAGAGGGAAGTCACCTTGCCGCGGTTGATGGGCACACATGAATTGGTCAATTTATGCACTAAGAACCTTCGTTTTATAGTAAGTACATTTTGCTGAGCATTAATACTGTTTAGACTTAATATTTTCATTGTTATCATGTATTTTGGCCTATAGTGAGCGCTGTTGCACTCTTTATTATTATTATTGCTCTCATGTACTATATATATATATTTTTGTAAGGTTGCTAAAGGACACATAGTTGATGGGAGGCATTTATCACAGAGATATCTGTCCACTATGACGTAACCTGGATTGTTGCTCTAGTGCACGAAGGCACTAAGAGGACTGTTTGGTGCACCTGGGACCGGGTTACGGGTAGTTTGAGAGATGGGTGGGTCTTGCTACCCACATACCTCACCTCTGGGTGTGGTTAAGGTATAAAATGGGGGCCGTTGTTTGGCACATGATCTGTGTGTTTGGAGGGAGAAGGCCTCCTGTATGTTGTTGTCACCAGACCGAGCAAGGGTAATGGACGCTATCCAGCCTGTGTGCCCACAGGACTGGCTAACCAGAGACATTGTTTAAAGGATTCTTTACTTTGTTTTTGCCTGCACAAAAGGCAGTTTGTTTTCCTTTCGCTTTTGCTGGGTTTACGAAGTTCTAAACCAACATGGACATGTAAATGAAAATGCTTCCTGTTTGTTTCCTGACGCACCCAAGTGAGTAGAAACCCCACTAATATATATATTATATATACACTACCGTTCAAAAGTTTAGGGTCACCCAGACAATTTTGTGTTTTCCATGAAAACTCATACTTTTATTTATCAAATGAGTTGCAAGATGATTAGAAAATATAGTGCAGACATTGACAAGGTTAGAAATAATGATTTTTATTAGAAAGAATCATTTTCTTCTTCAATCTTTGCTTTGGTCACAGAATGCTCCTTTGCAGCAATTCCAGCATTGCAGACCTTTGGCATTCTAGCTGTTAATTTGCTGAGGTAATCTTGAGAAATTTCACCCCATGCTTCCTGAAGCCCCTCCCACAAGTTGGATTGGCTTGATGGGCACTTTTTGCACACCATACGGTCAAGCTGCTCCCACAACAGCTAAATGGGTTTGAGATCTGGTGACTGCGCTGGCCACTCCATTACAGATAGAATACCAGCTGCCTGCTTCTTCCCTAAATAGTTCATGAATAATTTGGAGGTGTGCTTTGGGTCATTGTCCTGTTGTGGGATGAAATTGGCTCCAATCCAGCGCCATGCGGTATGGCATGGCGTTGCAAAATGGAGTGATAGATTTCCTTATTCAAAATCCCATTTACTTGTCAAATCTCCTACTTTACCAGCACCAAAGCAACCCCAGACCATCACATTACCTCCACCATGCTTGACAGATGGCGTCAGGCACTCTTCTAGCATCTTTTCAGTTGTTCTCCGTCTCACAAATGTTCTTCTGTGTGATCCAAACACCTCAAACTTTGATTCATCTGTCCATAAAACTTTTTTCCAATCTTCCTCTGTCCAATGTCTGTGTTCTTTTGCCCATATTAATCTTTTCCTTTTATTAGCCAGTCTCAGATATGGGTTTTTCTTTGCCACATTGCCCTGAAGGCCAGCATCCCAGAGTTGCCTCTTCACTGTAGACGTTGACACTGGCGTTTTGCGTGTACTATTTAATAAAGCTGCCAATAAAGCTGTGAGGCGTCAATTTCTCAAACTAGAGACTCTAATGTACTTGCCTTGTTGCTCAGTTGTGCAGCGGGGCCTCCCACTTCTCTTTCTACTCTGGTTAGAGCCTGTTTGTGCTCTCCTCTGAAGGGAGTAGTACACACTGTTGTAGGAAATCTTCAGTTTCTTGGCAATTTGTTACATGGAATAGCCTTCATTTCTAAGAACAAGAATAGACTGTCGAGTTTCACATGAAAGTTCTCTTTTTCTGGCCATTTTGAGAGTTTCATAGAACAAACAAATGTAGTGCTCCAGATTCTCAACTAGCTCAAAGGAAGGTCAATGTTATATCTTCTCAAATCAGCCAAAAAGTTTTCAGCCGGGCTAACATACTTGTGCAAGGGTTTTCTAGAGTTTTCTAAACACCCATTAGCCTTCTTACACAGTTAGCAAACACAATATACCATTAAAACACTGGGGTGGTGGTTGTTGGAAATGGTCCTCTATACACCTATGTAGATATTGCAATAAAAACAAGACGTTTGCAGCTAGAATAGTCATTTACCACATTAACAATGTATAGAGTGGATTTCTGATTCATTTAATGTTACCTTCATTGAAAAAAAATTTGCTTTTCTTTAAAAAATAATGAAATTTCTAAATGACCCCAAACTTTTGAACGGTAGTGTATATATATATATATATTTGTTTTTATTATCTTAACTCATTGTTTTTAAAGAGACCTTTTTATCATACAATTTCTGCGTTCTTTTTATAACATTGTTCTCTTTGTAGTAATCTATTGCTGTATCTCCTGTATGATTGCCTCTGGTCCTGTAGTAACGGGTTGTACTTGACCTTTGACATATCATGTGCTATTTTCCTCTTATTCAAATACCCACGGTCCATATAAAAAGGTTTGTCTCTGGATTCTCACTGTGGTTGTAGCCTGAGTAAGAAGATGGATAACTTTGTAACACATAGATATTAGAACCGCAATTCTCTTCATCCTGTGTGTCCTGTTTTTATCCGTGGAATTTTAGCAGCAGCGCAGAAAAAACATTTCTATTTCCACAACAGAAATTCTCTTGTATGGTTGTGTGGTTTGCAGCAACTGACCCACAACTCCACCAGGTGAGCAAGTACTCTACATCCATTAATGGTTATCACTGTATAAAACCTGATTGTGCTATTTTTGCTTCCTAATTTATTCCTGATACAGAAAAAATTATAGACTTGTAAATTTTTTTTTAAAAAAAAAATCACTGTACAAGGGAATAACACACCGAGGAATAGCGCAAAAAGGAATGTTTTTTTTTAATGCTTTTAATTTTTTACCCTCATATCCAAAAAATGTTATTACACTGCAAAGTGAAATATAGTATTTTTTTGGGTAATATACCCTATTCTGAGCCTGACGAAGGGTATGTCTGGAATGTCTTTCTCAGACAAAAAATGCTAAATATTCACTTGCACCAGTTTATGAAGGGAGGGAATCACTGGGTTGTCTAAGGATCCAGAGAGAAAAGTGGAAATGACTATAGTGCATAGGAGAAGGGACCCAGTGGTACAACATGCAGTGGATTTAGAGGAATGTGGATTTAAAAAATAGAAGGGTTAATAAAAAAAAACTATCAATTAACAAAACGCAAAATGAATGAACAAAAGAGAAATGTAAGTCCCATCAGTACTTGGTGACCGCCTCTAACCTACATGATTAGTATCTGGTGACCGCCCGTTGCCTCCATCATCAGTACTTGGTGACCGCCTCTAACCTACATAATTAGTATCTGGTGACCGCCCGTTGCCTCCATCATCAGTACTTGGTGACCGCCTCTAACCTACATAATTAGTATCTGGTGACCGCCCGTTGCCTCCATCATCAGTACTTGGTGACCGCCTCTAACCTACATGATTAGTATCTGGTGACCGCCCGCTGCCTCCATCATCAGTACTTGGTGACCGCCTCTAACCTACATGATTAGTATCTGGTGACCGCCCGTTGCCTCCATCATCAGTACTTGGTGACCGCCTCTAACCTACATGATTAGTATCTGGTGACCGCCCGTTGCCTCCATCATCAGTATCTGGTGACAGGACGTTGCCTCCCTCAGCAATATTTGGTGACCGCCTGTTGCCTCCCTCAGCGGTATCCAGTGACCACCAGTCATCTCCATAACTTCTTCTTGTCACTTGTACACAGGTTAAGGAGGATCTCGGCAGAAGATTGTTCCAAACATCTTGGAGAACTGAGCTCAGATCTTGTGTGTATGAGGCTTGTGCAGATCCTTCAGTCTCCTCGTGTGATCCCAGACAGACGATGATTTGAGATCAGGGATCCGGAGCCGTATCATATTAAGATTTTTGGAACAACCTGTCATAGAAAGATTAAAATCCATAAAATCTCCAGGAGAAAGGACTGACAATCTAAACTCCTTTTGGTAATAGGACCACATGTTTAACAAATGTAAAGAGAGTAAATTACGTATGGCTAGGAGGTGAAAAAACTAATTAAGATAGCAAAAGCAGTCGATCGGTGATTAAAACAGGATATCTATTGTGGTCTCCAGGATCAGCTTCCTTTCATCTAAATACCTTTGATAGCCAGCCTGGCTCCAGATAGAAATATTGGGGTTTGTATTGATCCGATATTTATGGGTTATAGATTTCTGTTATTATTAATGGGACTGATAGATTGTGCTAACAGGGTCATCTTTGGCCTCTATACAGAAGATAAAATGGTGATAGGAAAGATGACAATAATATCCTGCGTCTGTGACCCCCCTAGGGACGAAGATATCCTGGAAGTTGAGAATCTCATAGTTTTCTGAAACTGCAGCCACATCCCATGACCAGCCCTGTGATGAGTCACCAGAGGGGAGGTAACTTGTGTTAATAAAAGGTCAATTCCAAATTTTGGACCTTGTCAGTTCAGAAAGGTGCAGCTAGCTGTGGTTTTGTCCATTTTGCTAAGCTGCACTGCCCTCCGCTAAGCTCTGAGCCATGTCGGAGACCAGATTTAGTAAGCTTCTTTCGTTATTCCTTTTTATTTTATGTTACTATATATGCATTATTGTTTTGTCCCCTTTGTAAAATCTTTTGTATATATATTTTTTTAAAAACACTGCCTATCTTTCTGGATTAAATATAAAATTTAATAGCTTTGTTCCTCCTGCTCTGTAAACCGCACCCCTGAAGCCATACACTACCTGCAACAGGTGTCCAATCAGCTTGTATATTGATTGGTGGTGGCAGATATTCTGTCTTGGGTTATTGTGGAGTTGGCAGTGACCGTACCGGGGTATATCTCATGAGTTGGAATCAGAGGTGTATATACCATACGCCGACTGGGATTTCCCCAATAACTGGCCTAATAAAGGAAGCAGTCGCGGTCTCATCCATCACTCGTCAGACAATTGAATCATTGTCCTGATGATTGGAGGCAGCGGAGTTGTGTCCACTGACAAGAAGGTAACAGCAAAGTGGTTCAGCATGACCCCCCCCCCCTCTGGCTGTTATCCTTGACACAACCTCCCTGTCAAGTTCCTCCAAAAATCGAGTACAAGTGAAAAATGACCATGAAGAATTGATGATAAAGGCAAAGAGCGGTAACACCAAATATTGATGGGATTTAGATTTCTCATTTGTTCATTCACTTTGCATTTTTGTTTATTGTCATCAATTAACAACTCACACTTCTATTTTTGAAAGCTTCTGTAGTATTTCTTCCATACCTGCCTAAAATCTATTCTAACCATGAAAACAGATTCTCCTGTGTGTGAATTCTATCATGTCTTAACAAGATGCGATTTCCCTGTAAAGAACTTTCCACATTCTTAACATGAATATGGCTTTTCCCCTATAAAAATGTTGATTTCATGCTAAAAATTTTCTACATTCTGGTCATTAAAATACATTATCTTTTGTGAGTTCTCTTGTGTGTGAGTTCTCACGTGCGTAACAAGACTTGATTTCACTGTAAAACATTTCCCACATTCTGAACATGAATACGGCTTCTCTCCTGTGTGACTTTTCTGATGTCTAACAAGACTTGATTTCACAGTAAAACATTTTCCACACTCTGAACATGAATACGACTTTTCCCCTGTGTGACTTCTCTCATGTGCAACAAGATTTGATTTCAAACTAAAACATTTCCCACATTCGGAGCATGAAAATGGCTTTGCCCCTGTATGAAGTTTTTGATGTCTGATAAGACTTGATTTGATAGTAAACCATTTCCAACATTCTGAACATGAATACAACTCCTCTCCTGTGTGAATTTTCTCATGTGCAACAAGACTTGCTTTCAGAGCAAAAGATTTATCACATTCTGAACATGAATACGACTTCTCTCCGGTGTGAATTCTCTCATGTGCTGCAAGATTTGATTCTAGAGTAAAACATTTGCCACATTCTGAACATGTATATGGCTTCTCCTCTGTGTGAATTCTCTCATGTGTTACAAGATTTGATTCCAGGGTAAAACATTTCCCACATTCTGAACATGAGTACGGCTTCTCTCCTGTGTGACTTCTTTCATGTGCAGCAAGATTTGATTCCAGAGTAAAACATTTCCCACATTCTGAACATGAATAAGACTTCTCTCCGGTGTGGCTTCTCCAATGCCTTATAAGACTTGATTTCGTAGTAAACAATTTCCAACATTCTGTACATGAATATGGATTCTCTCTTCTGTGAATTTTCTCATGTGCAACAAGATTTGATTCCAGAGCAAAACTTTTCCCACATTCTGAACATGAATATGACTTCTCTCCGCTGTGACTTATTTGATGTACAAGAAGAGTTGTTTTTAGGGTAAAACACTTACCACAATCTAAACATGAATATGGCTTCTGCCCTGTGTGTGCTCCCCTTATGTGACTTTTATTTTCCATAGGAGATTGCAATGAATCAGAAGATAGGACTTCATTACAAAGATCAGATGACAAATCTGTGCTGTTAATGGCTTCCGGGATATCTGGGAGAACGGCTTGCTCTTCATTTGTATCTTGAGTGAATCCACTATTATGCGCTTTAAAATCTGAAGACATTACATGTTCTTCTGAACTCCGGGTCCAATCATCTGCCAAGAATATAACATTTTTTTAATAATATAACTTTAGAAATTATATTGATATTTTAATCATTATTATATTTAACGTAAAAAAGTTCATAAAAATTTCAAGTCATGTAGAAAAATGCAATTATTGACCAAGTAAGATAAACTATTGTAAAACACATCACAACCTAATAACAGACTTCAAAGTAAGGACCAGAAGACTAATGTTCGGTCACTAGGCTCTTCTGGTTTTTGGCTGCCAGCATCTTGATAGGTTTTCAGAAGTCCTGTCACCAGCAAAATTTTCAGAGAAAAATTATGAAGGAATCTATAAGCAATTTTATTTAGGTGATGTTTTTCTTCTGACATTCCCACCATCTTGATTGGTGATTTCAATATCCCCACTGACAATCAGTCCGCAGACTCCAAACGTTTGTCACTTGCTTCATCATTTTGTCTTGCGTAATTGTCCTCCACAGCCACCCACATAGACAGCTAGACATATACTAGACCTAATCTTCACCCACCTCTGTTCCCTCTCTAATCTCGTAACCTCAACTCTCCCACTATCTGACCACCATCTACTCACATTTTCATCCCTGTCCTCTTCACCTGCCCTCTTCCCCCAAGTCCAGCAGCTTTCACCCCCTGCAGAAACGTTTCACACTTCGACATTCTCTGACTCTCTCCTATCGCTGTCCTCTATATCTATCTTCACTCCATGACACAGACAGCGCCACCATTTTCTACAACATTACACTTAATCACCTACTGACTTGGTCGCTTCTCTTGAACACAACAGAAGGCAACGGATCAATAGACAACCCTGGCACAGCAGCCTTACAAAAAAGCTTCGGCATGTGTCCTGGGTTGCAGAGCTGTGCTGGAAGAAAACACACTCACAGGAAGACAGGACCTTATTCATACAAGCAATTCTCACATTTAAGTTGTCCCTCACCTCTGCTAAACAGGAATACTTCACAATCCTCATATATTCTTTATCCCACATTCTCAAACAGTAATGCAACACTTTTGCCTCCCTCCTCTGTCCACCGTTGTCCCCTGCAACTAGGTGGACCAAATTAGACGTTTTAAGGTACAAACACCAAGACCCCTATGTATAACAGACCAGTGCCCCTACCCCATAACCTTCTTCTCCACCATCACTGATGAAAAACTTACTAATTTTCTCTCCAAATCATGCCTCAAAACTTGTGCACATGACCCCAACCCAACTCCTCACCACCAAGCTTATCCTGGCCCCAACTCATCTCTTCAACCTTATATTAACTTTAGGAACCTTCCCTTTTGCTTTCAAACTTGCAACAATCACACCTATCCTGAAGAAACAATCCCCCAACCTGACCTCTATGTCCAGGTATCGTTCCATATTGCTGCCCTCGTTTGCCAAACTCCTCAAACAGCACATCCACATTGAGCCTTCCTCACCTCTCATCTAACTCACTATGACAACCTACAATCCGGCTTCTATCACAAACACTCTACTGAAACCGCCTTAACCAAAGTTATGCGACTTACTTAAGGCCAAAGCTAACAGACAATTCTCTAAACTTCTCCTCCGCCTTTGATGCCATTGACCACTGCCTTCTACTACAGATCTACAGATCCTCTCTTCCCTCGGTATCACTGATTTTGCCCTCTCCTAAATCTCCTCATACGTGACTAACTGCAAATTTAGGGTCTCCCATTCCCATACTACCTCCTCATCCCTCTATCTCTCTGTTTGTGTCCCCCAAGGCTCTGCCCTGGGACCCTTACTTTTCTCCATTTATACTTTTGACCTGGCTACCAGTACCATCTATAGGGGCAGCACGGTGGCTCAGTGGTTAGCACTGCAGTCTTACAGCGCTGGGGTCCTGGGTTCAAATCCTACTAAGGACAACATCTGCAAGAATTTTGCATGTTCTCCCCGTGTTTGAATGGGTTTCCTCCCACACTCCACAGACATACTGATAGGGAATGTAGATTCTGAGCCTCAATGGGGACAGTGCTGATAATATCTGTAAATTGTCTGAATTGTAAAGAACTGTGGAATATTTTGGCATTATATAAATAAAAAGATTATTATTATTATTATTATATGCTGAGGACACCCAGAGCTACCTCTCTAGCCCAGATGTCACCTCTCTGCTGTCCAGATTCCCAAAGTGTCCATCAGCCTGATCTTCCTCCTCTCGCTTCCTAAAGCTCAATCTGGACAAAACTGAACTAATCATCTTTTCTCCATCTCCCCTACCTGATCTATTAATCCCAATAAATGATATCACGCTTTCCCCTGTACTGGACGTCCACTGCCGCGGAGTAACCATTGACGTGTCCTGTAAGAGAAATCCTTATCTCCATGCTAGTGTTGAGCCACCCCCGAAGTGTTCGAGTTCGGTTCGGTTCGTCGAACAGCCGTATGTTCGGCGAACTGTTCGTCGAACACCTTCGAACACCGTTAAAACCAATGGCAGGCAAACAAAAAACACATAGAAAACACATAGAAAACACCTTCACAGGTGTCCAAAAGCTGACAAACTGCTCAGAAGACACAACTAACACATGGAAAAGTGACAAGTACATATAGTCATGCGAAAAGAAAAGAGGTGGAGGAGTAAAAGGAGGGGGAGACACAGATATAGGCATGTCATGCCCTTCTAAAACCAAAAAAGTGCGAAGCCGACACGGCCAGTCCGTTCCTGCCCGTGCCACCTCCGTGTCGCCGGGTTTGTGCCAGAGCCGCGGTGGACCCTGACGGCCAGCCCCCCTCTCCCAATACTGGTGCCTGTCGCTGGTGGGTCGAGCGAGCCCCCCTGCGGTGGAGGCAGGTCTAATCTTTTTAATTTAAATTGTCTCTCTAATTTGAATGAGTACACTTTAAATCCTTTTACAAGGACCTATTGAAGGGCAAGTCTCATGCCAGCAGCCGCGGGAATTCCAGCTCCAGTAGCGTCCACTAAAGCTGCTGCAGTTAAAAAGCTTTTATAAAGATCGAGCTTGGCGGTCCACCGCAAGGCGTCCTACCGCCAGTCCCAGCCCCTGTGCCTTGGGGTGCCTCCCCGATGCTCTTCACTGAGTGTCCCGGGGGCCCGAACCATTTCCTTTGAAAAAATTAAGTGTCCAAACTACAGGTGGTGTAGCTTGCTTAAAGAGCTGGGATAATCCGCTGACTAGCAGACACTGCTACTAGGCACAAAGTATTTCCTGGGCTAGATGCAGATAAAAATTTGTAATTAGATACTCTCGTTGGATGCTGAGAAAGCATTCCATAGAGTCTCCTGGCACGCCATATATTATTCTCTTAAAAAGCTTGGGGTAGGGGTCTACGGGACCCTTTTATAGGCAAAATCACGGCCCTGTATCGCAATACGTCACCTAGGCTGAAGATAAATGGAACATTTTCATCACCTTTCATAATCACCAATGGGACAAGGCAGGGATGTCCTCTGTCCCCTCTCTTATACATCCTAGTGACGGAGCACCTGCTCTCATCAATTCGCCATAACCCCAATATTAGGTGGATTGAGGTGGGAGGCACCGAGTACAAGTGCTCTGCATTTGCTGATGATGTCCTAGTATATATCACTCAATCACATATATCCATCCCTGCTGTTATGGCTGAAATAGATCACTTTGTTACATGGTCAAATTTTAAAATCAATGCAGCGAAGTCTGAGGCCCTCGATGTCTCCCTCCCCAAATCCATACAGGATTCCATCCAGTCCAACTTTCCCTTTGCCTGGCCCTCACAGGGTATCAAATACTTAGGAATTCGTATTCATAGAGACCTCTCCCGTCTATGTTATCTTAATTTTTTGCCCTTTATTGAAGAACTCCATACAGACCACGGTTGGCAAGTTAGAACTGTAAGATTCACTACGTGAACCACTGGTGTTTTGTGGAAAAGCACATGTACACTGTGTTCCAAATTATTATGCAAAAAGTGTTTAGGAGTGATAAGGGAAGAATTTGTTTGTTTGACAGTTAAACTCATTGATGGTGATGTGTGTCAGCGCTCTTTATATCACTAAGCAATTGCAGACACCTGTGCTAATTAGTTTGGCAGGGGTGTCCAATGAAAGGCAAGACTACTTAAGAAGGCTGTCCCACATTATTAAGCAGCCTACATTTTCTGCCAAAATGGGAAAGAAAAAGGATGTGTCGGCTGCTGAGAAGCAACAAATTGTGGAGTGTTTAGGTCAAGGCATGACTACAATCAACATTGCCAAGACACTTCATCCTGATCATCGCACAATCAAGAAGTATGTAGCTGATTCACAGTACACACGTGTGTGTGCTGATAAGGGAAAATTGAGGACTCTTTCCTACAGGCAATTACGTCAGGTTAAAAGAGCAGCGGCAAAAAAGCCTTGTCATAGCAGCAGACAAGTTTTTGAAGCTGCTGGTGCCTCCAACGTCCCCCGAACAACAAGATGCAGAGTCCTTCAGAGGTTTGCAGCTGTGCGTAAGCCATCCTGTCAAACTCCTCTATCCACTGCACACAAACAGAAACGGCTCCAGTGGGCCAAACAATACATGAAGACTGACTTCAAAACTGTTTTGTTCACCGATGAGTGCCGTGCAACACTCGATGGTCCAGATGGATGGAGTGGAGGATGGCTGGTTGATGGACACCCCATGCAAACACGGCTACGGCGCCAACAAGGAGGAGGTGGAGTAATGTTTTGGGCTGGAATCATGGGGAGAGAGATTGTCGGCCCCTTTAGGATCCCTGAAGGGGTAAAGATGAACTCCATAATGTATGTTGAGTTTCTCAAACAGCACTTCCTGCCATGGTTCAAGAAGAAGAACCGTGTATTCCGCAGCAAGATCATTTTCTTGCATGATAATGCACCGTCTCATGCTGCACATAACACATCTGCATCTCTGGCTGATATGGGCATAAAAGGGGACAAACTTATGGTGTGACCCCCATGCTCCCCTGACCTCAACCCCATTGAGAACCTCTGGAGCATCATCAAAAGGAGTGTCTATGATGGCGGGAGGCAATTCACATCTAAACAACAGCTCTGGGAGGGTATTCTGTCCTCATGCAAAACAATTGAAGCAGAAACCATCCAAAACCTGACAAATTCAATGGACGAGAGAGTTCAGAAGCTCCTTTCGAACAAGGGGTCCTATGTGCAAATGTAACATCACCTAGAATAAAGTTTTGAGTTGAAAACTGTTTGATTTCAGTTTCTAATAACCCGCTAATGCTTATAATTTCAAAAATGACCATTTTTTTGGTCTTTATTAAAATGAAAAGGTTGATCGAAGAGTGTGGAGGATCTAAGAGTGTGGCAACCCAGTAGTCAGGATTATTTCGAATTCTGTCAATCTGAGGGTCATGTTGCAGGTAGTGCAGCAAGAAGGCACTCATGTGTCTTGCGCATCTAGGAGCCCCAAAATTATTTTCCGGGCTAGATGCAGCTAAAAATTATTATTAATTTGAAAGCTGGTGGAGCTTAGTATAGATGGCCTAATAGAATCAGTACTGCAAACTGCTACAAAGCCCAAAATATTTTCCAGCCAAGATACAGATAAACATGATTAGTAATTTTAAATCTGGTGGAGTTTAGTATAGATGGCCTAATAGAATCAGTACTGCACACTGCTACAAGGCCCAAATTATTTTCCAGCCAAGATACAGATAAACATGATTAGTAATTTGAAAGCTTAAAACGGTTGGTGAGGTGATTTTAACAAATCATCAAGCTTTTACTCTCCCCAGGATGACACAGGGGTAGAAAAGTCGTTTCGGATCCATGATTTGTTCATCTTTATGAACGTGAGTCTGTCTACATTATCAGTGGAGAGCCGTGTGTGCTTATCTGTCAGCACACCACCAGCAGCGCTGAACACACGTTCAGACAGAATGCTGGCTGCGGGGCATGACAAGATCTCCAAGGCGTAAGTGGCGAGCTCCAGCTATTTATCCAGATTGGAAGCCCAAAAAGAGCAAGGGTCCAGTGACACAGTCATGGCTTCAATGTTTACTTGGAGATACTCCTGTACCATCGTCTCTAGGCGTTGACTATGTGTCAGACTTCTTGTCTCCTGTGGCCTTGCAAAGGATGGGCTAAAAAAGTGGTGAAATGATTCCGCAAAATTGATGTTACCAGCAGATACTGTGTTTCTGTTACGTTTTGAGTGCTGAACACTCGACGGTCCCACGGTTGGCAAGTTGGAACTGTGAGTATCACTACGTGCACCACTAGTGTTTTGGGGAAAAGCACATGTAAGATTCTGCAACAGTCTCTGCTAATACTCCTGCATGCGTGCATCTCTTTCTATGGCAGGAATAATTTCTGCAAATTTACTTTTGTACCGGGGATCTAACAGTGTGGCAACCCAGTAGTCAGGATTATTTCTAATTCTCACAATTCGAGGGTCATGTTACAGGTAGTGCAGCAAGAAGGCACTCATGTGTCTTGCACATCCAGGAGCACCAAGTCCCTGTTGTGTTGGTGGCGAGGTAACAATCATGCTTCCTTCCTCTGCCCTTTCCCCCCAACCTCGCACAACAGAAATGTGATCAAGGTCTCCCTCATCTGATGAGTCTTCCATCAGTTCGTCCTCCACTTCTTCCTGGGCTCCTGCACCTTCCTCACTAGTTTGGCTGCTACCATGCGCCCTGGTAAAACCATCTCCCCCACCCTCACATGCCTGCCGCCTTGGTGCTGCCGACCGTCTGGACCTTGCAGATGTTAGCCCTTCCGCATACAACTCCTCCTCCTCTACTTCCTCCACCTCCTCTTGTGCCACCACCTGACTCCGAATTCTGTTTAACATGTGCTCCAGCATGTAAATCACCAGAATAGTCAAGCTGATAATGGCATCGTCAGCACTAAACATCTTCGTCGCCATTTCAAAACTGTGCAGAAGGGTGCATAGGTCCCTGATCTGAGACCACTCCAGCGTGATTTGCCCCACCTGTATCTCGTTGGCCCAGGCTATACGTCAGAACGTATTGCACCAGGGCTTGTCGGTGCTGCCACAGTCGCTGCAACATGTGCAGAGTTGAATTCCACCGTGTCGGCACATCGCATTTCAGCCGGTAAACTGGCAGGCCCAACTACTTCTGTAGAGATGTAAGTCGTTGAGCTGCGGAATGCGAACGGCGGAAGTGAGCACACAGCGACCGTGCCCTCTGCAGAAGGCCATCTAGTCCTGGATAGTGGGCTAAAAATTGCTGGACAACCAGGTTCAACACGTGAGCCATACAAGGCACGTGTGTGACATTGCCCCGGCGAAGGGCCGCACCCAGGTTTGCAGCATTGTCGCACACGGCCTTCCCTGGTTTCAGGTCCAGTGGAGACAACCATTCATGATACTGGTTCTCCAGAGCTGACCACAACTCCTCAGCTGTGTGACTCACATTTCCCAGACATTTCAAAGTAAAAACCGCCTGATGACGTTGAGCCCTACTGCCAGCATAGTAAGGAGGTGTGCAGGATCCCTTCTGCGCAGTTAGAAAGCTTGTGGCATGACCAGACAGGCTTTGGGTGCAGGTGGAGGACCGAGAGGAGGTTGAGGAGGCAGAAGCAGTGGAGTAACTTTGAGATAAAGAGGATTGACGCACAACTCGTGGGGACGGCAAGACTTGGACAGCAGCCCCTTGTCCTGCTGTCACCATAGTTACCCAGTGCCCAGTCAGCGACATGTAACGCCCCTGTCCATGCCTACTCGTCCAAGTGTCTGTGATGAAATGCACCCTGTCACACACAGAGTTTCTCAAAGAAGCGGTGATGCTGTGTGCGACATGCTGGTCGAGCGCAGGCACACCTTTCTTTGAGAAGTAGTGCCGACTGGGCATCTGGTACTGGGGCACTGCGACGGACATAAGATCTCGAAAATCCTCTGTGTCCACCAGGCGGAAAGGCAGCATTTCTGTAGCCAAGAGCTTGCAGATGGTGAAATTCAACCTCTTAGCTTTCTCATGGCTAGGAGGAAATGGTCTTTTACTTGTCACATCTGAGGGACCGAGGGCTGGCTGTTGTGTTTAGACGGGTTGAGAAGGGTGTCCCCGGCAAACTGCCGGTCTGTGAGGAAGATGCAGGCGGACATGTTAGGTTGCCTTGATCCAAAGGTGGTGCTATCGATGTCGGACAGCGCTGAACACCAGCTGGTGTTTCCACCGCCAAAGAAAATGATGACCTGCCAATCACGCTGGCTGTTGCGGGTAAAGAGGTGGCAGGTCTGCGTCCCAAAACAGGTGTGACTGCTGTCCCCCCAGTCACAGAGGATGAAGAGGCCGCGGATGCACAAGATATGGCAGACGGTGGTTGGCCCGGCTGGCTAGGCCGCATTGTAGCACAGTGAGCTTCCCACTGCAACTTATGCTTCATATCCATGTGCCGGTTCATGAATGAAGTACTCAAACTATACTACAAGCTGAACTATTTTTTTCAGAGCTAGATGCAGAAAAAAATTAGACTGAATTTGCAACCTGGTGGAGGTTAGTATAGATGGACTAATAGAATGATGTTATGCCCAAAAGGTTGTACTTCACTAGGTGTGACGTGTCCCCCTGGGCCGTATGTGCACGTGTGTGGGATACCCGGAGTCGGGTCTCTGGAGGTGGTAGTCTCCGTGGCGGCGACCCGGTTCCGTGGCTCTGGGTGGTCAAACCAGTGGCAGTCTTTATAGGGTTTTGTGGTTTTAATGTCCGACTACGCCACTCGTGGATTGCGGTCAGAGTGTACCGCCGCTGCGAGGCTCTCCGCTGAGGCTGGTGTGGTGTGCGCAGCTAAAGATGGGATAACTCCCCACGGGAAGAGTATGGCCTCAGGGCAGGGAATGTGGATGATGGGAGTGATGGTGCGCGGGCGTCCCAATACTAGTAGTGCTGTATGCGGTGAGAAAGCAGGAACGACTCAGAGTCTTTGCAGTGCAGTTCAGGGTCTTTACTGATGATATTAAGGCAGACCCTCCCGGGAGTACTGGCTAGCATAAGGGGCCTGGTCAGTCTGCGAGCAAGCAGGAGTTCCCCTGGCCAGGTGGAGTTGTAGGCCTCCCCGTCTATCTGCACTCTTTCCTGGCTACCTTGCTGTAAGCGAGTGGAAGTAGCCCACGTCCCTGAGTATACCGTGTGGTGCTTACCCGTATGGCTGGTGACTTGGGGCCTTCTGATAGCCTCCGCGCCTCGATGACGGTGCTGGTCCCTTCCTTGTGACTGAGCCTCCGGGCTTCTTTGGCCAGAGGACCTAGAATCCCCTGCCGGCTGGTTTCTGCTGCTGGACTTAGAGGTTCCCACAGCCTCGGACTCCGTTGTCCGGTAGTAGTTTCTTCATCCAGGACGAGCAATATATCTGCTTCCAGTCCCTGGTACTCAGCTCCTGCTCCTACAGAGCTCCTAGCTGTTTCTCGCCCTGTGTCTGGAACTTCACTCCAGGCTCTGACTGACTAATCCCACCCCAGACCCAGTTTATATAGGGCAGGTTCCTCCCCTTTCTGGACTGGAGCAGGAGGTGTTGCATGCTTAAGGGCTCCTGACCAGGGAACCTCCCACTTGCTCTAAGACGTAATATTTCTATTACTGTGGCAACCAGACCCCTGGGGTGCCACAGGTGCAGTAAAAAAATTTGTATTCTATACACAGGTGGTGTAGCTTGCAACACAGATAGGCTACTCCACTGACTAACACACTCTGCAATAGGCCAAAAAGGATTTGCTTTGCTAGATTTAACCAAATGCTGTGAAAAAAAACTTGCACAGCACTGGCACAGACCTGCCTGGCAAAAAGTGATAGGAACTGATGTAACCTAGTCCTGAAAAGGACTGCAATTACAATTAGTCTTTACTCCCACAACCTATCTATTTAAGAGCACAGACCTGCCTGATAAAAGTCGTAGGAAATGCTGTAACCTAGTCCTTAAAAGGACTGCAATCACAACTATTCCCTACTCCCAAGCTATCTGTATATTTGTGCGAAAATTGGCTTGAAATTAACAAAGTATAGCGCACACAGCAACAGCGGTGCCGTCTAACACGCAGCTGCAGCAGTGAGGAAATGGTGGCGACGGGGAAAATGGCTTGGTCTTATAGGGCAAGGACATGTGACATACACTGCCAATGACACATGCCCTTGCTTGTGTGAAAAAAAGCACTTCGCTCCGTGTGTGCGCTGCTGATAGGCTGACAGATTGCACCTCCCCACTGTAAATGCGGGAAAGAGAAAAAAAAATGGAGATCTTCATTGTTCCTGCAGAGATCCATCCCCTGCCCCTCCCCCCACCCCGCTGTACACTCAAACTGCGTATTAACATTAATTTTCAGCATTACTGAGAAAAGATCCAGTTATGATTTTGGTGCACGAACAGTTATCGAACATAACCTCAAACAGCCAAATTTTTTTCAAATCGTTCGGGTTCGCCGAACGTCTCGAACACCGCCCAAAACAGCTCGAATTTGAGATTGGCGAACAGTTCGAGTCGAACACCGCTCATCTCTACTCCATGCTGTGCTGTAGCCAGGGGCAGGAGCTGCGTGCAGGGATAAAGCTGCAGCAGATGTGTGTGCGCGCGCAAGTTTTCTGTGCTGGGAATTGTGTGTTTTTAAAAAGACAGTACTGTCAAGAGTTGAAAATAAAATTGTAAGTTGAAGTTGGACACTGAAAGTAAAATATTGAGCCTAGTTTAGGAAGATTTGGAAGTGATTATTTGGTCATCAATGTGTTGTACCTGCTTCCAGTTGTGTGGCTGCTGTACAGCTGGTTAAGGATCAGCAGAGGGGGGTAGAAAACTGCATGGCTGGTCTGGTAGGTGAGAGGCCTATCACACCTGGGCCTTCATACTTTAGTCAGCAGGTTTTTAGTGGGTAAGAGAGCCGCGTGAGCCTTCCCACTGTCCATGGAGCTGGTCTGGTAGGTGAGAGGCCACGTGAGCCTTCCCATTATCCATGGAGCTGGTCTGGTAGGTGAGAGGCCGCATGAGCCTTCCCACTGTCCATGGAGCTGGTCTGGTAGGTGAGAGGCCACGTGAGCCTTCCCACTGTCCATGGAGCTGGTCTGGTAGGTGAGAAGCCGCATGAGCCTTCCCACTGTCCATGGAGCTTGTCTGGTAGGTGAGAGGCAGCGTGAGCCTTCCCACTGTCCATGGAGCTGGTCTGGTACGTGAGAGGTTGCGTGAGCCTTCCCACTGTCCATGGAGCTGGTCTGGTAGGTGAGAGGCCTATCACATCTGGGCCTTCCTATTACACTCAGCTGATCTAACGGGTGAGAGTGCTACGAGAGCCTACCTGCTACACCTTGCCAGCTCATTCTGACTTGCTAGAGTGTGGCCTGTAGACAAGGTCCAGGCACACAGAGGGCATTTGCAGAAAGGTGAGCTGTGTGAAGAAAAAGTTGAAGCCATGGGCAACTCGTTCTGTGTGCAGTCAGGGTCCCCAATGGGATCCAAAACAGCTATACAGACAGAAAAAGACAGAAGGAGAGGAAGCAGTGAAGAATTTGGGGCCAATACTGGAAAAGGCAGACATGCCAGAGTGTGGATGTTTGGATGTACAAAAATGGCCGAGTTTCAGGGAGAAAAATAAGGGTTGGAGAAAAGACAAGGGAAGAGCCTTGAGACAGGTGAATAAATGGTGTCGGGTGGCTGAGGATATACATCAGCATGGCTGTAAAGAGACTGCAGAAGGTTGTAAGGTGTATTATGAATGTTTTTATGCACAAAAATCTAAGACTATACCTGCTACCGCTCCTCCTTTGTGTGACCAGAGACCCAGACAAGACGGATGGACTTGTAAACATTGTGGTCCGCCAAACCCAGACTGGAGAGATACTTATGTGACATGTGCGTCCACCCGACCTAAGCGAGTTACACTGAATCCTGTCCGGGTGGGGAGGAAGCTGACAGTAACCCAGAGAGGGAAAAAGGTGTGGATCACCATGATTCATAACTGGCTTAGTGATCGGACTCAAAGGGTGGTTGTAAATGGCTTCACATCCAGCTGGATGAATGTCTCAAGTGGGGTACCACAGGGCTCCGTCCTGGGACCTGTATTGTTCAACATCTTTATCAATGATTTAGATGAAGGAATTGAGGGTAAACTGATTAAATTTGCTGATGACACAAAGCTAGGAGGGATAGCTAATACTAGAGAAGAGAGAGAGAGGATTCAAAAAGACCTAAATAAACTGGAGCAGTGGGCAGCAACCAACAGAATGGTTTTTAACAGGGAAAAATGCAAAGTACTACATCTGGGCAATAAAAATGAAAAAAGCATATACAGAATGGGAGGAATAGAGCTAAGCAACAGTACATGTGAAAAAGACTTAGGTATACTAATAGATCATAGACTGAACATGAGTCAACAGTGTGATACAGCAGCAAAAAAGGCAAATACAATTCTGGGATGTATTAACAGAAGCATACAGTCTAGATCACGTGAAGTCATTATCGGTCTTTACTCCTCTTTGGTCAGACCTCATCTGGATACTGTGTACAGTTTTGGGCACCACATTTTAAAAAAGACATAGACAAACTGGAGCAAGTTCAGAGAAGAGCGACCAGAATGGTGACTGGTCTGCAAACCATGTCCTATGAGGAACGGTTGCAGGATTTGGGAATGTTTAGCTTGCAAAAAAGAAGACTGAGAGGAGACTTAATAGCTGTCTACAAATATGTCAAGGGCTGTCACATTGTAGAAGGATCATCTTTATTCTCATTTGCACAAGGAAAGACTAGAAGCAATGGGATGAAACTAAATGGGAGGAGACACAGATTAGATATTAGAAAAAACTTTTTGACAGTTAGGGTGATTAATGAGTGGAACAGGCTGCCACGAGAGGTGGTGAGTTCCCCTTCAATGGACGTCTTCAAACAGAGGCTGGACAGACATCTGTCTGAGATGATCTAGTGAATCCTGCTTTGAGCAGGGGGTTGGACCAGATGACCCAGGAGGTCCCTTCCAACTCTACCATTCTATGATTCTATGATTCTATGTCCCCTCCACCCAACATCCTGTCACCTCCACCACCAAACAGCAATCCACATCAGGACCGAGAAGAGTGACTAGAGTAAGACCTCTGACCAGTTAGCTATGCTGAAACAGTTGCCTGACCCCAAGAACCAACCTTTCCCATTTTACAGACAAATACAGAGAATACAACGGACATATAAGTGCACCTGGGTAGACCTAGAGAGTTTTGTGATTGCGAAGGCAGGTGATGTACTAGGACACATAATTAAGACTTATACATACGTGACAAAGGATCAACATGGAGCGTGAGTAATCAATCTGTACGTTCTGGGGAGATGTACTGTGAAGCACTGAAACAGTCAGAGCAGTCCGTACTCCTGACTGACGTGACACAGCAAAAATGAGAAAGTATAGAGACACACTTTGGACAGTTACAGCTGAAGTGGGCAGACGTGGGGTACAGCGCCAGGAACACTCTTGATGTTAAAATACTGATAAATGAATATGTCCTGGGGTGTGTAGATCTCTTCTCTGGCTGGCCAGAATCGTATCCAGTAAAATCCGCCAATGCTAAAACGATTGCAGACAAACTGATGAAAGAATTGATCTGCCAATATGGTGTCCCAGAAACCATAGAGAGTGACAGAGGTACACACTTCACTTCTAGGAATAAGACAAGCATTTCACATCCCATATAGGCCACAAAGCAGTGGAAAGTGGAGATGTTAAATGGGATAAACTAAAAATTCAAAAGGCCATGGCGGACACAGGAAAGAACTGGGTAGAGTGTTTGCCTCTTGCACCCTTTCCAGTCAGACACACTCCAAATGGAAGGACAGGCTGGTCTCCTTTTGAAGTCCTGTTTGTAAGTGCCCCAAAGACGGATCTGTATTTCCCACAGGTACTACAAATGCAACACGGTACTATGACAGCCTATGTCCAGGCCTTGCAGAAAAGACTTGATGTGGTCCATAAACATGTGTTACAAGCACGCCGCTAGGTTCAGATAGGGAAGAGACAGGTTACATGAATTCTTTGGAATCCTGGGGCAACCGTTACTCAGGGCGACCATAGACCATGTGCTGCAGCTTCTCTCAGGCACACAGGGGTATTGACCCTCAGGCACAGACACGTAGGTTGTTTCACTTGCTGACCAGACACACTTGACAAGAGTCCTCATAAACGGTAGAACAGTAGCATTTAATAAGGAGCCGAACAGCCAGTGCAAGTTAAATCTTATGAGCAACAGGCTCCAGTGACCACAGTACAGTTTCCTTAGTGGCACAGCAGATCACAGTCTTCCCAGTAGTACAGGACAGCACAGTTCTAATGCAAAGGCACATTAATGAGCACAGCATTCTTTACAGCACAGTGAGATGGAGGAGGGGAGAGGGTTTGTTGAGGGAGATGGTCCCTGTGACACCATTTCTTGCAGTCCTTATCTTTCTGCCTGACAATACTCTGCACTGTTAGTTCAGGAACTCTAGGAGATGGTCTATTCTCATCAGATCTATATCCACAGGTGTACACCACCAAAAATAATCATGTTAGATAGGGGGAAGGGGAAGTAGGAGAAGTGTGGATATATAGAAAAATTTAAAATTCATAACCTTTATTAATTTATTAAATCTTTAAAATACAAAATATCTAATGCATCTATAGATGCCTATAAGGTAACCATCTATTAGAGTATAAAGATGGTACCCACTAATAAGTCTGCCTAGATGCAGTGTAGGGCAAATTAGGCACACCTCTGTCCAGTCCCTCTAATATAGGACCGAGGTTATATGTAAATGATATCCCCATATATTGGAATAGCCTCAATGCTAATATCAGGTGGAGCAGTTATACAAATCCAATGAATAGGAAAATTAATTGTTATCTTGGCAAATTATTTCACTGTCATGTATAAATCTGCCTTGGGACACAACTGTACACCCCCTGATTACCCCATAAAAATGAGATGACATTAGTCTAGTGGTTTGTAATATTATGGTAGTGATAGATGTCAGCTATAATCACTAACTCTGCCCAATACCGCAGTAGTCCATAATAAAGTGCACTGGGTGTGTATTAGTGCTTGTAATAACTGAGTCGGCACCACTTGAAATCTTTGGCAGGAGGAAAACCTCACTGCCAAGCGATCATAAATCTTATGACACTGAGGAGCGGCCCGCTGTGCCGAACGACTCCTCACATGTCAGGTACTAATGATCACACTAATGTTCAGCGTGCCTGGCTGAACAGTTAATCACTGGGGTGAGGGGCAGTCTATTGTCCCCTGTATCACTCCCCGCACATGTGCTCAGCGTCCCGGCTTAAAACTGCTGATCGCTGCAGTGAGGAGCGATACGCTGTATACTTGCTCTCACTGCACACGTGCGTCGCGTGCCGGCTACAACAGCTGATCACTGCAGACCTGGACTCTGTTGTCCGCTGCAGCTTGGAGTACTGATGCGGTTCTCCCTTGTCAGAATACCGCAATTGTGTGCATATTCCTAGGGCTTAATCTCATTCCCCCCTACACTATCAAATAGCTCAGATATAATCCCTGACGCGTGTTTCGCCGGTATAACGGCTTTTTCTAAGCCAAGCTGCAGCGGACAACAGAGTCCAGGTCTGCAGTGATCAGCTGTTGTAGCCGGCACGCGACGCACGTGTGCAGTGAGAGCAAGTATACAGCGTATCGCTCCTCACTGCAGCGATCAGCAGTTTTAAGCCGGGACGCTGAGCACATGTGCGGGGAGTGATACAGGGGACAATAGACTGCCCCTCACCCCAGTGATTAACTGTTCAGCCAGGCACGCTGAACATTAGTGTGATCATTAGTACCTGACATGTGAGGAGTCGTTCGGCACAGCGGGCCGCTCCTCAGTGTCATAAGATTTATGATCGCTTGGCAGTGAGGTTTTCCTCCTGCCAAAGATTTCAAGTGGTGCCGACTCAGTTATTACAAGCACTAATACACACCCAGTGCACTTTATTATGGACTACTGCGGTATTGGGCAGAGTTAGTGATTATAGCTGACATCTATCACTACCATAATATTACAAACCACTAGACTAATGTCATCTCATTTTTATGGGATAATCAGGGGGTGTACAGTTGTGTCCCAAGGCAGATTTATACATGACAGTGAAATAATTTGCCAAGATAACAATTAATTTTCCTATTCATTGGATTTGTATAACTGCTCCACCTGATATTAGCATTGAGGCTATTCCAATATATGGGGATATCATTTACATATAACCTCGGTCCTATATTAGAGGGACTGGACAGAGGTGTCCCTAATTTGCCCTTCACTGCATCTAGCCAGACTTATTAGTGGGTACCATCTTTATACTCTAATAGATGGTTGCCTTATATGCATCTATAGATGCATTAGATATTTTGTATTTTAAAGATTTAATAAATTAATAAAGGTTATAAATTTTAAATTTTTCTATATATCCACACTTCTCATACTTCCCCTTCCCCCTATCTAACATAGTTCAGGAACTCTACCTGACCTGTGCTTAGCTTCACTCCTGACTTGAATCCTTTTCACTTGCAGGGGCGTTTCTGTGAGATACAGAACACACACGTCACCGTTCTCTTCGGCTTCAGCCAGACAGTAAACAACTTCCCCCAATCCCACTGGGGCTCTGCTAAAACACTCCCCTGCTCCTGTGACTGTGTTAACCCCTCTAGTTGCTGGATGATTCTGGAGCACAACACTTCCTGTCTCATGTGCTTGTGTTACTTCTAATAGTTGCTGAATGCTTTTAAAGCAAGAGCACTACGTCTGCATGTCACACTCTTCCCTACTTTTTGAATGTCGTCCTCGACATTCATCTTAATTGGTCAATCTGACCAATTCTGAGGCAGTGGTGAAAGATGGATAACTTTATATACAAATTGGCATTGTGAAATTGGTATATCGTTCATAAACATTGATAACCTAATCTTACGACTTTTTTTCTTGCAGGATGCCTGTAAGAAATAAACAACACAATTAAAACAATCAGCATCTCTTCAGCTGGAGCTTTTCGTACGTCTTCAACCAGCTCTCTCTCTATGCTTTAACAGTTTTGTTTCTACAAAGACTTTTAAGGAAAATCAAAGCATAAAAACAAGTCTTTCCAGTAGGCAAAATCTTCCATACTGGCTCTCAGTGGTGAATACCACTCCAGTGGGCTTACCTGGTCCGCAGGCAGAGACAACTGTTTCCAGTCGACAGTCCTTGGCACTTGACTCAGTTCACCAAGTGTCTCATACATCAGCATCACGGGCCTCCTCACTTCTCGAGTCGACATCCTCCTGGTGGGTTGTTCCTAAGAGACCATGGGTTCTTCGGTCACAGAAGTTTCTTCCGCCGCACTCTTTTCCCGTGCTTCCTCAGATGCTCTTGGAGCAGCCTCTAAGTTCCTGTACTTCTCCTGAGTTTATTGTTTCCACAAGTACTGGTAATTCCGCTTCTCCCGAGTGTCAGTTGGTCTCTTCAGGGGCCGGTGTTCGATCATCAGATTTGAATTGGACTTCATCTGTACTCCTTGGTACAAACTCTGGAGCCTCAGGACTTAGTTCATTCTCCTGAAGATGGTACATCCCTCTCCTTGCCGGTCTGAGAAATATGATGGGGTGCTCTTCTTCATCGGAACTTTCAAGGTCGCTATTCACCTACGGAGCTTCAGTCTGTGGTGGTCCCTTAGTTGATCTCGGACAATGTCGGTCTACGTCTGGGAAGTCATGTTGTGGTGGGAGATAATCACAGGGTAGTAGTAAATTCCGATGGACTTCTGGTTTTCTTGGCTCCCGTTTCCAATTGGATTTCATACACTGGGCTGTCATCAGCTTTCCTCCTTACGACCACATACACCTGGTCTTCCCAGTTCGAACAAAGTTTGGACCGCATTTCTCACGTACATTCTTAACGAGCACCCGGCTTCCCGGTGACAATTCTGCTCCATAACATTTTCGATCATAGTACTCCTGCTCTGTCCTTGCATAACCACTTTGGATGCAATGTTGTATGCCTCTGCCATCCGTTCCTTCCATTTCCGAAAGTACTCCGGATACGTTCTGTAAGTCTCTGACACTGGAGTATCGAACATGATGTCGATTAGCAGTCTTGGCGATCGTCCATACAATAGGAAAAAGGGTGAGTAACCCGTGGTATCGCTCCTTGTACAGTTATAGGCATGTACCACTTTTGACAGAACTCTAACAGGTGATGAGAAGAAAGACTGGAAAAGTGCGCAACATCGACAATAATGTCCGGTTAAAACCTTCCACTTTTCCATTACTCTCTGGGTGATAAGGCGTTGTGTGGGATCTCTGAATTCTACAGTACTTTCCTAGCTTGGCAAAGAGCTGGTTCTCAAATTCTCTTCCTTGGCCATGGCGTAACCTCGTAGGGAACCGAAATCTCAAAGCAAAATAATTGAAGATCTTCTCTGCTGCTGTTCGACCAGATTTATTGGTGGTGGCATATGCTTCAGCAAATCAAATGAAATGGTCCATCACCACCAAGATGTATTCGTAACCACCCTTGCACGTCTCGAGATGTAGAAGGTCTATTGAGACCATCTCAAATGGATACATAGTTTGGATGTTGCCCATAGGTGCCAGGGTTGAGGTGTTGGGACGTTTACCTTTCAGACACCCACACTCCTTGGTCACGCACCTCTCAATATCTCTCTGCATGTACGGCCAGAAGATACATTCACTGATCAAATTTGTTGTCCTTTCCACTCCCAGTTGTCCCATGTTTTCATGGAGTTCTTTGAAGACAAACCTACGGATTACTCTGGGTAGTACCAACTGCCGATTTTTGTCCTCCTTTACGATACAGGATACCTTCTTCAATGAGGTAGAGCTTTGTCCATTGTTTAATTAAAACAGATACGGCTGGTGACTCATTGTCTCTCTCCCGTTTACTTAGAAACCAATTTTGGTCCACAGAAAAATGTATTCTACCAATTATCTGATCTTCCCGTTGTGCTCTACAGATTTTCCCTTTTGGTAGTTGTTGAATAGACCGGGGGGTGATCTTGTTCTCTCGCTCTTATGGTGGTTTCCACCATCAACGGACACCACAATGGTGTGTCTTCCTCCTGATAAGCTTGCACTGCCTGGGTAGTGCTCTCAATTGCTTCCAGACTGACTTCCTCCGAGCATTCTTGCATGAACTCCTCAGGCTCTAGTGGCATTCTTGACAATCCGTCAGCATCCGCATTGCATTTTCCTGGCTGGTATTTGATGTTGAAATTCAAGTCAGCTAGTTCAACGACCCATCGCATTCAGTTTGGCTGTAGTAAGGACATAGGTCAAAGGGTTGTTGTCAGTGTACACCTCAAACTCTTTGCTGTAGTACAGATAATCTCTAAATCGTTCACAGATAGCCCATTTCAATGCCAGGAACTCCAATTTTCCAGAATGTAGACGGTAATTCTTCTCGGCATCTGTCACCGTTCTAGAACCGTAACCGATGACTCCCATTTTTCCATCTTCATGCTGATACATGGCAGCTCCCAGTCCAACTTGAGAAGCGTCACAATGAAGAACAAATGGTAAATTGAAATCAGGCTATCCCAAGATGGGTGGTTTTACCAAGTAGTCTACTAGTTCTTCCAATACCTCCTGGTGGTCTGCTGACCAGAAAAGGGTCTGCTGGGACGAAACGGCGTTGTTTCTTTTAAGCCCGGTCCTACTCGCGTTCTTCTTTTTCTCCGTGGGCGTTGTTGTCTCTGTCCCCCACCCCCAATAGGAGGTATAGTGGGGCAGCAATCCTGGAGAAGTTCCAAACTTAAGTACGATAGTAGGAGAGGAATCCTAATATCTGCCTCAATTCCCCGACAGTAGAGGGCCGCTTGTCTTTTAAGGCCAGTACCGGAGCGATCTATCCTGGATCCATGGTATATCCTTCTCCGGACACAATTTTCCCTAGAAATCGGACTTGTCTTTTGACCAGTTCACACTTCTTTGGGGTCAATTTAACTCTGTGTTGATGATACCGTTGTAATACGGTCCTCACGTGTTCAACATGCTCCCGGAAGGTTTTGCTGTGTACCACATTGTCATCCAGGTATGGCTGGCAGATATCGTCCCTCAATCCTTCTAAACGTGTCTCCATGCTCCTCTGGAATTCTGCTGGAGCTGAACTGAGCCAAAACGGTATGTGATCCGCTCATATAATCCCTACGGTCTGATGAATGCTGTCAAGGGTCTACTGGACTCTTCGACAAACCCTTGGTGGTATGCCTTACCCTGATCGAGGACAGAGAACCAGGTGCTTCCTAGAATCATAGAATCATAGAATGGTAGAGTTGGAAGGGACCTCCTGGGTCATCTGGTCCAACCCCCTGCTCAAAGCAGCTGTTCCTGATAGGCTATCCAGCATATCTTGGATCTTTGGTATCGGGTGTCGATCAGTTACGGACTTTCGGTTTAGTTCCTGGTAAATCACAACAGAGTCTCAGTGTACCGTCCTTCTTAATAACACAAACAATAGGAGAGGAATAAGACGCCTTCGACTTTTGGACCCATCCTCTGTTGATGAGATTTTGTAAATATTCTTTCACTTCAAGGTGTAATGGTTTTGGCACAGACATGTAACTTCTGGTTACTGGGGTCATGTCTTTCAAATTGATTTTCAACTGCAACGATGGGATACAGCCTATATCAGAGTCATCTTTGGAGAATGCATGACATTCTTCTCTCAGCATCTGTTTAGCTACCGCTATATCTTCAGCACACAAGTGTTCCAGGGGTACTGGGGGATCCCAGGACTCAGAGGTGGGTCGTGCAATTTCTTCCCCTGGGCAACTCCTGTAACTTGGTGGGGAGACTGAATTCACTGTATACTCCTAGGCTAGTTTCACACTGGCTGGATATACCATTTTAACGGTTTCGATGTGACCTAACAGTCTTTGGATCCAGTCTAATTTCATGTTTCGTAGTATTCATCCCCGATATTGCCACTCGAGCAAACCCACCAGTAGGAATTGTAAGCACAGTCTCACCTTGAACTAGGCCTTCCGGAAGTTCTGAGGAGTCTTTTGGCATGAACAGTCTTTTCTGGATTTTTCTTCCCGGACTCCACATCTCATACCCACCATTTGATTTGCAGGGATGATGGATGAGCGCCAGCCTACCTTGACTTCTTTTAGGTCCATTGTATTCTGTACTTGCTTTACTCTATGAATCACATTTTTCCGCCCCAGCGTTGGGTATGGCAAGCGATGTGGCAATTGCATCCACCACCAGTGTCCCTGACTTGTGTTTCGTGATGACCTCACTGATTACATTATAACCCAGGATAGGATCCTCAGCCACGTTCTGATCACTGGTTACGAGAAAAGGTACCAAGAGCTCAATGGTGTTGCTGTTCTTCGTAGCCCTGAGTTGGAAAGTCACTTCCACCCAGCCTATGAAAGGGATTTCGGTCTAGTTGACAGCTTTGCCGTGAAGTTCCACTGGTCCCAAGAGTTCTTTTAGTGACCGAAGACAAGTGTGTGGCAGGTAGCGCCTTCTACATTCTTCATTTAAAAGGCTCGCTTGGGCTCCTGTGTCCCACAGTGCTTTTACTTAGAGCCCATCTAGCTGGCACTGTATAAAGCACCTTTCACCGATTAGGCTGATGAGGCCATCTTTACTGACGGAGGAATCCTCCTCCCAGGAGTACATCGTTTGACCTCCGCATTAGGCATTAAGTAACTGGTGCCCCTGTCTCCCTTGCAGCTGTTGTAGACAGGAACACACTTGGGGATAGTACTAACGCAGCTGTTTTAACTCATACGCCGTTCTGGGGTTTGGTGAGATTTGGATTTGCTTCTGGGGCCTCTTCTGTGTCGCGGTTACCAGTCGCCCCGCACTGGCAACCTCCTCTCTTTTAACCCAAACGACCGTGACCATTAGCACTCCTTGGCATAATGTCCTTCCTCACCACATCTTAGACAGTGGACACACACCGTACTCTGATTTGATGAACGGCATGATTCACAAGCCGGGTATCTTCTGTTTTGGAACCCACTCCTGGGTCTGAGGGATACCGGTTCTGGCCTGGAACGAATCAACTTTTTCACCTTCATCAACTCGGCTCACAGTTCTCCTATTACTTCCTCCCAGTCAGCACTGGCAGGACTCTCTTTTGTTGGTGATTTAAGGTTCCCTCTCGGAGGTGGCACTGGAGGGTCGCTATAATGATCTTTGGACTGGCCACCTGGGGTCTCCAACTTTAGCTTACTCATTTTGGTGATTTTAGGAGCAGAGCCTTTCTTTAACTTCTGTTTGTTCTCTCACTCCAACCTAGCGGTATCATTAATTTTTTCAATTAGGACTTCGTCCAAAATGTCAGGATCTTCTAGGTATTGTTTCAGCTGCAACGATATCTTCGCTGATTAATCCCGTTCCCAATGATCTCAATAACTTCTTCTGCACTAGTCCAGCATCAAACTTCTCTTCCGATTCTACATCTCTGGATGCAAACAGGCTCCTTCAGTTCATTTGCGCTGAACAAGAAACTTTGGGGTGATTCATTATTTTTCTGTGAGAGGTTAATGAGTCTGTGGAACAATTCTGAAGTACTCTTCTTTATAGTGCCCTTTTAAAATCATCTTCAGCTGTGGCAAAGTCAATTGACTCTTCATTTCTAGCATACTATGGAGGTTCAGTCCTGGGCTGATCGCTTTCACCAACCCCTCAACGATGTCATCTGGCTGGTAGCCTTTCTGTAAGCTTGCATCGATCTGGTGCAACAAGTTCCTATAAGATAGTCTCTCTTTCTGTTCACACTCTCCGATCTGTCCCAGGATCTTGAATTCTTTCCTTATGGTGATTTGTGGGGTTAGAGAGGACTGTCTTCCTGATTTATCTAACCCGAGCAGGTTAAAGGTCCTGTCTGAGTCTATCACCCATTCAGAGGTTTTGGTCGATTCCTGCAGTACAGTCTGTGGACGGAGATTCCCGCTTTTGGTAATTGGTGCCGCCCCTCCATCCTCCAACTTCAACCTAGTTAGAAACTGTGTTAGTTCCTGGAGAAAAGTCCCCATGACGTCTTCAGCTTCTCTCTCCCCCAGTTCATCCATTTTTGCATTAATCGCAGCTAACAGTTGCCTGCGCTTGTGTGCTTTGGAAATCTGTTCTATTGACATCTTTATACGTTTTGCTACTGTTCTCAATACTTCACAGGTTAACTGAAGAAGCAGCTCACTAATTCTGTCTAGTGAGTTTTTCTTTAGGGCTGGTCCCCTTTAACTGGTGTAGCAGAGTGGAGTGGAGGTGCTGTGCTGCTGTGTTTTTCCAGACACTTTTCCTCTTCTCCCTCTACACGCTAATTCCCGCTACGGGCCACCAATGTTACACGCACGCCGCTAGGTTCAGATAGGGACGAGACAGGTTACATGAACGCTTTGGAATCTTGGGGGAACCGTTACTCAGGGCGACCATAGACCATGTGCTGCAGCTTCTCTCAGGCACACAGGGGTATTGACCCTCAGGCACAGACATGCAGGTTGTTTCACTTGCTGACCAGACACACTTGACAAGAGTCCTCAAACGGTAGAACAGTAGCATTTAATAAGAAGCCGCACAGCCAGTGATAAACAGTAGTGTTGAGCGACCACTAAAAAGCTCGGGTGCTCGAAGCTCGGGCCGAGCTCACCGTGATACTCGGCTGCTCGACCCGAGCAACGAGCCCAATGTTAGTCTATGGGAGACCCGAGCATTTTTGCGGCGGCACCCCCGGCAGTCTATAGAAAGCCTAAAAAGTGCCCAAAATGATAGAGTCAGTGCTCAAAAGACATAGGGACAGCATGGGCATCACCCCAGGAAGCATTTCTGACCCACAGGTCACTGCTGTCAACAACGTGGTCAGAGGTATTAAGCCACTTTAACGGGCTCACAATAAAACGTTCAAAAACGAAACTGAAATGGTTTTCCTGTGAAATATGTAAGGAACTTCCTTTCCAGGGTAAAGACTTGTGTATAAGGTAAAATAAATAACCAAAAACAAAAATACTCCTCCACACCTTGGGCTATGTTCACAAGTAGCATTTTTTATTTGTTTTTGCACTTTTGTATTGCTTTCAACCGTGACAAATGCATTCACCGGGAAATGTCATTTTAACATTTTACAATCTTATCTGGCCATGTGCTGTGTGACACATGCATACAGTGCAGAAAAGACATGGGAATAGCATGGGGAAGACCCCTGGAAGCATCTCTGACACCCAGGTCACTGCCTAAAAGTGTGCCCATCAGAAGTGATCCTTTCCGCATCAGAAGATGCAGACTTACAACTATCCCCGTGCAAGTCCTTGTCCCAGGGCAGTGTTCAATTGTACCTCCCCCATTCCTTGCAATGCAAGCGCAAATATGCAGCCTGCCACCGACCCACCCACCCCCAGGCTGCAATACGATACTGCTAGCTTGCACTTGAAATGGGGCCTTTTGGTTTGGAGGAGGCCGAAGCTGGCCACTACCTCATGGCTGCTTCGGCAGCGAGGTATCCATACTCAGTCCCCAGCCACCCGGCGGCCGGGTGTCCATGCTCGGTCCCCAGCAACCAGGGGGCGGCCGGGTGTCCAGGCTTGGTCCCCAGCCGCCCTGCGGCCGGGTGTCCACACACGGTCCCCAGCCGCCTGGGCACGGCCGGGTGTCCATAAACGGTCCCCAGCCGCCCCTATTTCTCCTTGAAACTTCCCCCACACTTTTCTTAGCCTGGCCTGCTTTAGGGCAGCATTGGACAAGCCCACCAGAGAACCAGACTCCTCCGGTGGGCCATGGCTTCTCCATCAGGGGAGTTGAGAGTGCCAAGGTGAGGAGCATGATGATGATGATAGAAGTTAGCGTTAGCTATGTTTTCTTGGAATGCAAGCACATGTATGTAGTAGCGGCTAGGCCTGAAGTTGTCAACGTTTTGGTGCATATCGTACCTCCTCCGAGGATTGCTGGATGTTTTCCTGCTACTATCCCAGTTCTATGACTCCCGTTAAAAAAAAGATTCAGGTGATGAATGATGGATGAGGTGGTGGCAAAGGAGAAAGAGCAGGAGGAACAGGGACCATTCACATCAATACCAGGCCAGTCAACCACACATGTCTTGTAGGATATGTTTCTGTACCAAAAGGAGCGGTTCGGCTACACAGTTATAGGGCATGCAGTGAGTGCAATGCCTAACAAAAATTTCGAGGCACTCCAATGCCCCTTGGAAGGGACATGGAGGTCAGAGGGCCTTAACTAAACAGTTTTTTCCATTTATAGCAACTGGGTCTCCTGTGCACTGTTGGCCTAAGCAGTGAATGGAAGGCTTCCCAAAAATTATGAGGAACTGCAATGCCCCTTGAAACAGACGTGGATTACAGCATACTAAAAACCTTCTACCCATTATTGGGGAGTGGGTCTCCCTTAGTGTTCGCCTATGCATTATAAAGCAATGCCCGTTGGAAGAATGGTGGAGGTCGCAGTGGAATAAAAAGACAATTTCAATGCCCCTTGGAAAAGTGGTGGAGGTTGCAGTAGCTTAAAAAGACGGTTTTAATGCCCCTTGGAAGAATGGTGGAGGTCATAGTAGCTTAACAAGATGGTTTTAATGCCCCTGGGAAAAGTGGTGGAGGTCGCAGTAGCTTAACAAGACGGTTTTAATGCCCCTTGGAAGAAACGTGAAGGTTGCAGTAGCTTAACAAGACGGTTTTAATGCCCCTTGGAAGAGCCATGCAGTACAGCATCTTAAAAACATTATTCCCATTATTGGGGAGTGGGTCTCCCATAGTCTTTGCCTATGCCTTCCAAGCAAAAGCTGCCAAAAATTAGGACGGAGGAATTGCAATGCTGGCAACTCGGACCAAGGTCACCCTGGTGGTATAGTGGTGGTGGAAGCTGAGGATAAGGAGAAGAGCAAAATACAGCCGAAATGAAAAAGCGTATAACCATGTGTGGGTGTGAAGCGGTGCATGGGAATACACCTCCCGAAACAACACAGTGGATTTGAATTTATGTTACTCTGCTGTCATTTGGTGGTGATGAGAAGTCTGGCCCAATCCAGCCCTTGTTCATTTTGATAAGGGTCAGCTTGTCAGCATTGTCAGTTGACAGGCGAGTGCGCTTATCAGTTATAATTCCCCCAGCTGCACTAAAAACACGCTCCGATAACACGCTAGCGGCAGGGCAGGCCAGGACCTCCAAGGCGTACAGAGCGAGTTCATTCCAATTGTCCAGCTTGGATACCCAATAATTAAAAGGCACAGAGGAATCACGGAGGATGCTGGTACGGTCGGCAAGGTACTCCCTCACCATCTTTTGAAACTTTCCACTCCTTGTGAGAGTACCCCGCGCCTCAGGGCCTGTAAGCTGGGTGGGTCTCAGAAAACTGTCCCAGAATGTTGACAGTGTTACCCTGCATCTGCTGGATTGGAGTTGCGTCTCTCTCTTGCCTGTACGCCTTGGTTGGGCAACGAACTGTGACCTCTGCCGCTAGCGTGTTCAGAAGGAAATTTTTTTAACAGTTCTGCAGCAAGGGCCTTCTGTTACTGCCCCATTTTTGTAGACCGCTCCACCTCAGGAATAAGAGAGTGAAAGTTCTCCTTGTAGCGGGGGTCTAAAAGTGTCACCAACCAGTAATGACTGTCACCCAACATTTTGACAACGCGAGGGTCACGGTTATGGCAGCATAGCATAAAGTCAGCCATGCGTGCCAGACTGGTAACGGGCAAGACTTCTGTGTCTTCACCAAGATGACGACTGACCATGCTCTCCTCCTCCTCCTTCCCCCCCCCTGTCCTCAGGCCACCCACGCTGAAAAGACGGCATGACAGTTGTACAGGTACTACCGTCTACAGCGCATGATACCAGCTCCTGTTCTTCCTCCTCCTCCTCCTCTCCCTCATTGTCTCCCAATGCACGTTGGGATGAGATGAGGCTGGGCTGTGTGTAATCGCCCGCTACGGCTTCTTGATCCATCTCTTCATACTCTGGCTGCAATGCCTCCTCTTTAATTCTCTGCAGAGAGCGTTGCAAAAGACAGACAAGTGGGATGCTGACGCTAATGATGGCGTCATTGCCACTCACCATCTTGGTGGACTCCTCGAAGTTTGTCAGGATGGTACATATGTCAGACACCCAGGTCCACTCCTGAGGTCTTATGTGTGGAGTCTGACCTGAATATCGACGACCTTGTTGCAGCTGGTACTCCACAACTGCTCTCTTCTGCTCACCAAATCCTTTGCAACATGTGGAGGGTAGAGTTCCAACGTGTGGGGACATCACACACCAGTTGGTGTGCCGGAAGCTGCAAACGCTGCTGCAACACAGCAAGGGCAGCGGAAGCTGTAGCCGACTTCCGAAAATGAGCTAACAGGCGGCGTACTTTGACGAGCAGATCTGGAAACTAAAGGGTACGATTTAAGAAACCGCTGAACCACGAGGTTAAGCACATGAGCCAGGCATGGTACGTGTGTGATCTCGCCTCGCCTCAGAGCCGCCACCAGGTTACGGCCATTGTCACACACGACCATGCCGGGATGTAGGTTCAGCGGTCTCAGCCACAGATCTGCCTGCTCTTCCACAGCTGTCCACAACTCACAAGCAGTGTGAGGTTTATCACCTAAGCTTATGAGTTTCAGCACAGACTGTTGCCGCTTGGCTGAGGCAGTACTGCAGTGCTTCCAGCTTGTAACTGATGTGGTGATATCTGAGATGGAGGCTGAACATGAGGAGGAGGAGGATAAGGTGCAGGAGCTGTACACTGTGGGGGCAACTTTGACTGACATAGGGCCCGCAATCCTCGGTGTGGGGAGGAGTGTTCCGTCCCAAGTTCCGACTGGGTCCCGGCTTCCACTATGTTTACCCAGTGTGCAGTCAAGGAGATGTACCGTCCCTGGCCACAAGCACTTGTCCACGTGTCCGTTGTCAGGTGGACTCTCCCAATAACTGCGTTGTTGAGAGCACGGCAGATGTTTTGGGACACGTGCTTGTGTAGTGCGGGGATGGCACACCGGGCAAAATAGTGTCGGCTGGGGACAGAGTACCGAGGGACGGCCACCGCCATAAGGTTGCAGAAGGATTCCGTCTCCGCCAGCCTAAAAGGCAGCATTTCCAACGCAAGCAGTCGTGAAATGTGCGAATTTAGGACTGTGGCCTGTGGGGCGTTGGCTGCGAATTTGCGCTTTCGTTCAAAGCTCTGGGATATGGACAATTGAACGCTGTGGTGGGACGTGGACGTGGATGCTGTTTCTTGAGAAACTGCCATAACAAGTGAAGACTGAGAGGAGGGAGCATCTTTGCATGCAGTATGGACAGGGGATTGCCTTGCACGCACAACAGGGGGTTCTATCACACGCACAACAGTGGAAGAAGCAGTGGTGACACCCGCTGACACTGGTCGTGGACCCTGGGGTTCGCCCCACAAAGTCGGGTGCTTTGCTGCCATGTGCCTGATCATGTTGGTGGTGGTCAGGCTGGTAGTTTTGTCACCCCTGCTGATGCTGGCATGGCAGGTGGTACAAATGGCCTTTTTGGGGTTATCAGCAGAGTCTTTAAAAAAATTCCAGACTCTGGAAGACCTACCGGTTGTACTGGCAACGTCCCTCGTGTTGGTGTTACGGGGAACTATTGCCCGCCTTCTGTGTGCGACCACCACGCTGCTTCTTCCTGCCTGTTGGGGTTCTCTGCCTCCCTCCCCCTGTGTGCTGCTGGCCTCACTCTGCGTGTCCCCCTGCCACGTTGGGTCAGTTACTAGATCATCCACCACCTCCTCCTCTTCCACTTGTGCACCACGATCCTCCTCCTCACTTCGCGGCAATTGTGTCTCATCATCGTCCACCTCTTGTGACAAATTGCCAGCGTCGACTTCCTCTGGCCGTGGCTGTTCAAATATTTGGGCATCGCTACATGGGATCTCCTCTTCCACCACTTCAAGCGGAGCAGGCGAGGGGCACAAATATGGAAATGGACCAGTGAACAGCTCTTCAGAGTGTCCAAGTGTGGGATCAGTTGAAGTCTGACGACACTCGGCATGGTGGGAGGAAGGAGCATCAGGGTGAGGAGGAGTATGCGGTCGAGACTCACGGCTACTAAAACTTGACCGTGTGGAAGACAGACCGGAAGTGGTGGTGCCCAGGTAACTGGAAGTATTATCTGCTATCCAATTAATAACCTGTTTACACTGATCAGTTCGCAATACCGGTGTTGTTCTGTGCTTACCTAGTAATTTGGTCAAGAAGTGGGAGTGAGAAGATGTGGCTGTTGGTTGTGGCACATTTTCACCTTGGCCACGGCCCCGTCCTCTGCACGAACCATCACCAGAACGTCCAGTTCCACGTCCCTTGCCCCGCGCCTTGCCCATTGTAAATAGTGTTGAGCCACCCCCGTAGTGTTCGGGTTCGGTTCGGTTCGTCGAACACCGGGATGTTCGAGGAACTGTTCGTCGAACTGTTCGTCGAACACCTTAGAACACCGTCGAACACCGTTAAAACCAATGGCAGGCAAACAAAAACACATAGAAACACATAGAAAACACCTGCAAAGGTGTCCAAAAGCTGACAAACTGCTCAGAAGACACTCTCTTTAAAAAAGCCGGCCGGCAAATTCAGCAGCGGCATACACCGGTACCCGACAATTTAGACAAGAAGGAATAGAGCATCACACATAGATTAGATAGATAGAAACATGTCAGTCACACATATAAGAAGCACAGTGACAGTGTTGGTTACTGCACTTGTCATTTAGTGTAAAGGATTTATTAAAAAAAATATTAGTGTTTTCATGCACCGTCTCTTTAAAAAAGCCGGCCGGCAATTCAGCATCTGTACCCGACAATTTAGAACAGAAAGAATAGAGCTTCACACATAGATTAGATAGATAGAAACATGTCAGTCACATATATATGAAGTACAGTGACAGTGTTGCTTACTGTACTTGTCATTTAGTGTAAAGGATTTATTTAAAAAAATAATAGTGTTTTCATGCACCGTCTCTTTAAAAAAGCCGGCCGGCAATTCAGCAGCGGTACCCGACAATTTAGAACAGAAAGATAGAGCATCACACATAGATTAGATAGATAGAAACATGTCAGTCACATATATATGAAGTACAGTGATAGTGTTGGTTACTGTACTTGTCATTTAGTATTAAAATAAAGGATTTATTATTAAAAAAATTGGCGTGGGGTTCCCCTTAATTTTAGGCTCTAGCGGAGGTTAAGCAGACGGCTGGGGCAGATGTTTGAAGCCTGGGAAGGGGGTAATACCCACGGAGCTTCCCAGGCTACTAATATCAGCCCCCAGCTGAATACATAGCCTTTACTAGCTATTAAAATGGGGGACCCCCCAAAAAAAATGACATGGGGTCCCCCCTAATTTAATAGCTAGCAAAGGCTAGGCAGACAGCTGGGGGCTGATATTAATAGCCCAGGAAGGGAGCCATGAATATTGGCCCCCTCCCAGGCTAGAAACACCAGCTGTCAGCCGCCCCAGAAATGGCGCATTCATAGGATGCGCCAATTCTGGCACTTAGCCTCGCTCTTCCACGCTGCCCTGGTGCGGTGGCAGGGGGTAATAGGGTTGGGGTTGATGTCAGCTTATAATGCCAGCTGACATCAAGCCCAGGTTAGTAATGGAGAGGCGTCTATAAGACACCCCCATTACTAACCCCATAGTCAAAGTTAAAAAAAACACAAACACCCAGAATAAAGTCCTTTAATTGAAATAAAGACACAATCCTTTATTGTTCTAAATTAAACCATACTTACCGTCACGCCCATTCCAGCTGAAGCCAACGATCTCCTGCAATAAAAGAAAAATAATAAAGCAACCTCATCCTTACCTTTCCATGGTTCCCACGACAGCTTCAGCTCTGCTACATCGAGATGACAGGCTGGACCGCAGCAGAACGCTGCCATCCAGCCTGTCATCCCGCAGACACTGAGAAGCGCAGGCTTGCTTGCGCTGCTCAGCGTCTCTCTGTGACGACATCCAGATGAGCCGAGTTCATGTCCAATGAACTCGGCTCACCTCATGCACGTCACTGACAGCGTGGGAAAATTCTCACGCTGAAGTGCTGAGTGCAGGAGAATTTTCCCACGCTGTCAGTGACGTGCATGAGGTGAGCCGAGTTCATTGGACATGACCTCGGCTCATCTGGATGCCGTCACAGCTAGACAGTGAGGAGCGCAAGCATGCCTGCGCTTCTCAGTGTCTGCGGGATGACAGACTGGATGGCAGCGTTCTGCTGCGGTCCAGCCAGTCATCTCGATGTAGCAGAGCTGAAGCTGTCGTGGGAACCATGGAAAGGTAAGGATGAGGTTGGTTTATTATTTTTCTTTTATTGCAGGAGATCGTTGGCTTCAGCTGGAATGGGTGTGATGGTAAGTATGGTTTAATTTAGAACAATAAAGAATTGTGTCTTTATTTCAATTAAAGGACTTTATTCTGGGTGTTGTGTTTTTTTTAAATACTTTACTAGAAATTCATGGCGGTCATGTCTAATACTGGCGTGACCCCATGAATTTTGGGCTTGGGGCCAGCTGATAATACCAAGCTGGCCCTAACCCCTTTATTACCCAGTGAGCCACCGCACCAGGGCCCTGGATGAGTTGGGTACAGCGCCAGAAGATGGCGCTTCTATGAACGCGCCATTTTCCGGGGTGGCTGCGGACTGCAATTTGTAGCGGGGGGGGGCCCAGAAAGCTTGGGCCTCCCTGCGCTGCAGATTCCAGCCCCCAGCTGCCTAGTTGTACCTGGCTGGACACAAAAATAGGGCGAAGCCCCACGTCTTTTTTTTTAAATTATTTCATGAAATAATTAAAAAAAAAAGGGCTTCCCTATATTGTTGTGTCCGGCCAGGTACAAATAGGCAGCTGGTGGTTGGGGGCAGCCCGTTCCTGCCTGCTGTACCTGGCTGGACACAAATATAGTGCGAAGCCCCACTTCAATTTTTTTTAATTATTTCATGAAATAATTTAAAGAAAATTGACGTGGGGCTTCGCCCTGTTTTTGTGTCCAGCCAGGTACAACTAGGCAGCTGGGGACTGGAATCTGCAGCGCAGGGAGGCCCAAGCTTTCTGGGCCACCACCGCTGCAAATTGCAGTCCGCAGCCACCCCGGAAAATGGCGCGTTCATAGAAGCGCCATCTTCTGGCGCTGTACCCAACTCATCCAGGGCCCTGGTGCGGTGGCTCACTGGGTAATAAAGGGGTTAGGGCCAGCTTGGCATTATCAGCTGGCCCTAAGCCCGAAATTCATGGGGTCACGCCAATATTAGACATGACCACCATGAATTTCTAGTAAAGTATTTAAAAAAAACACAAACACCCAGAATAAAGTCCTTTAATTGAAATAAAGACACAATTCTTTATTGTTCTAAATTAAACCATACTTACCATCACGCCCATTCCAGCTGAAGCCAACGATCTCCTGAAATAAAAGAAAAATAATAAAGCAACATCATCCTTACCTTTCCATGGTTCCCATGACAGCTTCAGCTCTGCTACATCGAGATGACAGGCTGGACCGCAGCAGAACGCCGCCATCCAGCCTGTCATCCCGCAGACACTGAGAAGCGCAGGCTTGCTTGCGCTCCACAGTGTCTCTCTGTGAGGGCATCCAGATGAGCCGAGTTAATGTCCAATGAACTCGGCTCACCTCATGCACGTCACTGACAGCGTGGGAAAATTCTCCTGCACTCAGCGCTTCAGCGTGGGAGAATTCTCACACTGAAGCGCTGAGTGCAGGAGAATTCTCCCACGCTGTCAGTGACGTGCAGGAGGTGAGCTGAGTTCATTGGACATGAGCTCACCTTATGCACGTCACTGACAGCGTGGGAGAATTCTCCTGCACTCACCGCTTCAGCTTGAGAATTTTCCCATGCTGTCAGTGACGTGCATGAGGTGAGCCGAGTTCATTGGACATGAACTCGGCTCATCTGGATGTCGTCACAGAGAGACGCTGAGCAGCGCAAGCATGCCTGCGCTTCTCAGTGTCCGCGGCATGGCAAGCTGGATGGCAGCGTTCTGCTGCGGTCCAGCCTGTCATCTCGATGTAGCAGAGCTGAAGCTGTCGTGGGAACCATGGAAAGGTAAGGATGAGGTTGCTTTATTATTTTTCTTTTATTGCAGGAGATCGTTGGCTTCAGCTGGAATGGGCGTGATGGTAAGTATGGTTTAATTTAGAACAATAAAGGATTGTGTCTTTATTTCAATTAAAGGACTTTATTCTGGGTGTTTGTGTTTTTTTTAACTTTGACTATGGGGTTAGTAATGGGGGTGTCTTATAGACGCCTCTCCATTACTAACCTGGGCTTGATGTCAGCTGGCATTATAAGCTGACATCAACCCCAGCCCTATTACCCCCTGCCACCGCACCAGGGCAGTGTGGAAGAGCGAGGCTAAGTGCCAGAGTTGGCGCATCCTATGAATGCGCCATTTCTGGGGCGGCTGACGGCTGGTGTTTCTAGCCTGGGAGGGGGCCAATATTCATGGTACCCTTCCTGGGCTATTAATATCAGCCCCCAGCTGTCTGCCTAGCCTTTGCTAGCTATTAAATTAGGGGGGACCCCACGTCATTTTTTTGGGGGGGTCCCCCATTTTAATAGCTAGTAAAGGCTATGTATTCAGCTGGGGGCTGATATTAGTAGCCTGGGAAGCTCCGTGGGTATTACCCCCTTCCCAGGCTTCAAACATCTGCCCCAGCCGTCTGCTTAACCTCCGCTAGAGCCTAAAATTAAGGGGAACCCCACGCCAATTTTTTTAATAATAAATCCTTTATTTTAATACTAAATGACAAGTACAGTAACCAACACTGTCACTGTACTTCATATATATGTGACTGACATGTTTCTATCTATCTAATCTATGTGTGATTCTCTATTCTGTCTGTTATAAATTGTCGGGTACCGCTGCTGAATTGCCGGCCGGCTTTCTTAAAGAGACGGTGCATGAAAACACTATTATTTTTTTTGATAAATCCTTTACGCTAAATGACAAGTACAGTAAGCAGCACTTTCACTGTACTTCGTATATATGTGGCTGACATGTTTCTATCTATCTAATCTATGTGTGAAGCTCTATTCTTTCGGTTCTAAATTGTCGGGTACCGGTGTATGCCGCTGCTGAATTGCCGCTTTTCATGTTTCACTGTTGGCACTGTTCCCATCGATTTGGGCAATCACTGTAATGCCACAACCACCATGGCTGTGGCATTAAAGTGAGTGGCAGACAATCCCTGCATGATTGGTGCTCTAAATAGCGCCAGACATGCAGGACAAGCTTTTGGTGCACGAACAGTTATCGAACATAACCTCGAACAGCCGAATTTTTTGCAAATCGTTCGGGTTCGTCGAACAACTCGAACACCGCCCAAAACAGCTCGAATTTGAGATTGGCGAACAGTTCTAGTCGAACACCGCTCATCTCTAATTGTAAATGAAGTAAAATAGCTTACACTCGCACTATCAATGGATAAAGGGTAATAAAAAGGAGATTAAAACCGTGGAAGAGGAAAAGCATAGTTCTATTTCTCTGGCCTACACCAGAATCTTTTAAACAGATATATTTGTGACTGAACAGACAGGGAGACACTCAAACTGTTTTTTTTTATGTAAAAAAGACCCAAAAGTGGATAATACAGAGATTTGACCCGTGGAACTGCAAAACCTCAGTTCTATTTTTCTGGCCTACACCAGACTCTTTTAAACAGATATATTGGTGCCTGAACAGTCACAGACACACTCAATTTTTTTTTTTTTTTTTTTTTTTTTTTGGGGGGGGGGGGGGGGGGGGAATACCAAAAGGTTAATAAGACGTGTATTTGTACAGTCTGACTGAGGAAAAAAAAAATACAGGATTTAGATGAAAAAAAAAAAATTTTTTCCTGGCCCCCAAGACCGGGGTGATAAGTCCAGCAATTTGACCAGCAGGAGCACACAGGACTGTAATGCAGCGTTTGCTGGTATAACCACTGCGTCTCCTATACAGCCTGCCTGCCTGATATCTGGGATGGATATTAGTCCTGAGAAGGACAGTTTGCTTGATTTGGCAGGCTTCTGAGACCCTACACTAACTATTTCGCACTATATATCTCTCCCTAACTCAGCAGCACTGACCCTACACTGTCTGATCCGGAGCGACTGTGTCCAAGATGGCGGCGCCCAGTTTTAAATACTCGAGGTGACGCTGTGCGGCCAGCCAATCACTAATGCCCACAAACAACATGGCTGCGGCATTACAGTGACTGGCTGGCAATCCCTGCATGTTCATTGGCTCTGTAAAGAGGAGGGGGGGAGGGTTTGCCGAGGGAGATGATCCCTGTGACACCATTTCTTCCAGTCCTTATCTTTCTGCCTGACAATACTCTGCACTGTTAGTTCAGGAACTCTACCTGACCTGTGCTTAGCTTCACTCCTGACTTGAATCCTTTTCACTTGCAGGGGCGCTTCTGTGAGATATAGAACACACATACCACCTATCTCTTCGGCTCCAGCCAGACAGTAAACAACTTCCCCACAATCCCTGAGGCTCTGCTAAAACACTCCCCTGCTCCTGTGACTGTGTTAACCCCTCTAGTTGCTGGATGCTTCTGGAGCACAACACTTCCTTGCCTGCTTGTGTTACTTCTAATAGTTGCTGAATGCTTTTAAAGCAACAGCACTACTTCTGCATGTCACACGTGTTTTCATCCATTCCAGATCCTAATGCAAGTGCAGACGTGCATCAGTTGAATCCAGGTGATTGGGTGGTCATACGCAGACACATGGGAAGGAGCCTAGATCCACAATTTGATAGCCCATTCCAAGTCCAGCTGACCACATCCACCTCAGTGAAGCTTGAGGGAAAGTCCACCTGGATCCATGTCGGTCACTGCAAAAAGGTCACTACACCGGCAGAATGACTGTCCTACTAATCACCCTGCTGGGAGTAGCAGGATTATGGCACCCTACAGAGACTTTGAATAAACTTTTAAATATGGACTGGGACAACAAACTTATTCAACATCATGCTTTCCTTATAAAGGATATGGAAAGACATTCTGTAGAGCATTGAATATCGCCTGGAGTTTGCTCAGATGGCTTCCCCAAGCATGACTGTAGATCATGATATCATCCAGGTAAGCCGCTGCATACTTCTTGTGGGGAGCTAGGATCCGGTCCATGGCTCTCTGGAAGGCAGCTGGAACTCCTTGCAACCCAAATGGCATCCTGGTGTATTGCAAACACCTATCCGGGGTTGCAAAGGCTGTCTTCTCCTTGGCCTCTGGGGACATAGGAATTTGCCAATACCCTTTTGTAAGGTCAAGGGTGGTAATGTACCTGGCTGGCCGTAGCCTTTCAATTAGTTAATCTACCCTTGGCATCAAACTTAGAGACCTCATTTAGTTTCCCATAGTCATTGCAGAACCGCCATTCTCCATCTGGTTTCGGCACCAAGACTATGGGACTGGACCAGCCACTCTTGGACTTTTTAATAACACTTGTGCTTCACCTCCTTTGAGAATACCTCTTGGTCGGTTTCAGGAATCTTATAAGGCTTTAGGTTCACTTGGACATGAGGCTCTGTAAGCACCTCATGTTCTATGATCTGAGTACACCCCGGTAGATCCGAGAACAGGTCCTTGTTCCGTTGCAACAACTCTTGGCATTGTGGCTTCTGGGCACGTGACAGCAATTCTGTCACCTTGATGTCTCCCACGTCGGCTTCTGACTTCGCCACCAAACAGGGAGCTTCCACGGGCTCCCTATCTCGCCATGGCTTTATCAGGTTGACGTGGTACACCTAGTAGGGCTTCCTTCTCCCAGGTTGTTGGACCCTATTGTTGACATCGCCAACCTTTTCAACCACTTCATAGGGGCCCTGCCACTTGGCCAGGAATTTTCTCTCCACCGTAGGTACCAGAACAAGTACCCAATCCCCAGGGTTGAAGTGTTTCACCCTCGCCGACCTGTTGTACACCTTCAACTGCGCCTCTTGTGCTTTGAGGAGGTGTTCTTTCACAATGGGCATCACCTCTGCAATCCTCTCTTGCATCTGGGCCACATGTTCGATTACACTCCTTTAGGGTGTGGATTCCGCTTCCCAGGTCTACTTTGCCACGTCCAGGAGTCCACGGGGGTGTCGGCCATACAACAGCTCAAAAGGGGAGAATCCAGTAGAGACCTGTGGGACTTCTTTGAAGGAAAATAGAAGGTGTGGCAGTAGACAGTCCCAGTCCCGGCCGTCTTTCTTTATGACCTTCTTCAACATGGCCTTCAAGGTTTTATTAAACCTCTCCACCAAGCCATCTGTCTGTGGGTGGTAGACTGAGGTCCTGAGTTGTGTGATCTGCAGGATCTTGCACAACTCCCTCATTACCTTTGACATAAACGGAGTCCCCTGGTCCGTTAGGATCTCTTTAGGCAACCCCCATCCTGGAAAAGATATGGATCAACTCCCGGGCTATACACTTGGAGGAGAAGTTTGAGTGGTACGGCCTCCAGATACCATGTAGCATAGTCCAGTACCACCAGGACGTACTGATGTCCTCTGGCGGACTTGACCACTAAATTGATGGCGATGCGATTGAACGGGTCCTCAATGATAGGCAGAGGCACTAAAGGGCTACGGAAGTGAGCCACCAGGGAGGTCAGTTTACAGGTGGGACAGGACCTATAACAATTCACTATCTCTAGGTGACACCCGGGCCAGTAGAAGCTCTGAAGGATACTTTCTTGGGTTTTTTCTACCTCCAGATGACCACCTAAGACATGTGAATGGGCCATATGTAACACCTTGCGTCTGTACGTCCCTGGCACTAGTAACTGCTCGAGAACCTCACCTCTGAGCTTGGTGACCCAATATAACAACTCCCCATTTACGGCAAAGTGCGGATATCGGGTGTCAGCCCTCAGCTCTTGATCAACACCATTAAGAACATTATCAAATGCCCCTTTTGGGGTTAAGTCCCTGAGCTGGGCGGTTCCAAAGTTTCCTCCGGACACCTCCAGTTCAGGGAGGTTGATCTCCGGGGATGCTGCCTCATCCTCATCCCCAACCAGCACACAAAAAGGAAACCCGTCGGCAACGGGCTGCGATGAGGTTTATTCAGGAGCAACCTGGTGGTTGTCCGGAAAACATGGCTTCCTCCCTTTCTCCCACAGGTCCCAAAAGTTTTTGTCTATGACCACTGGGCCACAGGGTATTCCTTAGCGTCCCCACGTCCCCATGGATACAACGGACGCCAACCTTTTTCCCCAGAACTAGCTGATGAGGAATTGTGGCCCTCGCTAGGGCGAGGAATGGGATAACACATTGGATGATCATGAGGTTGCACATCCAACTTGGTGTGAACCCAGAGGCACGCAGCTGAGTAGCTTATCTGAGGAGGAAGACGAGGAGGTTACGTTGCATCCTATGGTGCCGACATGGAGTGATTCAAGCACGAGGAGCACTGCATCCCTAGCCACAACTGAGGCAGTGATCAGCAGCGGTCACAGGTCTGCAGCTCGCAGGGGCGGCAAGGGTTGCCTAGCCTGGGCCTTTTCTGAGACCGCAAAGTATGAGCCAGCTTACGTTATCTGCAAACTTTGCGATAAAAAAACTCAGTAGAGGAAAAAGTTAAATAATTTGACTACTACATACATGAACCTTCACATGTGCAATCAACATGCGTTAGTCTGGCAATCTCACTGCGATAAAATGCGGACCAGCAGACATCAACCAACATCAGCTGCCCCATCAACCACATCTGCTGCTCCTTCCTCCTGCTCTGTTACCATGCCAAGTATTGGCACGCAGGTCTCCCACTGCAGAACCTCTGCTTCTCTACCTGCTCCAGTCAGGCTGAATGACAGCCCGTCAGCTGTAACGGAAGCAGACACGCCTGCTGTGTTTGTTTCACCGAGCACACCACACGTTTCTCAATCCACCGTAACATCTGCACCTCACTCACGGACCAGCAGTTTGTCCGTTTCTCTCAGCACTGCAGCCAGCACTCGATCCCACATTTGTGGTCACGTAAAAGATTGTGTCCTCCCACACATGACAAAGCTAAGAGGTGGAAATCCACCATCTCCAATCTGTTGGCCATGGAAATGGTGGTGTGAGTCCCTAATTTTTTGAACTGTGAACACTCCTGTATGGCTGCTTTTTTAGTGAGGAGGTAACCGGAGAACCTGGGGGAAACCCCTGCAAACACGGGAAGAACATACAAACTACTTGCAGATGTTGTCCTCTATCATCATAAAGGAGTTAGCTCGTTGTCTAGGAGACCGACCACTGCTGCTGTCTACCTTGTGAACATTGTGTTGGAGCTTGCAAAGTGTCACGGGTTTACCGTGACAGAGGAGCCAGAAGACCGCAGCGTCGATTCCTCCCACTCCTGCAGTCATTAGAAAGAAGCCTTTCGCCATCATATTTATTGGTACAGGGGTTAATCTGCTCAGTTGTGAGCTTCTGGAAGCTTAACGTGATTCAGGCTCTCGACAGATTTGTCCCGTGCATCTCCCCTACTGTGATAACACTGTACCCAAACCTATCAGACTGTCGCCTACCGTAGAAACCTTGAAAAGGAAGCTGAAGACCCACTTCTTGTGACAAGTGTACAATCTATGATAAGCCTCGCTCCAGCATACAGCTGCATGACTAGCTGTCCCATCACCTACTGTATCCTCACCCATCTCTTGTAGATTGTTTGTGCGCCCTCGCGGGCAGGGTCCTCTCTCCTCTTGTACCAGTTGATTTGTCGTCGGTGACTCCTTTTCACATGTAAAGTGCCACGGAATAAATGTCGCTGTAATAGTAATAATAATTATAGAACTTGTACTCTAGGCAATTGATGGTATTTTCCAGGTGTCTATCCCTAATTTGATGTGTTTTTGCAGCTTTTAAGCCCATTTGAAGGTGTTGTGTATGCGTTTTTTTTGTCCCTCCATTGAATGCTATGGCGTTCGGTAACGTTCGACGATCATTTGACGAATAAATCGGCGAATATTGCAAATTCGACTATCGTAATCTGAATCGAATATTGAAACATTCACTCATCTCTAGTGAGGATTATGGTTGTTTTTTATTTTATTTTTTTTATTTTTTTACAGGGGACATGGGCTTCAGGGGATTAGGTGTTAAGTTTAGCCATTGCTGGTTTGAATTTATAGGGGGACCCTACACCAATTTTTTTCTTGGGTCCCCCCTGTAATTGAGCCAGTAAACAATTATTAAACAGCTGTGGGCTGTTACTAATAGCCATGACTAGTTCTATCAGCCCCCAGTGGTCGGCTTTCCCTTTGCTGGTTATAAAAGTTACGCGGGAGCCCACATCGTTTTTTATTTAGTAGATAAATCAAAGAGACAATAACACACGCAAAGCACTGATTATATAGATATCAACGACATTTTTGTAGCTATCCATCTCATATCTATCTATTCTCCCTCCTGCAAGTCCGGTGTTAAATGTTTTGCAATTAAACTTGAAAAAAATTGTTTAAATATCATTTGTGTTTTTTCTGGACACAACACAGATGCTGCATGCGGACAGCACACTGACACACGGACACAGACCACGGATCTCACCAGTACAGGAATCACCAGGATGTGTGAAGGAGGCCTAAAACTGTACTGTAATCTCTTACATGTTCTGCAGGACAGAGGTCTACCACTTTGTGGTCACTATATGGTGGTAACATCGCTCTCAGTACATTACACGGGACGGAGGCCTCTCCTACATTACACGGGACGAAGGCCTCTCCTATATTACACAGTATGAAAGGAGAGGCCTCCATCATCTTTTCATACCATGTGAAGTAGGGGAGGCCTCCATCCCGTGTAACGTAGGGGGGGCCTCCATCCCGTGTAACGTAGGGGGGGGCCTCCATCCCGTGTAACGTAGGGGGGGGCCTCCATCTCGTGTAACGTAGGGGGGGCCTCCATCTCGTGTAACGTAGGGGGGGCCTCCATCCCGTGTAACGTGGGGGGGGGCTCCATCCCGTGTAACGTGGGGGGGCCTCCATCCTGTGTAACGTAGGGGGGACCTCCATCCCGTGTAACGTAGGGGGGGCCTCCATCCCGTGTAACGTAGGGGGGGGCCTCCATCCCGTGTAACGTAGGGGGGGGGCCTCCATCCCGTGTAACGTAGGGGGGGCCTCCATCCCGTGTAACGTAGGGGGGGCCTCCATCCCGTGTAACGTAGGAGAGGCCTCCATCCCGTGTAACGTAGGAGAGGCCTCCATCCCGTGTAACGTAGGAGAGGCCTCCATAACGTGTAACATAGGAGAGGCCTCCATCCCGTGTAATATAGGAGAGGCCTCCATCCCGTGTAATATAGGAGAGGCCTCCATCCCGTGTAACGTAGGAGAGGCCTCCATAACGTGTAACATAGGAGAGGCCTCCATCCCGTGTAATATAGGAGAGGCCTCCATCCCGTGTAATATAGGAGAGGCCTCCATCCTGTGTAATATAGGAGAGGCCTCCATCCTGTGTAATATAGAAGAGGCCTCCATCCCGTGTAACATAGGAGAGGCCTCCATCCTGTGTCATATGGGAGAAGCCTCCATCATCCTATGTTACACAGTATGAAAGGATGATGGAGGCAATGGTCAGTCAAGAGATACTGATAGTATTTTCGTTTCTTCACTCATTTTGCTCATTTATAGAAATAAACCAGTAACACTTTTCTTTTTGAAATCTTACTTTGCAACATTTTTTCAAAACCTGCCTAAAACTTTTGCATAGTCCTGTGAGTATACAGTGAAATACATCACCCACGAGCAGCCATTATAGAGGAAAATTACTGTGCATGATATTTTTCACGTTACTTCTTAGTCCAGAGTAGAACAGCCCTTTACTGAATGCCATAAATTGTACTGTCTATGGGTCCTCCGTGAACAGAGGAACAGAGCTGTACAACCAGACATTTCCCACTTACCCACCGAGCGGGAGCCTTTATGTAGAGGCAGACCTCTGGAGAGACTGCATCCTTCTTATTCCCAGGGTTCATACGCAGAGAAGTCATCTGTTGGCGTTACTAGAACTTTCCATCTAAATCATTCAGCAACAGATCACTGTGACTTAACCTTCCTCTGAGGATACAATGGCTCAGAGGTGGACCTTGTCCTTCCTGCTTGCCATGAGGTTTATTATGTGATACTAAGGATCTATCACCTTGGTGTTCTCCACCTGGTCCCCGGGGACCCTCATCTGAGGACACAATGGCTCAGAGGTGGACCTTGTCCTTCCTGCTTGCCATGAGGTTTATTATGTGATACTAAGGATCTAGCACCTTGGTGTTCTCCACCTGGTCCCCGGGGACCCTCATCTGAGGACACAATGGCTCAGAGGTGGACCTTGTCCTTCCTGCTTGCCATGAGGTTTATTATGTGATACTAAGGATCTAGCACCTTGGTGTTCTCCACCTGGTCCCCGGGGACCCTCCTCTGAGGACACAATGGCTCAGAGGTGGACCTTGTCCTTCCTGCTTGCCATGAGGTTTATTATGTGATACTAAGGATCTAGCACCTTGGTGTTCTCCACCTGATGCCCGGAGACCCTCCTCTGAGGACACAATGGCTCAGAGGTGGACCTTGTCCTTCCTGCTTGCCATAAGGATTATTATGTGATACTAAGGATCTAGCACCTTGGTGTTCTCCACCTGGTCCCCGGGGACCCTCCTCTGAGGACACAATGGCTCAGAGGTGGACCTTGACCTTCCTGCTTGCCATGAGGTTTATTATGTGATACTAAGGATCTAGCACCTTGGTGTTCTCCACCTGGTCCCCGGGGACCCTCCTTTGAGGACACAATGGCTCAGAGGTGGACCTTGTCCTTCCTGCTTGCCATGACCTTTATTATGTGATACTAAGGATCTAGCACCTTGGTGTTCTCCACCTGGTCCCCAGAGACCCTCATCACACTTACCTTCCAGCCTTCACAAACTACTGGATTTATGTCTCCATGTTCTCTTCAGTAACCGGATATCAGGAACTCATGGTTCTTTAGTCCCAAAACTGGATAAATACGTTTCCCTTCTCAGTACTGGCCGGTACCAAAGGAAACATTCACAGACAGATGTCCTTCTCGTGTTGTCACCTATAACGGGACTTTCAGCCATATGTATTTGTATTTCAGCTGAAGCAGTGAATTAACTGAACTCTAAATAACTAACAGAACCTGAAGGCCCCAATGCTGAATGAGAAGAGCGTATGGCTTGTTCTCTTAGCGACATCTCACCTGGCCGCTCGTCTGTAGGAATCTCCTCCTTATACGGACGGTCTCCCCGCTCATGGGTCTCCAGAGTGTCGATGTTGGGTAGAGATTCACCTTGATTCAAGAGCTGTGGATAAACAGTGGAAAAGTCACAGTTGGGAGAAGTCGATTAAATGACTGACCAGAAAAGGTCAATTATCACCAAAAATGGCAGGAGAGGTCCTCAACAATAAGTGTCTCCAGGTCTCCTGATAAACTTGAATGATCAGAGAAAATCGCCAGATTGGTGTCATCAGACTACACACTACGCAGATATGGAACAGGTCAATGAGAGGAAGGTACTACATGATAGTACCGATAATGGCCAACACGGTATGCTGCTCATTGGATCGCGGAAGATCAGGATTCCCTCTGACTTCCAAAAAATATTCTTGTCGAAAAGAGAATTGTTTTATAGCACTCTGCACACATAGGCAAGACCCTCAAAATGTAAAAGGGCCTCACCATAAACAGGCCACCCTGCCTGGAGACAGAAATGTTATTACACAACGAATCAGGGCCTAAGTCTGACGTTTCGCCTGCCGATTTAATGAAGGTGTGCGCTTCTTAATGGATTGGCTATATCTATCAAACTGCAACGGGCCAGCGCCATAAATGTAAACCGACCGGGGGCTGCCGTTTATTTCTGAGAAAATTCAGGCCACTTGTATGACTAAAATTATGAGTTTGCACTTAGACGGGCCCCATAGTCCAGCAATGGCATAAAAAAAAAAAAAATTTGCAAACTTAAAAAAAAAAAAAGTAAAGAGAAAAAGCTATAGGAACAATAGCAGTGATACCAAAGGGAATCATGAAAAATATTCAAGTGTCGATGCAAAACACAAGGAAACTACACAAGTGATCTAGTCTGAACCATAAACTGCCAGAAGACCACCTCCCTGCTCTTATAGGCGATTTGCTTTCCAATTAGGATGTGGCTATTAAGATATGGGAAGAACACTATGAGTCACCCCTGAGGAAGCCACATGTGGCGTGGCGATACGCGTGTGCTTTAGAGGAAGAAGGGGTTAAACCTGCGCTGCCGATAAACCTGTGCTGTCAACAATAAACTACATTCAGGTTTCTTGTTTCATTTGTCTACGACTCTGATCGGCAGCGCAGGTTTAACCCTTCTTTTTCTGGAAGCACTTATCTTCCGCCCTGCAGGTCTGCGGTAATCGTTTCTCAAGCAACATCTGTGGTTGTGGATGCACAACCTAAACCAGGTGAGCAATTTCTGAACCTTTTATCCCAATTTCTGCCGGATAAGACCCTACTGCACTATTATCTTTCCGCTCTTTTATCCTGGCGATACGTGTGGGAGATACAGATCCCTACCCCCCCAGGGGCGCTGGGTCTTATCTGCTCTTTATGGCTTGATGTTATGCTGTGTGGTCCTCATCACTTCCTCTGCCGGGGAACCTACGTTTAGGGAAGATGGCAGCATTTCTGCCCACTTATCGCTGTAAACCATTTGTGTTTCCTTGAGTTTCGCATTGAAGCTTTAATATTCTTGTATTTGTCACGATACTGGTAGAGTCACTGCTATTGTTCACATCGCCCTTGGGCTTTTCTTTTGGTCCATGCATTTGAAATATCAACAATCGCTGCAGCCCCAGAGTGACCTGGCATTACGTCTTCATGAGGCTATCCCCTACGTTGTTGCTCGCTGCCCCCAGCATCAGTATTGTGTCTGTCTCACGTACGCGTGGCTGGCATAACAACCTCAGGGAAGGTCACTTCTCTGCCCGATAAGCTGCACATTAGTGGTAGCTAAAGTCTAGGACTGTGGCCACTGCTGCCGAGGAGTATGGGTAGACGTGTGTACAGCTCCTGATATGACGGAGGTTTATAGCCTGCACCCAGTCATTAAAAAGGAAATTCACTCTGCGACCCCAATGAGGAAAGAACTGAACCAGATACCAGTGTCCATTATTACTAATATCAAAGAATCAGTAAGAGCGGGTATTCCTAAAGAAGGCAGAGCAAGACGACGTCCGTGCCCCACCAGGCGGCGCAAGACGACGTCCAGGCCCCACCAGGTCGGAGCAAGATGATGTCCAGGCCCCACCAGGTCGGAGCAAGACGACGTCCAGGCCCCACCAGGTCGGAGCAAGACGACGTCCGGGCCCCACCAGGTCGGAGCAAGATGACATCCGGGCCCCACCAGGTCGGAGCAAGACGACGTCCAGGCCCCACCAGGTCGGAGCAAGACGACGTCCGAGCCCCACCAGGCGGTGCAAGACGACGTCCGAGCCCCACCAGGCGGTGCAAGACGACATCCGGGCCCCATCAGGTCGGAGCAAGACGACGTCCGGGCCCCACCATCTGCAAAGTACATACGAAAATTCTCACATCCCTTCCACCCCCCAATCGCCTGATCCCAATGACTCCTTACAATAAGTTCCAAATGAGTCAATCGAGTAGCTAAGTATTGCTGCAGCCATATAAAGCATTGTGTAACCCACAACCACGTCCATGAAAACTCCCCCCTCTGCTGCACCTCCCCCAACAACTAGGGCGCTCCATGCACAGAAGATCAAAATCGGGATGAAAAGCTTGTGCGGAATAAGTCAGGGGCAGCCCGGCTCCATCTGTTCAACCAAGTTACTAACTTGGTACAAAAGATGGAGGCAGTGGGCAGCTGATGGATTTAGCTACACGGAAGGTCCTTCAATGGCATCCCTTGTAAGAGTTTCTACCACACAGGAGCACTGTCCTTCAGAATTAGTAATGTAGAAACAATCTTTCTCATGAGGCGCGGCGCTCGGATTGTAGAGATCCCCGTCTGGGAGACATTAGGACAGTAATAAAGAGGTGGTTATCCGGCAACTTGTGAAATTTACTTAAAAAATAGCCTTTATTTTGAAAAAATTAAAACCATGAGACCATGGTGCAAATAAAAGCGTACAGAGGCTGACGCGTTTCGGATACGTAGATCCTTACTCATAGCATAATACAATGTTGAAATGGAAAAACTTTTAAAGGCATATGGAGAAAGCAGCCGCCCCCCGACATCACCTGTTCAGAAGCTCAATTACCCATGAGTCCAGAGTCTCAGAAACCTCCGTTTTAACCCTAAATGAACTGACTGTTTCTATTTAAAAGGGAAAAAAAAAAAGTGGAAAGTTGCCAAACAATTAGAAACTCCATAAATATAACTCGCTAAATATAAGTCACATAGTATCAACCTAGAAACAGAGAGTTATAATGAATATAGCAGGAGATCAGCTGGTGTAAAACAGTGCAGGTGGAAATAACCGGAATATTAATACAAATACATGAATTCATTTCTCATATTTAACCCTGTCCCCACCACGATGAGATATAGGGACAGTTTCCAATGCACTTACACGTAAGCAGCCGATATTACCTCCATGTTCATGCAAGAAATGCCTGGAGGCTCCTGACAAACTGCGGGTGGTGGGATCTACGGGTAGTGGGATTCAGGACATCGTATATGTGTAATGATAAACTACGGGTGGTGGATTCAGGACATCGTATATGTGTTCTGATAAACTGCGGGTGGTGGGATCTACGGGTGGTGGGATTCAGGACATCGTATATGTGTAATGATAAACTACGGGTGGTGGATTCAGGACATCGTATATGTGTTCTGATAAACTGTGGGTGGTGGGATCTACGGGTGGTGGGATTCAGGACATCGTATATGTGTTCTGATAAACTGCGGGTGGTGGGATTCAGGACATCGTATATGTGTTCTGATAAACTACGGGTGGTGGGATTCAGGACATCGTATATGTGTTCTGATAAACTGCGGGTAGTGGGATTCAGGACATCGTATATGTGTTCTGATAAACTGCGGGTAGTGGGATTCAGGACATCGTATACGTGTTCTGATAAACTGCGGGTGGTGGGATTCAGGACATCGTATACGTGTTCTGATAAACTACGGGTGGTGGGATTCAGGACATCGTATATGTGTTCTGATAAACTACGGGTAGTGGGATTCAGGACATCGTATATGTGTTCTGATAAACTGCGGGTAGTGGGATTCAGGACATCGTATATGTGTAATGATAAACTACGGGTGGTGGGATTCAGGACATCGTATATGTGTAATGATAAACTGCGGGTGGTGGGATTCAGGACATCGTATACGTGTTCTGATAAACTACGGGTGGTGGGATTCAGGACATCGTATATGTGTTCTGATAAACTGCGGGTGGTGGGATTCAGGACATCGTATATGTGTAATGATAAACTACGGGTGGTGGGATTCAGGACATCGTATATGTGTTCTGATAAACTGCGGGTGGTGGGATCTACGGGTGGTGGGATTCAGGACATTGTATATGTGTTCTGACAAACTGCGGGTGGTGGGATTCAGGACATCGTATATGTGTTCTGATAAACTGCGGGTGGTGGGATTCAGGACATCGTATATGTGTAATGATAAACTACGGTTGGTGGGATTCAGGACATCGTATATGTGTTCTGATAAACTGCGGGTGGTGGGATTCAGGACATCGTATATGTGTTCTGATAAACTACGGGTGGTGGGATTCAGGACATCGTATATGTGTTCTGACAAACGTTTTCTCACAGTGCGGCTTGTGGACCCGACATACTGTTTATTACACTGTGTACAGAGAATCACATACACAATGATTACTGCCGCAGTTCATAAATGTCACTAGATGGTATGTCTGTCCCTCATTATTAATTACCTGCATTATTTTACACGAGCAATTTTCCAAAATGTTTTTTTTTCTCCCTTTTAAATAGAAACAGTCAGTTCATTTAGGGTGAAAACGGAGGTTTCTGAGACTCTGGACTCATGGGTAATTGAGCTTCTGAACAGGTGATGTCGGGGGGCGGCTGCTTTCTCCATAAGCCTTAAAAGTTTTTCCATTTCTACATTGTATTATGCTATGAATAAGTATCTATGCATCTGAAACGCGTCAGCCTCTGTACACTTTTATTTGCACCATGGTTTCATGGTTTTAATTTTTTCAAAATAAAGGCTATTTTGTAAGTCACTTTCACGAGTTGCTGGATAACCACCTCTACATCACTGTCCTTCAGAATTAGTATGTCTACTCATTCATCATGAATCTAAAGCCCTCAGGAAGCAATTCCCCAGGTAAAGCCCAATTGGCTTTGTAAAACCCCTTACAATAATTTGCACTTGCCATAACATGGACAGACATGAAGGTGGTGACATAAACCTCTTCGCACACAGTGGTTGCCAGCTGTGTCGTACTTCTGACTCCTGGCTGGAACACCAGCAATTGCCACCAGTTCTGACTGCTGCTCGGCAAAAAAACACTTAAATTGGTCAACCGGCGAACAAGGTAGATTTTAATCAATGGATCTTGGAATTCTAACAAGTTCCACAATTGGATGTGTTCCTGGGCTGAGATATCTTATACATGTGCCCCTGCTGTGCACTGTGTAATGGCCGTGTCTGAGCACGTAGAGTTGCTGCAGCTCAGAGTAGCACATGCACATATCCTGGCCAGGGATGGAAGAAGACGACACAGCTGGGGCTGCAGCTGCTTCTTTCTGTGACGTAACAATTCCCTCCATGTTTTACCACAGGAATGAGTGTTTCTCTCTCGTCACCAATCCAGTTTCTCTCAGGACTAAATCCCACCTGCCATCTCCTCCACCCACCACAGTCAGCAGACAGACCAGAATTATCAAGGTATTTATGCAAGAAAATTGTCAAAAAAGCTTGGAAAATTTTCAAAATCTCTGCACAACTCGGAATTGTGCAAAAACTGTGCTACTAATAACATTATCAAACCAATTTCTCCCAAATCCGCCAGAATGTGTATCAGGTCAGGGGCATGACGACACAGCTAGACTAATTCATGATGTTCCTTAAACCAGAAATCTTACTCCAGTCAGTGACGCACGGAGGAAAATTCAACTTTTCAGATGATCCTGATTCACGACGAGGCCTGAGCATCTTAATGAATCAGGAGCATCGGACTCTACCAAACCCCCTCATCAAGACTGGCATGAAAGTCACTGATCTTGATGAACCGGGGCCATGAAGTCTGCTGACCCGACCCTCTACAGATTCCTTATTATCCAAAGAGAAAACAAATACTTAACAGCCAACCTCATGGTCCCCTCCACCTACCGTGTGATCCTTTGGAAGAAGATCATGGGGATATGACTCTGGTGGAGGCCTTTCAGCGGATCCAACTGGAGGAAATGGGGGATCGTCTGAATCTTCTCCACAATCCAATAATGGTGGGACGTGTAACCATCCATATCTACCTGGTGACGTAGGCCGGTGCTCCCCCGATACAATGTTCATATACAGATCCCGATGTCCTTCTACATAATCCCACTCCTCCATGGAGAAATAGAGAGCGACGTCCTGACACCGGAGAGGAACCTGACAACCAACGAGAGCGACATCACCCAGAATCCTCCAGTGTATACTGTAAAATCTCCCAGCAGTCTCCTCTCTGCTCATCACCCAGAATCCTCCAGTGTATACTGTATAATCTCCCAGCAGTCTCCTCTCTGCTCATCACCCAGAATCCTCCAGTGTATACTGCATAATCTCCCAGCAGTCTCCGCTCATCACCCAGAATCCTCCAGTGTATAATCTCCCAGCAGTCTCCTCTCATCACCCAGAATCCTCCAATGTATACTGTATAACCTCCCAGCAGTCTCCTCTCCGCTCATCACCCAGAATCCTCCAGTATATACTGTATAATCTCCCAGCAGTCTCCTCTCCTCTCATCACCCAGAATCCTCCAGTGTATTCTGTATAATCTCCCAGCAGTCTCCTCTCTTCTCATCACCCAGAATCCTCCAGTGTATTCTGTATAATCTCCCAGCAGTCTCCTCTCTGCTCATCACCCAGAATCCTCCAGTATATACTGTATAATCTCCCAGCAGTCTCCTCTCCTCTCATCACCCAGAATCCTCCAGTGTATACTGTATAATCTCCCAGCAGTCTCCTCTCTGCTCATCACCCAGAATCCTCCAGTGTATACTGTATAATCTGCCAGCAGTCTCCTCTCCTCTCATCACCCAGAATCCTCCAGTGTAGACTGTATAATCTCCCAGCAGTCTCCGCTCATCACCCAGAATCCTCCAGAGTATACTGTACAATCTCCCAGCAGTCTCCTCTCATCACCCAGAATCCTCCAGTGTATACTGTATAATCTCCCAGCAGTCTCCTCTCTGCTCATCACCCAGAATCCTCCAGTGTATACAGTATAATCTCCCAGCAGTCTCCTCTCTGCTCATCACCCAGAATCCTCCAGTGTATACTGCATAATCTCCCAGCAGTCTCCGCTCATCACCCAGAATCCTCCAGTGTATAATCTCCCAGCAGTCTCCTCTCATCACCCAGAATCCTCCAGTGTATACTGTATAATCTCCCAGCAGTCTCCTCCCTCTCATCACCCAGAATCCTCCAGTGTATAGTGTATAATCTCCCAGTAGTCTCCTCTCATCACCCAGAATCCTCCAGTGTATAATCTCCCAGTAGTCTCCTCTCATCACCCAGAATCCTCCAGTGTATAATCTCCCAGTAGTCTCCTCTCATCACCCAGAATCCTCCAGTGTATAACCTCCCAGCAGTCACCTCTCCGGTCAGCAGCTCGGTGATCTTGCTGGCGAGTTCTAGGATCTTCGTCTCAGGTATTGGTGAATGCAGAGATTCTGTGGTAAGGGTCTTGCTCTGTCCTGTGGACCCCTGGAGATGGATGTTGGGGGTCACATAGTCACTCAATCTCTTCCTCACTATCGTGTAATCCTGTGTATAGAGAGATAGGAGAAGAGCCGATCATAGATTTTGAGCACATGCCCATGTGTCACATTCAATAACTATTTCGAGCTCTATGTGCTTCTCTTCAATATTAGGATGAGCTTACTATGCAACAAGATTTTGGGTAAAAAAAAAAATCTTTATTTAAAAGTAAGAGAATCAAGATATGATCTGAAGTAGAACAGTGTTTGCAGGTGTTTATTGAATGCACTTACACATTCTTCATGTCGCAATATTGCAGTAGGATTTCCAGGGACAATGGGCTCCTACCCTGTCCCTCAAGCTAGGAGGACCCAAGGCTATCCCGGCCCCCAGATTACCCCTTGTGGTGCAGATGCCGGGGTCTCATACCTCGCTATACTTCTATATGCACGCATCGCTTTCCATCCCCACCCCGGGAGGTATGAGACCAGGGGCGGACAAACCGCCGATGCAGGGGGGCTCTTGCGGGCTGGCTGATAATGAGGGCAATCTGGCCTGCTCCTTGCAGCCCCAGGCTCCGGGGGCCCATGGCCAGATTGCCCTCATCATATGAGGTGGGCATGGAGCGATCCCTGCAGCTCCACTGCTGACAGGGGGAAAATGGCAGTGGAGCTGCAGAGATCCATCCTCACCTCTGCTTCCTGGTTTCCCGGTGCTTCCTCCCTGACACAGGCCCGCACTGCTTGATGACGTCATTATGCAGCGCGGACCTGTGTGTCAGGGAGAAAGTTACCGGAGACGAGCAGGATGCTGCAGGGGAGCGAGCTGAGGTAAATTGTGTTTTTTAGTTTTTTTAACTGAACCTGGGGAAGCTGGGGAGAGGAACAGGAGAATGACGGCGGGTGCCGGGACAGAGCATTGATTGGGATTTCACTTTGCTTGTACTGTAAAGCCTTGTATATTTTCCGTGAGCACATAGCCAATTGGGGAGAGTCGCAGAGACTGAATCATGTATATTATTGGCCGGTGGAGATTATAGTTAATGGGGGGCACAGTGCTGCTTATCACTTTATATTTTGATTACTAAGTGGGTAATAGTATATTAATGGGAGGGGGGTACATAACTGTATTCAGGGGCGCAGTGTAGGGGAGACACATGTATATATACAATATATGTGACCTTGTTATTTTCTAGGCTGGAGATCATTGTGACAAGACGATTCGTGGCTGGGAGATGTGGACATGAAGGTCTGACCAGACGGAGAAGAAGAAGCAGCAGAAACCGTCTCTGATCAGATGAGACGTCAGCGGTAAGTGCCTGGATGTAAATATTATTCTGTATCTGCACTGTGTGACTAGGAGTGATAATGTTATCTGTAAAATCCCTCAGGCTGCATTCTCACACTTGTGTGAGAAATGTCTGTGTGCTGCCAGATTTTTTTATCGGATGGTACACGGACTCGTAGAGTTTTATAGATCCATTCACACATCCATGAAATTCACGGATCTGAGAATGAGATCTAAGAGGGTCAGAGAATGTCCTGTTCTGATCCGATTTTGAGGATTAGCATAGAACATGCCCAATGCGTCTGTAAAACAGGGCAGCACACCGACACTGTACACAGATACAGGAATGTAGCCTTATTATGTATAGCATACTCCCTTAGTATATAGTGTACTCACTTATTATGTATAGCACAGTCCCTTAGTTATAGTTTCCTCTTTTATTATGTATAACACCGTCCCTTATTACCTACTATCCTCTCTAGTTATATATGGTGCCGTCTCTTATTATATAACTTCCTCTGCTGTTCTGTACAGTGCTGTCCCTTACATAGCGTATTCTTGGTATTTTTGTCAGTCACAGCGGCCTCTCTTTATTACATAGTCGTCTCGTGTTAGATATAAAATGACGGCTGATGGGACAGCCGGTAACCAGAAGACGAGTCCATCACCTCCTCCATCAGAAAAGAAGCTTTCCCTTCCTCCATCAGCCGTCACTGCATTATAAATCTAACAAGAGAAGATGGTATGTAAAAAAGAACAGGGATCTATAAATAATCCAATATGTAAGGGACGGTGCTGTACATAACAAGAGAGGGTACCGTGTAATAAGGGACGACCATATACATAATAAAGGAGGCTATGTAAGGTGTGTGTGTGTGGCTACATATACACATACATCTGAGCTTTGTCGCTATAAAAAGTGGGGGGCCCAGAAATATTTCTTGCACAGAGGCCCCAAGCAGTCAATGTCCGCCCCTGTATGGGACAGAAGTGTATGAAATATTACAAACCGGACAGACAGAGGAAAACAAACCATACAAAACCTTAACCATACAAATACACTGAGAGGAAGTAGATGGGACAAACCAAATGGGAAGAGGTTTAGAAGAAACATACACAAACCAAATCCACGCAGAAATCTCCTGAAAACAACTGCAACCGCCTGCTCCTAACTCTGAACTCTCCTTCAACTCCAAACCAGGAAGTGGTAAGCTATGACTGGAAAGGAAAGAAGCAAGGACAGGTTCTTAAACCTGTGAGGACCAAACTCTAGGAATCCCACTAAGCAGTTTAATCTAAGCAGAAACAGAGCAAAGAAAGCCACTTCTACTAATAGGACGGTGAAGTTGTTCTAACAACCGCAAGTGTATGTGTCACCAGATGCTGCGATCGTCTCACCTTCCAATTATATTTACTGTCCAGGTAATAATGTTATTTCTATAGTGCCAAAATATTCAGCAGTAATGTACAATGAGCACGGACATGTACATACAAAAAAAACTTTACAGAGTAACACATAGATCACCATTTACAGGGGCAGTGAGGGTCCTGATCACAGGCTACAATCTATGAGGAGATGGAGGACACAATAGATAGAACGTGCCGTCATGTACAGAGAATAAAGACATCACACAGTAACACATAGACCACCAGTTACAGGGGCAGTGAGGGTCCTGATCACAGGCTACAATCTATGAGGAGATGGAGGACACAATAGGTAGAACGTGCCGTCATGAACAGAGAATAAAGACATCACACAGTAACACATAGACCACCAGTTACAGGAGCAGTGAGGGTCCTGATCACAGGCTACAATCTATGAGGAGATGGAGCACACAATGGGTGGAACGTGCCGTCATGTACAGAGAATAAAGACATCACACAGTAACACATAGACCACCAGTTACAGGAGCAGTGAGGGTCCTGATGACAGGCTACAATCTATGAGGAGATGGAGGACACAATAGGTAGAACGTGCCGTCATGTCCAGAGAATAAAGACATCACACAGTAACACATAGACCACCAGTTACAGGGGCAGTGAGGGTCCTGATCACAAGCTACAATCTATGAGGAGATGGAGGACACAATAGGTAGAACGTGCCGCCATGTACAGATAATAAAGACATCACACAGTAACACATAGACCACCAGTTACAGGAGCAGTGAGGGTCCTGATCACAGGCTACAATCTATGAGGAGATGGGGGACACAATAGGTAGAACGTGCCGTCATGTACAGATAATAAAGACATCACACAGTAACACATAGACCACCAGTTACAGGAGCAGTGAGGGTCCTGATCACAGGCTACAATCTATGAGGAGATGGGGGACACAATAGGTAGAACGTGCCGTCATGTACAGAGAATAAAGACATCACACAGTAACACATAGACCACCAGTTACAGGAGCAGTGAGGGTCCTGATCACAAGCTACAATCTATGAGGAGATGGAGGACACAATAGGTAGAAAGTGCCGTCATGTACAGAGAATAAAGACATCACACAGTAACACATAGACCACCAGTTACAGGAGCAGTGAGGGTCCTGATCACAGGCTACAATCTATGAGGAGATGGAGGACACAATAGGTAGAACGTGCCGTCATGAACAGAGAATAAAGACATCACACAGTAACACATAGACCACCAGTTACAGGAGCAGTGAGGGTCCTGATCACAGGCTACAATCTATGAGGAGATGGGGGACACAATAGGTAGAACGTGCCGTCATGTACAGAGAATAAAGACATCACACAGTAACACATAGACCACCAGTTACAGGAGCAGTGAGGGTCCTGATCACAGGCTACAATCTATGAGGAGATGGGGGGACACAATAGGTAGAACGTGCCGTCATGTACAGGGAATAAAGACATCACACAGTAACACATAGACCACCAGTTACAGGAGCAGTGAGGGTCCTGATCACAGGCTACAATCTATGAGGAGATGGAGGACACAATAGGTAGAACGTGCCGTCATGAACAGAGAATAAAGACATCACACAGTAACACATAGACCACCAGTTACAGGAGCAGTGAGGGTCCTGATCACAGGCTACAATCTATGAGGAGATGGAGCACACAATGGGTGGAACGTGCCGTCATGTACAGAGAATAAAGACATCACACAGTAACACATAGACCACCAGTTACAGGAGCAGTGAGGGTCCTGATCACAGGCTACAATCTATGAGGAGATGGAGGACACAATAGGTAGAACGTGCCGTCATGTACAGAGAATAAAGACATCACACAGTAACACATAGACCACCAGTTACAGGGGCAGTGAGGGTCCTGATCACAGGCTACAATCTATGAGGAGATGGGGGACACAATAGGTAGAACGTGCCGTCATGTACAGAGAATAAAGACATCACACAGTAACACATAGACCACCAGTTACAGGGGCAGTGAGGGTCCTGATCACAGGCTACAATCTATGAGGAGATGGGGGACACAATAGGTAGAACGTGCCGTCATGTACAGAGAATAAAGACATCACACAGTAACACATAGACCACCAGTTACAGGGGCAGTGAGGGTCCTGATCACAGGCTACAATCCATGAGGAGATGGGGGACACAATAGGTAGAACGTGCCGTCATGTACAGAGAATAAAGACATCACACAGTAACACATAGACCACCAGTTACAGGGGCAGTGAGGGTCCCGATCACAGGCTACAATCTATGAGGAGATGGGGGACACAATATGTAGAACGTGCCGTCATGTACAGAGAATAAAGACATCACACAGTAACACATAGACCACCAGTTACAGGAGCAGTGAGGGTCCCGATCACAAGCTACAATCTATGAGGAGATGGGGGACACAATAGGTAGAACGTGCCGTCATGTACAGAGAATAAAGACATCACACAGTAACACATAGACCACCAGTTACAGGAGCAGTGAGGGTCCCGATCACAGGCTACAATCTATGAGGAGATGGAGGACACAATAGGTAGAACGTGCCGTCATGTACAGAGAATAAAGACATCACACAGTAACACATAGACCACCAGTTACAGGGGCAGTGAGGGTCCCGATCACAGGCTACAATCTATGAGGAGATGGGGGACACAATATGTAGAACGTGCCGTCATGTACAGAGAATAAAGACATCACACAGTAACACATAGACCACCAGTTACAGGAGCAGTGAGGGTCCTGATCACAAGCTACAATCTATGAGGAGATGGGGGACACAATAGGTAGAACGTGCCGTCATGTACAGAGAATAAAGACATCACACAGTAACACATAGACCACCAGTTACAGGAGCAGTGAGGGTCCCGATCACAGGCTACAATCTATGAGGAGATGGAGGACACAATAGGTAGAACGTGCCGTCATGTACAGAGAATAAAGACATCACACAGTAACACATAGACCACCATTTACAGGGGCAGTGAGGGTCCTGATCACAGGCTACAATCTATGAGGAGATGGGGGACACAATAGGTAGAACGTGCCGTCATGTACAGATAATAAAGACATCACACAGTAACACATAGACCACCAGTTACAGGAGCAGTGAGGGTCCTGATCACAGGCTACAATCTATGAGGAGATGGAGGACACAATAGGTAGAACGTGCCGTCATGTACAGAGAATAAAGACATGACACAGTAACACATAGACCACCAGTTACAGGAGCAGTGAGGGTCCTGATCACAAGCTACAATCTATGAGGAGATAGAGGACACAATAGGTAGAACGTGCCGTCATGTACAGAGAATAAAGACATCACACAGTAACACATAGACCACCAGTTACAGGAGCAGTGAGGGTCCTGATCACAAGCTACAATCTATGAGGAGATGGAGGACACAATAGGTAGAACGTGCCGTCATGTACAGAGAATAAAGACATCACACAGTAACACATAGACCACCAGTTACAGGAGCAGCGAGGGTCCTGATCACAGGCTACAATCTATGAGGAGATGAGGGACACAATAGGTAGAACGTGCCGTCATGTACAGAGAATAAAGACATCACAGAGTAACACATAGACCACCAGTTACAGGAGCAGCGAGGGTCCTGATCACAGGCTACAATCTATGAGGAGATGAGGGACACAATAGGTAGAACGTGCCGTCATGTACAGAGAATAAAGACATCACACAGTAACACATAGACCACCAGTTACAGGAGCAGTGAGGGTCCTGATCACAGGCTACAATCTATGAAGAGATGGGGGACACAATAGGTAGAACGTGCCGTCATGTACAGAGAATAAAGACATCACACAGTAACACATAGACCACCAGTTACAGGGGCAGTGAGGGTCCTGATCACAGGCTACAATCTATGAGGAGATGGAGGACACAATAGGTAGAACGTGCCGTCATGTACAGAGAATAAAGACATCACACAGTAACACATAGACCACCAGTTACAGGAGCAGTGAGGGTCCTGATCACAGGCTACAATCTATGAGGAGATGGGGGACACAATAGGTAGAACGTGCCGTCATGTACAGAGAATAAAGACATCACACAGTAACACATAGACCACCAGTTACAGGAGCAGTGAGGGTCCTGATCACAGGCTACAATCTATGAGGAGATGGGGGACACAATAGGTAGAACGTGCCGTCATGTACAGAGAATAAAGACATCACACAGTAACACATAGATCACCAGTTACAGGAGCAGTGAGGGTCCTGATCACAGGCTACAATCTATGAGGAGATGGAGGACACAATAGGTAGAACGTGCCGTCATGTACAGAGAATAAAGACATCACACAGTAACACATAGACCACCAGTTACAGGAGCAGTGAGGGTCCTGATCACAAGCTACAATCTATGAGGAGATGGGGGACACAATAGGTAGAACGTGCCGTCATGTACAGAGAATAAAGACATCACACAGTAACACATAGACCACCAGTTACAGGAGCAGTGAGGGTCCTGATCACAGGCTACAATCTATGAGGAGATGGAGGACACAATAGGTAGAACGTGCCGTCATGTACAGAGAATAAAGACATTACACAGTAACACATAGACCACCAGTTACAGGAGCAGTGAGGGTCCTGATCACAGGCTACAATCTATGAGGAGATGGGGGACACAATAGGTAGAACGTGCCGTCATGTACAGAGAATAAAGACATCACACAGTAACACATAGACAACCAGTTACAGGAGCAGTGAGGGTCCTGATCACAGGCTACAATCTATGAGGAGATGGGGGACACAATAGGTAGAACGTGCAGCCATGTACAGAGAATAAAGACATCACACAGTAACACATAGACCACCAGTTACAGGAGCAGTGAGGGTCCTGATCACAGGCTACAATCTATGAGGAGATGGGGGACACAATAGGTAGAACGTGCCGTCATGTACAGAGAATAAAGACATCACACAGTAACACATAGACCACCAGTTACAGGAGCAGTGAGGGTCCTGATCACAGGCTACAATCTATGAGGAGATGGGGGACACAATAGGTAGAACGTGCCGTCATGTACAGAGAATAAAGACATCACACAGTAACACATAGACCACCAGTTACAGGAGCAGTGAGGGTCCTGATCACAGGCTACAATCTATGAGGAGATGAGGGACACAATAGGTAGAACGTGCCGTCATGTACAGAGAATAAAGACATTACACAGTAACACATAGACCACCAGTTACAGGAGCAGTGAGGGTCCTGATCACAGGCTACAATCTATGAGGAGATGGAGCACACAATGGGTGGAACGTGCCGTCATGTACAGAGAATAAAGACATCACACAGTAACACATAGACCACCAGTTACAGGAGCAGTGAGGGTCCTGATCACAGGCTACAATCTATGAGGAGATGGAGGACACAATAGGTAGAACGTGCCGTCATGTACAGAGAATAAAGACATCACACAGTAACACATAGACCACCAGTTACAGGGGCAGTGAGGGTCCTGATCACAGGCTACAATCTATGAGGAGATGGGGGACACAATAGGTAGAACGTGCCGTCATGTACAGAGAATAAAGACATCACACAGTAACACATAGACCACCAGTTACAGGGGCAGTGAGGGTCCTGATCACAGGCTACAATCTATGAGGAGATGGGGGACACAATAGGTAGAACGTGCCGTCATGTACAGAGAATAAAGACATCACACAGTAACACATAGACCACCAGTTACAGGGGCAGTGAGGGTCCTGATCACAGGCTACAATCTATGAGGAGATGGGGGACACAATAGGTAGAACGTGCCGTCATGTACAGAGAATAAAGACATCACACAGTAACACATAGACCACCAGTTACAGGGGCAGTGAGGGTCCCGATCACAGGCTACAATCTATGAGGAGATGGGGGACACAATATGTAGAACGTGCCGTCATGTACAGAGAATAAAGACATCACACAGTAACACATAGACCACCAGTTACAGGAGCAGTGAGGGTCCCGATCACAAGCTACAATCTATGAGGAGATGGGGGACACAATAGGTAGAACGTGCCGTCATGTACAGAGAATAAAGACATCACACAGTAACACATAGACCACCAGTTACAGGAGCAGTGAGGGTCCCGATCACAGGCTACAATCTATGAGGAGATGGAGGACACAATAGGTAGAACGTGCCGTCATGTACAGAGAATAAAGACATCACACAGTAACACATAGACCACCAGTTACAGGGGCAGTGAGGGTCCCGATCACAGGCTACAATCTATGAGGAGATGGGGGACACAATATGTAGAACGTGCCGTCATGTACAGAGAATAAAGACATCACACACTAACACATAGACCACCAGTTACAGGAGCAGTGAGGGTCCTGATCACAAGCTACAATCTATGAGGAGATGGGGGACACAATAGGTAGAACGTGCCGTCATGTACAGAGAATAAAGACATCACACAGTAACACATAGACCACCAGTTACAGGAGCAGTGAGGGTCCCGATCACAGGCTACAATCTATGAGGAGATGGAGGACACAATAGGTAGAACGTGCCGTCATGTACAGAGAATAAAGACATCACACAGTAACACATAGACCACCATTTACAGGGGCAGTGAGGGTCCTGATCACAGGCTACAATCTATGAGGAGATGGGGGACACAATAGGTAGAACGTGCCGTCATGTACAGATAATAAAGACATCACACAGTAACACATAGACCACCAGTTACAGGAGCAGTGAGGGTCCTGATCACAGGCTACAATCTATGAGGAGATGGAGGACACAATAGGTAGAACGTGCCGTCATGTACAGAGAATAAAGACATGACACAGTAACACATAGACCACCAGTTACAGGAGCAGTGAGGGTCCTGATCACAAGCTACAATCTATGAGGAGATAGAGGACACAATAGGTAGAACGTGCCGTCATGTACAGAGAATAAAGACATCACACAGTAACACATAGACCACCAGTTACAGGAGCAGTGAGGGTCCTGATCACAAGCTACAATCTATGAGGAGATGGAGGACACAATAGGTAGAACGTGCCGTCATGTACAGAGAATAAAGACATCACACAGTAACACATAGACCACCAGTTACAGGAGCAGCGAGGGTCCTGATCACAGGCTACAATCTATGAGGAGATGAGGGACACAATAGGTAGAACGTGCCGTCATGTACAGAGAATAAAGACATCACAGAGTAACACATAGACCACCAGTTACAGGAGCAGCGAGGGTCCTGATCACAGGCTACAATCTATGAGGAGATGAGGGACACAATAGGTAGAACGTGCCGTCATGTACAGAGAATAAAGACATCACACAGTAACACATAGACCACCAGTTACAGGAGCAGTGAGGGTCCTGATCACAGGCTACAATCTATGAGGAGATGGGGGACACAATAGGTAGAACGTGCAGCCATGTACAGAGAATAAAGACATCACACAGTAACACATAGACCACCAGTTACAGGAGCAGTGAGGGTCCTGATCACAGGCTACAATCTATGAGGAGATGGGGGACACAATAGGTAGAACGTGCCGTCATGTACAGAGAATAAAGACATCACACAGTAACACATAGACCACCAGTTACAGGAGCAGTGAGGGTCCTGATCACAGGCTACAATCTATGAGGAGATGGGGGACACAATAGGTAGAACGTGCCGTCATGTACAGAGAATAAAGACATCACACAGTAACACATAGACCACCAGTTACAGGGGCAGTGAGGGTCCTGATCACAAGCTACAATCTATGAGGAGATGGAGGACACAATAGGTAAAACGTGCCGTCATGTACAGAGAATAAAGACATCACACAGTAACACATAGACCACCAGTTACAGGAGCAGTGAGGGTCCTGATCACAGGCTACAATCTATGAGGAGATGGGGGACACAATAGGTAGAACGTGCCGTCATGTACAGAGAATAAAGACATCACACAGTAACACATAGACCACCAGTTACAGGAGCAGTGAGGGTCCTGATCACAGGCTACAATCTATGAGGAGATGGGGGACACAATAGGTAGAACGTGCCGTCATGTACAGAGAATAAAGACATCACACAGTAACACATAGACCACCAGTTACAGGAGCAGTGAGGGTCCTGATCACAGGCTACAATCTATGAGGAGATGAGGGACACAATAGGTAGAACGTGCCGTCATGTACAGAGAATAAAGACATTACACAGTAACACATAGACCACCAGTTACAGGAGCAGTGAGGGTCCTGATCACAGGCTACAATCTATGAGGAGATGGAGGACACAATAGGTAGAACGTGCCGTCATGTACAGAGAATAAAGACATCACACAGTAACACATAGACCACCAGTTACAGGAGCAGTGAGGGTCCTGATGACAGGCTACAATCTATGAGGAGATGGAGGACACAATAGGTAGAACGTGCCGTCATGTCCAGAGAATAAAGACATCACACAGTAACACATAGACCACCAGTTACAGGGGCAGTGAGGGTCCTGATCACAAGCTACAATCTATGAGGAGATGGAGGACACAATAGGTAGAACGTGCCGTCATGTACAGATAATAAAGACATCACACAGTAACACATAGACCACCAGATACAGGAGCAGTGAGGGTCCTGATCACAGGCTACAATCTATGAGGAGATGGGGGACACAATAGGTAGAACGTGCCGTCATGTACAGAGAATAAAGACATCACACAGTAACACATAGACCACCAGTTACAGGAGCAGTGAGGGTCCTGATCACAGTCTACAATCTATGAGGAGATGGAGGACACAATAGGTAGAACGTGCCGTCATGAACAGAGAATAAAGACATCACACAGTAACACATAGACCACCAGTTACAGGAGCAGTGAGGGTCCTGATCACAGGCTACAATCTATGAGGAGATGGGGGACACAATAGGTAGAACGTGCCGTCATGTACAGAGAATAAAGACATCACACAGTAACACATAGACCACCAGTTACAGGAGCAGTGAGGGTCCTGATCACAGGCTACAATCTATGAGGAGATGGGGGGACACAATAGGTAGAACGTGCCGTCATGTACAGGGAATAAAGACATCACACAGTAACACATAGACCACCAGTTACAGGGGCAGTGAGGGTCCTGATCACAGGCTACAATCTATGAGGAGATGGGAGACACAATAGGTAGAACGTGCCGTCATGTACAGAGAATAAAGACATCACACAGTAACACATAGACCACCAGGTACAGGAGCAGTGAGGGTCCTGATCACAGGCTACAATCTATGAGGAGATGGAGGACACAATAGGTAGAACGTGCCATCATATACAGAGAATAAAGACATCACACAGTAACACATAGACCACCAGTTACAGGGGCAGTGAGGGTCCTGATCACAAGCTACAATCTATGAGGAGATGGGAGACACAATAGGTAGAACATGCCGTCATGTACAGAGAATAAAGACATCACACAGTAACACATAGACCACCAGTTACAGGAGCAGTGAGGGTCCTGATCACAGGCTACAATCTATGAGGAGATGGGGGGCACAGTAGGTAGAACGTGCCGTCATGTACAGAGAATAAAGACATCACACAGTAACACATAGACAACCAGTTACAGGAGCAGTGAGGGTCCTGATCACAGGCTACAATCTATGAGGAGATGGGGGACACAATAGGTAGAACGTGCCGTCATGTACAGAGAATAAAGACATCACACAGTAACACATAGACCACCAGTTACAGGGGCAGTGAGGGTCCTGATCACAGGCTACAATCTATGAGGAGATGGGGGGCACAGTAGGTAGAACGTGCTGTCATGTACAGAGAATAAACACATCACACAGTAACACATAGACAACCAGTTACAGGGGCAGTGAGGGTCCTGATCACAGGCTACAATCTATGAGGAGATGGGGGACACAATAGGTAGAGCGTGCCGTCATGTACAGAGAATAAAGACATCACACAGTAACACATAGACCACCAGTTACAGGAGCAGTGAGGGTCCTGATCACAGGCTACAATCTATGAGGAGATGGAGGACACAATAGGTAGAACGTGCCGTCATGTACAGAGAATAAAGACATCACACAGTAACACATAGACCACCAGTTACAGGAGCAGTGAGGGTCCTGATCACAGGCTACAATCTATGAGGAGATGGAGGACACAATAGGTAGAACGTGCCGTCATGTACAGAGAATAAAGACATCACACAGTAACACATAGACCACCAGTTACAGGGGCAGTGAGGGTCCTGATCACAGGCTACAATCTATGAGGAGATGGAGGACACAATAGGTAGAACGTGCCGTCATGTATAGAGAATAAAGACATCACACAGTAACACATAGACCACCAGTTACAGGGGCAGTGAGGGTCCTGATCACAGGCTACAATCTATGAGGAGATGGAGGACACAATAGGTAGAACGTGCCGTCATGTACAGAGAATAAAGACATCACACAGTAACACATAGACCACCAGTTACAGGAGCAGTGAGGGTCCTGATCACAGGCTACAATCTATGAGGAGATGGAGGACACAATAGGTAGAACGTGCCGTCATGTACAGAGAATAAAGACATCACACAGTAACACATAGACCACCAGTTACAGGGGCAGTGAGGGTCCTGATCACAGGCTACAATCTATGAGGAGATGGGGGACACAATAGGTAGAACGTGCCGTCATGTACAGAGAATAAAGACATCACACAGTAACACATAGACCACCAGTTACAGGAGCAGTGAGGGTCCTGATCACAGGCTACAATCTATGAGGAGATGGGGGACACAATAGGTAGAACGTGCCGTCATGTATGGTCCGGCCATCACTATAATAAATAGGGGATTTCATGTAACGCTGCATGACCCAGTCACCAGTCAGTATCTGTATACATACAAGTAGGAGCGGGTCACAAGTCAATGTCTGTATACAATCATGGCCGAAAGTGTTGGCACCTATCAATTAGTTCCATAAAATTAAGTATATTTTGTTATAAACATGTTCATTTACTTTGTGTAATGAAACAAAAACAATTGTTGATAAACAACGTTGTTTCAAGTATGTGATGCTCGTTCACACTCACCTGTGGGAAGTAACAGGTGTGAGTAATATAAAAATCACACTTGAAACCAGATACAAAGGGAAGAAGTTGACAGAATCTTTGCATTGTGCATCGGTGTGCCACACTAAGCATGGAGAACAGAAAGAAGAGAACTGTTTGAGAACCATAATTGTTGAAAAATATCAACAATCTCAAAGTTAGGCTGTGTGCCCACTATGCGTTCAAGCGTTTTTGTAGTGGCAATTCCGCCGCAAAAACGCTTAAACGCATGGTAGAAGGTCTGCTATATTCCCCAATGATAATCCGCATGTGCTGTGCACATGAGGCTGAAATTTCCGCTACGGATTATCATTGCGGAAAAATCCGCAGCACTACCAATTATTTTGTGGAATCGCAGCGTTTTCGCCACCACTTACTTGCATTGAAATGCATAACATCCCCATGACTACATGTGCACATACGGATATTAAGCGATTCAATGTGGTACCCGGGTCTGGAGAAGAGGAGACTCTCATCCAGACCCGGGGACCATAGTACCTGTGAAAAAAAAAAAGATTTTAAAATAAAAAATAAATATTATACTTACCTTCTGATGGCCCCCTGTCTCCTTAGCGATGCATCCTGGCTCCCCGGCGGCTCGCGGTGGTCTAAAAGGACCTTCCATGACGTCATTTACCCATGTGGCGGATTACGAGACCGCTGACGTCAGCGGTCGCGTGACCTGTCACATGACTAAATGATGTCATGGAAGGTCCTTTTAGACCACCGCGAGCCGCCGGGGAGCCAGGATGCATCGCTAAGGAGACAGGGGGCCATCAGAAGGTAAGTATAATATTTATTTTTTACCATTTCTATCCTTTTTTTAACTATTACTTAGTCACACTATATAAATCCATGCCGGTTGAATGGATTTATATAGTGTGACCAAGTTGTCAAGCACTTTCCAAGTGATGCTAAAATCGCTTGTCAACCCGCATGCGGAAATGTATGTGAAGAACGCTTGACAAATGCTTCTCCCTGGCAGGAAAAACGCATGTACAATGAGCATGTACAATCCGCATGTGTGGTTTCTGCCAGGGAGATGCAGAAATGCTCAGGAAAAAATCCGGAGCATTTCTGCATCGTGGGCACCTAGCCTTACAAGCTCATCTCCAGAGATCTTGATGTTCCTTTGTCCACGGTTTGCAACATAATCAAAAAGTTTACAACCCATATCACCAGGGCTGTGGAGTCGGAGTCTGTATAAAACTGACTGACTCAGACAATTTATAATACATAGGGTTCATTAGTACAATGCAGGCTGTGCTGTAAAGGTTTTCATTAGAATCTGGAAAAGTTATTAAATGTCCTAGAATTATGTGTTCTGTTCATGGACTAAGGATCTCGGCTTTAAGTTGAGATGAATCTGTGCTAGACTCTTTGTATTCGCTCAGTAGTGACCAGTGCTGTGGAGTCAGAGTCGCGAGTCAGGAGAATTGAGGAGTCGGATATTTGGCTTACCGACTCCACAGCCCAGCATAGCAGTATAGCTAATCTCTTTGGACGTGGACGTCAGAGAAAAATTGATAAAAGGTTGCAAAACAGGATAATCCAGATTGTGGATAAGCAGCCCCAATCAAATTCCAAAGAAATTCCAGCTGTCCCGCAGCCTCAGGGTGCATCAGTGTTAGCGCGAACTATCGACATTTGAATGAAATGAAACACTATGGCAAGACACCCAGGAAGACCCCCACTGCTGACAGAGACATAAAAAAGCTAGACTCCAGTTTGCCAAAATGTACGTGAGTGAGTCAAAATCCTTCTGGCAGAGTGACTTGTAGACAGAGGAGACCAAGATAGAGCTTTTTGTTAGAGCACATCATTTTACAGTTTACAAAAAATAGAATGAGACCTACAAAGAAAAAAAAACAGTACCTACAGTCAAGTATGTGGGAGGTTCAAAGATGTTTTACGGCTGTATAGCTGCCTCTGGCACTGGATACCTTGGCTGCATGCAATACATCTTGAAATTTGAAAATTACCAAAGGATTTTGGGTAATAATGTAGTGCCCAATGTCAAAAAGCTGGGTTTGCGTCCTTGGACATGGGTCTTCCAGCAGGACAATGACCCCAAACATATTTAAATAAGCCCCCAGAAATGAATGGAAAAGCATTGGAGAGTTCTGAAATAGCCAATACCTGGAGCAGTTTGCAAAGGAAGACTGCTCCAAAATTCCACCTGAGAGGTGTAAGAAGCGATTGATTTAAGTTCTTTATTTCAAAGGGTGTGCAACCAAATATTAAGTTGAGGGAATCAACAATTTTGTCCAGCCCATTTTTTTTTTTGAGCTCTGCAAATAGTTTACCTCTCTACTCAGCAGATAATAGAAATATAGAAGAGTTTACCTCTCCACTCAGCAGATAATAGAAATATAGAAGAGTTTACCTCTCCGCTCAGCAGATAATAGAAATATAGAAGAGTTTACCTCTCCACTCAGTAGATAATGATAGAAATATAGAACAGTTTACCTCTCCACTCAGCAGATAATGATAGAAATATAGAAGAGTTTACCTCTCCACTCAGCAGATAATGATAGAAATATAGAAGAGTTTACCTCTCCACTCAGCAGATAATAGAAATATAGAAGAGTTTACCTCTCCACTCAGCAGATAATAGAAATATAGAAGAGTTTACCTCTCCACTCAGCAGATAATGATAGAAATATGGAAGAGTTTACCTCTCCACTCAGCAGATAATGATAGAAATATAGAAGAGTTTACCTCTCCACTCAACAGATAATAGATATATATTAGGGTTTACCTCTCCACTCAGCAGATAATAATAGAAATATAGAAGAGTTTACCTCTCCACTCAGCAGATAATGATAGAAATATGGAAGAGTTTACCTCTCCACTCAGCAGATAATAGATATATATTAGGGTTTACCTCTCCACTCAGCAGATAATAATAGAAATATAGAAGAGTTTACCTCTCCACTCAGCAGATAATAGAAATATAGAAGAGTTTACCTCTCCGCTCAGCAGATAATAGAAATATAGAAGAGTTTACCTCTCCACTCAGCAGATAATAGAAATATAGAAGAGTTTACCTCTCCACTCAGCAGATAATAGAAATATAGAAGAGTTTACCTCTCCACTCAGCAGATAATAGAAATATAGAAGAGTTTACCTCTCCACTCAGCAGATAATAGAAATATAGAAGAGTTTTCCTCTCCACTCAGCAGATAATAGAAATATAGAAGAGTTTTCCTCTCCACTCAGCAGATAATAGAAATATAGAAGAGTTTACCTCTCCACTCAGCAGATAATGATAGAAATATAGAAGAGTTTACCTCTCCGCTCAGCAGATAATAGAAATATAGAAGAGTTTACCTCTCCACTCAGCAGATAATAGAAATATAGAAGAGTTTACCTCTCCACTCAGCAGATAATAGAAATATAGAAGAGTTTACCTCTCCACTCAGCAGATAATGATAGAAATATAGAAGAGTTTACCTCTCCGCTCAGCAGATAATAGAAATATAGAAGAGTTTACCTCTCCACTCAGCAGATAATAGAAATATAGAAGAGTTTACCTCTCCACTCAGCAGATAATAGAAATATAGAAGAGTTTACCTCTCCACTCAGCAGATAATAGAAATATAGAAGAGTTTACCTCTCCGCTCAGCAGATAATAGAAATATAGAAGAGTTTACCTCTCCGCTCAGCAGATAATAGAAATATAGAAGAGTTTACCTCTCCACTCAGCAGATAATAGAAATATAGAAGAGTTTACCTCTCCACTCAGCAGATAATAGAAATATAGAAGAGATTACCTCTCCACTCAGCAGATAATAGAAATATAGAAGAGTTTACCTCTCCACTCAGCAGATAATGATAGAAATATAGAAGAGTTTACCTCTCCGCTCAGCAGATAATAGAAATATAGAAGAGTTTACCTCTCTACTCAGGAGATAATAGATATATAGAAGAGTTTACCTCTCCACTCAGCAGATAATGATAGAAATATAGAAGAGTTTACCTCTCCACTCAGCAGATAATAGAAATATAGAAGAGTTTACCTCTCCACTCAGCAGATAATGATAGAAATATAGAAGAGTTTACCTCTCCACTCAGCAGATAATGATAGAAATATGGAAGAGTTTACCTCTCCACTCAGCAGATAATAGATATATATTAGGGTTTACCTCTCCACTCAGCAGATAATAGATATATATTAGGGTTTACCTCTCCACTCAGCAGATAATAGATATATATTAGGGTTTACCTCTCGGCTCAGCAGATAATAGATATATATTAGGGTTTACCTCTCCACTCAGCAGATAATAGATATATATTAGAATTTACCTCTCCGCTCAGCAGATAATAGATATATATTAGGGTTTACCTCACCACTCAGCAGATAATAGATATATATTAGGGTTTACCTCTCCGCTCAGCAGATTATATGTAGCGCCGGCGTCCCTGCCCTCTGCTAGGCAGGGACGCTGTTCCCCTCACCTCCCTGCTCCGTGCCCGGCGTCCTCCTCCCGCTCTGCTGGCAGCGCGCGCTCCTTCCCGGCCACTGTGCTTAGGGCGCGCGCGCTCTCCCTCCCTCTTAAAGGGGCCGCGCGCGCCGTCCTAAGGAGTCCCCGGCCAATGGCCGGAGGACTTCACCATATATAAGGCACCTCCTCCAAAATGGAGGTGCCCGAGCAATGTTGTTGCACTGTTCACTACTCTGCTTCAGCCCTCAGGTCCCGTTGCCAGTTACCTGCCAGATACCTGCCAGATTCCTGCCAGCTTGCTGTCTTATTCCTGCCTGATATTCCGCTACCTGCCTGCTAGCCTGAGGTCCGACGGTCTGCCTTACAACTCCTGTCAGTCTGTCTAAGGACCAGCTTGCCCGCTCACCTGGGAGCGCACTTCAGCTACCTGCCTGCTTGCCTGAGGTCCGACGGTCTGCCTTCCAACTCCTGTCAGTCTGTCTATGGACCAGCTTGCCCGCTCACCTGGGAGCGCACATCTGCTACCTGTCTGCTAGCCTACCTGGAGGCTCCGCCGTCACGTGCTGTGACCACCTGCCTGTCCAGTGACTCCTGTCCGCTCACCTGGGAGCGCTCATCTGCTGCCTGTCCGTTAGCCTACCTGGAGGCTCTGCCGTCACGTGCTGTGACCACCCGCTTATCCAGAGACTCTCGCCCGCTCATCTGGGAGCGCTCATCTGCCGCCTGTCTGTTGGTCTTCCTAGAGGCTCCGCCGTCACATGCTGTGACCACCCGTTTATCCAGAGACTCTCGCCTGCTCACCTGGGAGCTCAAGTCTACCATCAGCCGCCACAGGTCGTACCAACCCTTTACCCAGAGACTGCCCCGGTCACTTGCCGTGACCATCTGCCCGTTCTTCCAGAGACTGTCCCGGTCACTTGCCGTGACCATCTGCCCGTTCACCCAGAGACTGCCCCAGTCACTTGTCGTGATCTCCTGCCCGTTCTTCCAGAGACTGTCCCGGTCACCTGCTGTGACTGCCTGCCTGGTCGCCACCCGCTCCCTTACAAGGACCGCCCCCTTGTATAGTAGCTCAGAGGTTCCGCCTCCCAGACCCGTTACAGTTTGCTCGGGCCATGGAACCCGGTGGCACCCAAGCTCCCTCGCTCTCGGACCTCTGTCATGAACTGTCCCGTCAGAGGTCCCAACAGGAGTCCATCCTGGGTCACCTGCGGAATGTCAATTCTCGCCTGGACACTCTGACTGCTCCACCAGCAACCACCGCCAGTGCCATGACTCGCAACCCGGCAGCTCCGCTGCCCACCAATACCATGGTATCCTACCCCGGACCACGGCTTTCTGCACCTCCTCGCTTCGGAGGCGACTCCGCCCAGGCTCGGGGCTTCATTAATCAGTGCACCCTGCACTTTGAACTATTGTCCCACCAGTTTAACTCCGACCGGGCCAAAATTGCCTTCATCATGTCCCATCTCACCGGGGAGGCCCTGGCCTGGCTAAATCCTCTATGGGAGAGAGGAGACCCCCTGGTGTCCGACTTGCCTGCCTTCCTCACGGCTTTCCGGAAAGTCTTCGACGAACCCGGACGGAAGACCTCATCCGCATCATCTCTGCTACGCCTCCGTCAGGGAAGTCTCACCGTGGGCCAATATGCCATACGGTTCCGTACCCTTGCCTCGGAGCTGGCCTGGGATAACGACGCTCTGGTATCCGTCTTCTGGGAGGGTCTGTCCGGCCGTATTAAAGATGAACTTGCCGGTCGGGACGTTCCTACCACTCTCGATGACCTAATAACTCTTGCCACCCGGATTGACCTACGGTTCCAGGAGCGTGCCAAAGAGGTCACCCGTGAGAGGAGGTTTCCACGTCTAGCTCCTACTTTTCAGAAACCCGTCACTCCCTCCGTCTCTCCCCAGGTACACTCTCCTGAGCCTATGCAGGTCGACCAGACCAAGATGGTCAAAACCCGTCAGGACTTACGCCGTGCCGAGGGGAGCTGCTTCTACTGTGGCAGTAAGGAGCACCGGATCCGTGCCTGCCCAGAGAGGTCGGGAAACACCTGTGTCTAGGTTCGCTCAGAGAGGTCGACCTAGACAAGAATAAATCCTCTCCATCTCTGCTGCTGTCAGTTTCAATCGTCTGCGGGGAGAACCGTTATTTCGAACTAGCCCAACTGGACTCTGGAGCAGCCGGGAATCTTATTTCACAGTCCCTGGTAGAGAAATACCGCATCCCCACCAAACCTCTGGCTGTACCCTTGTCTGTTGCTGCCGTGGATGGGGGTATCTTACCACGCCCCATCCAACTCATCACCGAATCCATTACTCTGCAGGTGGGAATGCTGCATTCTGAGAGTATCTCCTTTCATGTTCTGCCTGGACTCTCTCACGCCCTCCTGCTAGGTCTACCTTGGCTCCAGAGACATGCACCCGTGCTTGACTGGCAGACCGGAGAAGTCCTTCGCTGGGGACAGGACTGCCATAAGACCTGTCTGGTTTCCGTCCATCCCGTCCGTCCTTCTCCTACCCCAGCTAATCTACCTGGACTTCCGATTCCTTATTGCTCTTATGCTGATGTCTTTAATAAAAAGGAAGCAGAGACACTACCCCCTCATAGACCATACGACTGCCCTATCGACTTGTTACCTGGTACTACTCCTCCCCGTGGGCGTATTTATCCATTATCCGCTGCTGAGACCCGGTCGATGTCCGAATATATTGAGGAGAATCTAGCCAGGGGATTCATCCGGAAATCTACCTCCCCGGCGGGAGCAGGCTTCTTCTTTGTAAAAAAGAAGGACGGCTCTCTCCGTCCCTGTATAGACTATAGAGGCCTTAACCAGATCACGGTGAAGAATAAGTACCCCCTTCCGCTCATTCCGGAGTTATTTGATCGTCTGAGAGGGGCTAGAATCTTCACCAAACTGGACCTCCGTGGGGCGTACAACCTGGTTCGTATCCGTCAGGGGGATGAATGGAAGACGGCATTCAACACCCGGGACGGCCACTATGAATATCTGGTAATGCCCTTTGGTCTCTGTAACGCTCCTGCCGTCTTTCAAGAGTTGGTCAATGACATCTTCCGGGACCTTCTCTACTCCTGCGTAGTGGTGTACCTGGACGACATCTTGGTCTTCTCTCCGGATCTCCAGACTCACCGGAGGGACGTTCGTCAGGTCCTGCTCAGGCTCAGGCAGAATCACCTCTTCGCTAAATACGAGAAGTGCCTCTTTGAGCAGACCTCGCTTCCGTTTTTGGGCTACATTATTTCTCAGACCGGCCTACGAATGGATCCAGAGAAACTGTCTGCCATCGAGAAATGGCCTCGACCGGAGGGGTTGAAGGCCATTCAGCGGTTCCTGGGCTTCGCCAACTACTACCGCCTCTTCATACCACACTTCTCTTCCCGGACTGCCCCAATTTCCGCGCTCACCCGTAAGGGTACTAATCCCAAAAAGTGGCCGCCCGAAGCAGAGGAGGCCTTTCTTTCCTTAAAACAGGCCTTCTCTTCCGCCCCGGTGCTGCATCGCCCGGACGGCAACAAGCAGTTCTTCCTGGAAGTTGACGCCTCCTCCTCTGGAGCCGGAGCGGTACTTACTCAAAAATCATCTTCCGGGAGGATGGTAACTTGCGGCTTCTTCTCTAAACTCTTCTCCTCCTCAGAGCGCAATTATTCCATAGGAGACCGAGAGTTATTGGCCATCAAACTGGCATTGGAGGAGTGGCGTTACCTGCTCGAGGGGGCTCTTCACCCGGTAATAATTTACACTGACCACAAGAACTTGGCTTACCTCCAGCATGCCCAGAGACTTAACCCGCGCCAAGCCCGGTGGTCCTTGTTTTTTGCTTGCTTTGATTTTGTTCTTCATTTTCGCCCGGCTGACAAAAACGTCAAGGCGGACGCCTTGTCTCGATCCTTTCTGGTGTCTGATCTCGAGGAAGATCCGAAACACATCATCGATCCCGCCAGAGTAATGCAGGTGGCTCCCGTGAGTCTAAATCGTCTCCCTCCCGGAAAGACGTGCGTATCAGTACCTGATCGGGAGAAGATCCTTCACTGGGGTCACTCGTCTAAACTAGCTGGCCATGCCGGTCAGAAAAAGACCCTCCAGCTTATTACCCGGCACTACTGGTGGCCTACCCTGCACAAGGACGTAATAGACTTTGTTTCTGCCTGTGTGTCCTGCGCCCGCAACAAGGTTCCGAGACATCTGCCAGCCGGTCGCCTCCTTCCGCTCCCAGTACCTGCTGCCCCCTGGCAGCATATAGCAATGGACTTTATAACAGACCTCCCAGTCTCTACCATTCTATGATTCTATGGACGTCTTCAAACAGAGGCTGGACAGACATCTGTCTGAGATGATGTAGTGAATCCTGCTTTGAGCAGGGGGTTGGACCAGATGACCCAGGAGGTCCCTTCCAACTCTACCATTCTATGATTCTATGGTTGTACGGTCATTTGGGTGGTCGCTGACCGCTTCTCCAAGATGGCTCATTTCGTTCCCCTGCCAGGCCTCCCGTCTGCACCCGAGCTAGCTAAAGACTTTATTCATCACATCTTTCGTCTTCATGGCCTGCCCCTCCACATCGTGTCGGATCGTGGGGTACAGTTCACCTCACGCTTCTGGAGAGCCACTTGTAAACTGCTAGATGTCACCCTGGACTTCTCTTCCGCTTACCACCCACAGTCCAATGGTCAAGTGGAGCGGATCAATCAGAACCTGACCAGTTACCTCCGGCACTTCGTTAATGCCCATCATTCTGACTGGGTGGATCTCCTACCATGGGCCGAGTTCTCTTATAACAATCACGAGAGCGAATCCTCCTCTAAATCCCCGTTTTTTGTAGTCTTCGGTCAGCATCCTCGGATTCCTTTTCCTGTCTCCACCTCTGTGGACAACCCGGCTGCGGAATCTCTCGTTAGCAAATTTTCCTCCATTTGGGAGAGTACCTGATCCGCACTCCTTCAGTCGTCCGAACGGATGAAAAGACACGCTGACAAAAAACGCCTGGATCCTCCACAATTTCGTCCCGGAGATAAAGTCTGGCTCTCATCTAAATATGTCCGACTCAAGATACCTTCTTACAAGTTAGGGCCTCGGTTCATCGGCCCCCTGGAGGTCATCAGTCAGATCAACCCGGTGGCCTATAAATTGAAACTCCCGGCCAACTTACGGATCCCTAACTCCTTCCATGTATCTCTCCTCAAACCTGTGGTACTTAACTCTTTTTCCAAGTCTACAGGTACGCCTCCTGCTCCAGTTTCTGCTGAGGACGAGTTTGAGGTAGAGAACATTCTTGCCACCAAAAGGGTAAGAGGAAAGACCTTTTTTCTAGTAGATTGGAAGGGGTTTGGTCCTGAGGAGAGAACGTGGGAGCCCCGGGAGAACATCCATGCCCCTCTTATCCTTGCTAAATTTCTGTCTGGCCTAAAAAAGGGGGGGCCTAAAGGGGGGGGTACTGTAGCGCCGGCGTCCCTGCCCTCTGCTAGGCAGGGACGCTGTTCCCCTCACCTCCCTGCTCCGTGCCCGGCGTCCTCCTCCCGCTCTGCTGGCAGCGCGCGCTCCTTCCCGGCCACTGTGCTTAGGGCGCGCGCGCGCGCTCTCCCTCCCTCTTAAAGGGGCCGCGCGCGCCGTCCTAAGGAGTACCCGGCCAATGGCCGGAGGACTTCACCATATATAAGGCACCTCCTCCAAAATGGAGGTGCCCGAGCAATGTTGTTGCACTGTTCACTACTCTGCTTCAGCCCTCAGGTCCCGTTGCCAGTTACCTGCCAGATACCTGCCAGATTCCTGCCAGCTTGCTGTCTTATTCCTGCCTGATATTCCGCTACCTGCCTGCTAGCCTGAGGTCCGACGGTCTGCCTTACAACTCCTGTCAGTCTGTCTAAGGACCAGCTTGCCCGCTCACCTGGGAGCGCACTTCAGCTACCTGCCTGCTTGCCTGAGGTCCGACGGTCTGCCTTCCAACTCCTGTCAGTCTGTCTATGGACCAGCTTGCCCGCTCACCTGGGAGGGCACATCTGCTACCTGTCTGCTAGCCTACCTGGAGGCTCCGCCGTCACGTGCTGTGACCACCTGCCTGTCCAGTGACTCCTGTCCGCTCACCTGGGAGCGCTCATCTGCTGCCTGTCCGTTAGCCTACCTGGAGGCTCTGCCGTCACGTGCTGTGACCACCCGCTTATCCAGAGACTCTCGCCCGCTCATCTGGGAGCGCTCATCTGCCGCCTGTCTGTTGGTCTTCCTAGAGGCTCCGCCGTCACATGCTGTGACCACCCGTTTATCCAGAGACTCTCGCCTGCTTACCTGGGAGCTCAAGTCTACCATCAGCCGCCACAGGTCGTACCAACCCTTTACCCAGAGACTGCCCCGGTCACTTGCCGTGACCATCTGCCCGTTCACCCAGAGACTGCCCCGGTCACTTGCTGTGACCATCTGCCCGTTCACCCAGAGACTGCCCCGGTCACTTGTCGTGATCTCCTGCCCGTTCTTCCAGAGACTGTCCCGGTCACCTGCTGTGACTGCCTGCCTGGTCGCCACCCGCTCCCTTACAAGGACCGCCCCCTTGTATAGTAGCTCAGAGGTTCCGCCTCCCAGACCCGTTACATTATAGATATATATTAGGGTTTACCTCTCCGCTCAGCAGATAATAGATATTTATTAGGGTTTACCTCTCGGCTCAGCAGATCATAGATATATATTAGAGTTTACCTCTCCACTCAGCAGATAATAGATATATATTAGGGTTTACCTCTCCGCTCAGCAGATTATAGATATATATTAGGGTTTACCTCTCCACTCAGCAGATAATAGATATATATTGGGGTTTACCTCTCCGCTCAGCAGATTATAGATATATATTGGGGTTTACCTCTCCACTCAGCAGATTATAGATATATATTAGGGTTTACCTCTCCGCTCAGCAGATTATAGATATATATTAGGGTTTACCTCTCCACTCAGCAGATCATAGAAATATAGAAGAGTTTACCTCTCCACTCAGCAGATTATAGATATATATTAGGGTTTACCTCTCCGCTCAGCAGATTATAGATATATATTGGGGTTTACCTCTCCGCTCAGCAGATTATAGATATATATTAGGGTTTACCTCTCGGCTCAGCAGATAATAGATATATATTAGGGTTTACCTCTCCGTTCAGCAGATAATAGATATATATTGGGGTTTACCTCTCCGCTCAGCAGATTATAGATATATATTGGGGTTTACCTCTCCGCTCAGCAGATAATAGATATATATTAGGGTTTACCTCTCCGCTCAGCAGATAATAGATATATATTAGAGTTTACCTCTCCACTCAGCAGATAATAGATATATAGAAGAGTTTACCTCTCCACTCAGCAGATAATAGATATATAGAAGAGTTTACCTCTCCACTCAGCAGATAATAGAAATATAGAAGAGTTTACCTCTCCACTCAGCAGATAATAGATATATAGAAGAGTTTACCTCTCCACTCAGCAGATAATAGATATATAGAAGAGTTTACCTCTCCACTCAGCAGATAATAGAAATATAGAAGAGTTTACCTCTCCACTCAGCAGATAATAGAAATATAGAAGAGTTTACCTCTCCGCTCAGCAGATAATAGATATATATTGGGGTTTACCTCTCCGCTCAGCAGATTATAGATATATATTAGGGTTTACCTCTCCATTCAGCAGATAATAGATATATAGAAGAGTTTACCTCTCCGTTCAGCAGATAATAACAGAAATAAAGAAGAGTTTACCTCTCCACTCAGCAGATAATAGAAATAAAGAAGAGTTTACCTCTCCACTCAGCAGATAATAGAAATACAGAAGAGTTTACCTCTCCACTCAGCAGATAATAGATATATAGAAGAGTTTACCTCTCCACTGAGCAGATAATAGAAATATAGAAGAGTTTACCTCTCCACTCAGCAGATAATAGAAATATAGAAGAGTTTACCTCTCCACTCAGCAGATTATAGATATATATTGGGGTTTACCTCTCCGCTCAGCAGATAATAGATATATATTAGGGTTTACCTCTCCGCTCAGCAGATAATAGATATATATTAGAGTTTACCTCTCCACTCAGCAGATAATAGATATATAGAAGAGTTTACCTCTCCACTCAGCAGATAATAGATATATAGAAGAGTTTACCTCTCCACTCAGCAGATAATAGAAATATAGAAGAGTTTACCTCTCCACTCAGCAGATAATAGATATATAGAAGAGTTTACCTCTCCACTCAGCAGATAATAGATATATAGAAGAGTTTACCTCTCCACTCAGCAGATAATAGAAATATAGAAGAGTTTACCTCTCCACTCAGCAGATAATAGAAATATAGAAGAGTTTACCTCTCCACTCAGCAGATAATAGAAATATAGAAGAGTTTACCTCTCCACTCAGCAGATAATAGAACTATAGAAGAGTTTACCTCTCCGCTCAGCAGATTATAGATATATATTAGGGTTTACCTCTCCGCTCAGCAGATTATAGATATATATTGGGGTTTACCTCTCCGCTCAGCAGATTATAGATATATATTGGGGTTTACCTCTCCGCTCAGCAGATTATAGACATATATTGGGGTTTACCTCTCCGCTCAGCAGATTATAGATATATATTAGGGTTTACCTCTCCGTTCAGCAGATAATAGATATATATTGGGGTTTACCTCTCCACTCAGCAGATCATAGATATATATTAGGGTTTACCTCTCCGCTCAGCAGATCATAGATATATATTAGGGTTTACCTCTCCGCTCAGCAGATCATAGATATATATTAGGGTTTACCTCTCCGCTCAGCAGATTATAGATATATTTTAGGGTTTACCTCTCCACTCAGCAGATAATAGATATATATTGGGGTTTACCTCTCCGCTCAGCAGATAATAGATATATATTAGGGTTTACCTCTCCGCTCAGCAGATTATAGATATATATTAGGGTTTACCTCTCCACTCAGCAGATAATAGATATATATTGGGGTTTACCTCTCCGCTCAGCAGATAATAGATATATATTAGGGTTTACCTCTCCACTCAGCAGATTATAGATATATATTAGGGTTTATCTCTCCACTCAGCAGATAATAGATATATATTGGGGTTTACCTCACCACTCAGCAGATTATAGATATATATTAGGGTTTACCTCTCCGCTCAGCAGATTATAGATATATATTAGGGTTTACCTCTCCACTCAGCAGATAATAGATATATATTGGGGTTTACCTCTCCGCTCAGCAGATAATAGATATATATTAGGGTTTACCTCTCCGCTCAGCAGATTATAGATATATATTAGGGTTTACCTCTCCGCTCAGCAGATAATAGATATATAGAAGAGTTTACCTCTCCACTCAGCAGATAATAGATATATATTAGGGTTTACCTCTCCGCTCAGCAGATTATAGATATATATTAGGGTTTACCTCTCCACTCAGCAGATCATAGATATATATTAGGGTTTACCTCTCCACTCAGCAGATAATAGATATATATTAGGGTTTACCTCTCCGCTCAGCAGATTATAGATATATATTAGGGTTTACCTCTCCGCTCAGCAGATTATAGATATATATTAGGGTTTACCTCTCCGCTCAGCAGATTATAGATATATATTAGGGTTTACCTCTCCGCTCAGCAGATTATAGATATATATTAGGGTTTACCTCTCCACTCAGCAGATAATAGATATATATTGGGGTTTACCTCTCCACTCAGCAGATTATAGATATATATTAGGGTTTATCTCTCCACTCAGCAGATAATAGATATATATTGGGGTTTACCTCTCCGCTCAGCAGATTATAGATATATATTAGGGTTTACCTCTCCACTCAGCAGATAATAGATATATATTAGGGTTTACCTCTCCGCTCAGCAGATCATAGATATATATTGGGGTTTACCTCTCCGCTCAGCAGATTATAGATATATATTAGGGTTTACCTCTCCGCTCAGCAGATTATAGATATATATTAGGGTTTACCTCTCCACTCAGCAGATTATAGATATATATTAGGGTTTATCTCTCCACTCAGCAGATAATAGATATATATTGGGGTTTACCTCTCCGCTCAGCAGATTATAGATATATATTAGGGTTTACCTCTCCACTCAGCAGATAATAGATATATATTAGGGTTTACCTCTCCGCTCAGCAGATCATAGATATATATTGGGGTTTACCTCTCCGCTCAGCAGATTATAGATATATATTAGGGTTTACCTCTCCGCTCAGCAGATTATAGATATATATTAGGGTTTACCTCTCGGCTCAGCAGATTATAGATATATATTAGGGTTTACCTCTCCACTCAGCAGATAATAGATATACATTAGGCTTTAGCTCTCCGCTCAGCAGATAATAGATATATATTGGGGTTTACCTCTCGGCTCAGCAGATTATAGATATATATTAGGGTTTACCTCTCCGCTCAGCAGATCATAGATATATATTGGGGTTTACCTCTCCGCTCAGCAGATTATAGATATATATTAGGGTTTACCTCTCCGCTCAGCAGATTATAGATATATATTAGGGTTTACCTCTCGGCTCAGCAGATTATAGATATATATTAGGGTTTACCTCTCCACTCAGCAGATAATAGATATACATTAGGCTTTAGCTCTCCGCTCAGCAGATAATAGATATATATTGGGGTTTACCTCTCGGCTCAGCAGATTATAGATATATATTGGGGTTTACCTCTCCGCTCAGCAGATTATAGATATATATTAGAGTTTACCTCTCCGCTCAGCAGATTATATTTATATATTAGGGTTTACCTCTCCGCTCAGCAGATTATAGATATATATTAGGGTTTACTTCTCGGCTCAGCAGATTATAGATATATATTAGGGTTTACCTCTCCACTCAGCAGATAATAGATATATATTAGGGTTTACCTCTCCGCTCAGCAGATTATAGATATACATTAGGCTTTAGCTCTCCGCTCAGCAGATAATAGATATATATTAGGGTTTACCTCTCGGCTCAGCAGATTATAGATATATATTAGGGTTTACCTCTCCGCTCAGCAGATTATAGATATATATTAGGGTTTACCTCTCCGCTCAGCAGATTATAGATATATATTAGGGTTTACCTCTCGGCTCAGCAGATTATAGATATATATTAGGGTTTACCTCTCGGCTCAGCAGATTATAGATATATATTAGGGTTTACCTCTCGGCTCAGCAGATTATAGATATATATTAGGGTTTACCTCTCGGCTCAGCAGATTATAGATATATATTAGGGTTTACCTCTCGGCTCAGCAGATTATAGATATATATTAGGGTTTACCTCTCCGCTCAGCAGATTATAGATATATATTAGAGTTTACCTCTCCGCTCAGCAGATAATAGATATATATTAGGGTTTACCTCTCCGCTCAGCAGATAATAGATATATATTAGGCTTTACCTCTCCGCTCAGCAGATTATAGATATATATTAGAGTTTACCTCTCCGCTCAGCAGATAATAGATATATATTAGGGTTTACCTCTCCGCTCAGCAGATTATAGATATATATTAGGGTTTACCTCTCGGCTCAGCAGATTATAGATATATATTAGGGTTTACCTCTCCGCTCAGCAGATTATAGATATATATTAGGGTTTACCTCTCCGCTCAGCAGATTATAGATATATATTAGGGTTTACCTCTCCGCTCAGCAGATTATAGATATATATTAGGGTTTACCTCTCGGCTCAGCAGATTATAGATATATATTAGGGTTTACCTCTCCGCTCAGCAGATTATAGATATATATTAGAGTTTACCTCTCCGCTCAGCAGATAATAGATATATATTAGAGTTTACCTCTCCGCTCAGCAGATAATAGATATATATTAGGGTTTACCTCTCGGCTCAGCAGATTATAGATATATATTAGGGTTTACCTCTCCGCTCAGCAGATTATAGATATATATTAGGGTTTACCTCTCCACTCAGCAGATTATAGATATATATTATGGTTTACCTCTCCGCTCAGCAGATTATAGATATATATTAGAGTTTACCTCTCCACTCAGCAGATTATAGATATATATTGGGGTTTACCTCTCCACTCAGCAGATTATAGATATATATTGGGGTTTACCTCTCCGCTCAGCAGATAATAGATATATATTAGGGTTTACCTCTCGGCTCAGCAGATTATAGATATATATTAGAGTTTACCTCTCCACTCAGCAGATTATAGATATATATTAGGGTTTACCTCTCCGCTCAGCAGATTATAGATATATATTAGGGTTTACCTCTCCACTCAGCAGATTATAGATATATATTGGGGTTTACCTCTCCGCTCAGCAGATAATAGATATATATTAGGGTTTACCTCTCGGCTCAGCAGATTATAGATATATATTGGGGTTTACCTCTCCGCTCAGCAGGGAGATGATCTCCAGGGCGCACTGGATGATTCTTCGGGACGTCTCGGCCTCCATCCTCGGACGTCGCTCAGGAGACAGAAGCTGTTGGATGATATTGAAGGATGGAGACCTGGAGGCTTCTGTATATCAGTGGCTGACACCAGAGACAATAACCTGCAGCTGCTGCACTATAGGAGATGAAGGACCTGTGAAGCTGTCATAACCATGTGACCAGGAGGGGCGGAGCTCAGCAGAGAAGTGCTGGTGAAGGACCTGTGATGACTTCACGATCATGTGACCAGGAGGGGCGGAGCTTAGCAGGCAATTCATAAGGAAGGACCTGTGATTACTGATGAGTGAGCATGCTCACTGAGTACTCCAGATGCTCGGGTCCCCTCCCTGCATGTTTGGTGGTCTTTAGAGCGCCAATGAACATGCAGGGATTGCCTGCCACTCATTGTCATGCCGCAGCCATGTTGGTTGTGGCATTACAGTGATTGGCTGGCCGCACAGCATCATCAGGTCTATATCAGACCTGGCGCCTCCATGCTCGGCACAGTCACTCCGGATCAGACAGTGTAGGGAGAGCTGCTGCTGCGTCAGGGAGAGATTTGCTTGTGTATTAGGTAGTGTAGGGAGAAATACCGTACATTACACATATCCATCTTAACAAACAGTCCTTCTGAGGACTAATCCATCTGCAGAGATATCAGGCAGGCAGTGTATATAGGCAGGCAGGCAGGGTATATAGGCAGGCAGGCAGGGTATACAGCAGACTGCAGTGCATATAGCACAAGAGGCTCCATTCCAGTTCTGCCTTCTCTGCTGTTAGACATTTCTAGACATAGGCCCAGGTCTCAGGGGCCAGGAATACTTTTTTTTGGATCTTAATCCTCATTATTTGCTTAAAAGCAATCCAGAGAACACCGTTTTTCTGCGCCATTTGCTTGTTGGCACTGCAGAATACAGCCAGGTCCTTTCCATATTACAGCGCTAGAAATCCAGCTATTTAAAACTATGTTTTCTCCATCACATGGATCACATATAAGTTCGCTCCAAATTCAGCCATTTGTAGTGAGCATGGAAGATATTATCCTCCATTTAAAATGGGCAAGGGACGGGGAATTGGAAGTGATGGTAATGGTGCATGCAGAGGCCCAGGACAAGGCCGTGGGCAAGCCGAAATTGTGCCACAACAAACACCCACATCTTCTCGCTCGACCTTCCTGTCCCAATTCCTAGGGGACCGCAGCACACCACTATTGAATCCAGAGCAGTGTGAAAAGGTTATTGGTTGGATAGCGGATAATGCTTCCAGTCACTTACCACTACCACCACCCTGTCTTCCACATGGTCAAGTCTCAGTAGCCGTGAGTCTGGACCGCATATTCCTCACTCTGATCCTCCTTCCTCCCACCATGCCGACTACCCAAAGACAACTGATCCCACACTTGGACACTCTGAAGAGCTGTTCACTTTTCCATTTATAGATTCGGGCCTCTCGCCCGGTCCACTTGAAGCGGGGCAAAAGGAGAACGCGTGTAGCAATGCCCAAATATTTGAGCAGCCACGGTCACACGAAGGCGACGGTGGGAAAGTGTCACAAGAGGTGGACGATGATGAGACCCAATTGCCAGAAAGTCAGGAGGAGGACCAGGGTGCGGAAGTGGAAGACGAGGTGGTGGATGATATAGTAACTGACCCAACCTGGCAGGAGAACATGCAGAGCGAGGAGAGCAGCACACAGGGGAAGGGAGGCAGAGCACCCTAGCAGGCAGGAAGAAGCAGTGTGGTGGCCGCAGACACAAGGCGGTAAAGCGCTCCCCGTAACACCAACACGAAGGAAGTTGCCAGTACAACTGTTAGGTCTTCCCGAGTCTGGTTGTTTTTTTTAAAGACTCTGCCGATAACCCCAAAAAGGCCATTTGCACCACCTGCCAGGCCAGCATCAGCAGGGGTGGCAAAACTAGCAGCCTGACCACCACCAGCATGATCAGGCACATGGCAGCAAAGCACCTGACTAACTGGGCCGAACCCCAGGGTCCAGGAACAGTGTCTGCAGGTGACACCACTGCTTCTTCCGCTGTTGTGCGTGCACGCCAATCCCCTATCCATGGTGCATGTGAAGATGCCTCCTGCCCTGCACCTGTCATTGCACACTCTCAACTAGCACCATCAGGAAGCACGTCCTTGGCCCAGTGCAGAATTCAGTTGTCTCTACCCCAGTCCTTGGAACACAAGTGCAAATACGCAGCCAACGCCCCACAGGCAACACTACTAAATTCACACATTTTGCGAATGCTTGCGCTCAAAATATTGCCTTTTAGGCTCGTTGAGACGGAAGCTGATGGCGGCAGCCATCCCTCGGTACTTGGTCCTCAGCTGCCACTATTTCTCCCAGTGTGCTGTCCCCGCATTACACAAGCACATGTCCCACAACATTAGCCGTTCCCTTAACAACGCAGTTACTGTGGAAGTCCACCTAACCACGGACATGTGGACAAGTGCTTGTGGCCAGGGATGGTACATCTCACTAACGGTACAGTGGATTAATATAGTGGAAATCAGGACCCAGTCGGACCTTGGAACGGAACACATCCTCCCGACGCCGAGGATTGCAGGCCCTAGGTCAATCAGGGTTGCCCCCACATTCTACAGCTCCTGCTCCTCCTTCTCCTCTTCAGCCTCCAACTCCGAAATGACCACATCAGTCACAAGCTGGAAACACTGCAGCACTGCCTCGGCCAAGCGGCAACAGGCTGTGCTGAAGCTAATATGCGTTGGTGACAAACCGCACAACGCTGAAGAGTTGTGGACCTCTCTGAAAGAGAAGGCAGATCTGTGGCTGACACCGCTGACCCTACAGCCAGGCATGGTCGTGTGTGACAATGGCCGGAACCTGGTGGCTGCTCTGAAGTGAGGCAAGCTCACACACGTACCATGCCTGGCCCATGTGCTTAACCACGCAGTTCAGCGGTTTCTCAAAATCTATCCAGATCTTCTTGTCAAAGTATGCCGCATGTGTGCCCATTTTAGAAAGTCAGCTACAGCTTACGCCGCTCTTGCCGTGTTTTAGCAGCGTTTGCAGCTTCCAGTTCACCGACTGGTGTGTGATGTCCCCACACATTGGAACTCTACATTGCAGATGTTGGGAAAGATTTGTGAGCAGAAGAGGGCAGTTGTTGACTACCAGCATCAACACAGCCATCGGTATTCAGGTCAGACTACAATAAGACCTCAGGAGTGGACATGGATGTCAGAAATCTGTGCCATCCTCCAAAACTTTGAGGACTCCACTAAGATGGTGAGTGGCGATGACGCCTGTTACGCTCGCGCCCGGACTGACTAGCGTGATTAGTGATCCCACTGTACCATGAACCGAGGAGGAGTGCCTGGAGGGGCGTAACTAAGTATCAACCCGATCCAACCAAGGTCGCACGGCGACTTAGTCGACTCCGTGGACCAAGGAGGAACCGAGCAGAGGGACCAGGTGCGACTCCAGGTCAGACCCCGGTCAGTTGTTGACCCACACCGGGGAATGCAGGAACAGGCAGGTTAGACTGGCATACAGGCAGGTGGGTATTGGCAAGTACGGCTGGTATGCAGGCAGGTGGGTACTGGCAAGTACGGCTGGTATACAGACAGGTGGGCACTGGCAAGCACGGCTGGAATACAGACAGGTGGGCACTGGCAAGCACGGCTGGTATACAGACAGGGAGATACTGGCAAGCACGGCTGGAGTGCAGACAGGGAGGTACTAGCAGGTTGGATCGCATGCTAGATAGGGTCCAGTACAGACTGGGAGACAGGTACAGACCCGCAGATGCGGTAGACAAGCAGAGTAAAGCGAAACCGCCAAAGCGGAGGACAAGGCAGAGCAGAGAGGAACTGCTGGTGCGGTGAGCAAGCAGAGCGGAGCAAAAACCGCAGGTGCGGTGGGCAAGACAGAGTAGAGCAGAACCGCCGGAGCGGTGGACAAGGCAGAGCAGAGAGAAACCACAGGTGCGGTGGACAAGGCAGAGCAGAGCGAAACCGCAGGTGCGGTGGACAGGGCAGAGCAGGGAGAAACCGCCAGAGCGGTGGGTAAGGCAGAGCAGAGGGAAGCCGCCGGAGCGGTGGGCAAGTCAGAGCAGAGAGAAACCGCCGGAGCGGTGGGCAAGCAGAGCCCAACAGAGCTGAAGGTGCAGGCAGAGAGGACAGGGCTCTGTTTACATGGAACAGACTGGAAAATACAGGAGGATGGCTAGAACACAGGAGGAAGACACGGAGGAAGGGAAAAGGGACAAGCAGAACCAGATACACACAAGGTACTTCCTATGAAGTAGCGAGTGGACACAAAACTCACAAACAGAAGTACAGAGACAACGAGTTGGAGTTAGGTGCAGGTTCAGATACTGCAGGAAAAGGGAAGGTACGGACATAGAGACAAACAGGTAACAGGCTAGGGTACAGTTCAGACAGGAACTGCTACTGCAATGATATACAAGAACGAGCCTGGGTATACAGCCCCCAGAGTGGCGGAACAGACTAGAAGTCAGAGATAACAGGCCTGGGTATACAGCCCCCAGAGATGGCGGAAACGGACAAGAAGTCACAGAAAACAGGTCTGGGTATGCAGCCCCCAGAGTGGCGGAAACAGACTAGAAGTCAGAGATAACAGGCCTGGGTGTACAGCCCCCAGAGTGGCAGAAACAGACTAGAAACAGGACAGGACCTGGCAATTCAGCAGCAAAGACTAACTGAGTGAAGGTGTTGCTCAGGCACCTCCTTCTGGGTGGAGGGGGTTTAAATATCCAGTGACTCGCAGCAATAGGCTGGAGACACATTAGTGGTGTGCCCACAGCAGCTATAAGAATCAGGAAGTAACTGGGCCGCCACCCTAAGCAGTCAGTCAAGAGTCATGCACACAGCATAAACTGGAGCAAGGTTTGTAGGCTGGACTGACAGGTAAGATTGCGGTCTTGCATAGTGGGAGGTGGTGCACTATGCAAGCATGCCGCCAGGGATGTTACAACGCCATAATTAGCGTCACCATTCCACTTCTCTGTTTTCTGAAACGCTCTCTGCTAAAATTGATATTTATTTAAATTTATTGATATGGTGATCACTGCAAATGAGCATACTTCTTTGTCTCGTCACTGCCTCGTTCTTGTGTGGCATGTGGATCCCATTGATTAGATGGTGCCCTCCGCATGTGTGGTCTATATTTCACAATTCACACAGAAAGACACACTAGATCAATTCCACTATTGGGAAACTGTGTGTGTGTGTGTGTGTGTGTGTGTGTGTGTGTGTGTGTGTGTGTGGGGGTTAAAAGAAAAAAAGGATCCGTGCAGTCCAATATGCTAAAATGCCTTGTCTTTATTCCATCACATTAAATACTAGAGCCCTTAGTCACAGAATGTGTTACCACAGATTACAACACCATTAGATGTATTACATATAATACACGTCACAGCCCGAGTAGTGTCTGATGAACCGCAGATGACGGGACGCAGGCTCGAATGTAGAAGCATTTACCATCATGTCTTCAACTCATCTTCAATCTATCAGTAGAAATAGATAGAAGAGAAACATTGAACAGATTACCGCCATAGAATATCACACTGCACACAAGTATATGCAGGCGCCATCACTGTGAATGAACGAGAAATGATGAAGGAAAATCCTTTAAGTCTGAAAACAGAATGAAACAGGAAGAAGTGCAAAGAATGAAGATAAAGAATCAAATTTCCTCACATTGTCTGAATCGTTTATCAGCCGAAGGTCCAGACATGAAGATGTGTCAGACACAGAGACCAATAATATCCACAAATGGAAGAATATTCTGATTACATAGCGAACATCAAGGCGAACATAAGGATAATATCCCGACAGACACAAACTGAATAACGTGCAGGGGATCACAGGCAAGAATAGGGGTAATCATGGGAGACAATCACTAGACCAGAGACAAAGCAAGCAGGAGTCACCGTAACCTGTCGAGACACATTCAGACAACGCATCGCGCTCAAGAGCCATCTCCACAATCCCAAACATAGAACCTGAGACCACCTAATTCACTCATAAGGAGCAGACATGAGGGTGAATATAGAAGGATAATGTCCTGAGAAAATCAAGACAAAACGTCTGGAAAAGATTCACGATCATCAAAGAAAGGATAAAGTGCAAAAGTAACAGAGGAAATGTCATCATTACGGATGGATTCCTGGATGGATACAGAACAGACCGCACGGAGCAGGACGCATGGAGCAGACCGCACGGAGCAGGACGCATGGAGCAGACCGCACGGAGCAGGACGCGCGGAGCAGACCGCACGGAGCAGGACGCATGGAGCAGACCGCACGGAGCAGGACGCGCGGAGCAGACCGCACGGAGCAGGACGCGTGGAGCAGACCGCACGGAGCAGGACGCGCGGAGCAGACCGCACAGAGCAGGACGCGCGGAGCAGACCGCACGGAGCAGGACGCGCGGAGCACACCGCACGGAGCAGGACGCATGGAGCAGACCGCACGGAGCAGGACGCGCGGAGCAGACCGCACGGAGCAGGACGCGTGGAGCAGACCGCACGGAGCAGGACGCGCGGAGCACACCGCACGGAGCAGGACGCATGGAGCAGACCGCACGGAGCAGGACGCGCGGAGCAGACCGCACGGAGCAGGACGCATGGAGCAGACCGCACGGAGCAGGACGCATGGAGCAGACCGCACGGAGCAGGACGCATGGAGCAGACCGCACGGAGCAGGACGCATGGAGCAGACCGTACGGAGCAGGACGCATGGAGCAGACCGCACGGGGCAGGACGCGCGGAGCAGGACGCGCGGAGCAGGATGCGCGGAGCAGGATGCACGGAGCAGAAAGCACAGAGCAGAAAGCACAGAGCAGGACGCACAGAGCAGGACACACGGAGCAGGACACACGGAGCAGGACGCACGGAGCAGGATGCACGGAGCAGAAAGCACAGAGCAAAACGCACGGAGCAGGACACACGGAGCAGGACACACGGAGCAGGACACACGCAGCAGGACGCACGCAGCAGAACGCACGCAGCAGGACGGACGGAGCAGAACGCACAGAGCAGAACGCACGTAGCAGGACCCATGGAGCAGACCGCACGGAGCAGGACGCGTGGAGCAGGACGCGCGGAGCAGGACGCACGGAGCAGGACTCACGGAGCAGGACTCACGGAGCAGGACTCACGGAGCAGGACACACGCAGCAGGACGTACGCAGCAGAACGCACGCAGCAGAAGGCACAGAGCAGGACGCACGGAGCAGGACGCACGGAGCAGGACGCACGAAGCAGGACGCACAGAGCAGGACGCACAGAGCAGGACGCATGAAGCAGAACGCACAGAGCAGGACACACGCAGCAGAACACATGCAGCAGGACGCACAGAGCAGGACTCACGCAACAGGACACACAGAGCAGGACGCACGAAGCAGAAGGCACGGAGCAGGACGCACGGAGCAGGACGCACGGAGCAGAACACACGGAGCAGAACACACGGAGCAGAACACACAGAGCAGGACGCACAGAGCAGAACGCACAGAGCAAAACGCACAGAGCAAAACGCACAGAGCAGGACGCACGGAGCAGAACGCACGGAGCAGGACGCACGGAGCAGGACGCACGGAGCAGGACACACGGAGCAGGACGCACGGAGCAGAAGGAACAGAACAAAACGCACGGAGCAGGACGCACAGAGCAGAACGCACGGAGCAGGATGCACGGAGCAGGATGCATGGAGCAGGATGCACGGAGCAAAACGCACAGAGCAGCACGCACGGAGCAGGATGCACGGAGAAGAAAGCACAGAGCAAAACTCAGGGAGCTGGACGCACGGAGCAGGACGCACGGAGCAAAACGCACAGAGCAGCATGCACGCAGTAGGACGCGCGGAGCAGAATGTATGCAGCAGTATGCACGGAGCAGAACGCACGCAGCAGGATGCACGGAGCAGAACGCACGGAGCAGAACGCACGCAGCAGGATGCACGGAGCAGAACGCACAGAGCAGCGCGCAAGCAGCAGGACGCGCGGAGCAGAATGTACGCAGCAGGATGCACGGAGCAGAATGCACACAGCAGGATGCACGGAGCAGAATGCACGCAGCAGGATGCACGGAGCAGAACGCATGGAGCAGACCGCACAGAGCAGGACGCGCGGAGCAGACCGCACGGAGCAGGACGCGCGGAGCACACCGCACGGAGCAGGACGCATGGAGCAGACCGCACAGAGCAGGACGCGCGGAGCAGACCGCACGGAGCAGGACGCGTGGAGCAGACCGCACGGAGCAGGACGCGCGGAGCACACCGCACGGAGCAGGACGCATGGAGCAGACCGCACGGAGCAGGACGCGCGGAGCAGACCGCACAGAGCAGGACGCATGGAGCAGACCGCACGGAGCAGGACGCATGGAGCAGACCGCACGGAGCAGGACGCATGGAGCAGACCGTACGGAGCAGGACGCATGGAGCAGACCGCACGGAGCAGGACGCGCGGAGCAGGACGCGCGGAGCAGAAAGCACAGAGCAGAAAGCACAGAGCAGGACACACGGAGCAGGACACACGGAGCAGGATGCACGGAGCAGAAAGCACAGAGCAAAACGCACGGAGCAGGACACATGGAGCAGGACACACGGAGCAGGACACACGGAGCAGGACACACGGAGCAGGACACACGGAGCAGGACACACGCAGCAGGACGCACGCAGCAGAACGCACGCAGCAGGACGGACGGAGCAGAACGCACAGAGCAGAACGCACGTAGCAGGACCCATGGAGCAGACTGCACGGAGCAGGACGCGTGGAGCAGGACGCGCGGAGCAGGACGCACGGAGCAGGACGCACGGAGCAGGACGCACGGAGCAGGACTCACGGAGCAGGACACACGCAGCAGGACGTACGCAGCAGAACGCACGCAGCAGAAGGCACAGAGCAGGACGCACGGAGCAGGACGCACGGAGCAGGACGCACGAAGCAGGACGCACAGAGCAGGACACACGGAGCAGGACACACGCAGCAGAACACATGCAGCAGGACGCACAGAGCAGGACGCATGAAGCAGAACGCACAGAGCAGGACACACGCAGCAGGACACACGCAGCAGAACACATGCAGCAGGACGCACAGAGCAGGACTCACGCAACAGGACACACAGAGCAGGACGCACGAAGCAGAAGGCACGGAGCAGGACGCACGGAGCAGGACGCACGGAGCAGAACACACGGAGCAGAACACACAGAGCAGGACGCACAGAGCAGAACGCACAGAGCAAAACGCACAGAGCAAAACGCACAGAGCAGGACGCACGGAGCAGAACGCACGGAGCAGGACGCACGGAGCAGGACGCACGGAGCAGGACGCACGGAGCAGGACGCACGGAGCAGGACACACGGAGCAGGACGCACGGAGCAGAAGGAACAGAACAAAACGCACGGAGCAGGACGCACAGAGCAGAACGCACGGAGCAGGATGCACGGAGCAGGATGCATGGAGCAGGATGCACGGAGCAAAACGCACAGAGCAGCACGCACGGAGCAGGATGCACGGAGAAGAAAGCACAGAGCAAAACTCAGGGAGCTGGACGCACGGAGCAGGACGCACGGAGCAAAACGCACAGAGCAGCATGCACGCAGTAGGACGCGCGGAGCAGAATGTATGCAGCAGTATGCACGGAGCAGAACGCACGCAGCAGGATGCACGGAGCAGAACGCACGGAGCAGAACGCACGCAGCAGGATGCACGGAGCAGAACGCACAGAGCAGCGCGCACGCAGCAGGACGCGCGGAGCAGAATGTACGCAGCAGGATGCACGGAGCAGAATGCACACAGCAGGATGCACGGAGCAGAATGCACGCAGCAGGATGCACGGAGCAGAACGCACGGAGCAGGACTCACGGAGCATAATGGATTCATGATACAATCCTAAAAGCCTAAGAAACAAAGATAGTAACAGTATAAGAAGATCAGAAGACCTAGAGGTTACAGACTGAGCTCAAAGCAAAATGCACAGAGCAGGACGCATGGAGCAGGAGACACAGAGCAGGAAACACAGAACACGACGCACGGAGCAGGACGCACAGAGCAGGACGCATGGAGCAGACCGCACGGAGCAGGACGCGTGGAGCAGACCGCACGGAGCAGGACGCGCGGAGCAGACCGCACGGAGCAGGACGCATGGAGCAGACCGCACGGAGCAGGACGCGCGGAGCAGACCGCACGTGGCAGGACGCGCGGAGCAGACCGCACGGAGCAGGACGCATGGAGCAGACCGCACGGAGCAGGACGCATGGAGCAGACCGCACGGAGCAGGACGCATGGAGCAGACCGTACGGAGCAGGACGCATGGAGCAGACCGCACGGAGCAGGATGCACGGAGCAGGATGCACGGAGCAGAAAGCACAGAGCAAAACGCACGGAGCAGGACACACGGAGCAGGACACACGGAGCAGGACACACGGAGCAGGACACACGGAGCAGGACACACGGAGCAGGACACACGCAGCAGGACACACGCAGCAGAACGCACGCAGCAGAAGGCACAGAGCAGGACGCACGGAGCAGAACGCACAGAGCAGAACGCACGCAGCAGGACCCATGGAGCAGACCGCACGGAGCAGGACGCGTGGAGCAGGACGCGCGGAGCAGGACGCACGGAGCAGGACTCACGGAGCAGGACACACGCAGCAGGACGCACGCAGCAGAAGGCACAGAGCAGGACGCACGGAGCAGGACGCACGGAGCAGGACGCACGAAGCAGGACGCACAGAGCAAAACGCACAGAGCAGGATGCACGGAGCAGAACGCACGGAGCAGGACGTACGGAGCAGGACGCACGGAGCAGGACGCACGGAGCAGGACACACGGAGCAGGACGCACAGAGCAGAAGGAACAGAACAAAACGCACGGAGCAGGACGCACAGAGCAGAACGCACGGAGCAGGATGCACGGAGCAGGATGCATGGAGCAGGATGCACGGAGCAAAACGCACAGAGCAGCACGCACGGAGCAGGATGCACGGAGAAGAAAGCACAGAGCAAAACTCAGGGAGCTGAACGCACGGAGCAGGACGCACGGAGCAAAACGCACAGAGCAGCATGCACGCAGTAGGACGCGCGGAGCAGAATGTACGCAGCAGTATGCACGGAGCAGAATGCACGCAGCAGGATGCACGGAGCAGAACGCACGGAGCAGAACGCACGCAGCAGGATGCACGGAGCAGAACGCACAGAGCAGCGCGCACGCAGCAGGACGCGCGGAGCAGAATGTACGCAGCAGGATGCAAGGAGCAGAATGCACACAGCAGGATGCACGGAGCAGAACGCACGCAGCAGGATGCACGGAGCAGAACGCACGGAGCAGAACTCACGGAGCATAATGGATTCATGATACAATCCTAAAAGCCTGAGAAACAAAGATAGTAACAGTATAAGAAGATCAGAAGACCTAGAGGTTACAGACTGAGCTCAAAGCAAAATGCACAGAGCAGGACGCATGGAGCAGGAGACACAGAGCAGGAAACACAGAACAGGACGCACGGAGCAGGACGCACAGAGCAGGATGCATGGAGCAGGACGCAAGGAGCAGAAAGCACAGAGCAAAACGCACAGAGCAAAACGCACAGAGCAGAACGCACGGAGCAAAAAGCACGGAGCAGGACGCGCGGAGCAGACCGCACGAAGCAGAACGCACAGAGCAGGACGCACAGAGCAGGACACACTCAGCAGGACACACGCAGCAGAACGCACGGAGCAGGACGCACAGAGCAGGATGCACAGAGCAGAAAGCACAGAGCAGAAAGCACAGAGCAGGATGCACAGAGCAGAAAGCACAGAGCAAAACGCACAGAGCAGAACGCACGGAGCAAAAAGCACGGAGCAAAAAGCACGGAGCAAAATGCACGGAGCAAAATGCACGGAGCAGGACGCACGGAGCAGGACGCACGGAGCAGGACGTATGGAGCAGAATGCACGGAGCAGGACGCACGGAGCAGGACGCACGGAGCAGGACGCATGGAGCAGGACGCATGGAGCAGGACGCGCGGAACAGAACGTACGGAGCAGGACACAAGGAGCAGAATGGATTCATGATACAATCCTAAAAGCCTAAGAAACAAAGATAGTAACAGTATATGAAGATCAGAAGACCTAGAGACTACAGACTGAGCACAGAGCAGGACGCACAGAGCAGAACGCACACAGCAGGACGCACGGAGCAGGACGCACGGAGCAGGACACACGGAGCAGAACGTAAGGAGCAGTACGCACGGAGCAGGACCCACGGAGCAGAACATAGCAAAACGCACACAGCAGGAAGCACGGAGCAGGACGCATGGAGCAGGACGCACGGAGCAGAACGCAAGGAGCAGGATGCACAGAGCAGAACGCACAGAGCAGAACGCACGGAACAGAACACACAGAGCAGAAATCACAGAGCATAACGCACAGAGCAAAACGCACGGTGCTGGACGCGCAGAGCACAACGCAAGGAGCAGGACGCACAGAGCAGGACGCACGGAGCAGGACGCACAGATTAGGACGCAAGGAGCAGAAAGTACGGAGCAAAACGCATGGAGCAGGACGCACAGAGCAGGATTCACAGAGCAGGACGCACAGAGCAAAAAGCACAGAGCAGGACGCACGGAGCAGAACGCCCGAAGCAAGACGCATGGAGCAGAACGCACAGAGCAGGACGCAAGGAGCAGGATGCACAGAGCACTACGCACAGAGCAGGAAGTACGGAGCAGGAGGCACAGAGCAGAGCGCACTGAGCAGGACACACGCAGGAGGACGCACGGAGCAGAATGTACGGAGCAGGACGCACAGATTAGGACGCACGGAGCAGTATGGATTCATGATACAATCCTAAAAGCCTAAGAAACAAAGATAGTAACAGTATATGAAGATCAGAAGACCTAGAGGTTATAGACTGAGCACAGAGCAGAAAGCACAGAGCAAAACGCACGGAACAGGATGCACAGAGCAGAACGCAAGGAGCAGGGCGCACGGAGCAGAAAGCACGGAGCAGGACGCACAGAGCAGGATGCATGCTGCAGAAGACACAGCAGTACGCACGGAGCAAAACACACGGTCATAATGCACGGAGCAGAACGCACAGAGCAAAACGCACGGAGCAGAATGCACGGAGCAGAACGCACGGAGCAGGACGCACAAAGCAGGATGCACGGAACAGAACGCACGGAGCAGGATGCGCGGAGCAGGACGCACGGAGCAGGACGTACGGAGCAGTATGGATTCAAGATACAATCCTAAAAGACTAAGAAACAAAGATAGTAACAGTATATGAAGGTCAGGAGACCTAGAGGTTACAGACTGAGCACAGAGCAGAAAGCACAGAGCAGGACGCACGAAGCAGAACGCACGGAGCAGAACGCACATAGCAGAACGGACAGAGAGGGATGCACAGAGTAGAAAGCAGAAAGCACAAAGCATGACGCACAAAGGACGCATGGAGATGTATATGAAGATCAGAAGACCTAGAGGTTACAGACTGAGCACAGAGCAGAAAGCACAGAGCAGAAAGCACAGAGCAGGAGACACAGAGCAGGAGAATCAGAGCAGGACGCACAGAGTTAAAATCACAGAGCAGAAAGCACGGAGCAGGACGCACAAAGCAGGATGCACGGAGCAGGATGCGCGGAGCAGGACGCACGGAGCAGGACGTACGGAGCAGTATGGATTCAAGATACAATCCTAAAAGGCTAAGAAACAAAGATAGTAACAGTATATGAAGATCAGGAGACCTAGAGGTTAAAGACTGAGCACAGAGCAGAAAGCACAGAGCAGAACGCAAGGAGCAGGACGCACAGAGCATAACGCACAGAGCAAAACGCACGGTGCTGGACGCGCAGAGCACAACACAAGGAGCAGGACGCACAGAGCAGGACGCACGGAGCAGGACGCACAGATTAGGACGCAAGGAGTTGGATGCACGGAGCAGAAAGCACGGAGCAGGACGCACAGAGCAGGATTCACAGAGCAGGATGCACAGAGCAGAACGCATGGAGCAGGACGCATAGAGCAGAAGGCACAGAGCAGGACGCACGGAGCAGAATGCACAAAGCAGGACGCACAAAGCAAGACGCACAAAGCAGGACGCACGGAACAGAATGCACGGAGCAGGATGCGCGGAGCAGGACGCACGGAGCAGAACGCACGGAGCAGAATGGATCCATGATACAATCCTAAAAGACTAAGAAACAAAGATAGTAACAGTATATGAAGATCAGAAGACCTAGAGGTTACAGACTGAGCACAGAGCAGAAAGCACACAGCGGAACACATGGAGCAGGACGCTCGGAGCAGAACGCACAGTGCAGGACGCACTTAGCAGGACGCACAAAGTAGAATGCACGGAGCAGGACGCACGGAGCAGGACACACTGAACAGGATGCACGCAGCAGGACGCACGGAGCAGGACACACGGAGCAGGACGCACAGAGCAGAATGCACAGAGCAGGACGCACGGAGCAGAATGGATTCATGATACAATCCTAATAGCCTAAGAAACAAAGATAGTAACAGTATATGAAGATCAGAAGACCTAGAGGTTACAGACTGAGCACAGAGCAGAAAGCACAGAGCAGAAAGCACAGAGTAAAACGCACAGAGCAGGACGCACAGAGCAGAACTCAAGGAGCAGGACGCACAGAGCAGGACGCACGGAGCAGGACGCACAGATCAGGACGCACGGAACAGAACACAGAGCAGAAAGCACAGAGCAAAACGCACAGAGCAAAACGCACAGAGCAAATCGCACGGTGCTGGACGCGCAGAGCACAACGCAAGGAGCAGGATGCACAGAGCAGGACGCACGGAGCAGGACGCACGGAGCAGGACGCACGGAGCAGAAAGCATGGTGCAGGACGCACAGAGCAGGACGCACAGAGCAGGATGCACGGAGCAGAACGCATGGAGCAGGACGCACGGAGCAGAAGGCACAGAGCAGGACGCACGAAGCAAAATGCATGGAGCAGAATGCACAGAGCAGGACGCACAAAGCAAGACGCACAAAGCAGGACGCACGGAGCAGGATGCGCGAAGCAGGACGCACGGAGCAGAACGCACGGAGCAGAACGGATTCATGATATAATCCTAAAAGCCTAAGAAACAAAGATAGTAACAGTATATGAAGATCAGAAGACGTAGAAGTTACAGACTGAGCACAGAGCAGAAAGCACAGAGCAAAACGAACAGAGCAGGACACACGGAGCAGAAAGCACAGAGCAAAACGCACGGAGTAGGACGCATAGAGCAGTACTCAAGGAGCAGGACGCACAGAGCAGGGCGCACGGAGCAGGACTCACAGAGCTGGACGCACAGAGCAGGACGCACGGAGCAGAAAACACGGAGCAGCACGCTCAGAGCAGGACGCACGGAGCAGGATGCAAGAAGCAGGACCCACGGAACAGAACGCATGGAGCAGGACGCACGGAGCAGGACGCATGAAGCAGAAGGCACGGAGCAAAACGTACGGAGCAAAACGCACGGAGCAGAACGCACGGAGCAGAACGCACAGAGCAGAACGCACAGAGCAGAACGCACAGAGCAGAATGCACAGAGCTGGACACACAAAGCAGGACACACAAAGCAGGACACACAAAGCAGGACGCACAGAACAGGACGTTCAAAGTAGAAAGCACAAAGCAGGACGCACAAAGCAGAACGCACGGAGCAGAACGCACGGAGCAGGACGCACGGAGCAGAACGCACGGAGCAGAACGCACAGAGCAGGACGCACGGAGCAGGACGCACAGATTAGGACGCACGGAGCAGAAAGCACGGAGCAAAACGCACGGAGCAGGATGCACAGAGCAGGATGCACAGAGCAGGATGAACAGAGCAGGACGCACGGAGCAGGACGCACGGAGCAGAACGCACGGAGCAGAACGCACGGAGCAGGACCCACGGAGCAGAACACAGCAAAACGCACACAGCAGGAAGCACGGAGCAGGACGCACGGAGTAGGACGCATGGAGCAGGACGCATGGAGCAGGACACACGGAGCAGGACGCACAAAGTAGAATGCACGGAGCAGGACGCACTGAGCAGGATGCACGGAGCAGGAGGCACGGAGCAGGAGGCATGGAGCAGGACGCACGGAGCAGGACGCACTGAACAGGACGCACTGAACAGGACGCACACAGCAGGACATACGGAGCAGGACACACGGAGCAGGACGCACAGAGAAGAACGCACAGAGCAGGACGCACGGAGCAGAAAGCACAGAGCAGAACGCACAGAGCAGGACGCACAGAGCAGGACGCACGGAGCAGTATGGATTCATGATACAATCCTAAAAGCCTAAGAAACAAAGATAGTAACAGTATATGAAGATCAGAAGACCTAGAGGTTACAGACTGAGCACAGAGCAGAAAGCACAGAGCAGAACGCAAGGAGCAGGACGCACAGAGCATAACGCACAGAGCAAAACGCACGGTGCTGGACGCGCAGAGCACAACGCAAGGAGCAGGACGCACAGAGCAGGACGCACGGAGCAGGACGCACGGAGCAGGACGCACAGATTAGGACGCACGGAGCAGGACGCACAGATTAGGACGCAAGGAGTTGGACGCACGGAGCAGGACGCACAGAGCAGGATTCACAGAGCAGGATGCACAGAGCAGGATGCACAGAGCAGAACGCATGGAGCAGGACGCACGGAGCAGAACGCACAGAGCAGAATGCACAGAGCTGGACACACAAAGCAGGACACACAAAGCAGGACGCACAAAGCAGGACACACAAAGCAGGACACACAAAGCAGGACGCACAGAACAGGACGTTCAAAGTAGAAAGCACAAAGCAGGACGCACAAAGCAGAACGCACGGAGCAGAACGCACGGAGCAGAATGGATTCATGATACAATCCTAAAAGACTAAGAAACAAAGATAGTAACAGTATATGAAGATCAGAAGACCTAGAGGTTACAGACTGAGCACAGAGCAGAAAGCACAGAGTAAAACGCACAGAGCAGAACGCAAGGAGCAGGACGCACGGAACAGAACAAACAAAGCAGAAATCACAGAGCATAACGCACAGAGCAAAACGCACAGAGCAAAACGCACAGAGCAAAACGCACAGAGCAAAACGCACAGAGCAAAACGCACGGTGCTGGACGCGCAGAGCACAACGCAAGGAGCAGGACGCACAGAGCAGGACGCACGGAACAGGACGCACAGATTAGGACGCAAGGAGTAGGACGCACGGAGCAGAAAGCACGGAGCAAAACGCACGGAGCAGGACGCACAGAGCAGGATGCACAGAGCAGGATGCACGGAGCAGGACGCACGGAGCATAATGGATTCATGATACAATCCTAAAAGCCTAAGAAACAAAGATAGTAACAGTATAAGAAGATCAGAAGACCTAGAGGTTACAGACTGAGCACAGAGCAAAATGCACAGAGCAGGACGCATGGAGCAGGAGACACAGAGCAGGAAACACAGAACAGGACGCACGGAGCAGGACGCACGGAGCAGGACGCATGGAGCAGGACGCACGGAGCAGAACACACAGAGCAAAACGCACAGAGTACAACGCAAGGAGCAGAAAGCACAGAGCAGAACTCACACAGCAGGACGCACGGACCAGAACGCACTGAGCAGGACGCGCGAAGCAGGACGCGCGGAGCAGGACGCACGGAGCAGGACGCACGGAGCAGAACGCACGGAGCAGGACCCATGGAGCAGAACACAGCAAAACGCACACAGCAGGAAGCACGGAGCAGGACGCATGGAGCAGGACGCATGGAGCAGGACGCACGGAGCAGAACGCACGGAGCAGAATGCACGGAGCAGAATGCACGGAGCAGAACACACAGAGTAGGATGCACAAAGTAGAATGCACGGAGCAGGACGCACGGAGCAGGCAGCTCAAAGTAGAATGCATGGAGCAGGACGCACGGAGCAGGACGCACGGGGCAGAACACACGGAGCAGGACGCACGGGGCAGAACACACGGAGCAGGACGCACGGAGCAGGACGCACTGAACAGGACGCACACAGCAGGACATACGGAGCAGGACACACGGAGCAGGACGCACAGAGCAGAACGCACAGAGCAGGACGCACGGAGCACAATGGATTCATGATACCATCCTAAAAGCCTAAGAAACAAAGATAGTAACAGTATATGAAGATCAGAAGACCTAGAGATTACAGTCTGAGCACAGAGCAGAACGCATGGAGCAGGACGCACGGAGCAGAACGCACGGAGCAGAAAGCACAGTGCAGGACGCACGGAGCTGGACGCACAAAGTAGAATGCACGGAGCAGGACGCACGGAGCAGAACACACAGGGCAGGACGCACGCAGCAGGACATACAGAGCAGGACACACGGAGCAGGACGCACAGAGCAGGACGCACAGAGCAGAACGCACGGAGCAGGACGCACAAAGCATAATGGATTCATGATACAATCCTAAAAGCCTAAGAAACAAAGATAGTAACAGTATAAGAAGATCAGAAGACCTAGAGGTTACAGACTAAGCACAGAGCAAAATGCACAGAGCAGAACACATGGAGCAGGAGACACAGAGCAGAAAGCACAGAGCAGAACGCATGGAGCAGGAAGCACAGAGCAGAACGCACAGAGCAGAACGCATGGAGCAGGACGCACGGAGCAGAACGCACAGTGCAGGACGCACAAAGTAGAATGCACGGAGCAGGACGCACGGAGCAGAACACACAGAGCAGGACGCACACAGCAGGACATACGGAGCAGGACACACGGAGCAGGACGCACAAAGCAGAACGCACAGAGCAGGACGCACGGAGCAGAATGGATTCATGATACAATCCTAAAAGCCTAAGAAGCAAAGATAGTAACAGTATATGAAGATCAGAAGACCTAGAGGTTACAGACTGAGTACAGAGCAGAAAGCACAGAGCAGAACGCATGGAGCAGGACGCACAGAGCAGAACGCACAGAGCAGAAAGCATGGAGCAGGACGCACGGAGCAGAACGCACAGTGCAGGACGCACAAAGTAGAATGCACGGAGCAGGATGCACGGAGCAGAACACACAGAGCAGGACGCACTGAATAGGATGCACACAGCAGGACATACGGAGCAGGACACACGGAGCAGGACGCACAGAGCAGAACGCACAGAGCAGGACGCACGGAGCACAATGGATTCATGATACAATCCTAAAAGCCTAAGAAACAAAGATAGTAACAGTATATGAAGATCAGAAGACCTAGAGGTTACAGACTGAGCACAGAGCAGAAAGCACAGAGCAGAACACATGGAGCAGGACGCACGGAGCAGAACGCACGGAGCAGAACGCACAGTGCAGAACGCACGGAGCTGGACGCACAAAGTAGAATGCACGGAGTAGGACGCACGGAGCAGAACACACAGGGCAGGACGCACGCAGCATTAATCACCCTAACTGTCAAAAAGTTTTTTCTAATATCTAATCTGTGTCTCCTCCCATTTAGTTTCATCCCATTGCTTCTAGTCTTTCCTTGTGCAAATGAGAATAAAGATGATCCTTCTACAATGTGACAGCCCTTGACATATTTGTAGACAGCTATTAAGTCTCCTCTCAGTCTTCTTTTTTGCAAGCTAAACATTCCCAAATCCTGCAACCGTTTCTCATAGGACATGGTTTGCAGACCAGTCACAATTCTGGTCGCTCTTCTCTGAACTTGTTCCAGCTTGTCTATGTCTTTTTTAAAATGTGGTGCCCAAAACTGTACACAGTATTCCAGATGAGGTCTGACCAAAGAGGAGTAAAGACCGATAATGACTTCACGTGATCTAGACTGTATGCTTCTGTTAATACATCCCAGAATTGTATTTGCCTTTTTTGCTGCTGCATCACACTGTTGACTCATGTTCAGTCTATGATCTATTAGTATACCTAAGTCTTTTTCACATGTACTGTTGCTTAGCTCTATTCCTCCCATTCTGTATATGCTTTTTTCATTTTTATTGCCCAGATGTAGTACTTTGCATTTTTCCCTGTTAAAAACCATTCTGTTGGTTGCTGCCCACTGCTCCAGTTTATTTAGGTCTTTTTGAATCCTCTCTCTCTCTTCTCTAGTATTAGCTATCCCTCCTAGCTTTGTGTCATCAGCAAATTTAATCAGTTTACCCTCAATTCCTTCATCTAAATCATTGATAAAGATGTTGAACAATACAGGTCCCAGGACGGAGCCCTGTGGTACCCCACTTGAGACTTTCATCCAGCTGGATGTGAAGCCATTTACAACCACCCTTTGAGTCCGATCACTAAGCCAGTTATGAATCCACCTAACAGTTGCCTGGTCCATTGCATACTTGGTCATTTTTTCAATAAGGATGGTGTGAGATACTTTGTCAAATGCTTTGCTGAAGTCAAGATATACTATATCTACAGCATTTCCCTGATCCACCCAGTCAGTGATTCTGTCATAGAAGGAAATTAAGTTAGTCTGACATGACTTGTTAGTTACAAACCCATGCTGACTCTGGTTAATCACTTCATTCTTATCCATGTACTTACATACATGTTGTTTAATAATTTGTTCAAAGATCTTTCCTGGTATAGAAGTCAGACTCACCGGCCTATAGTTCCCTGGGTCCACCTTCTTCCCCTTTTTGAAGATAGGAACAACATTTGCTCTTCTCCAGTCTTCTGGGACTTCTCCTGTTCTCCAAGAATTTTCAAAGATTATGGAGAGTGGTTCTAAAATTTCTTCTACGATCTCCTTCAGTACTCTGGGGTGTAATTCATCTGGACCTGGAGACTTGAACTCATTTATGTTAGCTAAATATTCCCTCACAATCTTTCTGTTTACAGATAACTTGGATTCCTCTATTCCTTTAAAAGGACAGTGAAGATCAGTTGATGTTACATTTTCTTTCTGAGAGAAAACAGATGCAAAATAGGAATTAAAAAGTTCGGCCTTCTCAACATCCTCTCTTACCATTTCTCCATTTTCATCCTGTAAAAATCCTATAGCATCTTTGATTTTCTTTTACTTTTGACATACCCCCAAAATCCTTTTTTATTGCTTTTGACATCTCTTGCAAGCCTTAATTCATTGTCAGCTTTAGCTAACCTGATACGTGCCCTGCAGGATCTGCAGACTGCATTATAATCTTCTTTAGATATGCCTCCCTCTTTCCATTTAATAAACATTTCTTTCTTTCTTTTTAGCATGTGTTTAAGTTCTGTGTTCATCCATCCTGGTTTCCTTAAATGCTTCCCATTCTTCCTACTTTTCGGGATTGTTAACGATTGTGCTTTGAGAATCTCATTTTTAAAAATTTCCCATCCTTCCTGGACATTTTTGTCCTTAAGGACATCCAGCCATTGGATCCCTCCTATTCTCTTTCTGAGTCTCTTAAAATCTGCCTTTCTAAAATCTAACCTTGAAGTTTGAGTCTTCACATGTCTTCCTCCTCTAGTTATCCAAAATTCTATAATAGCATGATCGCTGCCTCCTAGGGTCCCAGCCACCTTTACCTCCTCAACCATTTCCTCCCTGTTTATAAGGATTAGATCCAAAGTAGCAGATCCCCTTGTTTTCTCCCCTACCTTTTGGAAGATAAAGTTGTCAGCAAGAGAGGATAAGAATTTGCTTGACCTGTTAGTTTTACTTGAGAGAGATTCCCAACAAATGTCTGGATAGTTGAAATCTCCCATGACCACTACGTCATATTTTTTGGAGAACTTGGTCATTTGATACATAAAGAGTTCATCCATATCTTCAGCTTGCCCAGGTGGCCTGTAGTAAATGCCTACAATGGTGTCCTTTCCGTTGTTCTCTCCTTGTATTCTTACCCAAACAGTTTCCACAGAACTCCCAGTCTCTGAAGCTTCAATCTCTGTGCAGATATTCGCTTTTCTAACATACAATGCGACACCTCCTCCTCGTTTATCAAGTCTGTTTCTTGCAAATAAGTTGTATCCTTTTAGCCTTTTATTCCAATCATGTGTATCGTCCCACCAAGTTTCAGTGATTCCAATGACATCATATTTCTTTTCCTGCATTAGTAGTTCCAATTCTCCTTGTTTGTTGCCCATGCTTTGTGCATTTGTATAAAAACATTTTAGTTTGTGATTGGTTTCTCTTCCTCCCATATTTTTATTTAGATTTTTTTGTCTTTGTTCTTTCTTTCCACTTCCAGTAGCAGAGATCTCAATAGTATTTGTCAGCTGTATGGCTTTTTCTGGCCTTTTGCTTCCCTTCCCACATTGTTCTAGTTTAAAGCTCTCCTGATGAGTGTAGCAAGGCGACTTCCAAATACATGTTTTCCAGTCTTCGTAAGGTGCACCCCATCTCTAGCAAGTAGTCCATCGTATAGGTAATTCATTCCGTGATCCAGAAATCCAAATCCTTGTTGACGGCACCATCGACGTAGCCAGTTGTTCACCTGTAGAATCTTATTCCACCTCATTGTTCCATGGCCATCCACTGGGAGGATGGATGAGAAGACCACCTGCGCTCCCAATTCTTTCACTTTCTTGCCTAAGTCTTCAAAGTCACTGCAGATGGTTTCCAGGTCCTTTCTTGCGGTGTCATTTGTCCCCACATGTATTAGCAGGAATGGGTAGTGATCTGTAGGTCTGAAGAGTCTTGATATCCTGTCAGACACATCTGTAATTTTTGCTCCTGGAAGACAGCACATTTCTCTTGAGGTTATGTCTGGTCTGCAGATAGCGGCCTCTGTTCCTCTTAGCAGGGAATCCCCCATGACCACCACTCTCCGTTTTTTCTTCACAACATTCTTCTTTCTCCATCCAGGAGGATTCTGAGGGCTTACAAGGTTATTCATTGCTGGCAAAGTCTTATTTTGCTGTATTTCTTCATGGTGCTCCTGCGTGAGAGCCTGGTACTGGTTCCTGAGCAGTATGGGTGCTGACTGCCTCTCGATCCTCCTGCTTCTGTGGGTCACATGCTTCCATTCCTCTGTTTCGTCAGGTGCAGTTCGAATTTCTTCTCTTTCTGAATCATGAAGAGATAATTCTGCTCTGTCTAAGAACTCTTCACCTTCCTTAATGATTTTCAAGGTAGTTAACCTCTCTTCTAGATTTCGCAACTTTTCCTCCAACAGGGACACAAGCTTGCATTTCTGGCATGTGAAGTTTGGCTTTTCCACTGGCAAGTCTGTGAACATGTAGCAGGATATGCAGCTCACCAAATGGCTCCTGGACTCTTCCATGTTCTTACTGTTAATGTTCTGAAAACAGTGAAAAAAGCTTAAAAAAAAAAAGCTTCAAAATGCGCGCGCCGGTAGGCGCGCGGTTTACCGGTGTCCTCTTTTCAGCTCCAAGAGCCAAAATCCAGTGTTCTTTGAGCTCGCGGAGACTCTTCACTTACCCCAAAATGCAGTGGGAATATGCAAATTATCTCCTCAGGACTCCTCCCCTGGTTTACCGGTGTCCTCTTTTCAGCTCCAAGAGCCAAAATCCAGTGTTCTTTGAGCTCGCGGAGACTCTTCACTTACCCCAAAATGCAGTGGGAATATGCAAATTATCTCCTCAGGACTCCTCCCCTGGTTTACCGGTGTCCTCTTTTCAGCTCCAAGAGCCAAAATCCAGTGTTCTTTGAGCTCGCGGAGACTCTTCACTTACCCCAAAATGCAGTGGGAATATGCAAATTATCTCCTCAGGACTCCTCCCCTGGTTTACCGGTGTCCTCTTTTCAGCTCCAAGAGCCAAAATCCAGTGTTCTTTGAGCTCGCGGAGACTCTTCACTTACCCCAAAATGCAGTGGGAATATGCAAATTATCTCCTCAGGACTCCTCCCCTGGTTTGCCGATGTCCTCTTTTCAGCTCCAAGAGCCAAAATCCAGTGTTCTTTGAGCTCGCGGAGACTCTTCACTTACCCCAAAATGCAGTGGGAATATGCAAATTATCTCCTCAGGACTCCTCCCCTGGTTTGCCGATGTCCTCTTTTCAGCTCCAACAGCCAAAATCCAGTGTTCTTTGAGCTCACGGAGACTCTTCACTTACCCCAAAATGCAGTGGGAATATGCAAATTATCTCCTCAGGACTCCTCCCCTGGTTTGCCGATGTCCTCTTTTCAGCTCCAAGAGCCAAAATCCAGTGTTCTTTGAGCTCGCGGAGACTCTTCACTTACCCCAAAATGCAGTGGGAATATGCAAATTATCTCCTCAGGACTCCTCCCCTGGTTTACCGGTGTCCTCTTTTCAGCTCCAAGAGCCAAAATCCAGTGTTCTTTGAGCTCGCGGAGACTCTTCACTTACCCCAAAATGCAGTGGGAATATGCAAATTATCTCCTCAGGACTCCTCCCCTGGTTTGCCGATGTCCTCTTTTCAGCTCCAAGAGCCAAAATCCAGTGTTCTTTGAGCTCGCGGAGACTCTTCACTTACCCCAAAATGCAGTGGGAATATGCAAATTATCTCCTCAGGACTCCTCCCCTGGTTTGCCGATGTCCTCTTTTCAGCTCCAAGAGCCAAAATCCAGTGTTCTTTGAGCTCGCGGAGACTCTTCACTTACCCCAAAATGCAGTGGGAATATGCAAATTATCTCCTCAGGACTCCTCCCCTGGTTTGCCGATGTCCTCTTTTCAGCTCCAACAGCCAAAATCCAGTGTTCTTTGAGCTCGCGGAGACTCTTCACTTACCCCAAAATGCAGTGGGAATATGCAAATTATCTCCTCAGGACTCCTCCCCTGGTTTGCCGATGTCCTCTTTTCAGCTCCAAGAGCCAAAATCCAGTGTTCTTTGAGCTCGCGGAGACTCTTCACTTACCCCAAAATGCAGTGGGAATATGCAAATTATCTCCTCAGGACTCCTCCCCTGGTTTGCCGATGTCCTCTTTTCAGCTCCAACAGCCAAAATCCAGTGTTCTTTGAGCTCGCGGAGACTCTTCACTTACCCCAAAATGCAGTGGGAATATGCAAATTATCTCCTCAGGACTCCTCCCCTGGTTTGCCGATGTCCTCTTTTCAGCTCCAAGAGCCAAAATCCAGTGTTCTTTGAGCTCGCGGAGACTCTTCACTTACCCCAAAATGCAGTGGGAATATGCAAATTATCTCCTCAGGACTCCTCCCCTGGATTGCCGATGTCCTCTTTTCAGCTCCAACAACCAAAATCCAGTGTTCTTTGAGCTCGCGGAGACTCTTCACTTACCCCAAAATGCAGTGGGAATATGCAAATTATCTCCTCAGGACTCCTCCCCTGGTTTGCCGATGTCCTCTTTTCAGCTCCAAGAGCCAAAATCCAGTGTTCTTTGAGCTCGCGGAGACTCTTCACTTACCCCAAAATGCAGTGGGAATATGCAAATTATCTCCTCAGGACTCCTCCCCTGGTTTGCCGATGTCCTCTTTTCAGCTCCAACAGCCAAAATCCAGTGTTCTTTGAGCTCGCGGGGACTCTTCACTTACCCCAAAATGCAGTGGGAATATGCAAATTATCTCCTCAGGACTCCTCCCCTGGTTTGCCGATGTCCTCTTTTCAGCTCCAAGAGCCAAAATCCAGTGTTCTTTGAGCTCGCGGAGACTCTTCACTTACCCCAAAATGCAGTGGGAATATGCAAATTATCTCCTCAGGACTCCTCCCCTGGTTTGCCGATGTCCTCTTTTCAGCTCCAAGAGCCAAAATCCAGTGTTCTTTGAGCTCGCGGAGACTCTTCACTTACCCCAAAATGCAGTGGGAATATGCAAATTATCTCCTCAGGACTCCTCCCCTGGTTTGCCGATGTCCTCTTTTCAGCTCCAAGAGCCAAAATCCAGTGTTCTTTGAGCTCGCGGAGACTCTTCACTTACCCCAAAATGCAGTAGGAATATGCAAATTATCTCCTCAGGACTCCTCCCCTGGTTTGCCGATGTCCTCTTTTCAGCTCCAAGAGCCAAAATCCAGTGTTCTTTGAGCTCGCGGAGACTCTTCACTTACCCCAAAATGCAGTGGGAATATGTAAATTATCTCCTCAGGACTCCTCCCCTGGTTTGCCGATGTCCTCTTTTCAGCTCCAACAGCCAAAATCCAGTGTTCTTTGAGCTCGCGGAGACTCTTCACTTACCCCAAAATGCAGTGGGAATATGCAAATTATCTCCTCAGGACTCCTCCCCTGGTTTGCCGATGTCCTCTTTTCAGCTCCAAGAGCCAAAATCCAGTGTTCTTTGAGCTCGCGGAGACTCTTCACTTACCCCAAAATGCAGTGGGAATATGCAAATTATCTCCTCAGGACTCCTCCCCTGGACATACAGAGCAGGACACACGGAGCAGGACGCACAGAGCAGAACGCACGGAGCAGGACGCACGGAGCATAATGGATTCATGATACAATCCTAAAAGCCTAAGAAACAAAGATAGTAACAGTATAAGAAGATCAGAAGACCTAGAGGTTACAGACTAAGCACAGAGCAAAATGCACAGAGCAGGACGCATGGAGCAGGAGACACAGAGCAGGAAAAACAGAATAGGACGCACGGAGCAGGACGCACAGAGCAGGATGCATGGAGCAGGACGCACGGAGCAGAAAGCACAGAGCAAAACGCACAGAGCAGAACGCACAGAGCAAAACGCACAGAGCAAAACGCATGGAGAAGGACGCACGGAGCAGGACGCACGGAGCAGGATGCATGGAGCAGAATGCACGGAGCAGGACGCATGGAGCAGGACGCACGGAGCAGAACACACAGAGCAAAACGCACAGAGCACAACTCAAGGAGCAGAAAGCACGGAGCAGAACGCACTGAGCAGGACGCACGGAGCAGGACGCACGGAGCAGGACGCACGGAGAAGGACGCACGGAGCAGGACGCACGGAGCAGGACACACGGAGCAGGACACACGGAGCAGGACACACGGAGCAGAAAGCACGGAGCAGAACGCACGGAGCAGGACCCATGGAGCAGGACCCATGGAGCAGAACACAGCAAAACGCACACAGCAGGAAGCACGGAGCAGGACGCATGGAGCAGGACGCATGGAGCAGGACGCACGGAGCAGAACGCACGGAGCAGAACGCACGGAGCAGAACACACAGAGCAGGACGCACAAAGTAGAATGCACGGAGCAGGACGCATGGAGCAGGACGCTCAAAGTAGAATGCACGGAGCAGGACGCACGGAGCAGAACGCACAGTGCAGGACGCACGGAGCAGGACGCACAAAGTAGAATGCACGGAGCAGGACGCACGGAGCAGAACACACAGAGCAGGACGCACTGAACAGGACGCACGCAGCAGGACATACGGAGCAGGACACACGGAGCAGGACGCACAGAGCAGAACGCACAGAGCAGGACACACGTAGCAGAATGGATTCATGATACAATCCTAAAAGCCTAAGAAACAAAGATAGTAACAGTAAATGAAGATCAGAAGACCTAGAGGTTACAGACCGAGCACAGAGCAGAAAGCACAGAGCAAAACGCACAGAGCAGGACGCACAGAGCAGAACGCACGAAGCAGAACGCACGGAGCAGAACGCACGGAGCAGAACGCACGGAGCAGGACGCACAGAGCAGGATGCCAAAGCAGGACGCACAAAGCAGGACGCACAGAGCAGAATGCACGGAGCAGAATGGATTCATGATACAATCCTAAAAGCCTAAGAAACAAAGATAGTAACAGTATAAGAAGATCAGAAGACCTAGAGGTTACAGACTGAGCACAGAGCAGAAAGCACAGAGCAAAACGCACAGAGCAGGACGCACAGAGCAGAACGCAAGGAGCAGGACGCACGAAGCAGAACGCACAGAGCAAAACGCACAGAGCAGGAGACACAGAGCAGAAAGCACAGAGCAGAAAGCATAGAGCAGAAAGCACAGAGCAGGACGCACAGAGCAGAACACACAGAGCAGAAATCACAGAGCAGAAATCACAGAGCATAACGCACAGAGCATAACGCACAGAGCAAAACGCACGGTGCTGGACGCGCAGAGCACAACGCAAGGAGCAGGACGCACAGAGCAGGACGCACGGAGCAGGACGCACGGAGCAGGACGCACAGATTAGGATGCAAGGAGTAGGATGCACGGAGCAGAAAGCACGGAGCAGGACGCACAGAGCAGGATTCACAGAGCAGGATGCACAGAGCAGGATGCACAGAGCAGAACGCTAGGAGCAGGACGCACAGAGCAGAAGGCACAGAGCAGGACGCACGGAGCAGAATGCACAAAGCAGGACGCACAAAGCAAGACGCACAAAGCAGGACGCACAGAACAGAATGCACGGAGCAGGATGCGCGGAGCAGGACGCACGGAGCAGAACGCATGGAGCAGAATGGATTCATGATACAATCCTAAAAGACTAAGAAACAAAGATAGTAACAGTACATGAAGATCAGAAGACCTAGAGGTTACAGACTGAGCACAGAGCAGAAAGCACAGAGCGGGACACATGGAGCAGGACACTCAGAGCAGAACGCACAGTGCAGGACGCACTTAGCAGGACGCACAAAGTAGAATGCACGGAGCAGGACACACTGAACAGGATGCACGCAGCAGGACGCACGGAGCAGGACACACGGAGCAGGACGCACAGAGCAGAATGCACAGAGCAGGACGCACGGAGCAGAATGGATTCATGATACAATCCTAAAAGCCTAAGAAACAAAGATAGTAACAGTACATGAAGATCAGAAGACCTAGAGGTTACAGACTGAGCACAGAGCAGAAAGCACAGAGCAAAACGCACAGAGCAAATCGCACGATGCTGGACGCGCAGAGCACAACGCAAGGAGCAGGACGCACAGAGCAGGACGCACGGAGCAGGACGCACAGATTAGGACGCACGGAGCAGAAAGCATGGAGCAGGACGCAGAGCAGGACGCACAGAACAGGATGCACGGAGCAGAACGCATGGAGCAGGACGCACGGAGCAGAAGGCACAGAGCAGGACGCACGAAGCAAAACGCATGGAGCAGAATGCACAGAGCAGAACGCACAAAGCAAGACGCACAAAGCAGGACGCACGGAGCAGGATGCGCGAAGCAGGACGCACGGAGCAGAACGCACGGAGCAGAATGGATTCATGATAAAATCCTAAAAGCCTAAGAAACAAAGATAGTAACAGTATATGAAGATCAGAAGACCTAGAGGTTACAGACTGAGCACAGAGCAGAAAGCACAGAGCAGGACGCACGGAGCAGGACGCACAGAGCAGGACGCATAGAGCAGTACTCAAGGAGCAGGACGCACAGAGCAGGGCGCACGGAGCAGGACTCACGGAGCTCGACGCACAGAGCAGGACGCACGGAGCAGAAAGCACGGAGCAGCACGCTCAGAGCAGGACGCACGGAGCAGGATGCGAGAAGCAGGACCCACGGAACAGAACGCATGGAGCAGGACGCACGGAGCAGGACGCATGCAGCAGAAGGCACGGAGCAAAACGTACGGAGCAGAACGCACAGAGCAGAATGCACAGAGCAGGACACACAAAGCAGGACACACAAAGCAGGACACACAAAGCAGGACGCACAGAACAGGACGTTCAAAGTAGAAAGCACAAAGCAGGACGCACAAAGCAGAATGCACAAAGCAGAACGCACGGAGCAGAACGCACGGAGCAGGACGCACGGAACAGGACGCACGGAACAGGACGCACGGAGCAGGACGCAAGGAGCATAATGGATTCATGATACAATCCTAAAAGCCTAAGAAACAAAGATAGTAACAGTATATGAAGATCAGAAGACCTAGAGATTACAGACTGAGCACAGAGCAGAAAGCACAGAGTAAAACGCACAGAGCAAAACGCACAGAGCAGAACGCACAGAGCAGAACGCACAGAGCAAAATGCACGGAGCATGACGCACTGAACAGGATGCATGGAGCAGAATGCACGGAGCAGGACGCATGGAGCAGGACGCACGGAGCAGAACACACAGAGCATAACGCACAGAGTACAACGCAAGGAGCAGAAAGCACAGAGCAGAACTCACACAGCAGGACGCATGGACCAGAACGCACTGAGCAGGACGCACGGAGCAGGACACACAGAGCAGAAAGCACAGAGCAAAACGCACAGAGCAGGACGCACAGAGCACAACTCAAGGAGCAGAAAGCACAGAGCAGAACGCACACAGCAGGACACACGGAGCAGAACGCACTGAGCAGGACGCACGGAGCAGGACGCACGGAGCAGGACGCGCGGAGCAGGACGCGCGGAGCAGGATGCGCGGAGCAGGACGCGCGGAGCAGGACACACAGAGCAGAACGCACGGAGCAGGACCCATGGAGCAGAACACAGCAAAACGCACACAGCAGGAAGTACGGAGCAGGACGCATGGAGCAGGACGCATGGAGCAGGACGCATGGAGCAGGACGCACGGAGCAGAACGCATGGAGCAGAACGCACGGAGCAGAACACACAGAGCAGGACGCACAAAGTAGAATGCACGGAGCAGGACGCACGGAGTAGGAAGCTCAAAGTAGAATGCATGGAGCAGGACGCACGGAGCAGGACGCACGGAGCAGGACGCACGGAGCAGGACGCACGGGGCAGAACACATGGAGCAGGACGCACGGAGTAGGACGCACTGAACAGGACGCACACAGCAGGACATACGGAGCAGGACACACGGAGCAGGACGCACAGAGCAGAATGCACAGAGCAGGACGCACGGAGCACAATGGATTCATGATACAATCCTAAAAGCCTAAGAAACAAAGATAGTAACAGTATATGAAGATCAGAAGACCTAGAGATTACAGACTGAGCACAGAGCAGAAAGCACAGAGCAGAACACATGGAGCAGGACGCACGGAGCAGAACGCACGGAGCAGGATGCACAAAGTAGAATGCACGGAGCAGGACGCACGGAGCAGAACACACAGGGCAGGACGCACGCAGCAGGACATACAGAGCAGGACACACGGAGCAGGACGCACAGAGCAGAACGCACGGAGCATAATGGATTCATGATACAATCCTAAAAGCCTAAGAAACAAAGATAGTAACAGTATAAGAAGATCAGAAGAGCTAGAGATTACAGACTGAGCACAGAGCAGAAAGCACAGAGCAGGACGCATGGAGCAGGAGACACAGAGCAGGAAACACAGAACAGGACGCACAGAGCAAGATGCATGGAGCAGAAAGCACAGAGCAAAACGCACAGAGCAAAACGCACGGAGAAGGACGCACGGAGCAGGACGCACGGAGCAGGATGCATGGAGCAGGATGCATGGAGCAGAATGCACGGAGCAGGATGCATGGAGCAGGATGCATGGAGCAGAACACACAGAGCAAAACGCACAGAGTACAACGCAAGGAGCAGAAAGCACAGAGCAGAACTCACACAGCAGGACGCACGGACCAGAACGCACTGAGCAGGACGCAAGGAGCAGGACGCACAGAGCAGGACGCACAGAGCAAAACGCACAGAGCAAAACGCACAGAGCAGGACGCACAAAGCACAACTCAAGGAGCAGAAAGCACGGAGCAGAACGCACTGAGCAGGACGCACGGAGCAGGACGCACGGAGCAGGACACACGGAGCAGAATGGATTCATGATACAATCCTAAAAGCATAAGAAACAAAGATAGTAACAGTATATGAAGATCAGAAGACCTAGAGGTTACAGACTGAGCACAGAGCAGAAAGCACAGAGCAGAACACATGGAGCAGGACGCACGGAGCAGAACGCACGGAGCAGGATGCACAAAGTAGAATGCACGGAGCAGGACGCACGGAGCAGAACACACAGGGCAGTACGCACGCAGCAGGACATACAGAGCAGGACACACGGAGCAGGACGCACAGAGCAGGACGCACGGAGCAGGACGCACGGAGCATAATGGATTCATGATACAATCCTAAAAGCCTAAGAAACAAAGATAGTAACAGTATAAGAAGATCAGAAGACCTAGAGATTACAGACTGAGCACAGAGCAGAAAGCACAGAGCAGGACGCATGGAGCAGGAGACACAGAGCAGGAAACACAGAACAGGACGCACGGAGCAGGACGCACAGAGCAGGATGCATGGAGCAGGACGCACGGAGCAGAAAGCACAGAGCAAAACGCACAGAGCAAAACGCACGGAGAAGGACGCACGGAGCAGGACGCACGGAGCAGGATGCATGGAGCAGAATGCACGGAGCAGGACGCATGGAGCAGGACGCACGGAGCAGAACACACAGAGCAAAACGCACAGAGTACAACGCAAGGAGCAGAAAGCACAGAGCAGAACTCACACAGCAGGACGCACGGACCAGAACGCAATGAGCAGGACGCAAGGAGCAGGACGCACAGAGCAGGACGCACAGAGCAAAATGCACAGAGCAAAACGCACAGAGCAAAACGCACAGAGCAAAACGCACAGAGCAGGACGCACAGAGCAGGACGCACAAAGCACAACTCAAGGAGCAGAAAGCACGGAGCAGAACGCACTGAGCAGGACGCACGGAGCAGGACGCACGGAGCAGGACGCACGGAGCAGGACACATGGAGCAGAAAGCACGGAGCAGAAAGCACGGAGCAGAACGCACGGAGCAGAACGCACGGAGCAGGATCCATGGAGCAGAACACAGCAAAACGCACACAGCAGGAAGCATGGAGCAGAACGCATGGAGCAGGACGCACGGAGCAGGACGCACGGAGCAGAACGCACGGAGCAGAACACACAGAGCAGGACGCACAAAGTAGAATGCATGGAGCAGGACGCATGGAGCAGAACGCACGGAGCAGGACCCATGGAGCAGAACACAGCAAAACGCACACAGCAGGAAGCACGGAGCAGGACGCATTGAGCAGGACGCATGGAGCAGAACGCACGGAGCAGAACACACAGAGCAGGACGCACAAAGTAGAATGCACGGAGCAGGATGCACGGAGCAGGATGCACGGAGCAGGACCCATGGAGCAGAACACAGCAAAACGCACACAGCAGGAAGCACAGAGCAGGACGCATGGAGCAGGACGCATGGAGCAGGACGCATGGAGCAGGACGCACGGAGCAGGACGCACGGAGCAGAACGCACGGAGCAGAACGCACGGAGCAGAACACACAGAGCAGGACGCACAAAGTAGAATGCACGGAGCAGGAGGCATGGAGCAGGACGCTCAAAGTAGAATGCACGGAGCAGGACGCACGGAGCAGGACGCACGGAGCAGAACACACGGAGCAGGACGCACGGAGCAGGACGCACTGAACAGGACGCACACAGCAGGACATACGGAGCAGGACACACGGAGCAGGACGCACAGAGCAGAACGCACAGAGCAGGACGCACGGAGCAGAATGGATTCATGATACCATCCTAAAAGCCTAAGAAACAAAGATAGTAACAGTATAAGAAGATCAGAAGACCTAGAGGTTACAGACTGAGCACAGAGCAGAAAGCACAGAGCAGAACACATGGAGCAGGAGACACAGAGCAGAAAGCACAGAGCAGAACGCATGGAGCAGGACGCACGGAGCAGAACGCACAGAGCAGAACGCATGGAGCAGGACGCACGGAGCAGAACGCACAGTGCAGGACGCACAAAGTAGAATGCACGGAGCAGGACGCACGGAGCAGAACACACAGAGCAGGACGCACTGAATAGGACGCACACAGCAGGACATACGGAGCAGGACACACGGAGCAGGACGCACAGAGCAGAACGCACAGAGCAGGACGCACGGAGCACAATGGATTCATGATACAATCCTAAAAGCCTAAGAAACAAAGATAGTAACAGTATAAGAAGATCAGAAGACCTAGAGGTTACAGACTGAGCACAGAGCAGGACGCACGGAGCAGAACGCACGGAGCAGAACGCACGGAGCAGAACGCACAGTGCAGAACGCACGGAGCTGGACGCACAAAGTAGAATGCACGGAGCAGGACGCACGGAGCAGAACACACAGGGCAGGACGCACGCAGCAGGACATACAGAGCAGGACACACGGAGCAGGACGCACAGAGCAGAACGCACGGAGCAGGACGCACAGAGCAGGACGCACAGAGCATAATGGATTCATGATACAATCCTAAAAGCCTAAGAAACAAAGATAGTAACAGTATAAGAAGATCAGAAGACCTAGAGGTTACAGACTAAGCACAGAGCAAAATGCACAGAGCAGGACGCATGGAGCAGGAGACACAGAGCAGGAAACACAGAACAGGACGCAAGGAGCAGGACGCACAGAGCAGGATGCATGGAGCAGGACGCACGGAGCAGAAAGCACAGAGCAGAACGCACAGAGCAAAACGCACAGAGCAAAACGCACAGAGAAGGACGCACGGAGCGGAATGCAAGGAACAGGATGCATGGAGCAGAATGCACGGAGTAGGACGCATGGAGCAGGACGCACAGAGCAGAACGCACGGAGCAGGACGCACAGAGCAGGACTCACGGAGCATAATGGATTCATGATACAATCCTAAAAGCCTAAGAAACAAAGATAGTAACAGTATAAGAAGATCAGAAGACCTAGAGGTTACAGACTAAGCACAGAGCAAAATGCACAGAGCAGGACGCATGGAGCAGGAGACACAGAGCAGGAAACACAGAACAGGACGCACGGAGCAGGACGCACGGAGTAGAAAGCACAGCCAAATCGCACAGAGCAAAACGCACGGATCAGGACGCACGGAGCAGGACGCATGGAGCAGGACGCATGGAGCAGGACGCATGGAGCAGGACGCACGGAGCAGAACACACAGAGCAAAACGCACAGAGTACAACGCAAGGAGCAGAAAGCACAGAGCAGAACGCACACAGCAGGACGCACGGACCAGACCGTACTGAGCAGGACGCACGGAGCAGAACATACGGAGCAGGATGCACAAAGTAGAATGCACGGAGCAGGATGCACAAAGTAGAATGCACGGAGCAAGACACACGGAGCAGGACGCACGGAGCAGGACGCACGGAGCAGGACGCACTGAACAGGACGCACGCAGCAGGACTTACGGAGCAGGACACACGGAGCAGGACGCACAGAGCAGAACGCACAGAGCAGAACGCACGGAGCAGGACGCACGGAGCAGGACGCACGGAGCAGGACGCATGGAGCAGGATGCACAGATTAGGACGCAAGGAGTAGGACGCACGGAGCAGAAAGCACAGAGCAAAATGCACGGAGCAGGACGCACAGAGCAGGATGCACAGAGCAGGATGCACGGAGAAGGACGCACGGAGCATAATGGATTCATGATACAATCCTAAAAGCCTAAGAAACAAAGATAGTAACAGTATAAGAAGATCAGAAGACCTAGAGGTTACAGACTGAGCACAGAGCAAAATGCACAGAGCAGGACGCACGGAGCAGGAGACACAGAGCAGGAAACACAGAACAGGACGCACGGAGCAGGACGCACAGAGCAGGATGCATGGAGCAGGACGCACAGAGCAGAAAGCACAGAGCAAAACGCACGGATCAGGACGCACGGAGCAGGATGCATGGAGCAGAATGCACGGAGCAGGACGCATGGAGCAGGACGCACGGAGCAGAACACACAGAGCAAAACGCACAGAGCAAAACGCAAGGAGCAGAAAGCACAGAGCAGAACGCACACAGCAGGACGCACGGACCAGAACGTACTGAGCAGGACGCACGTAGCAGGACGCACAGAGCAGAAAGCACAGAGCAAAACGAACAGAGCAGGACGCACAGAGCACAACTCAAGGAGCAGAAAGCACAGAGCAGAGCGCACACAGCAGGACGCACGGAACAGAACGCACTGAGCAGGACGCACGTGTAGCACCCCGAGGACTCGGCTGCTACAGGGGTATTGCACCTCGAACCAGAGGTGTGATATTCCACTCCCGGGTAAGGATGGAGTGTGGACCGGGGCTCAGTAGGCTGCATGCACCACACACACCCCATTTCCGAGGAACAGACCAACGGTGCTCCCACTAGACAGAGTGCAGGCACGACAGCTTCTGTTCCTGGCTGGAGTGGGGAGGGGGAGGAAAACCCAGTGGTGTAGGAGCAGATAGGGGTGGGTTTCTGGGCATAGGTAGGAGCCCATTGGTTGCTAGTCACCTGGGCTCACACATAGAGGGAGGTATATAAGGTGGGCACCATCTTAGATCAGTGTTCAGTTCAGAGAGGAGGAGAAGAAGAGAGGAGCTCAGCCAGAGAGGGCTGACAGGGAGCTGTGGCTCAGTCTGGGCCCAGCTCCAGAGCCAGGCCTGGAGAAGAGGCCTGAGACAGCAGAGAGGGAGAGAAGAGAAGGAACAGCAAGGAGAGTAAGAAAGGAACTGAAACAGAGGAGAAAGGAGGCGAGGAACACAGAGAAAGGCCCAGAGACACGAAGGCAGAAGGAACCCCATATTCCCAGAGGAGATACTGGGTGAAGGGTTGGCAGAATAGGGTACCGGAACCCAAATTGGTGGAGGCGACTAATCCTCAGCCAAAACCGGAGGTTGTCACCACATCTTGGTGCGACCCCTCACTACATCCACCAGAAAGGCATACCGCATAGGGTCAGGGAAACCGGAGAGAGGTTTCACCAACAGAAGGCCCGAGGAAGCTGGACAAAGGTGGGTCACTGGTGAGGACGGCCAGTAGAAAGGAAGAGAGGGGAGCTCTGAACCGCACTCTGGAATTGCCTGGGAGTTGACCGAGTCCCTCACCTGGTGGACGCAGCACGGCTCGGGCGGTCACTGCTGGCCGAAGTGATCTGAACAACAACAGTGAGTAAAGCTTTGGAAACTGCACCACAAGTCTCTGTGTTTCATCGCTGCACCAGCACCATCAGTACTGGGACACTCGCACCATCACTCCCATCATTATCCACACTAGCTGCCCTGAGGCAATACTCCTCCCGTGGGGAGTCATCCCATACTCAGCTGCACAAACAACATCAGCCTCAGCGGTCTGCAGTGCAGCGGCGGTCCCCACTGACCGCAATCCACGGGTGGCGTAGTCGGACACTTATTACCATACAAATAGACTGCCACTGGTTTGACCACCCTGGGCACGGACCGGGTCACCGCCACGGAGAACTACAACCCCCAGCGATCCGGCTCCGGGTATTCCCCCTGCACAGCAGCAGCAGCACAGGCCCAGGGGGCGCGTCAACTTTGGCGTAGTCGGCAGGATCATTACCAACCCGCCACAAACGGGTATTGCGTGCCTGAAGAAAATTGCACATGTACCTTAAAAAGAAGTTTCCCGCCGTCCGGAGTCGTTTCCCGCCATCCGGAGCCGATTCCCGCCATCGGACGCCATCTTGGACTGTTTCCCGCCATCTTCGTCCGTTTTTCCCGCCCTGGCAGAGCGGACGCCATTATGTGCGCACCAAAGGACAACAAGAAGCCACCTCCCATCGTGGGCCAGGTCCCAGAGTGGCGCCAAAGAAGGAGCCCGCCCCCACCAGCCATGAATGCAGCAATGGAGATGTCCATCAACGTGGGGGGGCTGCCCCTGAAGGTGATTGTCAGCAGATGCCCCCAAGACCAAACCCCATGGGGGCGGATAGGAAAGAAAACTGTGGGGCAGGGCGCGCTCTGGATCAGTTTGGACCTGCTGCACCCGGAGATGGAGGGAGCAGCGAACCCCACCAGCACCCTGGCCCGCAGCCTGCTGCAAGCTGAACCACCCTGCAGCCTGACGGAACTGCTGGCCCAGCTGCCTAGAGACCCGGACCGTGCGCGCGCAGCGCTGGAAGATCTGAACAGGAGAATGGTCCGGGTGCAGCGGGATGTGTTTGCCGGGTGGAGAGAGGAGATGGCCCAGCAGCACGGAGGTGACCAGCAGAGGACTCCGCCGGGACCGGGCAACGCGCTGACTGCTGGGCGCGGAGAAGAGGGACCGGCAGCTGCAGATGACGCCGCGGAGGAGGCCACGGAGACTGAGGCAAGTAATGGGGACGCCACCACCCCAAGCCCGGGGAACACCAGCCTGCCCTCACTCTCCGTTGCGGGACCCGAAGCCCCGGGGACCGTACCTGACACCGCCACCAGCCATGGGGACGCCTCCACCGCCACCAGCTAGGCCTCAGGCAGCAAGCACCATCGTCACGCCCCGCCCCGCGCTGTGCCCTCTGAACCCTGGCGCCGTACAGCGTGAAACGTCACAGGCCAGGACGCAAGGCCCAGCACACCCGGGCGCCGCTGCCTCACCAGCGCCCCCTACCTTGGCGGTGCCACCCCCGGGCACGACCGACAAGCGACCGCCGGCCTGGTCGCAAGGCCGAGTGCCCCCGGGCGCTGCCACCCGTCCGAAGCCCATAGTGCCACCCTTGGGCGCGGACCTGTATGCCCAATATACCTGCCCGGACGGGCTACCCTTTGAATGGCCGCCGGAGTTCGCCAACCCCCGTCTCCGGAAAGAGCGACCCCTGAGTGAGCCTTTGATCCCGGCCCCGGAGCCCACCAACATCGCTCCACCCCTGCCGGAGGATGCCCAGTTTGCATGGGACCCCACTGGCGAGAACCTCATGGGCTTCACCCAGGAGACCCGGGCAGAAGAAGCCCAGTGCCTGGAGTGCTGCCGTCAGCAGCTAGCTACGTATGAGAGAGAGCGGCGGCAGAGGCGCATCAGGGAGCAGCGACTCCAGGCCAAGACCGCGGAGCAGAAGCGCAGGGCCCGACAAGACACCCACGCCATGCGCGGACCCGGGACCGTAGTCAAGTTCCAGCTGGAGCACGGCTGGGGCTTCATCAGAGACCCGGAGGCTGACACCGACGTCTTCGTCACGAGAAGGGACGTCGAAAGCCACCTGCCAGAGGGACATCACGGACGTGACCTGTACCCCGGCGACGTGGTCACCTACACCCGGCACAAGGGCGCAAAGGGACTGTATGCTCTCCATGTCCACCATCTAACTGAGGAGGAGCTGCGGTACCGCCCAGACATGGACTACCCTGAGGATCCGGACAGGTCTGAAGAGTACAAGGAAGAAGCATCAGGAGGACACCATTATTAGAGAATGGTAAAGTGGAACTGTATATAGTTACCCGTCGGGGTACAAGAACTGTTACTTGTGTGCCCCTTCCTAAATTACCAGGCTGAGGACTGTGAGCAGCCACTCCCTTATCCCCACTGGCCGAGGACTGAGAGCGGCCATACCCTTGTACATAGTTGCGCTTCTTAAAGCGCCCCCTACTGGTTTTATACAAGAACCGCAACGTCTACCTCAAGGTGGATTAAAATGGACTGTTGCACCTTTACCTGGTCGCAAGTTGCACAGCGGCCAGGGCTCAAGAATATGTTTTGAAAATGTTTTATTTGAAAATGTCTTATAATGGAAAGTTTAATATGCTGCTAAAATAGTAATGCCAAAAGTTTTATATAGTGTTTTACAAAAGAGTTCCGGTGGCATTAGTAGAATGTCTTATAAAAATGTTTTATACCAGTAACGTTAAAGAGAGAAGAGTACCTCCCATAAAGGGATGAGTGAAAAGTTAATGTCTTATATATGAGTGCACTTTAAAAATTTGTATGTTTTAAATTGTCTTTTCTCTTTTCCAGCCCGAGGACGTGCTGTGATTTACCAGGGGGGAATGTAGCACCCCGAGGACTCGGCTGCTACAGGGGTATTGCACCTCGAACCAGAGGTGTGATATTCCACTCCCGGGTAAGGATGGAGTGTGGACCGGGGCTCAGTAGGCTGCATGCACCACACACACCCCATTTCCGAGGAACAGACCAACGGTGCTCCCACTAGACAGAGTGCAGGCACGACAGCTTCTGTTCCTGGCTGGAGTGGGGAGGGGGAGGAAAACCCAGTGGTGTAGGAGCAGATAGGGGTGGGTTTCTGGGCATAGGTAGGAGCCCATTGGTTGCTAGTCACCTGGGCTCACACATAGAGGGAGGTATATAAGGTGGGCACCATCTTAGATCAGTGTTCAGTTCAGAGAGGAGGAGAAGAAGAGAGGAGCTCAGCCAGAGAGGGCTGACAGGGAGCTGTGGCTCAGTCTGGGCCCAGCTCCAGAGCCAGGCCTGGAGAAGAGGCCTGAGACAGCAGAGAGGGAGAGAAGAGAAGGAACAGCAAGGAGAGTAAGAAAGGAACTGAAACAGAGGAGAAAGGAGGCGAGGAACACAGAGAAAGGCCCAGAGACACGAAGGCAGAAGGAACCCCATATTCCCAGAGGAGATACTGGGTGAAGGGTTGGCAGAATAGGGTACCGGAACCCAAATTGGTGGAGGCGACTAATCCTCAGCCAAAACCGGAGGTTGTCACCACATCTTGGTGCGACCCCTCACTACATCCACCAGAAAGGCATACCGCATAGGGTCAGGGAAACCGGAGAGAGGTTTCACCAACAGAAGGCCCGAGGAAGCTGGACAAAGGTGGGTCACTGGTGAGGACGGCCAGTAGAAAGGAAGAGAGAGGAGCTCTGAACCGCACTCTGGAATTGCCTGGGAGTTGACCGAGTCCCTCACCTGGTGGACGCAGCACGGCTCGGGCGGTCACTGCTGGCCGAAGTGATCTGAACAACAACAGTGAGTAAAGCTTTGGAAACTGCACCACAAGTCTCTGTGTTTCATCGCCGCACCAGCACCATCAGTACTGGGACACTCGCACCATCACTCCCATCATTATCCACACTAGCTGCCCTGAGGCAATACTCCTCCCGTGGGGAGTCATCCCATACTCAGCTGCACAAACAACATCAGCCTCAGCGGTCTGCAGTGCAGCGGCGGTCCCCACTGACCGCAATCCACGGGTGGCGTAGTCGGACACTTATTACCATACAAATAGACTGCCACTGGTTTGACCACCCTGGGCACGGACCGGGTCACCGCCACGGAGAACTACAACCCCCAGCTATCCGGCTCCGGGTATTCCCCCTGCACAGCAGCAGCAGCACAGGCCCAGGGGGCGCGTCACACGGAGCAGGACGCACGGAGCAGGATGCACGGAGCAGGATGCACGGAGCAGGACACACGGAGCAGAACACACGGAGCAGGACCCGCGGAGCAGGACCCACGGAGCAGAACACAGCAAAACGCACACAGCAGGGAGCACGGAGCAGGACGCATGGAGCAGGACGCACGGAGCAGAACACATGGAGCAGAACATACGGAGCAGGACGCACAAAGTAGAATGCACGGAGCAGGACGCACAAAGTAGAATGCACGAAGCAGGACACACGGAGCAGGACGCACGGAGCAGAACACACGGAGCAGGACGCACGGAGCAGGACGCACACAGCAGGACATACGGAGCAGGACACACGGAGCAGGACGCACAGAGCAGAACGCACAGAGCAGGACGCACAGAGCAGGACGCACGGAGCAGAATGGATTCATGATACAATCCTAAAAGCATAAGAAACAAAGATAGTAACAGTATATGAAGATCAGAAGACCTAGAGGTTACAGACTGAGCACAGAGCAGAAAGCACAGAGCAGAACGCATGGAGCAGGACGCTCGGAGCAGAACACACGGAGCAGAATGCACGGAGCAGAACGCACAGTGCAGGACGCACGGAGCAGGACGCACAAAGTAGAATGCACGGAGCAGGACGCATGGAGCACAACACACAGAGCAGGACGCACTGAACAGGACCACGCAGCAGGACATACGGAGCAGGACGCACAGAGCAGAACGAACAGAGCAGGACGCACGGAGCAGAATGGATTCATGATACAATCCTAAAAGCCTAAGAAACAAAGATAGTAACAGTATATGAAGATCAGAAGACCTAGAGGTTACAGACTGAGCTCAAAGCAGAAAGCACAGAGCAGAAAGCACAGAGCATGAGACACAGAGCAGAAAGCACAGAGTAAAACGCACAGAGCAGGACGCACAGCAGAACGCAAGGAGCAGAACGCACGTAACAGAACACACAGAGCAGAAATCACAGAGCATAACGCACAGAGCAAAACGCACGGTGCTGGACGCGCAGAGCACAACGCAAGGAGCAGGACGCACAGAGCAGGACGCACGGAGCAGGACGCACGGAGCAGGACGCACAGATTAGGACGCAAGGAGTAGGACGCACGGAGCAGAAAGCACGGAGCAGAAAGCACGGAGCAAAATGCACGGAGCAGGACGCACGGAGCAGGATGCACAGAGCAGGATGCACGGAGCAGGACGCATGGAGCAGGACGCATGGAGCAGGACGCATGGAGCAGGACGCACGGAGCAGAAGGCACAGAGCAGGACGCACGGAGCAAAACGCACGGAGCAGGATGCACAAAGCAAGACGCACAAAGCAGGACGTACGGAACAGAACGCACGGAGCAGGATGCGCGGAGCAGGACGCGCGGAGCAGGACGCACGGAGCAGAACGCACGGAGCAGAATGGATTCATGATACAATCCTAAAAGACGAAGAAACAAAGATAGTAACAGTATATGAAGATCAGAAGACCTAGAGGTTACAGACTGAGCACAGAGCAGAAAGCACAGAGCAGAAAGCACAGAGTAAAACGCACAGAGCAGGACGCACAGAGCAGAACGCACGGAGCAGGACACGCGGAGCAGCACGCACAGAGCAGAACGCAAGGAGCAGGACGCACGGAGCAGAACGCACGGAGCAGAACGCACGGAGCAGAACGCACGGAGCAGAATGCACGGAACAGAACGCACAGTGCAGGACGCACAAAGTAGAATGCACGGAGCAGGACGCACGGAGCAGAACACACGGAGCAGGATGCACGGAGCAGGACGCACTGAACAGGACACGCAGCTGGACATACGGAGCAGGACGCACAGAGCAGAACGCACAGAGCAGGATGCACGGAGCAGTATGGATTCATGATACAATCCTAAAAGCCTAAGAAACAAAGATAGTAACAGTATATGAAGATCAGAAGGCCTAGAGGTTACAGACTGAGCACAGAGCAGAAAGCACAGAGTAAAACGCACAGAGCAGGACGCAAAGAGCAGAACGCAAGGAGCAGGAAGCACAGAGCAGAACGCATGGAACAGAACACACAGAGCAGAAAGCACAGAGCAAAACGCACAGAGCAAAACGCACGGAGCAAAACGCATGGAGCAAAACGCACGGTGCTGGACGCGCAGAGCACAATGCGCGGAGCAGGACGCACAGAGCAGGACGCACGGAGCAGGACGCACGGAGCAGGACGCACAGATTATGACCCAAGGAGTAGGACGCACAGAGCAGAAAGCATGGAGCAAAACGCACGGAGCAGGACGCACAGAGCAGGACGCACAGAGCAGGACGCACAGAGCAGAAGGCATGGAGCAGGATGCACGGAGCAGAAGGCACAGAGCAGGACGCACGGAGCAAAACGCATGGAGCAGAATGCACAGAGCAGGACGCACACAGTAAGACGCACAAAGCAGGATGCACGGAGCAGAACGCACGGAGCAGAACGCACGTAGCAGAACGCACGGAGCAGAACGCACGGAGCAGGACGCACAGAGCAGGACGCACGGAGCAGAATGGATTCATGATACAATCCTAAAAGCATAAGAAACAAAGATAGTAACAGTATATGAAGATCAGAAGACCTAGAGGTAACAGACTGAGCACAGAGCAGAAAGCACAGAGTAAAACGCACAGAGCAGAACGCACAGAGCAGAACGCATAGAGCAGAACGCACAGAGCAGAAGGCACAGAGCAGGACGCACGGAGCAAAACGCATGGAGCAGAATGCACAGAGCAGGACGCACAAAGCAAGACGCACAAAGCAGGATGCACGGAACAGAACGCACGGAGCAGAACGCACGGAGCAGAACGCACGTAGCAGAACGCACGGAGCAGAACGCACGGAGCAGGACGCACGGAGCAGGACGCACGGAGCAGAATGGATTCATGATACAATCCTAAAAGCATAAGAAACAAAGATAGTAACAGTATATGAAGATCAGAAGACCTAGAGGTTACAGATTGAGCACAGAGCAGAAAGCACAGAGTAAAACGCACAGAGCAGAACGCACAGAGCAGAACGCATAGAGCAGAACGCACAGAGCAGAACGCTCAGAGCAGGACACATGGAGCAGAAAGCACAGAGCAAAATGCACAGAGCAAAACGCACAGAGCAGAACGCACAGAGCAGAACGCACAGAGCAGGACACATGGAGCAGAAAGCACAGAGCAAAACGCACGGAGCAGGACGCATAGAGCAGTACTCAAGGAGCAGGACGCACAGAGCAGGGAGCACGGAGCAGGACTCACGGAGCTGGACGCACAGAGCAGGACGCACCGATTAGGACGCACAGAGCAGGACGCAAGGAGCAGGATGCGGGAAGCAGGACGCACGGAACAGAACGCATGGAGCAGGACGCACGGAGCAGGACGCATGCAGCAGAAGACACAGAGCAGGATGCATGCAGCAGAAGGCACAGAGCAGGACGCACGGAGCAAAACGCACGGAGCAGAACGCACAGAGCAGAACGCACAGAACAGGACGTACAAAGTAAAAAGCACAAAGCAGGATGCACAAAGCAGGACGCACAAAGCAGGACGCACAAAGCAGAACGCACGGAGCAGAACGCACGGAGCAGAACGCACGGAGCAGAACGCACAGAGCAGGACGCACAGAGCAGAATGGATTCATGATACAATCCTAAAAGCCTAAGAAACAAAGATAGTAACAGTATATGAAGATCAGAAGACCTAGAGGTTACAGACTGAGCACAGAGCAGAAAGCACAGAGCAGGACGCACAGAGCAGAACGCACGGAACAGAACGCACGGAGCAGAAAGCATGGAGCAGAACGCACACAGCAGGACGCACAGAGCAGGACGCACAGAGCAGAATGCACGGAGCAGGACGCACGGAGCAGAAGGCGCAGAGCATGACGCATGGAGAAAAACGCATGGAGCAGAACGCACGGAGCAGGACGCACAGAGCAGGACGCACAGAGCAGGATGCACGGAGCAGGATGCGGGAAGCAGGACGCACCTAGAGGTTACAGACTGAGCACAGAGCATAACGCACAGAGCAGAAATCACAGAGCATAACGCACAGAGCAAAACTCACAGAGCAAAACGCACAGAGCAAAACGCACAGAGCAAAACTCACAGAGCAAAACGCACAGAGCAAAACGCACAGAGCAAAACGCACAGAGCAAAACGCACGGTGCTGGACGCGCAGAGCACAACGCAAGGAGCAGGACGCACAGAGCAGGACGCACGGAGCAGGACGCACAGATTAGGACGCAAGGAGTAGGACGCACGGAGCAGAAAGCACGGAGCAAAACGCACGGAGCAGGACGCACAGAGCAGGATGCACAGAGCAGGATGCACAGAGCAGGAAGCACAGAGCAGGATGCACGGAGCAGAACGCATGGAGCATGACGCATGGAGCATGACGCACGGAGCAGAAGGCACAGAGCAGGACGCACGGAGCAAAAAGCACGGAGCAGAATGCACAGAGCAGGACGCACAAAGCAAGACGCACAGAGCAGGACGCACGGAACAGAATGCACGGAGCAGGATGCGCGGAGCAGGACGCACGGAGCAGAACGCACGGAGCAGAACGCACGGAGCAGAATGGATTCATGATACAGTCCTAAAAGGCTAAGAAACAAAGATAGTAACAGTATATGAAGATCAGAAGAACTAGAGGTTACAGACTGAGTACAGAGCAGAAAGCACAGAGCGGAACACATGGAGCAGGACGCACAAAGTAGAATGCACGGAGCAGGACTTACGGAGCAGGACACACTGAACAGGACGCACGCAGCAGGACTTACGGAGCAGAATGGATTCATGATAAAATCCTAAAAGCCTAAGAAACAAAGATAGTAACAGTATATGAAGATCAGAAGACCTAGAGATTACAGACTGAGCACAGAGCAGAAAGCACAAAGCAGGACGCACGGAGCAGAAAGCACAGAGTAAAACACACAGAGCAGGACGCACAGAGCAGAACGCAAGGAGCAGGAGGCACAGAGCAGAAAGCACGGAGCAGAAAGCACGGAGCAGAAAGCACGGAGCAGGAGGCACGGAGCAGGACGCACAGAGCAGGATGCATGCTGCAGAAGACACAGAGCAGGACGCACGGAGCAAAACACACGGTCATAACGCACGGAGCAGAACGCACGGAGCCAAACGCACGGAGCAGAACGCACGGAGCAGAACGCACGGAGCAGAACGCACGGAGCAGAACACACAGAGCAGAACGCATGGAGCAGGACGCACAAAGCAGGACGCACTTAACAGAACGCACAGAGCAGAACGCATGGAGCAGGACGCACAAAGCAGGACGCACGGAACAGAACGCACGGAACAGAACGCAAGGAGCAGGAGGCACAGAGCAGAAAGCACTGAGCAGCAGACACAGAGCAGGAGAATTGGAGCAGGAGGCACAGAGCAGAAAGCACGGAGCAGAAAGCACGGAGCAGGACGCACAGAGCAGGACGCACAGAGCAGGACACACGGAGAAGAACGCACAGAGCAGAACGCACGGAGCAGAACGCACATAGCAGAACGGACAGAGAGGGATGCACAGAGTAGAAAGCACAAAGCAGAAAGCACAAAGCATGACGCACAAAGGACGCATGGAGATGTATATGAAGATCAGAAGACCTAGAGGTTACAGACTGAGCACAGAGCAGGACTTACAGAGCAGGAGACACAGAGCAGGACGCACGGAGTAGACCGCACGAAATAGGACGCACAGAGCAGGACGCACAGAGCAGGACGCACGGAGCAGGACGCACAGAGCAAAACGCACAGAGTAGAAGGCACGTAGCAGAACGCACGGAGCAGGACACATGGAGCAGAACGCACAGAACAGAATGCACAGAGCAGGACGCACAGAGCAAAAAGCACAGAGCAGGACGTACGGAGCAGAACGCACGGAGCAGAACGCACAGAGCAGGACGCAAGGAGCAGGACGCAAGGAGTAGGACGCATAGAGCAGGACGCACGGAGCAGGACGCATGGAGCAGGACGCACGGAGCAGAGCGCACTGAGCAGAACGCACTGAGCAGAACGCACGGAGCAGGACGCGCGGAGCAGGACGCACAGAGTAGGATGCACGGAGCAGTATGGATTCATGATACAATCCTAAAAGCCTAAGAAACAAAGATAGTAACAGTATATGAAGATCAGAAGACCTAGAGGTTACAGACTGAGCACAGAGCAGAAAGCACAGAGCAGAATGCACAGAGCAAAACGCACAGAGCAAAATGCACAGAGCAAAACGCACGGAGCAAAACGCACAGAGCAGAAAGCACGGAGCAGGACGCACAGAGCAGGATGCATGCTGCAGAAGACACAGAGCAGGATGCACGGTCAGAACGCACGGAGCAGAACGCATGGAGCAAAACGCAGGGAGCAGAACGCACGGAGCAGAACGCACAGTGCAGGACGCACAAAGCAGGACGCACGGAACAGAACGCACGGAGCAGGATGCGCGGAGCAGGACGCATGGAGCAGTATGGATTCATGATACAATCCTAAAAGACTAAGAAACAAAGATAGTAACAGTACAGTCATGGCCAAAAGTATTGAGAATGAGACAAATAGTAATTTTTCCAAAGTTTACTGCTTCATTTTTTGTAATGGCAATTTGCATATACTCCTGAATGTCAAAGAGTGATCAGCTTAACAGCAATTACTGTACTTGCAAAGTCAATATTTGCCCAGAAAATGAACTTTAACCCCCAAAACACATTTCAACATCATTGCAGTCCTGCCTTAAAAGGAGCATCTAACATCGTTTTAGTGATTGATCCATTAACACAGGTGTGGGTGTTGATGAGGACAGGGCTGGCGATCAATCAGTCATGATTAAGTAAGAATGACATCACTGGACACTTTAAAAGGAGGCTGGTTCTTGGTATCATTGTTTCTCTTCAGTTAACCATGGTTATCTCTAAAGAAACACGTGCAGCCATCATTGCACTGCACAAAAATGGCCTAACAGGGAAGAGTATCGCAGCTACAAAGATTGCACCTCAGTCAACAATCTATCGCGTCATCAAGAACTTCAAGGAGAGAGCTTCCATTGTTGTCAAAAAGGCTCCAGGGCGCCCAAGAAAGACCAGCAAGCGCCAGGACCGTATCTTAAAACTGTTTCAGCTGCGGGATCGGACTACCAGCAGTGCTGAGCTTGCTCAGGAATGGCAGCAAGCTGGTGTGAGTGCTTCTGCACGCACTGTGAGGCGGAGACTCTTTGAGCAAGGGCTGGTTTCAAGGAGGGCAGCAAAGAAGCCACTTCTCTCCAGAAAAAACATCAGGGACCCACTGATATTCTGCAAAAGGTACAGGGAGTGGACTGCTGAGGGCTGGGGCAAAGTCATTTTCTCTGATGAATCCCCTTTTCGATTGTTTGGGACATCTGGAAAACAGGTTATTCGGAGAAGAAGATGTGAGCGCTACCACCAGTCTTGTCTCATGCCAACTGTAAAGCATCCTGAAACCATTCATGTGTGGGGTTGCTTCTCAGCCAAGGGAATCGGCTCAGTCACAGTCTTGCCTAAAAACACAGTCATGAATAAAGAATGGTACCAGAATGTCCTCCAAGAGCAACTTCTCCCAACCGTCCAAGAGCAGTTTGGCGCCCAACAATGCCTTTTCCAGCATGATGGAGCACCTTGCCATAAAGCAAAGGTGATAACTAAATGGCTCATGGAACAAAACATAGAGATTTTGGGTCCAAGGCCTGGAAACTCCCCAGATCTTAATCCCATTGAGAACTTGTGGCCAATCATCAAGAGACGGGTGGACAAACAAAAACCAACAAATTCTGGCAAAATGCAAGCATTGATTATGCAAGAATGGACTGCTATCAGTCAGGATTTGGTCCAAAAGTTGATTGAGAGCATGCCAGGGAGAATTACAGAGGTCTTGAAGAAGAAGGGGCAACACTGCAAATATTGACTTGCTGCACTAACTCATTCTAACTGTCAATATAACCTATTGGTCCTCATAATATGATTGCAATTATATTTCTGTATGTGATATAAACATCAGACAAACACTAAGAAAAACCAGAGGCCAGCAGATCATGGGAAAATATCATTTTGGTGTCATTCTCAAAACTTTTGGCCATGACTGTATATGAAGATCAGAAGACTGTATATGAAGAGTTTACAGACTGAGCACAAAGCAGAAAGCACAAAGCATGACGCACAAAGGACGCATGGAGATGTATATGAAGATCAGAAGACCTAGAGGTTACAGACTGAGCACAGAGCAGGACTTACAGAGCAGGAGACAGAGCAGAAAGCACAGAGCAGAAAGCACAGAGTAAAACGCACAGAGCAGAACGCAAGGAGCAGGACGCACAGAGCAGAACGCACGGAACAGAACGCACAGTGCAGGACGCACAAAGTAGAATGCACGGAGCAGGATGCACGGAGCAAAACACACAGAGCAGAAAGCACAGAGGAAAACGCACAGAGCAAAACGCACAGAGCAGGACGCACAGAGCAAGACTCACAGAGCAGGACGCACGGAGCAGGACGCACGGAGCAGGACGTACAGAGCAGGACGCACAGAGCAAAACACACAGAGCAGAACGCACAGAGCAAAACGCACAGAGCACAAAGCACAGAGGAAAAGAGCAAAACGCACAGAGCAGAACGCAAGGAGCAGGACGCACAGAGCAGGACGCACGGAGCAGGACGCACAGAGCAGGACGCACGAAGCAGGACGCACGAAGCAGGACGCACAGAGCAGGACGCACAGAGCAGGACGCACGGATTAGGACGCACGGAGCAGAAAGCACGGAGCAGAAAGCACGGGGCAGGACGCACAGAGCAGAACGCACGGAGCAGGACGCACAGAGCAGGACACATGTTGCAGAAGACACAGAGCAGGACGCATGGAGCAAAACGCACGGTCAGAACGCACAATGCAGAATGCACAGAGCTGGACGCACAAAGCAGGACACACGGAGCAGAACGCACAGAACAGGACATACGGAGTAGAAAGCACAAAGCAGGACGCACAAAACAGGACGCACAAAGCAGAACGCTCGGAGCAGGACGCGTGGAGCAGAACGCACAGAGCTGGACGCACGGAGCAGGATGCATGGAGCATAATGGATTCATGATACAATCCTAAAAGCCTAAGAAACAAAGATAGTAACAGTATAAGAAGATCAGAAGACCTACAGGTTACAGACTGAGCACAGAGCAGGACGCACGGAGCAGGACGCACAGAGCAGGACGCACGAAGCAGGACGCACGAAGCAGGACGCACAGAGCAGGACGCACAGAGCAGGACGCACGGATTAGGACGCACGGAGCAGAAAGCACGGAGCAGAAAGCACGGGGCAGGACGCACAGAGCAGAACGCACGGAGCAGGACGCACGGAGCAGAACGCACAGAGAGGGATGCACAGAGTAGAAAGCAGAAAGCACAAAGGACGCATGGAGCAGAACGCACGGAGCAGGACGCGCGGAGCAGAACGTACGGAGCAGGACACAAGGAGTAGAACGGATTCATGATACAATCCTAAATGCCTAAGAAACAAAGATAGTAACAGTATATGAAGATCAGAAGACCTAGAGATTACAGACTGAGCACAGAGCAGAAAGCACAGAGCAGGACGCATGGAGCAGGATGCACAAGCATAACGCACACAGCAGAAAGCACGGAGCAGGACGCATGGAGCAGGATGCACGGAGCAGGATGCACAGAGCAGGACGCCCAGAGCAGGACGCACAGAGCAGAACACACGGAGCAGGACGCACGGAGCAGAACGCACAGAGCAGAACACACAGAGCAGTACGCACAGAGCAGAACGCACAGAGGAGAACGAACGGAACAGAACGCATGGAGCAAAACGCACAGAGCAGAACGCACGGAGCAAGATGTACAGAGCAGAACACACAGAGCAGAACGCACGGAGCAGGACGCACGGAGCAGAACGACACCAATCCAATCCCACCTATTAACCCATTGGAGACCCAGGAGACTGATGTTCTGCCACACAGGTCTCTCCTGGATCCGTTCTCTCTGGTGCCACACAGGTCTCTCCTGGATCTGTGCTCTCCGGTGCCGCACAGGTCTCTCCTGGATCTGTGCTCTCTGGTGCCGCACAGGTCTCTCCTGGATCCATGCTCACTGGTGCCGCACAGGTCTCTCCTGAATCCGTGCTCTCTGGTGCCGCACAGGTCTCTCCTGGATCCGTGCTTTCTGGTGCCGCACAGGTCTCTCCTGGATCCGTGCTCTCTGGTGCCGCACAGGTCTCTCCTGGATCCGTGCTTTCTGGTGCCGCACAGGTCTCTCCTGGATCCGTGCTTTCTGGTGCCGCACAGGTCTCTCCTGGATCCGTGCTCTCTGGTGCCGCACAGGTCTCTCTGGTGCCGCACAGGTCTCTCCTGGATCTGTGCTCTCATGTGCCGCCCAGGTCTCTCCTGGATCCGTGCTTTCTGGTGCCGCACAGGTCTCTCCTGGATCCGTGCTTTTTGGTGCCGCACAGGTCTCTCCTGGATCCGTGCTCTCTGGTGCCGCACAGGTCTCTCTGGTGCCGCACAGGTCTCTCCTGGATCTGTGCTCTCATGTGCCGCACAGGTCTCTCCTGGATCCGTGCTCTCTGGTGCCGCACAGATCTCTCCTGGATCCGTGCTCTCTGGTGCCACACAGGTCTCTCCTGGATCCGTGCTCACTGGTGCCGCACAGGTCTCTCCTGGATCCGTGCTCACTGGTGCCACACGGGTCTCTCCTGGATCCGTGCTCTCTGGTGCCGCACAGGTCTCTCTTGGATCCGTGCTCTCTGGTGCCACACAGGTCTCTCCTGGATCCGTGCTCACTGGTGCCACACAGGTCTCTCCTGGATCCGTGCTCTCTGGTGCCGCACAGGTCTCTCCTGGATCTGTGCTCTCTGGTGCCGCACTGGTCTTTCCTTGATCCGTGCTCTCTGGTGCCGCACAGGTCTCTCCTGGATCCGTGCTCTCTGGTGCCGCACAGGTCTTTCTTGGATCCGTGCTCACTGGTGCCGTACAGGTCTCTCCTGGATCCGTGCTCTCTGGTGCCGCACAGGTCTCTCCTGGATCCGTGCTCACTGGTGCCGCACAGGTCTTTCTTGGATCCGTGCTCACTGGTGCCGTACAGGTCTTTCCTGGATCCGTGCTCCCTGGTGCAGCACAGGTCTCTCCTGGATCCGTGCTCCCTGGTGCCGCACAGGTCTCTCCTGAATCCGTGCTCTCTGGTGCCGCACAGGTCTCTCCTGGATCCGTGCTCTCTGGTGCCGCACAGGTCTCTCCAGGATCCGTGCTCCCTGGTGCCACACAGGTCTCTCCTGGATCCGTGCTCACTGGTGCCACACAGGTCTCTCCTGGATCTGTGCTCACTGGTGCCGCACAGGTCTTTCCTGGATCCGTGCTCTCTGGTGCTGCACAGGTCTCTCCTGGATCCGTGCTCTCTGGTGCCGCACAGGTCTCTCCTGGATCCGTGCTCACTGGTGCCACACAGGTCTCTCCTGGATCCGTGCTCTCTGGTGCCGCACAGGTCTCACCTGGATCCGTGCTCACTGGTGCCGCACAGGTCTTTCCTGGATCCGTGCTCTCTGGTGCTGCACAGGTCTCTCCTGGATCCATGCTCTCTGGTGCCACACAGGTCTCTCCTGGATTCGTGCTCTCTGGTGCCGCACAGGTCTCTCCTGGATCCGTGCTCTCTGGTGCCGCACAGGTCTCTCCTGGATCCGTTCTCTCTGGTGCCGCACAGGTCTCTCCTGGATCCGTGCTCTCTGGTGCCACACAGGTCTTTCCTGGATCCGTGCTCACTGGTGCCACACAGGTCTCTCTTGGATCCGTGCTCTCTGGTGCCGCACAGGTCTCTCCTGGATCCGTGCTCTCTGGTGCCGCACAGGTCTCTCCTGGATCTGTGCTCCCTGGTGCCGTACAGGTCTCTCCTGGATCCGTGCTCCCTGGTGCCGCACAGGTCTCTCTTGGATCCGTGCTCTCTGGTGCCGCACAGGTCTCTCCTGGATCCGTGCTCTCTGGTGCCGCACAGGTCTCTCCTGGATCCGTGCTCTTCTGGAGAAACTCTTCCGAGGAAGTTGTGAGCTGGAAAGATCTTTTTTCTTTTCTTTTTTTGCATAGTTAACTGCAGTAAGTAAATCAGCGGGAAACCGAGGTCAGCTGTGCTATTAACAATTTGCTCGATTTGAGCTGTAAACTAGCAATAAAAAGTCCCAACACACGCTTAAATTATTTTGATATATTAATGACATATGAATGGTCGGGATTTGACATCTATAACCAATATTATAAAAAAAATCTGAAATAAAAAATAACTAGATCGTATTATAGTAATAATTTGGTGCATCAGATACTTGTTTAATAGATGAACATGGTATCATTACCTTTAGGTTGTTTCGTGCCCCAGTGGATAATCCAATAGGCTTCTCGCATAGACAATTTCTTTCTCCAGTCTCCCTCTCTAATAGGGACAGAGCGTTCCTCCAAACCATGGACTGTAAAACCGCCTGAACCTCAGTTCTCTACCTCTACAAAGTGTCTGACGGACCAGAGAAGTCGCCTTTCTGCTGTTCATGTGCTGGATGTGCTCAGATCTTCTGTTGTTTAGTTTCCGGCTTGTGCAGCTGATGGGATGAAGATTACAATGTTCACATGAAATCCCGTAGACAACATATCGTGTGTCGCAGTTCATGAATCAATTAATGCTGTTCTGCTTATCTATTTTATACGATTTTTTTGCATATCTGCACATGTTACATTTAGTGCCTGTGCACTTAAAAAAAACCTTCATGGGTCACCATGTGGAAACTGCTTCAGGAATGGGATCACTTGGAAAAAGACGGGGAGGCAAGAGGTCACCAATGTTCATCCTCTTAGCTATACATCTGTCAGGTTATTTTCATCCTGAAATAGTTCTGGGACACATTTATTAATAATTTGTTTCACATTGTTAGATTGTAAACTGTATGGAGAGCTAAAAACCACAGATTCACCATTGTCATTCGTTTTTTTGGTTTTAGGTAATAAAGTTTGTTGTCTAGTGATTTTCGTTGTTTTTCTGAATTATCAATTATTCTATTTTTATAGCCTCTGACAAGTAACCTGCTTTTTATGACGCCACTTTCCTGATAAAAGGAATGACTGCTGGAACAGATTCTTTTTGTCCTATAAATCCCCCATAAGGGATAGGATTGACTGTGCGTGGGCTGACAACTGTCTGCTCGTGAGATGGTATTGCCACTCGCTGGTTTGTGATACATAGTGCTTATAATGTGTAACGGGTCTGGGAGGTGGAACCTCTGAGCTACTATACAAAGGGGCAGTCCTTGTAAGGGAGCGGGTGGCTCCCAGGGAAAGCAGGCAGGCAGTCACGTCAAGTGACAGGGACAGTCTCTGGGTAGAAGAGCAGGAGGTCACGGCAAGTGACGGGGACAGTCTCTTGACAGGCGGGGGGTCATGGCAAGTGACAGCAGGATAAGAGTCTCTCGACAGGCAGGTGGTCACGGCAAGTGACAGCAGGATAAGAGTCTCTGGACAGGCAGGTGGTCACGGCAAGTGACGGCAGAGCCTCCAGGTAGGCTAGCAGGCGGGTAGCAGGTGAGCGCTCCCAGGTGAGCGGGTAAGAGTCTCTGGACAGGCTGGTGGTCACAGCAAGTGACTGATCCATAGACTGATCCATAGACAGACTGGCAGATGCTGGTAGGCAGACTGTTGGACCGCAGGATTGCAAGCAGGTAGACAGCACTGGAAAACAAGCTGGCAACGGGACCTGAGGGCTGAAGCAGAGTTGAAAGGCTTTGCAACAACATTGCTCGGGCACCTCCATTTTGGAGGAGGTGCCTTATATATGGTGAGATCCTCCAGCCATTGGCCGGGGACTCCTTAGGACGGCGCGCGTGGCCCCTTTAAGAGAGAGGGAGCGCGCGCGCCCTAAGCACAGTGGCCGGGAAGCAGCGCGCGCTGCCAGCAGAACGGGAGGAGGACGCCGGGCACGGAGCGGAGAGGTGAGGGGAACAGCGTCCCTGACTAGCAGGAGGCAGGGACGCCGACGCTACATAATGCTTTATTCCTGCAATCCCTCTGCAGCATCACATCCAAAAAATAATTTCAGTAGTGGAACATGCAAAAGTAAATTTAAGGTTTGCATCATTTTTATTGAGCTACTGCGCAAAAGTGGGTGCGGTCACTATGTCACCCCGCCATATGAAAAGTATGTCATCCACATAGTGACCGTACCACACTATATCCTTAAAAAAAGGATTAGACTCCGAAAAAAAAGCTTTTCCCACCAAGCAACATACAGAAGAGCTAGAGAAGATGAAAAACGAGAACCCATAGGGGCTCCAACTACTTGGAAAAAAATGGAGAATCAATCATGAAAAAAGATATATAATATCTCTAAGAATAAAATCCTTGAGTTTGATATTATAACTGCTGTTATTGTCAAGATGGTATGCAATGGCATGTAATGCTACCTCATGGGGTATACAGGAATACAAGCTGACAATATCGCAGGAAACAAAAATGTTCCAACCATGAGAAAAAATTGAATTCATTCAGAACTGAAGAGCTATCTTTTAAAAAGCCTGGTGTTCTGGATACTAAAGGTTGTAGATGTCGGTCTATCCATGTACTAAGTCCTTCATCGAGAGAATTAATGCCTGAAATAATAGGGCATGGGGGAGGGAACAGCAAGTTAGGAGTTTTTGGAAGCCCATGACATATGGGTATAGAGGGGGAGTCTTTTATTGGAAACTTTCAGATTTTTTATCCAGAACACCCAGACTTTCTCCTTCCGATATCAGTTGTTCAAGTTTAATTCTGCACCTGTCAGTGGGATCACAAGGAATCCTCCTATAAGTACAGATTTATTACATCAAGATGAATCCAGAACAACAATTACACCTGCTTTATCAGACTTCTTGACAACCACATTTTGTTATTTTTTAATCTATATAGAGCATTCTTTTCTAATTTGGATAAATTGTGACGCACCATGGGAGAGGGCATTACCTTGGTTGATAGCGTTTTTAAACCTTCTCAACTAATGATTGGAATAAATCCAATGCAGGGATACGTGATTTTTGTTGGTATATACAACAGATTAGGACTTATTATAAATGAAAGGAGGACTTTATACTAACCAGACAGCAGATGGTGATAGTGTGTAAAGTTATATGCTTTCTGTAATGGTGGGAGGAAAGCTCTCAATTGTTGGTTGTTCTTACTTCCTGTGTTTTCTTTTTTTTTCCTGAATGTGTTATGTCAGCAGCACACAGACTGTGTGACACTGAATTGTATCTCATGTTTAACCAGTATGAAGTAAATACTGTTTACTCAAGATATCTTGCTGATTGAAGCTCTCGTAAGTACAGTGGTGACTGTAAGAAGATGCACTCTGCGACAGGTTATGGGCCCAGGCCGGAACCCAGACACTACACTGTGTTCCAAATTATTATGCAAAAAGTGTTTAGGAGTGATAAGGTAAGAATTTTTTTGTTTGTCAGTTAAACTCATTGATGGTGATGTGTGTCAGGGCTCTTTATATCACTGTAAGCAATTGCAGACACCTGTGCTAATTAGTTTGGCAGGTGTGTCCAATGAAAGGCAAGACTACTTAAGAAGGCTGTCCCACATTATTAAGCTGCCTACATTTTCTGCCAAAATGGGAAAGAAAAAGGATGTGTCGGCTGCTGAGAAGCAACAAATTGTGGAGTGTTTAGGTCAATGCATGACTACAATCAACATTGCCAAGACACTTCATCCTGATCATCACACAATCAAGAAGTATGTAGCTGATTCATAGTACACACATGTGCGTGCTGATAAGGGTAAATTGAGGACTCTTTCCTACAGGCAATTACATCAGGTTAAAAGAGCAGCGGCAAAAAAGCCTTGTCATAGCAGAAGACAAGTTTTTGAAGCTGCTGGTGCCTCCAACGTCCCCCGAGCAACAAGATGCAGGGTCCTTCAGAGGTTTGCAGCTGTGCGTAAGCCATCCTGTCGACCTCCTCTATCCACTGCACACAAGCAGAAACGGCTTCAGTGGGCCAAACAATACATGAAGACTGACTTCAAAACTGTTTTGTTCACCGATGAGTGCCGTGCAACACTCGATTGTCCAGATGGATGGAGTGGAGGATGGCTGGTTGATGGACACCCCATGCAAACATGGCTACGGCGCCAACAAGGAGGAGGTGGAGTAATGTTTTGGGCTGGAATCATGGGGAGAGAGATTGTCGGACCCTTTAGGATCCCTGAAGGGGTAAAGATGAACTCCATAATGTATGTTGAGTTTCTCAAACAGCACTTCCTGCCATGGTTCATTCAAGAAGAAGAACCGTGCATTCCGCAGCAAGATCATTTTCATGCATGATAGTGCACCGTCTCATGCTGCACATAACACATCTGCATCTCTGGCTGCTATGGGCATAAAAGGGGACAAACTGATGGTGTGGAAAAAGAAATGTGGTCTTCCAGCGGATCTTCGATAAAATTAAGCTTTTATTAGGAACATATAAAAGCAGCCATGTCACAAGGACAATACACGGGATACCAGGACACAAGACATGATAGTCTTGTCCCTAAGGGACTATCATGTCTTGTGTCCTTGTATCCCGTGTATTGTCCTTGTGACATAGCTGCTTTTATACGTTCCTAATAAAAGCTTAATTTTATCAAAGATCCGCTGGAAGACCACATTTCTTTTTCCTGTTCTAAAAGAGTGCCTGGAACCAGGGCTATTCCGTTGTCGGATCAACTCACACAGAGCCTCCAGCTGTGAACGATCGGGTGAGCTGATTTTTTTCTCCCCTTCTCCCTTTCCTTGCTTGTCAAAACTTATGGTGTGGCCCCAATGCTCCCCTGACCTCAACCCCATTGAGAACCTCTGGAGCATCATCAAAAGGAGTGTCTATGATGGCAGGAGGCAGTTCACATCTAAGCAACAGCTCTGGGAGGGTATTCTGTCCTCAATCAAAACAATTAAAGCAGAAACCATCCAAAACCTGACAAATTCAATGGACGAGAGAGTTCAGAAGCTCCTTTCGAACAAGGGGTCCTATGTGCAAATGTAACATCACCTAGAATAAAGTTTTTGTAACATACCTGGCGGCGTCCTTGCATAGTGGTCCATTTCCCACTGTGCAGGAGCGCGCACTTGATCTCCTGTCCGGAATGTCTCTCTGGCTTCCCTCCATGCTGTCTGTTTGTGTCTGTTTCTGCTTCTTAAGGGCGGCGCCCGATCACTTCCTGCCTTTTGTACCTGCTGTGGGTCACACCCCTTGTGCGTCCTCAGCCTATTGCTGTCTGTCACTTGGTATATAGCTCAGCAGCTCCCTTCTATCCCCGCCTGAGCATAGTGTTTTCCTTCAGTGTGTGCTTGCACTCTGAAGGTGCCAGGTCCCGTCTTTGTTTCCTTGTCTGCCTTTCCTGGAGGCTGTATTTCCAGGCCTGTCTGAACTTAGTCCTGTATGTCTCCTGCTTTGCGGTATTAGTTCCCGTGTCTGAACTAAGTCCTGTATGTCTCCTGCTTTTCGGTATTAGTTCCCGTGTCTGAACTGAGTCCTGTATGTCTCCTGCTTTTTGTATCAGTTCCCGTGTCTGAACTGAGTCCTGTATGTCTCCTGCTTTTTGTATCAGTTCCCGTGTCTGAACTGAGTCCTGTATGTCTCCTGCTTTTTGTATCAGTTCCCGTGTCTGAACTGTGTCCTGTATGTCTCCTGCTTTGCGGTATTAGTTCCCGTGTCTGAACTATGTCCTGTATGTCTCCTGCTTTGCGGTATTAGTTCCCGTGTCTGAACTGAGTCCTTTCTGTGTTCTTTTGTCTGTCCTGTCTGAACACGCTCCTTGCCTGTTCGTTCCGCCTCTCTGGGGGCCGTATTCCCAGACCCGCTCCTGTATCCCGCTGCAGTGTCGGTCTCCGCCGTACACTCAGTTCCAGTCTGAACACTCTCCTGTCCTTTACCTGTTTTGCCTCTATGTCCGTTCCCTTCCTTTTTCTGCAGAGTCTGAACTCGTACCTAACTCCTGCTTGTTTTCTCTGCAAGTACTGTGTGAGTATCTGGCTCTGTCTTTCCCTTCCTGTCTGTTCCGTGTGAACAGAGCCCTGTTCCTACCTGCTAGTGCCTCCCTGTCTGCACTCTAGCTGTGCTTGCCTTTACCCCCCTGCCTGCATACCCGCCTGCCTGCATACCAGTCGTGCCTGCCTATACCCTCCAGTCTGTGTGCCAGCCTACCAGCCTGTTCCTGTATTCCCCTGTGTGGGTCAACAGCCGTGTCCGGGGTCTGTCCTGGAGTAGCACCTGGTCCCTCTGCTCGGTTCCTCCTTGGTGCACTGGCGTCGTATGCCGTCGTGCGACCCTGGTCGGTTCGGGTGAATACTTAGTCACGCCCCTCCAGGCATTCACTCTCCGGCACGGTCCAGTGGAATCACTACCAATCACACGCACACGCCGCTTAGCCCGGGCGTGTGCATAACAGTTTTGAGTTGAAAACTGTTTGATTTCAGTGTGTAATAACCTGCTAATGCTTATAATTTCAAAAATGACCATTTTTTGTTCTTTATTAAAATGAAAAGGTTGAAAACTCTGCTGTGCATAATAATTTGGAACATGCATTTTGAGTGCAGGTTGAGTGTTTTATTTTTTAAAAAATATACTGTTATCATAGGCAGTTTGTACAAAAAGCTTTCAATTGTACTCTAATAGTTATTTGACTGGAAAATTACAATGACTGCAATTCATATAGGTAATTTGGGAAAATCTGAGAAAATATTATTTGCATAATAATTTGGAACACAGTGTAAAGCCCAGACACTACAGGCCCGCACTACAAGAGGATCATGGTTTATAACCCCAGATAACGGAGCACACAGATAAGCTCTGTAAACAGAAGGAAATAAATCCAGATACAGAGTGACAGAGGAATTCATGATCCCAGGAGCTGGATATAATTACAGAGAATTCAACACAGGCAGGACATACAGGAACTATCAGCAAGAAAAAAACAGGAGAATATCTTCAGTACAACTCTCTAAACAAGTAAGACTATATAAAGATGATGAGAAATACAGAACTGAAATTCACAGTAGCTAAACTGAATAGTGAAAATGATCAGTTATGGAAATTCAAAGTAGAGATGTTGTTATCTAAGGATGATTTATGGGAAGTAATTGTTACAGAAAGACCAGATCAAGATAATCAGACATGGGATAAGAAGAATAGACAAGCGAGAGCCACCATTAGCTTATTAGTGGATGATGCTCAATTAATACATATAAGAAATGAAGACACAGCTAAAGGAATGTGGGAAGAATTAAGAAAACTGTATGAAAGACCTAGCTTGAATCACAAATTATTTTTATTAAGAAAGTTTTACAGTATGAGATTGAGTGCAAATGACGACATGCAGAAGCACATATTCTCAATGATGGAAGTGATATCAGAGCTAAGATCTATTGGTGAAAACATTAAAGAAAGTCATGAAGCAGCCATATTATTGTGCAGTTTACCAGATTTGTATACAGCCTTGATAAATGCCCTTGAGACGAGACCAGAAACTGACATTACATTAGATTTTGTGAAAACAAGACTAATAGATGAATATCAGAGAAGAAAAGAACAAAGAAATGATTCTTCTACTGAAAAGGACAGTGAAAACGCTCTTAAATCTACAGAATTTAAAAAAAAACCTTATAATAAAGAGACAAGAGAATGCTTCAGATGTAAGAAAAAAGGTAATTTAAAGAAAGACTGTACCATATGGAAAGCAGAACAACAAAAATTACAACGTAAAAAGCATACACAGAAAGTAAAAAACACAATTTCCGATTCATGTGAGAATATTTGGAATGGCACATTTAAAGTAACAGACAAGAAATCATCACTTGGTTGGTTTATTGATTCAGGAGCAATGAGTCATATGACAAGTGACAAGAATTTCTTTACTGATCTTGATTTAGATAAGAAAGAAGCCATTTATCTTGCAGATGGAAGCAAAATAACCGCAGAAGGTATCGGACAAGGTATGCTAAATTGTTCAAACAAGTTCGGACAAGATTCTAAGATACTTGTACAGGATGTGTTGTATGTTCCAAAATTGGAAGGCGGATTATTATCTGTGAAACGTTTAACAGCAAAAGGACTTACAGTAAAATTCAAAGACAATGAGTGTGCAATTATTTCAGGAAACAAGGTGATAACCAAAGTCAAGGCAGATGAACAATTATATCATTTTGATACACCAAAGGAACAGATGAAGGTATGTACACATGATCACAAAAACTGTATTCACATGTGGCATAGACATCTAGGACATAGACACCCTGACAGTATAAGGAAACTACAGAGAAAAGAATTGACAAAATACTTAAAGATATCAGATTGCTCAATTACCGTAAGATGTGAATCTTGTATAAAATCCAAAGCCACAAGGATATCTATTCCAAAAGAAAGTGAGATGAAAAGCAAAAGACCACTTGATTTGGTGCATACTGACGTATGTGGACCCATGAGAGTGACTACATCAGGAGGCAATAGATACATGTTGACTTTTATAGACGACTACTCAAGATACACAGTCACATACTTAATTAAGAACAAAAGTGACATTTTTGATAAACTTGTACACTATGTAACAAGATCAAGTAACAAATTTCAAAGGAAGCCAATTGTCATCAGAAATGATAATGGAGGTGAATTTACAGGTCACAGAATAGAAGAATACTTAAGACAAAATGGAATAGAAAACCAGAAAACTGTTCCATACACACCTGAACAAAATGGAGTAGCAGAAAGGAGAAACAGAACTCTAACAGAAATGATAAGATGTATGCTGACGGATTCTAAACTACCAGGGAAATATTGGGGTGAGGCAGCAATGACAGCTACATATCTACAGAACCGACTTTTTTCCAGAAAACTGACGAAAACTCCATATGAACTGTGGCAAGGTATGAAACCAAGTGTCAATCATTTAAAAGTTTTTGGATGTAAAGTTTTTATATTCATTCCAACAGAAAAACGTTCCAAACTTCAAAACAGATCCATGGAAGGAATATTCGTTGGATATAGTGAAAATTGCAAAGGATATAGAATCCTAGATCCCAAAACAGACAGAGTTACGGTGAGTAACAGTGTGACATTCATTGAAGATTTAAATGAAGACATTATGATTTCAGTTGAAACAAAAAATGAGAAAAACAATAGTGACATAACTGAAGAAATATCTGATGAGAAAGAAGTAGAAATTAATGAAGAACAAAATACTGAAAGTGAAGAATCACAACTACAAGCAGACACAGAACCAAGACGTTCAATGAGAGAGAACAAAGGAAAACCACCAAAACGTCTCTCATACAAGACAAGCATAAGAAAAATCTATGAGCCTACCTCTTGGGAAGACATATCTAAACTTCCTGAAGAAGAAGCTAATAAATGGATAGAAGCAACAGAAACAGAAATTAAATCCATGCATGATTCAAATACATGGACACTAACAGATTTGCCAGAAGGAAGAAAAGCCATAGGATGTAAATGGATTTTTAAAGTAAAGTACCAAACAGATGGCACAGCTGAAAGATACCGAGCAAGACTCGTAGCTAAAGGGTATTCTCAAAAATATGGAGAAGACTATGATGAGACATTTGCTCCAGTTGTCAAACACACTACAATAAGAACTTTACTTACAGTTTCAGCAATGAAACAGATGGAACTGAGACATCTGGATGTAAAGACAGCTTTTCTGAATGGAGATTTAACAGAAGACATTTACATGGAACAACCTCCAGGATTCAAAGATGAAAGAAATCCAAACAAAGTTTGCAAACTACAGAAAAGCATATATGGTTTAAAGCAAGCAGTTAAAGCGTGGAATGACAAAATCACGGAAGTACTTACAAATGAAAAATTTCAAAGAAGCAAAGCTGATCCATGCTTGTACACAAAAAGGCTGATTAATAGATGGATTTATGTACTCATATATGTAGACGACATTTTGATTTGTTTTAAACAAGAAAGGGATAAAGAAAACATTCTAAAAATCCTGAAGCAACATTTCGAAATCAAAGACTTGGGAAATGTGAAACAGTACCTAGGAATACAGGTAGAAAGAGAAGAAGACGGAAGTTTCCTACTGAATCAAAATCACATGATTCAAGACATAACAGAAAAATTTGGATTAAAGGATGCAAAAACAGTAAAGTCTCCAATGGAAACTAATTATCTCAAAGAGATGAACAGTGAACAAAATATTCTACCAAATAATGAAGAATACAGAACAGCAACAGGAAAACTACTGTATCTAGCGACCGTTACAAGACCAGACATCGCAGCAGCAGTAGGAATCCTGAGTAGAAAGGTATCAAAACCAAATAAAGCTGATTGGAATGCCGTGAAGAGAGTAATGCGTTATTTGAAAGGAACTAGCAATGTTAAGCTGAAATTACCCACAAGTGATAATTGCATTTTAACAGGATATGTTGATGCAGATTGGGCTGGAGTTCCAACTGACATAAGATCTACCAGTGGACATATTTTTTTTCTCTCAGGTGGACCAATAAGTTGGACAAGTAAGAAACAGTCAATTGTGACACTGTCTTCAACAGAAGAAGAATATGTTGCCGCAGCACATGCGAGTCAAGAAGTACTGTGGTTAAGACAATTGTTGACAGAATTAGGACAACCACAGTTGGAACCAACAAAACTGAAAGAGGACAATCAAGGATGTCTTGTTCTTGCTCAGATGGAAAGAGTCAATCCAAGAACCAAGCATATTGATGTGAAATATCATTTCTTGAGTGATCATCAGGAACAAGGAGTCTTGAAGTTAGAGTATTGTCCTACTGAAGAAATGACAGCAGACATCTTCACGAAGGCGTTGAATGCTGATAAACACCAGAGTTGGGTTTGATTGAATAAGTCCTTACTGTTGAGAAAGGGTGTTGGTATATACAACAGATTAGGACTTATTATAAGTGAAAGGAGGATTTTATACTAACCAGACAGCAGATGTCGATAGTGTGTAAGGTTATATGCTTGCTGTAATGGTGGGAGGAAAGCTCTCAATTGTTGGTTGTTCTTACTTCCTGTGTTTTCTTTTTTTTTCCTGAATGTGTTATGTCAGCAGCACACGGACTGTGTGACACTGAATTATATCTCATGTTTATCCAGTATGAAGTAAATACTGTTTACTCAAGATATCTTGCTGATTGAAGCTCTCGTAAGTACAGTGGTGACTGTAAGAAGATGCACTCTGCGACAATTTTAAAGGATAATAAGTAGGATTGGGAATATAACTAGCCACCGGAGAAACAGAAATAAGATTATTGTCGTAGCTTTCATTAGAGAGAGCTTCCAATGCAAGTCCTGCATGTTGTTCCTGGAAAGAAAAACCTAGAGAAAGTTGGTTATCAGATTTCGATGGAACATGTTCATTACAACCCTGAGGAGAAAGGGTAAAATTGCATGTATAGGAGAAATCAGGTAAATCTGTAGCCTGATCAGCATCTGAAGTAATATTGGTTTAAAAAAAGTGTCTTTTACCGGTAGGGATCGAGGAAACGTGTTGACGTCCAAAAGAGTATGAAATAAATCAAAATTTTGGTTGGGAACAAAGTTAAGACCTCTGGACAGTAAGCGATATTCTTCAATGGTTAGGATCAGCGGAGAAAGAACAACCACACTGTCCATATAGTTCTGATGGTTTAACTGCTTTTTTTCCCTTTCCACATTGAGTAACGTTGGGGAATCTGATTCTCTGGTGTTTTTTTCTCCTCTCATGTCGTTTTTTGAAGAGTTGTTAGTAGTGTTGAGCCACCCCCGTAGTGTTCGAGTTCGGTTCGGTTCGTCGAACACCCGTGTGTTCGCCGAACTGTTCCTCGAACTGTTCGTCGAACACCTTCGAACACCGTTAAAACCAATGGCAGGCAAACAAAAACACATAGAAACACATAGAAAACACCTTCAAAGGTGTCCAAAAGCTGACAAACTGCTCAGAAGACACAACTAACACATGGAAAAGTGACAAGTACATATAGTCATGCGAAAAGAAAAGAGGTGGAGGAGTAAAAGGAGGGGGAGACACAGATATAGGCATGTCATGCCCTTCTAAAATCCAAAAAGTGAGAAGCCGACACGTTCAGTCCGCTCCTGCCCGTGCCACCTCCGTGTCGCCGGGTTTGTGCCAGAGCCGCGGTGAACCCTGACGGCCAGCCCCCCTCTCGCAATACTGGTGCCTGTCCGCTGGTGGGTCGAGCGAGCCCCCCTGTGGTGGAGGCAGCACTAAGCTTTTTAATTTAAATTGTCTCTCTAATTTGAATGAATACACTTTAAATCCATTTACAAGGATCTATTGGAGGGCAAGTCTCATGCCAGCAGCCGCATAATTCCAGCTCCAGTAGCGTCCACTAAAGCTGCTGCAGTTATAAAGCTTTTATAAGGATCGAGCTCGGCTGTCCACCGCAAGGCATCCTACTGCCAGTCCCAGCCCCTATGCCTTGGGGTGCCTCCTGATGCTCTTCACTGAGTATCCCGTGGTCCCGAAGCATTTCCTTTGAAAAAATTAAGTGTCCAAACTACAGGTGGTGTAGCTTGCTTAACAGCCGGGATAATCCGCTGACTAGCAGACACTGCTACTAGGCACAAAGTATTTCCTGGGCTAGATGCAGTTAAAAATTTGTAATTAGATACTCTCGTTGGATGCTGAGAAAGCATTCCATAGAGTCTCCTGGCACGCCATATATGATTCTCTTAAAAAGCTTGGGGTAGGGGTCTAGGGGACCCTTTTATAGCCAAAATCACGGCCCTGTATCACAATACGTCACCTAGGCTGAAGATAAATGGAACTGTAGCACCCTGAGGGCTCGGTTGCTACAGAGGTATTGCACCTCACCCAGAGGTGTGATATCTCACTCTCAGGTAAGGATGGAGTGTGGATCAGGACCCGACACCTGCATGCATTACACCACATTGCCGTGGGGCAGGGCGACCAATATGCCTCTGAGATGGGCACGACAGTCCCTGTCCCTGGCTGGAGTGGGGGGAGGGAACACTGAGGAAGGGGAACCCTGTAGTGCAGGAGCAGGGAGGAAGCAGTTCCTGGGTGCATTGAGAAGGGAGTATAAAAGGTGGGCACCATCTTAGTTCAGTGCAGAGAAGTCTGAGCAGAAGTGGCAGGGAGCAGGGGCTCTGCATGAGCTCTGCTCCGGAGGCGGTCCTAGTAACAGAGGCCCAGGCCTGGAAGAGGGAGAAGGAAGGAAGAGGAGCGGAGAAGGCTCCAGGAACAAGGAATGAAGGGATCCCAGGGGTGCGGACGGGCGAGTCGCCACCGCACGCCCGAATCCACCTGCGTGGAGGGGTCAGGCCAAAGGGGGAGACCGGTCCCCGAAACTAGTGGAGGCAGGAAACGACCCTCAGCTAGAAACCGGAGGCTGTGACATTTTATGTGGCGCAGCCCCTCGCTACACCCGCTAGGAAGGCACCACATAGGGTCAGGGAAACTGGCGCCAAGTTTACCAAGAGGAGGCCCGAGGCAGCCGGACAGAAGGGTTGGTAAGAAAGGCCAGACAAAGGACACACAAAGGGGGTCCTGTGAAGCGCTCCAAAGTTATCTGGGAGTTGTCTGAGCCCCTCACCTGGTGAGCACAGTACGACGTGGGCAGCCGTTACCTGCAGACGTGGTCTGGATAATAAGAACTGTGAGTAAAGGCCCTGGACTGCATCACTGACTCCGTGTCGTTACTGCTGCTGCCCTGCACCATCACCCCCATCCTCCGCATACACTGCCCTGAGGCTATACTCCTCCCGTGTGGAGTTATGCTACGCTCTGCTGCACCCACAACACCAGCCTCAGCGGTCTGCCCTGCAGCGGCGGTTCACTCTGACCGCAATCCACGGGTGGCGTAGTCGGACATTTAAACATCAAAACCACATAAATAGTTCCGCCACTGGTTTGACCACCCTGAGCCACGGAACCGGGTCGCCGCCACGAAGACTACAACCACCAGCATCCACCAAAAAGGGTCCGGCTCCGGGTGTCCCAAGGCCCAGGGGGTGCATCAAAACATTTTCATCACCTTTCACAATCACCAATGGGACAAGGCAGGGATGTCCTCTGTCCCCTCTCTTATACATCCTAGTGTCGGAGCACCTGCTCTCATCAATTCACCATAACCCCAATATTAGGTGGATTGAGGTGGGAGGCACCGAGTACAAGTGCTCTCTATTTGCTGATGATGTCCTAGTATATATCACTCAATCACATATATCCATCCCTGCTGTTATGGCTGAAATAGATCACTTTGTTACATGGTCAAATTTTAAAATCAATGCAGCGAAGTCTGAGGCCCTCGATGTCTCCCTCCCCAAATCCATATAGGATTCCATCCAGTCCAACTTTCCCTTTGCCTGGCCCTCACAGGGTATCAAATACTTAGGAATTCCTATTCATAGAGACCTCTCCCATCTATGTTATCTTAATTTTAGGCCCTTTATTGAACAACTCCATACAGACCACGGTTGGCAAGTTAGAACTGTAAGATTCACTACGTGAACCACTGGTGTTTTGTGGAAAAGCACATGTACACTGTTATGTTCTGCTACCAAAGCTAAGGAAAGAGAGGAGATCTGTCCCTACTATAAGACTCAGCTGAATCCCTACGATGTAACAGGGAACCTGATCCTGCGATCAGACCTGCTAAAGTCCTAATCTAGTCTGTACGGAGACCTATAGATTTGGGGAGGGAATCCCTACAAGTACTAAGGACTGGGAGGAATATGGGACACCTCCTAACAGAAATAGTAGCAGACAGACGAACAAACAAAATAGATAGAACCTAGAGGTCCGTAGACCAAGCAAACTAACAGAGTTAGATACAGAGCACAGGCTAGCTAGAAAGTAGATATACAATGAAGTCCAGCAAAGCCAGAAGGGCGGAGCAGGATTAAATAGGCCAACAAGGTCATGTGACCAGCAAAGGAAAAAAAACCTAACAGCAAGGTTCTAACAGTACCCCCCCTTCTAAGAGGATCCTCCGGATCCCCTAGGACCAGGCTTATCAGGAAATCTCCTGTGAAACGCTCTGATAAGTCTGGACGCGGAAACATCATCTGACCTCACCCAAGAGTTATCCTCGGGTCCGAAACCTTTCCAGGCCACAAGATACTGCAAACTACCTCTATACCGTCTAGAGTCAAGGATGCGAGAAATTTCATATTCCCCGTCCTCCACCACCGGAGGAACAGAGGCAGAGGCGTCACCATCCGACACAACAGCTTTTTTTAACAGAGAGACATGAAAGACCGGATTAATTCTCCAGGAGGTAGGAACCTCCAACCTAACAGCAGATTGGTTGACAACCTGAAGCACCTTAAAGGGCCCTACAAACTTGGGACCCAATTTCTTAGAAGGAATCCTCAACCGCAGATTCCTAGAGGACAACCAAACCATGTCACCAACAGCGAACAAAACCTCCTGTCGTTTCCTATCAAAGTAGTCTTTAGATTTTCTGTTGGCCTCCTGAAGATTACCACGCACATCCGTCCAAACTCTCTCCAAATCACCAGAAAAATTCTCCTCCTCAGGCACGGCAGATCCCAACTTGGAGAACGACCCAAACGACGGATGTCTCCCAGAACAACAAAAAAAAGGCGAACAACCAGCAGAAGAAGATGTATGATTGTTCAGAGCAAATTCGGCAAGTGGCAGAAACTCAGACCACCCCTCTTGATTGTCTGCCACAAAACAACGCAAGAACTGCTCAACATCCTGGTTTTTCCTTTCTGTCTGGCCATTAGATTCAGGATGATATCCGGACGAAAACGACAAATGAATTCCCAACCTGTCACAAAAGGCACGCCAAAAACGAGCCACGAACTGAGGACCCCTATCAGAAACAATGTCAGTAGGAACGCCATGAAGTCTGACAATTTCCTTGACAAAGGCCTTAGCGAGAGTTTTAGCGCAGGGCAGTTTGACGAAGGGAACCAAGTGACACATCTTGCTAAAACGGTCCACGACCACCCAGATGACAGTAAAACCCTCAGAGGGGGGAAGGTCAGTTATAAAGTCCATAGCCAAATGTGTCCAAGGAGCACTGGGGACCTCCAAAGGACAAAGCAACCCCGCAGCAGGAGTATGTGAGGACTTAGATCTAGCACATATAGTACATTGGCGCACCCACTTAATGACTTCCTTCTGCCATCCAGGCCACCAAAAACTGCGACCCACCAGTCTCTTGGTCTCAGAGATTCCGGGATGACCTGCCAACCGAGATTCGTGACACTCAACAAACAAATCTCTCCTAAAGGTCCCAGGCACAAACAACCTCCCATGAGGAGTGTTAGATGGGGCATTCTCCTGAGCTTTAAGAATCTCATCTTCCAAAACGGAGTCTAAAGCAGCTATCACAACACCTTCTTGTAAAATGTTTTCCTCTTTCTCAGCACCGACTATGGGAGAAAAACTGCGAGACAAGGCATCCGCCTTAACATTCTTAGTACCAGGGATGTAAGTAACGGAGAAATTAAACCGCGAGAAAAACAGTGCCCACCTAGCCTGACGGGCATTCAGGCGCTTGGCAGCGTCAAGATATATCAGATTTTTATGATCCGTAAGAACCTGAACGGGAAATTCCGCACCTTCCAAGAAGTGGCGCCAGTGTTCAAATGCGAGTTTAATAGCCAATAATTCCCGATTACCAATATCGTAATTCAATTCAGTCTCCGAAAATTTTTTTGAAAAAAATGCACAGGGATGTAATCCATCCCCGTTATCCTGCGACAATACTGCGCCAACCCCCACAGAGGAAGCATCAACCTCAACCAAAAACGGCCTAGTAACATCAGGCTGCATAAGGATGGGAGCAGAGGTGAACCTCTCCTTGAGATACACAAAAGCTTCAATGGCCTCAGAAGACCACTGAACCGCATCAGCACCTTTCCTGGTGAGATCAGTCAGAGGTTTGACAATACTAGAAAAATTTTTTATGAATTTTCTATAGTAATTGGCGAAACCCAAAAACCTCTGTATTGATTTCAAACCAATAGGCCTAGGCCATTCCTGCACAGCCTGAACCTTAACCGGATCCATCTCAAAACCTTTGCTGGAGATAATGTAGCCCAAAAAACTAATTCTCTGTACAGCGAACTCACATTTCTCCAGCTTAGCAAAAAGCGAATTGTCCATTAATAACTGTAATACCTCACGCACGCTCCGCCAATGAGACTCCAGATCTGGCGAATAAATCAAAATGTCATCCAAATACACAACCACATTTTTACCGATCAAAGGTCTAAGGATGTCATTAATCAGATTCTGAAAAAATGCAGGAGCATTAGTAAGACCAAAAGGCATAACCAGATTCTCAAAATGACCCACAGGAGTGTTAAAAGCAGTCTTCCATTCATCACCCTCCTTCATGCGCAACAGATTGTATGCCCCCTTAAGGTCAATTTTAGAGAACCACTTGGCCCCCAATAACTGGTTAAACAGATCAGGAATCAATGGCAGTGGGTAAGGATTGCGTACCGTAATTTTGTTAATCTCACGAAAATCCAGACAAGGACGTAAACCGCCGTCCTTTTTTTTTACAAAAAAAAATCCAACCGCCACAGGAGACTTAGAGGGCCTAATGTGACCGGCGGCCAAACTTGTCTGTATGTATTCCTCCAAAGCCTTCCTCTCAGGAATAGTAAGGTTAAATAAACGACTTTTAGGAAGAGTCGCTCCAGGGACAAATTCAATAGAACAATCATAGTCTCTATGGGGAGGCAAAACCTGCGATTCTTTCTCAGAAAAAACTCTCCAAAAATCCTGAATAGGAACAGGCAATTCTCCCCTATCCAAAGCTGCAATACGCCCGTTACAACACTTGTCATAACATTTATGGCTCCAGGATTTAATTTCACTGGTAGACCAATCCAGTACAGGATTGTGACATTTTAACCAGGGCAAACCCAATATTACTGGAGAAGGCAAGTTATTCAACACTACCAAATCCAATTTCTCATGGTGAACACCATTAATAGTGAGAGGAAATTCACTGACCTTGAGAGTAATATTCTTCAAAGGGGAGCCATCCACAGAAACCACAGCAATGGGGGATGATAAAGGTTCAGGTTTTAAATTGAGTTTTTCCACGAATCCCCCATCAATAACATTCAGTGTAGACCCGCAATCAACAAACACCCGAAATTCCATTAATTTTTCCTGAGCAATCGTGGAAGCAGCTAAAAATATACCCTTGGAATTTAAACAGGCAATACGGGCGTGACTGACCATTTTTTTTTCTTTCTTCATACGAAGCTCACAGCCTTTAATCAAATGACCAGATTTCCCGCAATAGAAACACAAGCCTTCTGAAAAACGACGGTGTTTTTCTTGAGAGCGAGGTGCCACCGATCCAATCTCCATCGGTTCACCACTGTTAGTACACACATTATCATAACCAGAAACTGACATAGCAGAGGATTTGCTCTCATTAACCCTAGCACGCAGTCTTCTGTCCACCCGTATAGCTAATTGCATAGCCTGTTGCAAATCCTCAGGTGTAGGATAAGCAATTAGCAGGTCTTTAACCTTTTCACTGAGCCCAGCAAGAAATAGACTTTTCAGAGCAGAATCGTTCCACCCTGTTTGAGTGGACCAACGACGAAAATGTGTACAATATTTTTCCATATTACCTGATCCTTGTTTTAAACGTCTCAACTCAGTCTCAGCTGATGCCACACGGTCAGGATCATCATATAATAGTCCTAAAGCAGAAAAAAAACTATCCACTGATCTGAAGCATGTATCACTAGGTTGCAAAGAAAAGGCCCACTCCTGAGGCTCTTTGCGCAAAAGTGACATTATGAACCCTACGCGCTGGGATTCATCCCCAGAGGACTTGGGTCTCAAACGAAAATACAATAAGCAAGCATTTTTAAATGAAAAAAAATTCTCGATGTTCACCAAAAAATAAATCCGGCAAACATACCTTAGGCTCCAAGAAATATGCTCCAGGACAGTTACTCACGTGCTGACGGAGCTCGGCCACTTCCAGAGAGAGTCCCTGCAGGTGTTTAGCCAAATCCTGAACCGACACCATGATGGAACAAAAAAAAAATCTTTCCTTAGAGAATTTACAGGCTGGACTTACTGTTATGTTCTGCTACCAAAGCTAAGGAAAGAGAGGAGATCTGTCCCTACTATAAGACTCAGCTGAATCCCTACGATGTAACAGGGAACCTGATCCTGCGATCAGACCTGCTAAAGTCCTAATCTAGTCTGTACGGAGACCTATAGATTTGGGGAGGGAATCCCTACAAGTACTAAGGACTGGGAGGAATATGGGACACCTCCTAACAGAAATAGTAGCAGACAGACGAACAAACAAAATAGATAGAACCTAGAGGTCCGTAGACCAAGCAAACTAACAGAGTTAGATACAGAGCACAGGCTAGCTAGAAAGTAGATATACAATGAAGTCCAGCAAAGCCAGAAGGGCGGAGCAGGATTAAATAGGCCAACAAGGTCATGTGACCAGCAAAGGAAAAAAAACCTAACAGCAAGGTTCTAACATACACTGTGTTTCAAATTATTATGCAAAAAGTGTTTAGGAGTGATAAGGGAAGAATTTGTTTGTTTGTCAGTTAAACTCATTGATGGTGATGTGTGTCAGGGCTCTTTATATCACTGTAAGCAATTGCAGACACCTGTGCTAATTAGTTTGGCAGGTGTGTCCAATGAAAGGCAAGACTACTTAAGAAGGCTGTCTCACATTATTAAGCAGCCTACATTTTCTGCCAAAATGGGAAAGAAAAAGGATGTGTCGGCTGCTGAGAAGCAACAAATTGTGGAGTGTTTAGGTCAAGGCATGACTACAATCAACATTGTGCGATGATCAGGATGAAGTGTCTTGGCAATCAAGAAGTATGTAGCTGATTCACAGTACACACGTGTGCGTGCTGATAAGGGCAAATTGAGGACTCTTTCCTACAGGCAATTACGTCAGGTTAAAAGAGCAGCGGCAAAAAAGCCTTGTCATAGCAGCAGACAAGTTTTTGAAGCTGCTGGTACCTCCAACGTCCCCCGAACAACAAGATGCAGGGTCCTTCAGAGGTTTGCAGCTGTGCATACGCCATCCTGTCGACCTCCTCTATCCACTTCACACAAGCAGAAACGGCTCCAGTGGGCTAAACATTACATGAAGACTGATTTCAAAACTGTTTTGTTCACGGATGAGTGCCGTGCAGCGCTCGATGGTCCAGATGGATGGAGTGGAGGATGGCTGGTTGATGGACACCCCACGCAAACACAGCTACAGCGCCAACAAGGAGGAGGTGGAGTAATGTTTTGGGCTTAAATCATGGGGAGAGAGATTGTCGGCCCCTTTAGGATCCCTGAAGGCGCTAAAGATGAACTCCATAATGTATGTGGATTTTCTCAAACAGCACTTCCTGCCATGGTTCAAGAAGAAGAACCGTGTATTTCACAGCAAGATCATTTTTTTGCATGATAATGCACCATCTCATGCTGCACATAAAACATCTGCATCTCTTACATAGTTTATAAGGCCGAAAAAAGACAAGCGTCCATCGAGTTCAGCCTATTTCTTGTGCACTGCAGGTATTCCGCAGCGTTGATCCAGGGGAAGGCAAAAAAAAAACCCCATGCGGTATAGGCCAATTTACATCATTGAGGAAAAATTCACTTCCCGACTCCAATCTGGCAGTCAGATTAAATCCCTGGATTAATTAACTATCACTAAGCATAAGATGTAATTTTATTGTTCTCAAGAAAGGCGTCCAGGCCTCTCTTGAACTCATTAAGTGAGTTGGACATCACCACTTCCTCTCCCAGAGAGTTCCAGAGTCTCACGGCTCTGACCGTAAAGAATCCCCTTCTATGCTGGTGCAGGAACCTCCTTTCCTCCAGGCGCATAGTGTGCCCCCTCGTCTTTGTCACCATCCTTGGTATAAACAGGTCATGGGAGAGATCTCTGTACTGCCCCCTGATGTATTTATACATGTTTATGAGGTCTCCCCTAAGCCTTCTCTTTTCCAACGTAAATAGGCCTAATTTTGACAACCTCTCTGGGTATTCTAGTCCCTCCATTCCCTTTATTACCTTAGTCGCCCTCCTTTGTACCCTCTCTAGCTCCAATATGTCTTTCCTGAGCACCGGAGCCCAGAACTGTGCACAATATTCTAAGTGCGGCCTTACCAGCGCTTTATACAGAGGAAGAACAATGTTCTCATCATATGCCCCTATTCCTCTTCTATTCCTCTTCTCTGGCTGATATGGGCATAAAAGGGGACAAACTTATGGTGTGACCCCCATGCTCCCCTGACCTCTACCCCATTCAGAACCTCTGGAACATCATCAAAAGGAGTGTCTATGATGGCGGGAGGCAGTTCACATCTAAGCAACAGCTCTGGGAGGGTATTCTGTCCTCATGCAAAACAATTGAAGCAGAAACCATCCAAAACCTGACAAATTCAATGGACGAGAGAGTTCAGAAGCTCCTTTCGAACAAGGGGTCCTATGTGAAAATGTAACATCACCTAGAATAAAGTTTTGAGTTGAAAACTGTTTGATTTCAGTTTCTAATAACCTGCTAATGCTTATAATTTCAAAAATGACAATTTTTTTGGTCTTTATTAAAATGAAAAGGTTGATCGAAAAGTTTGGGGGATCTAAGAGTGTGGCAACCCAGTAGTCATGATTACTTCGAATTCTGACAATATGAGGGTCATGTTGCAGGTAGTGCAGCAAGAAAGCAAGAAGGCACTTATGTGTCTTGCGCATCTCGGAGCCCCAAAATTATTTTCCGGGCTAGATGCAGCTAAAAATTATTATTAATTTTAAATCTGGTGGAGCTTAGTATAGATGGCCTAATAGAATCAGTGCTGCACACTGCTACAAAGCCCAAATTATTTTCCAGCCAAGATACAGATAAACATGATTAGTAATTTTAAATCTGGTGAAGCTTTAGTATAGATGACCTAATAGGATCAGTGCTGCACACTGCTACAAAGCCCAAATTATTTTCCAGCCAAGATACAGATAAACATGATTAGTAATTTTAAATCTGGTGGAGCTTATTATAGATGGCCTAATAGAATCAGTGCTGCACACTGCTACAAAGCCCAAATTATTTTCCAGCCAAGATACAGATAAACATGATTAGTAATTTGAAAGCTTAAAACGGTTGGTAGGGTGATTTTAACCAATCATCAAGCTTTTACTCTCCCCAGGATGACACAGGGGTAGAAAAGTCGTTTCGGATCCATGATTTGTTCATCTTTATGAACGTGAGTCTGTCTACATTATCAGTGGAGAGCCGCGTGCGCTTATCTGTCAGCACACCACCAGCAGCGCTGAACACACGTTCAGACAGAACGCTGGCTGCGGGGCATGACAAGATCTCCAAGGCATAAGTGGCTAGCTCCGGCCATTTATCCAGATTGGAAGCCCAAAAAGAGCAAGGGTCCAGTGACACAGTCATGGCTTCAATGTTTACTTGGAGATACTCCTGTACCATCGTCTCTAGGCGTTGACAATGTGTCAGACTTCTTGTCTCCTGTGGCCTTGCAAAGGATGGGCTAAAAAAGTGGTGAAATGATTCCGCAAAATTGATGTTACCAGCAGATACTGTGGTTCTGTTACGGTTTGAGTGCTGAACACTTGACGGTCCCACGGTTGGCAAGTTGGAACTGTGAGATTCACTACGTGCACCACTGGTGTTTTGTGGAAAAGCACATGTAAGATTCTGCAACAGTCTCTGCTGATACTCCTGCATGCGTGCATCCCTTTCTATGGCAGGAATAATTTCGGCAAATTTACTTTTGTACCGGGGATCTAACAGTGTGGCAACCCAGTAGTCAGGATTATTTCTAATTCTCACAATTCGAGGGTCATGTTGCAGGTAGTGCAGCAAGAAGGCACTCATGTGTGTTGCGCATCCAGGAGCACCAAGTCCCTGTTGTGTTGGTGGCGAGGTAACAATCATGCTTCCTTCCTCTGTCCTCTCCCCCCAACCTCGCACAACAGAAATGTGATCAAGGTCTCCCTCATCTGATGAGTCTTCCATCAGTTCGTCCTCCACTTCTTCCTGGGCTCCTGCACCTTCCTCACTAGTTTGGCTGCTACCATGCGCCCTGGTAAAACCATCTCCCCCACCCTCACATGCCTGCCGCCTTGGTGCTGCCGACCGTCTGGACCTTGCAGATGTTAGCCCTTCCGCATACAACTCCTCCTCCTCTACTTCCTCCACCTCCTCTTGTGCCACCACCTGACTCCGAATTCTGTTTAACATGTGCTCCAGCATGTAAATCACCGGAATAGTCATGCTGATAATGGCATCGTCAGCACTAAACATCTTCGTCGCAATTTCAAAACTGTGCAGAAGGGTGCATAGGTCCCTGATCTGAGACCACTCCTCCAGCATGATTTGCCCCACCTCTGGATCTCGTTGGCCCAGGCTATACGTCAGAACGTATTGCACCAGGGCTTGTCGGTGCTGCCACAGTTGCTGCAACATGTGCAGAGTTGAATTCCACCGGGTAGGCACATCGCATTTTAGCCGGTGAAGTGGCAGGCCCAACGACTTCTGTAGAGATGTAAGTCGCTGAGCTGCGGGATGCGAACGGCGGAAGAGAGCACACAGCGACCGTGCCCTCTGCAGAAGGCCATCTAGTCTGGGATAGTGGGCTAAAAATTGCTGGACAACCAGGTTCAACACGTGAGCCATACAAGGCACGTGTGTGACATTGCCCCGGCGAAGGGCCGCACCCAGGTTTGCAGCATTGTCGCACACGGCCTTCCCTGGTTTCAGGTCCAGTGGAGACAACCATTCATGAAATTGGTTCTCCAGAGCTGACCACAACTCCTCAGCTGTGTGACTCACATTTCCCAGACATTTCAAAGTAAAAACCGCCTGATGACGTTGAGCCCTACTGCCAGCATAGTAAGGAGGTGTGCAGGATCCCTTCTGCGCAGTTAGAAAGCTTGTGGCATGACCAGACAGGCTTTGGGTGCAGGTGGAAGACCGAGAGGAGGTTGAGGAGGCAGAAGCAGTGGAGGAACTTTGACATAAAGAGGATTGACGCACAACTCGTGGGGACGGCAAGACTTGGACAGCAGCCCCTTGTCCTGCTGTCACCATAGTTACCCAGTGCCCAGTCAGCGACATGTAACGCCCCTGTCCATGCCTACTTGTCCAAGTGTCTGTGGTGAAATGCACCCTGTCACACACAGAGTTTCTTAAAGAAGCGGTGATGTTGTGTGCGACATGCTGGTGGAGCGCAGGCACACCTTTCTTTGAGAAGTAGTGCCGACTGGGCATCTGGTACTGGGGCACTGCGACGGACATAAGGTCTCGAAAATCCTCTGTGTCCACCAGGCGGAAAGGCAGCATTTCTGTAGCCAAGAGCTTGCAGATGGTGAAATTCAACCTCTTAGCTTTCTCATGGCTAGGAGGAAATGGTCTTTTACTTGTCCACATCTGAGGGACCAAGGGCTGGCTATTGTGCTTAGACGGGGTTGATAAGGGTGTCCTCGGCAAACTGCCGGTCTGTGAGGAAGATGCAGGCGGACATGTTAGGTTGCCTTGATCCAAAGGTGGTGCTATCGATGTCGGACAGCGCTCAACACCAGCTGGTGTTACCACCTCCAAAGAAAATGATGACCTGCCAATCACGCTGGCTGTTGCAGGTAAAGAGGTGGCAGGTCTGCGCCCCAAAACAGGTGTGACTGCTGTCCCTCCAGTCACAGAGGATGAAGAGGCCGCGGATGCACAAGATATGGCAGACGGTGGTTGGCCCGGCCGGCTAGGCCGCATTGTAGCACACTGAGCTTCCCACTGCAACTTATGCTTCATGTCCATGTGCCGGTTCATGCATGAAGTACTCAAACTATGTATTTTTTGGCCTCTACTTAGCTTTTGCTGACAAATGTTACAGATAACACGAGTTGGGTCATCTTTATCGATCTGAAAAAATGCCCAGGCTATGCAAGGCTTAGCACCCATGCGACCTGAAGAGCCACCACGACTTGTGGTGAGAGGCAGAGTTGTGTTTGAGGATGCAGTTGTTGACGTGCTTCCAGTACTACGTCTCTGTCCAGGAAGGCGCAACCTGACCTCGTCGTCACTAGCATCTTCCTCCACCTCCTCTGCTGACCTCATCTCTTGGCTGACTGTGGGTTGACAGTAAGTGGGATCTCCAACCTCATCATCATCACCCTGTGCGTTATCACACCCGTCGTCCTCAGAGCCAACCTGTTCCTGCCCTGACAAAAAACTAAAGTTGTCGCTCCAATCAGGTATTTGAGTCTCATCATCGTCTTCCTCATTGTCTCCACCAACAGGAGTTACAGTTTGGGAATGAGGGTCTACATTATGGTCAGAACCTTCTGCGTCTGGTCCTGGATCCGACTCATAAAGATTCTGGGCATCAGTGCAGATCATTTCCTCGTCTGGATTCACAGAAGCGCTGGAGTCGACCTCTGATTCCCAGGCTATAGTATGAGTAAACAGCTCTGCAGACTCAACCATCTGTTCTACCTCATACTCAGACGGGCAGCTGGAGATTTGGGAGCTGTGAGAAAGCAAGTGCGATTGGGGTGACACCTTTGAGGACTGGAGTATTTGTGATGTTGAAGTTGATGTGGAGGAGAGCCCACTTAAAGGAGCACTTGATATCCGTTGAAGCACCTGCTGTTTTTGTGCCTCATCTGGAATTTGTAGCGATTGACGTGGCCGTAAGAAAGGGATCTTATCACATTGTCCGCTAAAAGAAGTAGACATTTTAGTTTGGCTGGAAGATGGTCTTTCTTCTGCAGATGTTACTGTTGCTTTAACACCTACCCCACGGACACAACCTTTTTTCCCCTTCCCAGCACGCCTATTCCCCTTTCCACCAGCAGCAGGCCTTTTTCCACTCATTTTGGTGGTTAACTAATTCACAACTCTGGAGTTGTTTGCACAAAAAAACAATGGATGGGAACCGAGCAGAGCTGAGTGGCCAAACTGTGGTATTAGGCCAAAACTATTGGCTGGGTTAGATGCAGAAAAAAATTATATTCGATTTGCAACCTGATGGAGGTCAGTATAGATGGACTAATAGAACAAGTCCCACACACAGCTAGAAGCCCAAATATTTTTTCAGAGGTAGATGCAGAAAAAAATTATATTCAATTTGCAACCTGATGGAGGTCTGTATAGATCGACTAATAGAGAAAGTCCCACACACTGCTAGAAGGCCAAATATTTTTTCAGAGCTAGATGCAGACAAAAAATTATTTTGAATTTGCAACCTGATGGAGGTCAGTATAGGTGAACTAATAGAACAAGTCCCACACACTGCTAGAAGGCCAAATATTTTTTCAGAGCTAGATGCAGAAAAAAATTATATTCAGTTTGCAACCTGATGGAGGTCAGTATAGATGGACCAATAGAGAAAGTCCCACACACTGCTAGAAGCCCAAATATTTTTTCAGAGGTAGATGCAGATAAAAATTATTTTTAATTTGCAACCTGATGGAGGTCAGTATAGATGGACCAATAGAGAAAGTCCCACACACAGCTAGAAGCCCAAATATTTTTTCAGAGCTAGATGCAGATAAAAATTATTTTTAATTTGCAACCTGATGGAGGTCAGTATAGATGGACTAATAGAGAAAGTCCCACACACTGCTAGAAGGCCAAATATTTTTTCAGAGCTAGATGCAGATAAAAATTATTTTTAATTTGCAACCTGATGGAGGTCAGTATAGATGGACTAATAGAGAAAGTCCCACACACTGCTAGAAGGCCAAATATTTTTTCAGAGCTAGATGCAGATAAAAATTATTTTTAATTTGCAACCTGATGGAGGTCAGTATAGATGGACTAATAGAATGATGCTATGCCCAAAAGATTTTACTTCACTAGGTGCAGTAAAAAAATTGGTATTCTATACACAGGTGGTATATCTTGCAACAGAGATAGGCTACTCCACTGACTAACACACTCTGCAATAGGCCAAAAAGGATTAGCTTTGCTAGATTCAGCCAAATGCTGTGAAAAAAACTTGCACAGCACTGGCACAGACCTGCCTGGCAAAAACTGATAGGAACTGATGTAACCTAGTCCTGAAAAGGACTGCAATTACAATTAGTCTTTACTCCCACAATCTATCTATTTAAGAGCACAGACCTGCCTGATAAAAGTCATAGGAAATGCTGTAACCTAGTCCTTAAAAGGACTGCAATCACAACTATTCCCTACTCCCAAGCTATCTGTAGATTTGTGCGAAAATTGGCTTGAAATTAACAAGGTATAGCGCACACAGCAACAGCGGTGCCGTCTAACACGCAGCTGCAGCAGTGAGAAAATGGTGGCGACGGGGAAAATGGCTTGGTCTTATAGGGCAAGGACATGTGACATACACTGCCAATGACACATGCCCTTGCTTGTGTGAAAAAAAGCACTTCGCTCCGTGTGTGCGCTGCTGATAGGCTGACAGACTGCACCTCCCCACTGCAAATGCGGGAAAGAGAAAAAAAAATGGAGATCTTCATTGTTCCTGCAGAGATCCATCCCCTGCCCCTCCCCCCACCCCGATGTACACTCAAACTGCGTATTAACATTAATTTTCATCATTACTGAGAAAAAATCCAGTTATGATTTTGGTGCACGAACAGTTATCGAACATAACCTCGAACAGCCGAATTTTTCTCAAATCGTTCGTGTTCGCCGAACGGCTCGAACACCGCCCAAAACAGCTCGAATTTGAGATTGGCGAACAGTTCGAGTAGAACAACGCTCATCTCTAGTTGTTAGGTCCTTGGATATTTGAAATTTCTGGTACTGGATCTAAAGTGTCTTTATACCAGTCTGAAGTGTCAAATTCAGATGTAGAATAACTCACATTCCTAGAGGAATGTCCATCTCTTTTATACTTTGTATTTGGGAGTGTTAGTGGATGCAGGTTTTTTCCATTGGCACACTTGATCGTACTTTACGTCCAGACTGTCTCTTACAAATTTCTTTTTCTTTATACTCATGATCTTAGTCTCGAGTTTGGAAATATTATCTTTCATAGCATTGTTCAATGTGTCATAATTATGTGAGGCTGAAAATTTTAAGATGGAGTTAGTAATGGCTTCCATTTCTGTCTTAAAGAGGTTGTGGTCTGATTTCCTCCTCCTTAATAATAAGTCTCATTAGTTGTAATGAACAATCAGACAAGATATTATTCCATTCAGTCAAAAACTGTTCTGAGAAGTTATAAGTTGGTATCTTTTTAATTCTCAAACCTCTAGGTATCATTTGTTTTTCCACATAGGTGTTTAAGGTGTTCCTATCCCACCAAGTCCGCAATTCTTGATTGCTACTTTTTTCTAGACGTGCCATTAACTCATTCAGTTCTAGACTAGACGATGTGTCATGACTAGTGTTACCAAAAACTTCCACCAGTTTTGCATGCCGTGTGTCCGTAAAGGTGGAGAGTTCAGACAATTATCACAAAAGGAAATATACAAGCGAAAAATAGCCTTGAAAAAATATATAAAAATTTTGTTGGAATTCCAAAGGTTAAGAAAAGGAGCATGCCAAGTGTTATGTAGAAACTTGATGAAGGTTTCATATAGTGAATATCTCCTCCAAATATAGAATTATCCACAACCCAAAGGATGCATATTGGATTTCTTGAAATCTAAGCACACGGGGCAATTTCCAGGGTTAATGAGGAAACACAGAAAAAGATAATGAAATGTAGGAAAAGCCTCACCATGTGGAAAATAATATGACAGCTCCTAGATTTAGTTCGCTGGGATCCTAAGTCTTTGACCACTGGCAGAATCACAAAAAAAGAAAGAAAAAAAGGATCCGTGCAGTCCATTATGCTAAAAATTCCTTGTCTTTATTCCATCATATTAAAAAGTTGGGGGGGTGGTTCCACTGTTTCAACACATCAAACGTGACATGACGCCCGCATGTCACTACTTCTCTTCCAAGCCCTGTCGTGCGCCCAAACAATGGTTTTCATCCACATATGGGGTATCAGCATACTCAGGAGAAATTGCAAAACATATTTTGGGGTCCATTTTCTCCCATTCCCTTGTGAAAATAAAAAAAATTGTGTCTTAAAATTTTTTTGGGGGAAAAAAATATTTTTTTTTTATTTTCACAACTCAATGTTATAATTTTCTGTGAAGCTGGGGGTTGAAGGTGTTCACCACACATTTAGATACATTTCTTGGGTGATCTAGTTTCCAAAATGGGGTCACTTGTTTGGGATTTCCACTCGTTAGGCAGATCAGGGGCTCTCCAAACGCAACATGATGCCTGCAGATCATTCCATCAAAGTCTGCATTCCAAAATGTCACTCCTTCTCTTTCAAGCCCTGCCATGCGCCCAATCAGTTGCTTTCCCCATATATGGGGTATCAGCGTTTTTAGGAGAAATTGAACAACAATTGTTGGGGTCCAATTTCTTCCGTTACCCTTATGAAAATGAAAAAATTGGAGCTAAAAAATAATTTTTGTGGAAAAAATATGATTTTTTATTTTCACGGCTCTACGTTATAAATTTCTGTGAAGCACCTGGGGGTCAAGATGATCACCACACATTTAGATAAGTTTGTTGAGGGATCTAGTTTCCAAAATGGTGTCACTTATGGGGTTTTCCACTGTTTAGACACATCAGAGGCTCCCAAAACGCGACATGGCGTCCGCTAATTATTCAAGCAAATTTTGCATTCAAAAAGTGAAATGGCGCTCCTTCCCTTCTGAACCCTGCTGTGCGACCAAAACAGTGTTTTTCCCCCATATATGGGGTATTGGCGTGCTCAAGAGAAACTTCACAACAAATTTTGGGGTCTATTTTTTCCTGTTACCCTTGTGAAAATAAAAAAATGTGGGTCTAAAGTAAAATTTTAGTGAAAAAAAGTTAAATGTTCATTTTTTCCTTTCACGTTGCTTTAGTTCCTGTGAAGCATCTGAAGGGTTAATAAACTTCTTTAATGTGGTTTTGAGCACCTTAAGGGAAGCAGTTTTTAGAATGGTGTCACTTTGGGGTATTTTGTGTCATAAAGGCCCCTCAAAGTCACTTCAAATGTGATGTGGACCCTAAAAAAAGGGTTTTGTAAATTTTGTTAGAAAAATTAGAAATCGCTGGTCAACTTTTAACCCTTATAACTTCCTAACAAAAAAAATGTTTCCAAAATTGTGCTGATGTAAAGTAACATGCAGGAAACAGAAAATATTTTCAGCTCACCGTTGTATCTGAGTCCATTCAATCCTAGGAGCACGGAAAGACGTCCCTGTCAGACGTGAGTAGCAGCTTGCAGGTTGAAAAGAAGATCCAGCTCCAGTGAGGTGAAATTAAAAATATCTCTTTATTTGAAAAATCCATTAAAATATGGGCAATTGTTCCGATCAATTAATTTAGTCAAACTGGAGGAAAAAAGGTACCGGTGATGAATAACTGTACTGGGTGCTCGAAACGCACACAGTTATGTGAGAAATGTTATTTATTAACTGTTTTGTGTGACATATCTCTTTGATTTAAGGGCATACGAATTCAAGGTTTTAAAATTGCTAAATTTTCGCAAAATTTCCATTTTTTAAAAAAAAAACACAAGTCATATCAAATAGATTTTACCATTATCATTCATTACAATATGTCACTAATTTTTTTTTTTTTTTAAATCAGTGGGATCCATTGAAGCATTCTAGAGGTATTACCTGGTCGTCGCCACATAATGTGAGACGTTCTGAGATGTTGTGGCGGTTCCAAATTAAATTGTAAAATTCAAATACGTACATGGAAGAACCACGTCTGATACACTTGAGCATCAGGGCTGATCTGAGTTTATGACATCATTGGTCAGGGTTTTATATCTTGTTTATAGTCATACATGGTAACAATATAATTGGCTCAGCTTATCTCTACCTACAGAGGGGAAAAAAAGGATTTAGTCAGTCACCAATTGTGCAAGTTCTCCCACTTACAAAAATGAGAGAGGCCTGCAATGGACATCATAGGTCGACCTCAACTATGAGAGACAAAATAAATCCTGAAAATCATATTGTCCGATTTGGGAAGAATTTTTTTTAAATTTTGGTGGAAAATAAGTATTCGGTCAACTACAAAAGTTCATCTCAATGCTTTGTTATATATCCTTTGTTGGACAGAGGTGAAACGCTTTCTGTAAATCTTCACAAGGTTGGCACATACTGTCGCAAGATAAAAAATAAAATAAATTCAGCTCACCTGATTCTCACATGCTCCTGGTGCAGGGAAGCCTGGTAATGTGTGGTCTCACGTAGTAGAAACAGTATAAATGTAAGAAGAAACTGGCTGCCAGGCAAAAATTTACCCCCAATTTTTTTTTTTTATTGATAGAAAAATAGTTCAGATCAGTTCAGGTAATGAGATAAAAATTCAATGGATAAATCACATCATAGAATCCAGCTACGTGTTTCGAGCATGATACTATGCTCTTTGTCAAAGCTGATCATTACCTGAACTGATCTGAACTATTTTTCTATCAATAAAAAAAAAAAAATTTTTTAATTTTTTCCTGGAAGCCAGTTTCTTCTTACATTTATACTGGCACATACTATTGCTGGTATGTTGGCCCATTCCTTAATGTAGATCTCCTCTAGAGCAGTGATGTTTTGGGGCTGTCGCTGGGCAACACGGACGTTCAACTCCCTCCAAAGGTTTTCTATAGGGTTTAGATCTGGAGACTGACTAGGCCACTCCAGGACCTTGAAATGCTTCTTACGAAGCCACTCCTTCGTTGCCCTGGTGGTGTGCTTAGGATCATTGTCATGCTGAAAGACCCAGCCACGTTTCATCTTCAATGCCCTTGCTGATGGAAGGAGGTTTGCACTCAAAATCTCACGATATATGGCCCCATTCATTCTTTCATGTACACGGATCAGTCGTCCTGGTCCCTTGGCAGAGAAACAGCCCAAAAGCATGATGTTGCCACCTCCATGCTTCACAGTAGGTATGTTGTTCTTTGGATGCAACTCAGCATTCTTTCTCCTCCAAACACGACGAGTTGTGTTTCTACCAAACAGTTCTACTTTGGTTTTATCTGACCACATGACATTCTCCCAATACTCTTCTGGATCATCCAAATGCTCTCTAGCAACCTTCAGACGGGCCCAGACATGTAATGGTTTAAGCAGGGGGACACGTCTGGCACTGCAGGATCTGAGTCCCTGGTGGCGTAGGGTGCTACTGATGGTAGCCTGTGTAACGTTGGTCCCAGCTCTCTGAAGGTCATTCTCTAGGTCCTCCCGTGTGGTTATGGGATTTTTGCTCGCTGTTGAGATCATTTTGACCCCACGGGGTGAGATCTTGTGTGGAGCCCCAGATCGAGGGAGATTATCAGTGGTCTTGTATGTTTTCCATTTTCTAATTATTGGTCCCACAGTTGATTTCTTCACACCAAGCTGCTTGCCTATTGCATATTCAGTCTTCCCAGCCTGGAGCAAGGCTACAATTTTGTTTCTGGTGTCCTTCGACAGCTCTTTGGTCTTCACCATAGTGGAGTTTGGAGTGTGACTGTTTGAGGTTGCGGACAGGTGTCTTTTATACTGATAACAAGTTCAAACAGGTGCAAGTACTACAGGTAATGAGTGGAGGACAGAGGAGCCTCTTAAAGAAGAAATTACAGGTCTGTGAGAGCCAGAAATCTTGCTTGTTTGTCGGTGACCAAATACTTATTGTAACATCCCTGGCTGCGTGCTTGCATAGTGCACCACCTCCCACCATGCAAGATCGCAATCTTACCTGTCAGTCCATGCTGCAATCTTTGCTCCAGTATCTGCTCTGTCCATGTCTCTTGTCTGATTGCTTAGGGCGTTGGCGCGGCTTTCTGCTTGTTTCTTATAGCTACTGTGTGCACAGTCCTAATGCATCCCCAGCCTATTGCTGTGAGTCACTGGATACTTAAAACCCCCTCCACTCAGTGGGAGGTGCCTGAGCAACACTTTCTTACAGTCTGTTCTGTGCAACTGTGAGCTGCCAGGTCCTGTCCTGACACTAGTCTGTCTGCCACCCTGGAGGCTGAGTACCCAGGGCCGCTACCTGTATCTCTGACTTCTAGTCTGTTTCTGCCACCCTGGGGGCCGCTATCTGTATCTCTGACTTCTAGTCTGTTTCCACCACCCTGGGGGCTGAGTTCCCAGGCTCGTTCCTGTATCTTGTTCCCGGTTCAGTTCCTGTCTGAACAGTGTCCTAGCCTGTTACCTGTTTGTCTCTATGTCTGAATCTTCCCTTTCCTGCAGTGTCTGAACCTGCACCTAACTCCAACTCGTTGTCTCTGTACTTCTGTTTGTGAGTTTTGTGTCCACTCACTACTTCATTATAAGTACCTTGTGTGTATCTGGTTCTGCTTGTCCCCTTTCCCTTCCTCCGTATCTACCTCCTGTGTTCTAACCATCTTCCTGTATTTTCCAGTCTGTTCCATGTGAACAGAACCCTGTCCTGTCTGCCTTCACCTTCTGCTCTGCTTGTTCACCGCTCCGGCGGTTCCGCTCTGCTTCGCTTGTTTACCGCACCTGCGGTTCTGCTCCGCTCTGCTTGTTCACCGCGCCTGCGGTTTTGCTCCGCTCTGCTTGTTCACCCCTACGGCGGTTTTGCCCCACTCTGCTTGTTCACCGCGTGCGGTTTTTCTCCGCTCTGCTTGTTCACCACGCCTGCGGTTTTGCTCTGCTCTGCTTGTTCACCGCACCTGCGGTTTTGCTCTGCTCTGCTTGTTCTCTGCACCTGCGGTTTTGCTACGCTCTGCTTGCTCACCGCACCTGCAGTTTCGCTACGCTCTGCTTGTTCACCGCATCTGCAGTTTCGCCCTGCTCGGTTTGCTCACCGCTCCGGCGGTTCTGCTCTGCTTGTTCACCGCATCTGCGGTTTCGCTCTGCTCTGCTGTCCACCGCACCTGCGGCTCCGTTTCTGTGTCCCAGTCTGAACTGGCCCCTATCCTACCTGCGTTCCTACCTGCCAGTACCCGCCAGTTTGCATACCAGCTGTGCCTGCCAGTGCCCACCCGTCTGCATGCTAGCCGAGCCTGCCAGTGCTCTCGTGTCTGCATACCAGCCGTGCCTGCCAATACCAACCTGTCTTCATACCAGCCGTGCCAGCCAGTACCCACCTGTCTGTATACCAGCCTAACCTGCCTGTTCCTGTATTCCCCGGTGTGGGTCAACAGCTGTGACCTGGGTCTCACCCAGAGTAGCACCTGGTCCCTCTGCTCGGTTCCTCCTTGGTCCACGGAGTCGACTGAGCCGCCGTGTGACCTTGGTCGGACCGAGTTGATACTTAGTTACGCCCCTACAGGCACTCCTCGGTTCATGGTACAGTGGGATCACTAATCACGCTCACGCCAGTCAGTCCGGGCGCGAGCGTAACACATATTTTCCACCAAAATTTGAAAAAAAATTCTTTCCAAATCAGACAATATGATTTTCAGGATTTGTTTTGTCATTTTGTCTCTCATAGTTGAGGCCGACCTATGATGTCACTTACAGGCCGCTCTCATCTTTGTAAGTGGGAGAACTTGCACAATTGGTGGCTGAATAAATACTTTTTTTCCTCCGCTATATGTGCTGCCATTAGCATACATACATCTCATTGGCTAAAGGTAATTTTCTCGACTACCAGCTTTTGGATTTTAGGAATCTCTTAACTTTCTAGTTTCATTTCTTCCTTATGTTTTCTCTGTGTTTCTAGACAAAGACATTTCAAAGACTCCTTATCTCAAACACACACATACTGGCTCAAACTCCATCCTGGTAAGCAGAAGATACAGTACAAAAATCAAAATGGGGTCAGGATAGATAAAGTATAACTCCTGCTCTCACAACCTCATAAAGTGACACTGGTCAAAATTGTAAAATTTGGTCTGGGGCAAACAGCCTTGGGTTGTGAAGGGGTTACATTTCAGCAGGTAAAATAAGTGATGTTTTTGTTCCTTGGTAGGGTCAGTTCTGGATCCTGACCTGAATTGACAACAATATTGTAATGTTTGTGACAGCTGCCTGACCTCTCGTAAACACCATATGTTCCCAACACAATTTTTGGTAACTTTACCCTATCTAATAATGTTTCCGGTAGGTGTAAATGGGGGAAATCTCCATAGCATTCACTATATTGACCCAATATTTACATCACATCAGTTTGTGATTGTTTGTCCCGGGTATTCGAGAGGTGAAGTGTGAAAGCTGTCCGTGCCTTTGGCCAGGTTTGGTCGATTTATTTAGATGCAATATGTGTTGCCCAAAATCAGGATGCCGGGATGTTCGGTATGCACCATCCAATCATTAACTTTTTGTTACGCTTTAATCCAAGCTGACCTGGTTTCTAGAGATGTGACACTCAAACAAATAGTCCATGTTACTTGCAGGGCTTTACCAGCAGCTACATTTCTGTATGGTCTCGTTTTCTCCTGGTTACACAGGACATTTATTCAGCTCTTCAACACCGACTTGGCAGTATCCAAACACAAAGTCATATTCCCTCTGTGAAGATCCTTGTGACAAATAATCTCTAACCCCAACCCCCAGAATATGGTAATGCTCTCATGTCTGACCTGATATACTTGTAAAGTGTCTCCACCATCCACAACATGAATGTGGCTTCTCTCCTTTGTGGATAATTTTTATTTACTTCACTCACTTATATAGCACCATCGTATTCCGCAGCTCTGTACAAACATCATCACTGTCCCCATTGGGGCACACAAACTAAATTCCATATCAGAATGTCTTTGGAGCGTGGGAGGAAACCCAAGCAATGATGGGGAGAACAGAAAATCCCCTTGCACATGTTGTCCTTGGTGGGTTATGAAACCCAGTACTCCAGCACTGCAAGGCTACAATGCTAACCACTGAGCCAACCATTGAGCCACTCAACTGTAACAAGATCTGCTATCAGCATAAACATCACATATTCTGAACATGAATATGACTTTTATCGTTTGTGAATTCTCTCATGTTTACCAAGTTTCCATTTATCTGCAAAACATTTCCCACAATGTGAACATGAATATGGCTTCTCTCCTGTGTGACTTCTTTGATGTCTAACAAGAATAGATTTATGTGTAAAATGTTTCCCACATTCTGAACATATATATGGCATATCTCCTGTGTGACTTTTCTTATGTATGGCAAGATATGATTTATCTGCAAAAAATTTCCCACATTCTGAACATGAATACGGCTTCTCTCCTGTGTGACTTCTCTCATGTGCAATAAGATTTACTTTACTTGTGAAACTTTTTCCACATTCTACACATGAATACGGCTTCTCTCCTGTGTGAACTCTTCCATGTCTAACAAGAATAGATTTATTTCTAAAGCATTTCCCACATTCTAAACACACAAACGACTTTTCTCTTGTGTGAATTCTCTGATGTAGGGCATGACTTGATCTACTTGAAAAACATTTCCCACATTGTGAACATGAATACGGCTTCTCTCCTGTGTGACTTCTCTCATGTGCAGCAAGATTTTCTTTACTTGTGACACTTTTCCCACATTTTGAGCATGAATACGGCTTCTCACCTGTGTGAACTCTTCCATGTCTGACAAGAAGATATTTTTTTGTAAAACTTTTTCCACAGTCTGAACAGGAATGCATCTCTTGTACTGTGTGACTTCTCTGATGTTGAACAAATATATTAAATCTTGTAATACACTTTCCACATTTTGAACATACATACGGCTGCTCTGTGTGATTTTTCTCATGTGTAACTAGATGTGATTTATGTGTAAAACGTTTTCCACATTTTGAACATGGATACGGCTTCTCTCCAATGTGACACCTCTCATGTGTAATAAGATGGGATTTATCTATAAAACATTTCCCACATTCTGAACATGAGTACGGCTTCTCTCCTGTGTGACTTCTTCTGTGTGTAAAGAGATCGGAGTTTTTTGAAAACTGTTTTCCACATTCCCCACACTGAAATCTTTTTCTGTCTTTGAGACCTGTACATGTGGTAACAGTCTGCGCTTGGTCAGGAGACAGTTCCTCTGGATTAGGCTGATTATACGACGTATCTGCACTGTGTCCTGGACGTACATTAAGGGTGATGAGGTTTTCTTCAGAAGAGGGATGCACAATATCTTTACCTTCCACTTGATTATTTAGCAGAAACATGACGTTTTCTTTATAGCTCTTGCTCGGATTTTCTGTTAGGATTAAAAAATAGATTCTATTATTTTTTTCTGTCAAACCACAAAAGTACATACAGCTCTGCTCAAAAGTTTACAGACCCCGCCAGAATTTTTCCTTTCTTGGCCTTGTTTCAGGGAATATGAATGATCACAAAAAAACTTTTTCTCCACTCATGGTTATTGTTGGTTGAAGCCATTTATTGTCAAACTACTGTGTTTTCTCTTTTTAAATCTTAATGACAACCAAAAACATCCAAATGACCCTGATCAAAAGTTCCCATACCCTGGTGATTTTGGCCTGATAACATGCACAGAATTTGACACAAACGAGTTTGAATGGCTACTAAAGGTAACATCCTCACCTGTGACCTGTTTGCTTGGAATCAGTGTGTGTGTGTCATGAAAACGACACCCACTTGGGTCAGACCTTGCAGCTCTCTGGCGCCCCCTTATCCTGCTGGTCAAACACGGTATTGACCGAGGATACGCACGGGTGCAGCTGCTCTAATTTATGTTGACTATTGCGGCACGTGATGTGACAGGACGTATATATACCACCAGTTCCTTCCAGGAACGTATATATACCTCCGACCAGCCACCCTCAAACCACAATATCACATAAATACTGGTATACTGCCACCACCGATCGCTTAACAGGTGGATCGGGTACCTGGTAGGTAACGTGAATTAGCAGGTGAGGAACGTATTTGCTCGACATAGGACAAGAAGGACGAAACTGGTAAATAATTAATGATTTACTCCCAAAAGGGGGGCAGTGTTTACAAAATATATACAAGATATTATAAAGGAGACAATTTACATGTATGCATAAACAGTTATTAAAATAAAAGGGATAAGTAATAGCAAAACCTGCTTCACAAGGTGATGGTCTCAGATTCTGTGGGGGGGACGGCTCCCCGGAAATTAGACTTGATTCCTTCACGCAGCGTGTAGTGCATGCATCTGCGTCCCTGGTTGGAATGGCTTGAAAAATGGCCGATCTGGTTTTTAGCAAGCAGCCAAAACTCTGGGGAACACCCCTTATTTACCTTACAAGGGGGCTCGGCTTTGCGAGCCCACCCAGCTGCAGAAGACCTAAAAAATCCTTCAGATTCCATATCTTGGTGTGGGGGGGTCCCACATCCAAGAGGGAGACATCATCTTGACCGTCACCAATATTCATGAAGATAGATATTAAATATGAAACCTCTATGACGCTCAGAAGCTCAGAATCCATTATCTCAGTTCCCGGTCATTCCTCAGTTATGCAAGTTATACTATTGTAATGGGAAAAAGGTAAGCATTCAAAAAACGTGGTTCCGATGTTTCTGTCAGACCTGTGCGTGATTAAAATTGGCATAAAACGTTTGTACAATTAAACAATGGGATTTTTTGGAGGGATTTTCCGGTTTGTACCAGTGCTTGCCCTGGACTGAAGTTTTATGGCGGGTCATAAAGATTCCTGGTTTGGGGAAAAGCAAAAGTGAGTTCTATGTCTTCTCTTACAAACAGATAGGGGGTGGTTTTTTTTTTCTTTTTAAAACATCTCTCATTTTTAAAACTCGGGCAAAAATACCTTTTGCCTGACACCTCCCCCTTTTAGACTGCGCTATGGAGGTAGGACCTTCTGGTACTCCTCCAAGCGTATGTCTGGAGGCTCCCCTCGCCGGGACAACCCATCGGCATTGCCATGCTCGCTGCCCTTGCGGTGTTGAACGGTAAAGTCGTACTGCTGGAGGGTGAGGCTCCAGCGTAACAACCTTCCGTTGGCACCTGACATGGTGTGCAGCCAACTCAGGGGGTTGTGGTCAGTCACGACAGTGAAGGGGCGCCCGTACAAGTAAGGCTGTAAGCGGTTGAGGGCCCATACAATGGCCAGGCACTCCTTCTCTATGGTGGAATAGGCCACTTCCCTCGGCAGCAGTTTCCGGCTTAGGTACAACACGGGGTGTTCTTGGTTCCCCGAGTCGACCTGGCTGAGTACAGCACCGAGGCCAAACTCACTGGCGTCGGTCTGTACTAAGAGTGGCCGTGTGCCGTCGACCGCCTTTAGTACAGGAGAGCTGCTCAGGGCAGTCTTCAAAGCCCTAAAGGCCACCTCGCATTCATCCGTCCATTTGACGGAATAGGGTAGGCTCTTCCTGGTGAGGTCTGTCAAGGGCTTCGCAAGGCTACTATAGTCCTGCACAAAGCGTCTATAGTACCCTGCGGTGTCCAAGAAGGACTGCACTTGCTTTTTGGTCCTGGGGGTGGGCCAGGACACGATAGCGTCCACCTTCCCAGGCTCTGGCTTCAGAGTACCCCCACCTACCCGTTGCCCCAGGTAGTGGACCTCGTTCATGCCCATCTGGCACTTTCCCGGCTTGATGGTCAAGCCCGCCTAGTGAATGCGCCCGAGCACCTGCTGCAGATGCTCGAGGTGATCCTCCCAGGTGGGACTGAAGATGGCAATGTCATCCAGGTACGCCAATGCGTACCTCTCCAGTCCCTGGAGCAGGTGGTTGACCATTCGCTGGAACGTGGCAGGGGCATTTTTCATACAATCCGAAGGGGGTGATAAAGGCGGACTTCTCCTGGGCCCCGGGGCTCAAGGGAATCTGCCAATATCCCCGACTCAAATCCATAATGGAGAGATAGCTCGCGCTGGCTAACCGCTCCAGCAGCTCCTCAATGCGTGGCATTGGTTGTGCGTCAGAGGCAGTGATAGCATTGAGCCCCCTGTAGTCCACACAGAACCGGGTGGTCCGGTCCTTCTTAGGCACCAGGACTACAGGTGAGGCCCACGCGCTCTTGGACCGCTTAATCACCCCCAACTGCAGCATCTCCTCGACCTCCTGGCGCATGACATGCTGCACCTCGTCGGAGATTCGATAGGCTGTCCGCCAGAGTGGGGCATGATTCCCGGTGTCCACTTCATGGACCGCCACTTCAGTCCTGCCAGGCAGGTTGGTGAACACTGCTTGGAAGGGTTTCAGCACTGCTTGCATCTGAGACCTCTGGTCTGCGGATAGCAAGTCGCTTAGCTCTACATCCTCTAGGGACCCGCTGGCCTTCGCTTGGGCGAGCATGTCCAAGAGGGGGTCATCCTCCCCATCCTCGGGCAGGTTGCAGACCAGTAGGACGCAGGTGCCACGTTCTTGATGAACCTTCATCATATTAACGTGAAACGCCTTCCGCCTACCCCGCTCGTGGTCAAGTGTGATCACGTAGGTGACCGGGTTGAGCTGTTGGTGAATGACATACGGGCCCTCCCAGGCCGCCTGAAGCTTGTCCTTTGGTACGGGGACCAGCACCCACACCTTCTGACCCACCTGGTAGGTCCGTTCTCGGGCGTTCTGGTCGTACCAATGCTTCTGGTCAGCCTGGGCTTGCGCCAGGTTGTCATGCACCAACTGCGTCAAGGTCTGCATCTTGTCACGGAAGCGCATGACATACTCCACGATGGACACTCCTGGGGAGCTCAGCTCTTCTTCCCAGAATTCCCTTATCAAACCAAGGGGTCCTCGGACACGCCTGCCATACAGGAGCTCAAAGGGGGAGAACCCCGTTGAGGCCTGGGGAACCTCTCTGTAAGCAAATAGCAGGTGTGGAAGGTAACGCTCCCAGTCGCGACCCTGGGTTTCAACCAGCATTTTTAACATCTGTTTGAGGGTACCGTTGAATCGCTCACACAAACCATTGGTCTGTGGGTGATACGCACTCGATACCAAATGCTGCACCTGCATTTTCTTACATAGAGCCTCCATTAAGCGTGACATGAACTGAGTCCCCTGGTCGGTAAGCATCTCCCTGGGAAATCCTACTCGCGAAAAGATGGCCAAGAGGGCGTCCGCCACCTTATCCGCCCTAATTGAGGACAGGGCTACTGCCTCTGGATACCGGGTAGCATAGTCTACCACGGTAAGGATGAATCGTTTTCCAGAGCTGCTGGGTATGGCCAGTGGTCCCACAATGTCCACAGCAATCCTCTGGAAAGGCTCCTCTATCACTGGCAAAGAGATCAGGGGGGCTTTGGGGGCCGGCCCTGACTTTCCCACTCTTTGACACGTGGTACAGGAGCGACAGTAGTTCACCACATCTGTCCTCATTTTGGGCCAATAAAAGTGATGAGACAGCCGGGCCTTGGTTTTGCTGACCCCCAAGTGTCCAGCGAGTGGAATTTCATGGGCGATCCGCAACAACTCGTCCCTGAATTGGTAGGGGACGACCAGCTGTCTTTCCCTCAGCCACTCCTGTTGGGGTGTACAGGGAACTGTCTCCCGGTACAACCTCCCTTGGTCCCAGAATACCCTCTCCTTATCCGACTCGGAGGTGGGTTTCTCTGCGAGGCTCCTTAACGTCTCCAGGCTAGCATCTGAGTGCAGAGCTGCCTGAAACTCCTGGCTGGAGGAAGCCAGAAGTGAGGTTAAGGCCACGTCCTCACTGGGACCCTCTGGGACCGGCTCTGGGTCCATAACTGATTCTGTTATTCCTCTGTCCGAGGAGGGTCCAGAAGGCAGGGCGTTACTTGCGGGTAACAGCGGCTATATAGGCCGTCTCCCCGGGAAATAACACCGTCTCATTAGCCTGCGAGGCCATGAGAACTACTCCTCCATCATCCTCCATTACCTCAGGCACAGTGCTACGTATGGGGCAGCAACTATCAGCCAGGTCACCTTCTGTTGTGACACTGGTCACTGGCACAGCACCACCTGCTTCATGGTCCTCGTGCCTCTCCCCATTACCCTTGGCACTGACCTTTGCTCCGGCTAGGGGATTCTCAGCAACATCACCCCGCAGAGTGACATGGCTGAGTTCTCCTGTACCTTCCAAGACAACAACATCATCATCATCATCATCATCATCATCATCATCATCATCATCATCATCATCATCATCATCATCATCATCAGTATTAACCTTACCAACCGTATCAGATCGGGGAGGGGTGTTAGGGACATAATAAGCAAGCATCCTCCCCAAATCAGTTCCCAACAAAACATTAGCAGGTAGGTTTTTGGATACTCCCACTTCCTTCACCCCACTCCCCGCACCCCAATCAATAAAAACCCGGGCCATGGGCAAGGGGCATCGGACGCCCCCAATCCCGGTGACAGTCAGGGTCTTTCCTGGAATAAGCGCTTCAGGGGACACCAGTTCGGGTCGGATGAGGGTTCGTTCGGCCCCAGTGTCCTTGAGGCCTACAGTGAGAGTGTCCCCCACCCTGACAGACTGAAAGTTTTCACAGGCCCTCCCAACCGGCCCACCCACCAAAAGAACTGAGGCATTAGGCCCTGGGGCCTTGGATGGGGGGTTCTTCCTCTGCTTCTCTGGGCAAGTGGCGCTGAGATGACCAGTCTGGTTGCAGGAATAACACCTGTGGGCATCAGATGCAGGCAGGGCCTTGGCAACGGGAAAAAGGTCTCCGGAAGGACGGCTGGCAGGGGTAGGGATAGTGGTTGATGGCTTACCCCCTTTCCAGCTGGTGACGACCGGCTTCCGCACCTCTGGTCTCCGGTTGGCCTCGTAGGTGTCTGCGATCTGCGCTGCTTTATTGGCATCAGGTGGCTCCCGATCCATCACGAACTGCCGTACCTCAGTCGGACACAGATGCAGGAACTGGTCTTTCACAATCAGATCCTTTAGCTGCTCAAAGGTGGTCGCTGACAGTCCTTGGATCCACTGCTCAAAGTTGGTTCGAAGCCCGTCTACCACATCGCTGTAGGTGTCATGTGGTCCACGTTGGAGGGTTCTGAATTTTTTCCGGTAAACCTCCGGAGTCAGCTGGTACTTTTTTATCAGGGCCTGCTTGACGGCCTCATAGTCTCCATCCTGCTCTCGAGGGAGGGAAGCAAACACCTCTAAAGCTTTTCCTCGGAGCCCTGGAGTCAAATATCTTGCCCATTGGTCGGTGGGCAGCTGATACTGCCTGCAGGCCTTTTCAAAGCCTCGCAGAAATGTGTCCAAGTCCCCATCCTTTTCCATCACAGGGAAGTGCTCAGGACGAGGTTTAAAGAAGCTGGCACTGTTGGACTCACGGGTCTGCGTAGAGGGCGACTCCTTCTGAATCCGGGCTAGCTCCAGCTGGTGTTGTCGGTCAGCTTGTCGCTCAGCAGCCTCTCGGTCAGCTTGTCGCTCAGCCCGCTCCTGGAATTTCAGGATCAGCTGCAGTCGTCCATCATGATCGTCTGTGGCGAGCTCCTCCAAGGCCATCTGCAGGTGGGGGTCCACACTACCCTGGTTGCGGGTATGGCTGGCAATCACCGGTTGGACCCCGGCAGCAGCGCCATCCGGGCCTTGGCTGGCCGCCCCCTCATCAGGGCTCCGCTGTCGGACGGGCTCTGCAGCATCTTGTAACAGTTCAGAAATCATTTGTTCTTTGCTTTTGCAGTGGGGGTCAATGCCTTTGATTATACATATTCCAATAAGAGTGTCCTTTTTCTGCTGGTGATACCAGGACTCCCCAACTACGACCATGATCACCAAAATAAAAATAGAAAAGAAAAAACAAAGAAGGGTAGGGGTAACTGCTACACATACAGTATTGTCTCAGATCTAATAAACACTGAGTTCGATCTTCAAAACTTTTGTGCAAGTTTTTAGTGAGAGGAATGATTGCTCAAACCAGATCACTAATGTCCTATGATCCCACCGCTTGCCACCAATTTGTCATGAAAACGACACCCACTTGGGTCAGACCTTGCAGCTCTCTGGCGCCCCCTTATCCTGCTGGTCAAACACGGTATTGACCGAGGATACGCACGGGTGCAGCTGCTCTAATTGATGTCGACTATTGCGGCACGTGATGTGACAGGACGTATATATACCACCAGTTCCTTCCAGGAACGTATATATACCTCCGACCAGCCACCCTCAAACCACAATATCACATAAATACTGGTATACTGCCACCACCGATCGCTTAACAGGTGGATCGGGTACCTGGTAGGTAACGTGAATTAGCGGGTGAGGAACGTGTTTGCTCGACATAGGACAAGAAGACGAAACTGGTAAATAATTAATGATTTACTCCCAAAGGGGGGCAGTGTTTACAAAATATATACAAGATATTATAAAGGAGACAATTTACATGTATGCATAAACAGTTATTAAAATAAAAGGGATAAGTAATAGCAAAACCTGCTTCACAAGGTGATGGTCTCAGATTCTGTGGGGGGGACGGCTCCCCGGAAATTAGACTTGATTCCTTCACGCAGCGTGTAGTGCATGCGTCTGCGTCCCTGGTTGGAATGGCTTGAAAAATGGCCGATCTGGTTTTTAGCAAGCAGCCAAAACTCTGGGGAACACCCCTTATTTACCTTACAAGGGGGCTCGGCTTTGCGAGCCCACCCAGCTGCAGAAGACCTAAAAAATCCTTCAGATTCCATATCTTGGTGTGGGGGGGTCTCACATCCAAGAGGGAGACATCATCTTGACCGTCACCAATATTCATGAAGATAGATATTAAATATGAAACCTCTATGACGCTCAGAAGCTCAGAATCCATTATCTCAGTTCCCGGTCATTCCTCAGTTATGCAAGTTATACTATTGTAATGGGAAAAAGGTAAGCATTCAAAAAACGTGGTTCCGATGTTTCTGTCAGACCTGTGCGTGATTAAAATTGGCATAAAACGTTTGTACAATTAAACAATGGGATTTTTTGGAGGGATTTTCCGGTTTGTACCAGTGCTTGCCCTGGACTGAGGTTTTATGGCGGGTCATAAAGATTCCTGGTTTGGGGAAAAGCAAAAGTGAGTTCTATGTCTTCTCTTACAAACAGATAGGGGGTGGGGTTTTTTTTCTTTTTAAAACATCTCTCATTTTTAAAACTCGGGCAAAAATACCTTTTGCCTGACAGTGTGCATAAAAGCTGAGTGAGTTTCTGGGATCCAGACAGACTCTTGCATCTTTCATCCAGCCACTGACGTTTCTGGATTGTGAGTCATGGTGAAAGCAAAAGAATTGTCAACGGATCTTTGGGAAAAAGTAGTTGAACTGTATAACACAGGAAAGGGATACAAGAAAATATCCAAAGAATTGATAATGCCAGTCAGCAGCGTTCAAACTGTGATTAACAAATGGAAAATCAGGGGCTCTGTAAAAACCAAACCACGGTCAGGTAGACCAACAAACATTTCAGCCACAACTGCCAGTAAAAAATGGTTCGGGATGCAAAGAAAAACCCACAGACAACATCAGCTGAAATTCAGGACTCTCTGAAAACTAGTGGTGTGGCTGTTTCAAGATGCACAATAAGGAGGCACTTGAAGAAAAATGGGCTGCATGGTCGAGTCACCAGAAGAAAGACATTACTGCGCAAATTTCACAAAGTATCTCACCTACAATACGCCAAACAGCATAGAGACAAGCCTCAAAACTTCTGGAACAAGGTAATTTGGAGTGATGAGACCAAAATTGAACTTTTTGGCCACAACCATAAACGTTACATTTGGAGAGAGGTCAACAAGGCCTATGATGAAAGGAACACCATTCCTACAGTAAAGCACGGAGGTGGATCGCTGATGTTTTGGGGATGTGTTACCTACAAAGTAACAGGAAATTTGGTAAAAGTTGGAGGAAAGATGAATACAGCACATTATCAGCAAATACTGGAGGCAAAATTGAACTCATCAGCCCGGAAGCTGCGCATGGGATGTACTTAGATGTTCCAACATGACAACTATCCAAAACAAAAGGTCAAGTCAACCCGTCATTGGCTACAGCAGAGCAAAGTGAAGGTTCTGGAGTGGCCATCTCAGTCTCCTGACCTCAATATCATTGAGCCCCTCTGGGAAGATCTCAAGCGCGCAGTTCATGCTACACAGCCCAGGAATTTACAGGAACTGGAGGCTTTTTGCTAAGAAGAATGGGCAGCTTTACCATCTGAGAAAATAAAGAACCTCATCCACAACTACCACAAAAGACTTCAAGCTGTCATTGATGTTAAAGGAGCAATACACGGTATTAAGAACTGGGGTATGTGACCTTCTGATCAGGGTCATTTGGATGTTTTTGGTTGTCATTAAGATTTAAAAAGAGAAACCACAGTAGTTTGACAATAAATGGCTTCACCCAACCAATAACCATGAGTGGAGAAAAAGTTTTTTGTTATCATTCATATTCTCTGAAACAAGGCCAAGAAAGGAAAAATTCTGCCGGGGTGTGTAAACTTTTGATTACAACTGTATATTTATAATAATTCTATTAATCTGGATTTATGAGTGCCAAAGCCAAAGTGAAGTGGATAAAGCATGAAACCTTTTATATTTAAATCCCTTTTTATTCCACTACTAGATCTGGCCAATAAAACTGAAAAAAAACTGCATGTAACATAGTAACATAGTCTTCCTTCAACCTTAAAAACTAAGTCCATCTAGTTCACCCCATAGCCTAATATGTTGATCCAGAAGAAGGCAAAAAAAACTCATGTGGCAAACACTAAGCTCCACATTGGGGAAAAAATTCCTTCCCGACTCCATACGACAATCAGACTAGATCCCTGGATCAACGCCCTATCAAGGAATCTAGTATATATAACCTGTAATATACTTTTCAGGAAAGGCGTCCAGGCCCTTCTTAAATGTTAGTAGTGAATCCCTCATTACACATCATGCGGCAGAGAGCTCCATAGTCTCACTGCTCTTACAGTAAAGAATCCACGTCTGTGATTATGATTAAACCTTCTTTCCTCCAGACGTAGAAGATGCCCCCTTGTCCCAGTCTCTGGCCTCAGAGTAAAAAGATCAGTAGAAAGGTCTTTGTACTGTCCCCTCATATACTTGTACATAGTAATAAGATCCCCCCTAAGCCTTCTTTTTTCCACAGTAAATACCCCCAAGTGAAATAACCTGTCTTGGTATTGCAGACCCCCCAGTCCTCTAATAACCTGTCTTGGTATTGCAGACCCCCCAGTCCTCAAATAACCTGTCTTGGTATTGCAGACCCCCAGTCCTCTAATAACCTGTCTATGTATTGCAGACCCCCCAGTCCTCTAATAACCTGTCTTGGTATTGCAGACCCCCCAGTCCTCTAATAACCTGTCCTGGTATTGCAGACCCTCCAGTCCTCTAATAACCTGTCTTGGTATTACAGACCCTCCAGTCCTCTAATAACCTGTCTTGGTATTGCAGACCCCCCAGTCCTCTAATAACCTGTCTTGGTATTGCAGACCCCCCAGTCCTCTAATAACCTGTCTTGGTATTGCAGACCCCCCAGTCCTCAAATAACCTGTCTTGGTATTGCAGACCCCCCAGTCCTCTAATAACCTGTCTTGGTATTGCTGACCCCCCAGTCCTCTAATAACCTGTCTTGGTATTGCAGACCCCCCAGTCCTCTAATAACCTGTCTTGGTATTGCAGACCCCCCAGTCCTCTAATAACCTGTCTTGGTATTGCAGACCCCCCCCAGTCCCCTAATAACCTGTCTTGGTATTGCAGACCCCCCAGTCCTCTAATAACCTGTCTTTGTATTGCAGACCCCCCAGTCCTCTAATAACCTGTCTTTGTATTGCAGGCCCCCCAGTCCTCTAATAACCTGTCTTGGTATTGCAGACCCCCCAGTCCTCTAATAACCTGTCTTGGTATTGCAGACCCCCCAGTCCTCTAATAACCTGTCTTGGTATTGCAGACCCCCCAGTCCTCTAATAACCTGTCTTGGTATTGCAGACCCCCCAGTCCTCTAATAACCTGTCTTGGTATTGCAGACCCCCCAGTCCCCTAATAACCTGTCTTGGTATTGCAGACCCCCCAGTCCTCTAATAACCTGTCTTTGTATTGCAGACCCCCCAGTCCTCTAATAACCTGTCTTTGTATTGCAGGCCCCCCAGTCCTCTAATAACCTGTCTTGGTATTGCAGACCCCCCAGTCCTCTAATAACCTGTCTTGGTATTGCAGACCCCCCAGTCCTCTAATAACCTGTCTTGGTATTGCAGACCCCCCAGTCCTCTAATAACCTTGGTCGCTCTTCTCTGCACCCGCTCTAGTTCAGCTATGTCTTTCTTATACACCGGAGACCAGAACTGTACACAGTATTCTAAGTGTGGTCGCACTAGTGACTTGTATAGAGGTAAATTATCTTCTCCTCATCAGCATCTGCGCCTCTTTTAATGCATCCCATTATTTTATTTGCCTTTGCAGCAGCTGCCTGACACTGGCCACTAAACGTGAGCTTGTCATCCACCAATACACCCAGGTCTTTTTCAGTTACAGTTTTGCCCAGTGTTTTACAATTAAGCATATAATTATACATTTTATTTCCTCTGCCCAAGTGCATTACCTTACATTTATCCCCATTAAAGCTCATTTGCCATTTATCAGCCCAAGCTTCTAGTTTACATAGATCCTCCTGTAATATAAAATTGTCCTCCTCTGTATTGATTACCCTGCAGAGTTTAGTGTCATCTGCAAATATTGAAATATTACTCTGTATGCCCCCTACAAGGTCATTAATAAATATGTTAAAAAGAAGGGGGCCCAATACTGACCCCTGTGGTACCCCACTGTTAACTGAGACCCAGTCTGAGTGTGTTCCATTAATTACTACCCTTTGTTTCCTATCACTGAGCCAGTTCTTAACCCACATAGATATATTTTCCCCTATCCCCATTGTTCTCATTTTATGTATCAACCTTTTGTGTGGAACCGTATCAAAAGCTTTTGAAAAGTCCATATACACAACATCCACTGCATTTCCTTGGTCCAGTCCAGAACTTGCCTCCTCATAAAAGCTGAACAGATGAGTCTGACAGGAACCGTCCCTCGTAAACCCATGTTGATATTGGGGGAACCGTCCCTCGTAAACCCATGCTGATATTGGGTCATGAGGTTCTTCTTCTTCAGATACTCTATTATAACATCTCTTAGGAAACCCTCCAGGATTTTACCCACAGTAGAGGTTAAGCTTACCGGCCTATAATTTCCAAGTTCAGTTTTTGTCCCCTTTTTGAATATTGGCACCACATTTGCTATACGCCAGTCCTGTGGTACAGACCCTGTTATTATGGAATCTTTAAAGATTAAAAATAATGGTCTATCTATGACGTTACTTAACTCCTGCAGTACTCGCGGGTGTATCCCATCCGGGCCCGGGGATTTGTCACCTTTAGTGATTTTTAGACGCCGCCGTACTTCCTGCTGGGTGAAGCAAGTGACATTTAATGGAGAATTTTTGTTATCACTGATCATGTTTCCTGTCATGCGATTTTCTTGTGTAAATACGGTTGAAAACAAATCATTTAGCATATTGGCTTTTTCCTCATCCTCATCCACCATTTCACCCAGACTATTTTTAGGGGGCCAACACTATCATTTGTTAGTTTTTTACTATTTATGTAGTTAAAGAATATTTTGGGATTAGTTTTACTTTCTCTGGCAATGATTCTCTCTGCCTCAATCTTTGCTGCCTTGATTTGGTTTTTACATAATTTATTTAATTTTCTATATTTATTTAATGTCTCATCACTACCTACTTGCTTTAGTTCTCTAAATGCTTTCTTTTTGTCACTTATTGCGCCCCTTACAGCTCTATTTAGCCATAGTGGTTTCCTCCTATTTCTAGCATGTTTATTCCCATAGGGTATATATTGTGCACAGCTCCTATTCAGGATGTTAATAAATGTCTCCCATTTGCTTTGTGTAGCTTTATGTCTCAGGATATCGTCCCAGTTTATTGCACTAAGATCATCTCTTAACCGTTGGAAATTTGCCTTCCTGAAGTTTAGTGTCCTTGTAACCCCTCTACTAGACATCTTATTAAAGGTTACATGAAAACGTATTACTTTGTTATCACTATTACCCAAGTGCCCCCCAACTCGTATATTTGATATGCGGTCTGGCCTGTTGGTTAATATTAGCTCTAGCAGTGCCCCCCTTCTTGTTGGGTCCTGAACCAGTTGTGAAAGGTAATTGTCTCTCATAGTTGTCAAAAACCTATTACCTTTGCTTGAACTACAGGTTTCCGTCCCCCAATGTATTTCAGGGTAGTTGAAGTCCCCCATAATAATGACTTCTCCTTGAGTCGCTGCTTCATCTATTTGCTTTACGAGTATATTCTCCGCTGCTTTCATTATTTTTGGAGACTTATAACAAACCCCTATCAGTAATTTATTATTTTTTCCCCCTCCCCTTATCTCCATTCACATTTCCATTAGATTCACATATATTCTCACGCAAGATGGGTTTTAAGGATGATTTTACATATAAACACCCCCCCCCCCCTCGCTTGTTTGTACGGTCATTTCTGAACAGACTATAGCCCTGTAAATTAACTGCCCAGTCATGCCTCTCGTCCAGCCATTTTCCAGATATCCCCACTATGTCATAATAATTCTCCAACAAAATTAATTCTAATTCCTCCATTTTGTTGGTGAGGCTTCTGGCATTAGTGTACATGCATTTTATGTATCTCTCTGTACCTCTATTCCTTCTTACTATATTGACTATTCTAACCCCACCCCCAATTTCTTTATTTGTGCCTAGGTCACTATCTGCACTATCTTCCCCACCTATAAAATGAATACCCTCCCCCCCCCAATCTCTAGTTTAAAAACTCCTCCAACCTTCTAGCCATTTTCTCCCCCAGCACAGCTGCACCCTCCCCATTGAGGTGCAGCCCGTCCCTAGCGTAGAACCTGTAGCCAACTGAGAAGTCGGCCCAGTTCTCCAGGAACCCAAACCCCTCCTTCCTACACCAGTTCCTGAGCACACTGTTCGACGATCCTTGTCTTTGTGACAGATTGCCCTATCTGTTCCCCTACTAATTGAGTCCCCCACTACCAGCACCTGCCTGGCCTGCCCTGCTCTCCTATTTTCCCCCTTACTGGAGCTGACACTCCTCCGGCTTTCAGAGGACATGCCTTGCTGCAGCAGTGCTACCCCTGTACTGACACCGCCCTCATCTGCCAACTTTGCAAATTTATTGGGGTGTGCCAGATCAGGACTAGCCTGCCTGGCACTCTTCCATCTACCCCCCCCCTTCTAAGTGTCACCCACCTATCGGCCTCACTGTCCTGCAGTTCCCTACTACCACCCTCCCCCACATCTACCCCAGTGAGCAGCCGCTCAGTGCGCAGCAGACTCCTTTTTATATTGTCTATGGATCTCACTGTTGCTAGCTGCTCATTTAGATCCAGTACCTGGGCTTCCAAACGCACAACGTGCACACATCTCACACAGCAGTATGCACCCACGATCGGCTGTTCAAGGATTGCATAAATGTGGCAAGATGTACACTGGATAGCATTGTCAATAATGGAGCTCATTTCCTAATGGGGATTGCACTAGACAGAAATGTTAAGAAAAAAGAAATGTAAAGAATTACTAAAATACAGTCAGCAATTCAGTCCAAAGTCCTCCCTTCCAAACTCCCTGAATCCAAAGTCACTGAAAAACAAGTCACTGAAAAACAAGTCACACACTTACTTACGCTCTGGTCACACTCAGCTCGTTCACACTCGCTAAGGAAGAAGATTTAAAGAGGTTTTTTTTTTCCCTTAGCAGCAATCCAACCTACAGCTCAATGCACTTCCAAAGGCATGTGTGAATCCAGTCTTATAAAGTTTTGTATAACACTCTTAGATGGATTTGAATCTGCAGTGAGTGACTTACATAAACCTAGACTAAACCCAGCTGGTCCTCTGCCTACACGGATTTCAACACCAACTGGGCAGCACTTCAATAAATCAATCTCTCGAATGTTCAAAGGATCGAATCCCCAAACCCAGCCATGACACCCATCTGACCTAAGAGCAGAACCGAGAGGATACCCCGGCACACTGAGAAATGCAGTCCCATTCCCAGGTCCTAATAATTAGAATAGGGCCCATGAATCATACAGTAACTGTACTGCCCAATGTTCAGTTACGTCTCTGCATGCTCAATGTCACATTAATCTGGAGACGAGTATTGGAAAGACACCATGATATAGTAAGGTTATCAACAATCTAATTATTTACCAAGATATTGTGTCATGAGATAAAGCAGACAACGGAGGCCGAATTCATGGCCGTCCCATGGTTTATACAGCTTAATTTCTGCCCTGATAAGACCACACATTATTATAATGTCCTGATCCTGACCGCTGCAGCCAATCACAGAGCCCCACACTCAGGAGACTGGAAAGTAGGACATCATGGCTTCCTGGCCGGAGACCATCAGAATAGAGATCTGTGCTGGAGACACTGTTTACACTTTGCTTGGTTTTCTTTAAAAAAAGAAAAAAGATAGACAACCCTCCTAAGGCCACGGCCCCAGTATCAGTATTTGTACAGTATTATGTCAGTATTTGTTCCTAGGAGTGGGAGCCAAAACCAGGTGAGGAACAGTCAGAGAAAAGGTCTAATAGACACAAGTCACCAATTCTGCATTTATTACCCACTCCTGGTTTTGGCTCCCACTAATGAGAAGAAATAATGACCGAATACTGACCAAATACTCATAGTGGGGCCATGGCTTAAAGTTGACTACCAGAAGACAGGCCCCAAAAGAGCCATTATATGTAGAGTGTATGGGACTGCTTCATATACCAGGGACATCAGAGGGATGAGGCGCCTCCTTGTGTGCGGAGAAGTCAGGAGATCCCGCCTCAGATATTAGTAGTGGTGATGAGCGAACGCGCTCGCCACTACTCGGTATTCGCTCTAGTATCACGGTGCTCGACAAGTATTTCCGGGTTGCTCGGGCGGATGCTCGGGTCCCCTCCTCTTTACAGAGCCAATGAACATGCAGGGATTGCCTGCCACTCTCTGTAATGCCTCAGCCATGTTGGTTGTGGGCATTACAGTGATTGGCTGGCCGCACAGCGTTATCAGGTCTATATAGACCTAGCTCCGCCATGCTCGTCACAGTCACTCCGGATCAGACAGTGCAGGGAGAGCTGCTGCTGCATCAGGGAGAGATTTGCTTGTTTATAGTTAGTATAGGTATTCCACAACATATATATATATATATACAGTACAGACCAAAAGTTTGGACACACCATCTCATTTAAAGATTTTTCTGTATTTTCATGACTATGAAAATTGTACATTCACACTGAAGGCATCAAAACTATGAATTAAAACATGTGGATTTATATACTTAACAAAAAAGTGTGAAACAACTGAAAATATGTCTTATATTCTAGGTTCTTAAAAGTAGCCACCTTTTGCTTTGATGACTGCTTTGCACACTCTTGGCATTCTCTTGATGAGCTTCAAGAGGTAGTCACCGGAAATGGTCTTCCAACAATCTTGAAGGAGTTCCCAGAGATGCTTAGCACTTGTTGGCCCTTTTTCCTTCACTCTGCGGTCCAGCTCACCCCAAACCATCTCGATTGGGTTCAGGTCGGGTGACTGTGGAGGCCAGGTCATCTGGCGTAGCACCCCATCACTCTCCTTCTTGGTCAAATAGCCCTTACAAAGCCTGGAAGTGTGTTTGGGGTCATAGTCCTGTTGAAAAATAAATGATGGTCCAACTAAACGCAAACCGGATGGAATAGCATGCCGCTGCAAGATGCTGTGGTAGCCTTGCTGGTTCAATATGCCTTCAATTTTGAATAAATCCCCAACAGTATCCCCAGAAAAGCACCCCCACACCATCACACCTCCTCCCCCATGCTTCACGGTGGGAACCAGGCATTTAGAGTCCATCCGTTCACCTTTTCTGCATCGCACAAAGACACGGTAGTTGGAACCAAAGATCTCAAACTTGGACTCATCAGACCAAAGCACAGACTTCCACTGGTCTAATGTCCATTCCTTGTCTTCTTTAGCCCAAACAAGTATCTTCTGCTTGTTGCCTGTCCTTAGCATTGGTTTCCTAGCAGCTATTTTACCATGAAGGCCTGCTGCGCAAAGTCTCCTTTTAACAGTTGTTGAAGAGATGTGTCTGCTGCTAGAACTCTGTGTGGCATTGACCTGGTCTCTAATCTGAGCTGCTGTTAACCTGCGATTTCTGAGGCTGGTGACTCAGATAAACTTGTCCTCAGAAGCAGAGGTGACTCTTGGTCTTCCTTTCCTGGGGCGGTCCTCATGTGAGCCAGTTTCTTTGTAGCGCTTGATGGTTTTTGCATCTGCACTTGGGGACACTTTCAAAGTTTTCCCAATTTTTCGGACTGACTGACCTTCATTTCTTAAAGTAATGATGGCCACTTGTTTTTCTTTACTTAGCTGCTTTTTTCTTGCCATAATACAAATTCTAACAGTCTATTCAGTAGGAATATCAGCTGTGTATCCACCAGGCTTCTGCACAACACAACTGATGGTCCCAAACTGATTTATAAGGCAAGAAATCCCACTTACTAAACCTGACAGGGCACACCTGTGAAGTGAAAACCATTTCCGGTGACTACCTCTTGAAGCTCATCAAGAGAATGCCAAGAGTGTGCAAAGCAGTCATCAAAGCAAAAGGTGGCTACTTTGAAGAACCTAGAATATAAGACATATTTTCAGTTGTTTCACACTTTTTTGTTAAGTATATAATTCCACATGTGTCAATTCATAGTTTTGATGCCTTCAGTGTGAATGTACAACTTTCATAGTCATGAAAATACAGAAAAATCTTTAAAGGAGAAGGTGTGTCCAAACTTTTGGTCTGTACTGTATATATATATATATATATATATATATATATATATATATATATCCAACTGAACAGTCCTTCTGAGGACTAATCCAGCTGCATATATTCAGTGGTGATAGCAGGAGTTAGGCAGGCAGGCAGAGTTTGTGGCAGACTGCAGTGTATGATACAGCACAAGAGGGTCCATTGAACGTCCTGTCTGCTGCTGTAATAATTACAGATATTTGTAGACATAGCCCCAGATATCAGGGGCCAGAGAATTTTTTTTTTATCTTAATCCTGGTAATTTGCTTAAAAAGCAATCCAGAGCACACCATTTTTCTGCTCCATTTGCTTGTTAGCACTGCAGAATACAGCCAGATCTGTTCCATATGTCAGCGATAAAAACCCAGAAATTTAAACTGAATGTGGAAAATATTGGCCCCCTTTTCCATTCTGTTGCAGTGTGTCGGTGAAGCTAATCACACTAGGCCTCTGTGAAGAATAATATTAGTAAATTACAGGCCTGCTATTTAAAGCCGTGGTTCTCTGTCAGACATATCACATATAAGACTGTTCCAAAATCAGCCATTTCTTCTATTTCCATTCTGTTGCAGTGTGTCAGTCAAGCTATTCACACTAAGTCTCCATGTGGAATAATATTAGTAAATTACAGGCCTGCTATTTAAAATCGTGATTCTCTGTCAGACATATCACATGTAACTGCATTCCAAAATCAGCCATTTCTCGTGAACGTGGAAAATATTGTCCTCCATTAAAAATGGGCAAGGTGCGTGGCAAGGAACGGGGAAGTAGACATAGTAACATAGTTTGTAAAGCCGAATAAAGACTTGCGTCCATCAAGTTCGACCTGTTAGTTCTGTAATGGCTAAAGTTGATCCAGAGGAGGGCAAAAACCCCAAATGATTTAGCCAATCTTCACCTGAGGAAAAATTCCCTCCCGACTCTGAAACCAGCAGTCAGAATAAATCCCTGTATCAACCTACTATTTTATTTTATTTTTAAGTATATGCTGAAATCTGCCTGGTATCTAGAAAAGCATCCAGTCCCCGCTTGAACTGGTTTAGTGAATCCGACATTACCGTCTCCTCACTCAGTGAATTCCATATTCTCACTGCCCTTACCGTAAAGAACCCCTTCCTATGCTGGTGCTGAAACCTTTTCTCTTCCAGTCTTAGTGAATGCCCTCTTGTTACCGTAATATCCCTCCTTTTGAACAAATCCCGGGCAAGATCTCTATACTGTCCCCTAACATATTTGTACACATTTCTTATGTCCCCCCTCAACCTTCTCTTTTCCAGGCTGAATAGTCCTAGTTTTGCCAACCTCTCTGGGTATTGCAGTCCCTCCATTCCCTTTATTAATTTTGTTGCCGTCCTTTGTACCTTTTCAAGCTCATTTATATCCTTTCTATATATTGGGGCCCATAACTGAGCACAGTATTCCAAGTGTGGTCTGACCAGTGCTTTGTACAGTGGAAGAACAATGTTCTCCTCCTTTGCAGCTATACCTCTTCTGATACATCCCATTACCCTGTTTGCCCTTACAGCAGCGGCCTGACTTTGGGCACTCCAATTTAGTTTGCTATCAATCAAGATGCCCAAGTCCTTCTCCATCTCTGAATTCCCCAATGATTTCCCATTCAGTGAGTACTGGTGACTTCCATTTTTCCTTCCCATATGTATGACCTTACATTTCTACTCATTAAACCTCATTTGCCATTTAATGCTCCACCTACCCAGCTTATCCAAATCCCTCTGTAGGTCTGCACTGTCCTCTTTTGTATTAATTGTTTTACATAACTTTGTGTCATCTGCAAATATTGATATTTTACTATTTATCCCGTTGACTATGTCGTTAATAAAGATATTAAATAACATTGGGCCTAGTACAGACCCCTGTGGTACCCCACTAGTGACGCTTACCCAATCTGAGTATATTCCATTTATAACCACCCTCTGCCTTCTATCCCTTAGCCAGTTAGCTACCCACTTGCAGACATTTTCCCCCAGCCCTATCATTCTCATTTTGTATACCAACCTATTATGTGGCACGCTATCGAACGCTTTTGAGAAGTCGAGATACACGACATCCACTGGTTCCCCCTGATCTACTCGAGAGCTAACCTCCTCGTAGAAGTCAATCAGGTTTGTTTGGCAGGAGCGATTCCTCATGAATCCATGTTGGTTCGGGATTAAAAGATTATTAGCATCAAGATGCTCCGTAATTGCCTCTTTAATGAAGCTTTCAAAAATTTTGCCCACAACGGACGTCAGACTCACCGGCCGATAGTTTCCGGTGTTACTTTTTGCTCCCTTTTTGAATATTAGCACTACATTTGCCTGTCGCCAATCAAGTGGCACAGACCCAGTCTCAACAGAGTCCTTAAATATAAGATATAACGGTCTGTCTATCACATTACTTAGTTCCCTTAGTACCCGTGGGTGTATGCCATCAGGTCCTGGTGATTGGTTTATTTTAATGTTACTGAGGCGTTTCTGTACCCCAGCTTGGGTTAGATTTGTCATACTTAGTGGAGGATTAAGCTTGTCACTTCTCATTTCGCCTGTTAGTTCTTTTTCCTTTGTGAAAGTTGACGAAAAAAATTGATTTAATAGATTAGCTTTATCCTCATCTTTCTCTATGATTTTGCCTTCCTCACTTTTTATCGGTCCAATATTATTCGATTTAATCCTTTTACTATTTATATACGTAAAGAACAGTTTGGGATTTGATCTACTTTCCCTAGCAATACGTCTCTCTGTTTCCTCCTTCGCTATTTTTATTTGTTTTTTGCAGGTTCTCGTTTTTGCCTTGTAACACATTAGTGCCTCCTTACTGTTTTCCTGTTTTAATCTCTTGAATGCCTCTTTTTTGCTATTTAACGCCCCTTTTACGTTCCTGTTCAACCATATTGGTTTCCTCTTATTTCTGGCCCTTTTATTCCCATACGGTATATACCTCTCGCACTGAGTATTCAGAATTCTTTTGAAGGTTTCCCATTTACTATTCGTATTCCCTTGATTAAGAACTTTGTCCCAGTCAATAAGTTGAAGGTTTTCTATCAGCTGATCAAACTTCGCCCTCCTAAAGTTTAATGTTTTTGTTGTTCCCTTATTGATAACCCTACTGAAGGGCATTTTGAAGTCGATAATATTATGGTCGCTATTACCTAGGTGCCCCCCTATCTGTACCTCAGTTATTCTATCAGGCCTATTAGTCAATATTAAGTCCAACACGGCCTTCCCTCTCGTTGGTTGCTGCACTAGTTGGGAGAGATAATTATCCTTAATATTTGTCAAGAACCTTTTTCCTTTCTGAGATCTACAGGTTTCTGTTTCCCAGTCAATATCCGGGTAGTTGAAATCCCCCATTACAATCACTTCATTATGTTTTGCTACTTTGTCTATTTGTCCTAATAGCAGATTCCCATTCTCCTCTGTTATATTTGGTGGCTTATAGCAGACCCCCAGTAATATTTTATTATTATTTTTAGTTCCCTCTATCTCTACCCACATGGACTCGACCCCCTCTTCTCCCTCTCCTATATCTTCCCTTAGTCTGGGTTTAGACGTGACTTTACATATAAGCAGACTCCTCCGCCTTTCCCCTGTTTCCGGTCCCTTCTAAATAAACTGTAATCTAATAAATTTACCGCCCAGTCGTAGCTATCGTCTAGCCAAGTCTCTGTTATACCTACGATGTCATACCTCTCCTCCGATATAAGCGCCCGCAGCTCATCCGCCTTATTGGTCAGGCTTCTTGCGTTGGTCAGCATGCAAAATAAAACTTTGGGGTTATTTAGCATCCTATTCTTCTCTAACGATCTAACTGTACTATCCCCACCCCCTCTCCACCCTCATTATATTCACTTCTCCCCTTCCCCCTTGCTTGCCTCACATCCCACCTATTTCCTTGGTTTCCCCCCCCCCCCGTCTCTAGTTTAAAAACTCCTCCAACCTATTAGCCATCTTCTTCCCCAGCACCGCTGCACCCTCCCCATTGAGGTGCAGCCCGTCCCTACGGTAGAGCCTGTAGCCGACTGCGATGTCGGCCCAGTTCTCCATGAACCCAAACCCTTCTGCCTTGCACCAACTCTTTAGCCACTTATTCACCTCCCTAACTTCCCGTTGGCGCTCCTGTGTGGCTCGCGGGATTGGTAGTATTTCTGAGAAAACTACCTTGGAGGTCCTTGCCCTAAGCTTCCTACCTAGGTCCCTGAAATCATTTTTAAGGACCCTCCATCTACCACTCACTTTGTCATTGGTGCTGATATGGACCATGACCGCTGGGTCTTTGCCAGCCCCACCCAGTAACCTGTCAACCCGATCCGCGATGTGCCGGACTCGAGCGCCAGGGAGGCAGCACACCGTTCGGCGATCCCGGTCTTTGTGACAGATTGCCCTGTCTGTCCCCCTAATAATAGAGTCACCCACTACCAGAACCTGTCTTGCCTGCCCTACACTTCCCCCCTCATTACTGGAGCATACACTCCCCCGGCGGTCAGAGGATCTGTCGTGCTCCAATAATGCCGGTTCTGAACCAGCCTTCCTATACTTCTTCCCTCTATCCCTCCTAACTGTTATCCAGCTCCCTGCCTGTTCAGCCTGCACTTCCCCTCTATGCTCCACCCCCAGTATTGACCCATTGAGTGTCTGCTCGGTGAGCAGCAAACTCCGTTCCATGTTGTCGATGCTCCTCAGTGTCGCTATCTGAGCACTTAGATCCAGAATTTGGGCTTCCAAGTGCACGATATGCTCACATCTCTCGCAGCAGTATGGATCCTCGAGCGGTTGCTCACGGAATGCATACATTGCGCAAGATGTACACTGCACGGCTCCGGCCAACATGGACGTCATTCTAAATATGGGGATACAGTCAGTATATATATACAAGTACAAAACACAATTATTTATATATAGGTGTATGGACGGGGGATCAATTAAGTATCAAGTATGGACGGGGGAATCAGCTAAGTAGGTCAGGTGGATTAATTAAGTAAAAAGTAAAGTAAAGAAAGAATGAAATACAGTCAGCAATTCAGTCCTAAGTCCTCCCTTCCAAACTCCCTGAATCCAAAGTCACTGAAAAACAAGTCACACACTTACTTTCGTTCGCACTTACACTCCGGACACACGCAGCTCGTTCACACTCGCAAACTAAGAGATTTAAAGAGGTTTTTTTTTTTTTTTTTTTTTTTTTTCCTTTTCCAGCGATGTACCCTTCACCTCAATGCACTTCCAAAGGACATGAAGGTGATGGTGCATGCAGAGGCCGAGGACGTGGCCGACCTACCTGTCCCAATTACTAGGGGTCCGCAGTACACCACTATCTAACCCACAGCAGTGTCAAAAGGCAATTACTGTCGCAAAAGGTGAATGATGATGAGACACAATTGTCAGAAAGTCAGGAGGAGGACCAGGATGCGGAAGTGGAAGACGAGGTGGTGGATGATATAGTAAAGGACCCAACCTGGCAGGGGGACATACAGAGCGAAAACAGCAGTACATAGGGGGAGGAAGGCATAGCACCACAACAGGCAGGAAGAAGCAGCGAGGTGACAACAGACACAAGGCGGGAAAGAGTTCCTCGTAACGCCAACAAGACGGAAGTTGCCAGTACAACTGTTAGGTCTTCCGAGTCTGGTTATTTTTTAAAGACTCTGCAGATAACCCCAAAAAAATGCCATTTGCACCACCTGCCAGGCCAGCATCAGCAGGGGTAGCAAAACTATCAGCCTGACCACCACCAGCATGATCAGGCATATGGCAGCAAAGCACCTGACTAAGTGGGCCAAACGCCAGGGTCCAGCAACACTGTCTGCGGGTGACACAGCTGCTTGTTCCGCTGTTGTGCGTGCACGCCAATCCCCTGTCCATGGCGCATGCCAAGATGCCTCCCGCCCTGCACCTGTTGTTGAAAACTCTCAAGTAGCACCATCAGGAAGCACGTCCACGTCCTTGTCCCAGCGCGTTCAGTTGCCCCTACCCCAGTCCTTGGAACACAAGCGTAAGTACACAGCCAACGCCCCACACGCTACACTACTAAATTCATACATTTCGCGAATGCCTGCGCTCGAAATGTTGCCTTTTAGGTTAGTTGAGACAGAAGCTTTCTGCAACCTGATGTCGGCGGCCGTCCCTTGGTCTCGGTCCCCAGCCACCACTATTTCTCCCGGTGTGCCGTCCCCACATTACACGAGCACGTATCCCACAACATTAGCCATGCCCTTAACAATGCAGCTACTGGGAAAGTCCACCTAACCACAAACACGTAGACAAGTGCTTGTGGGCAGGGACAGTACATCTCGCTGACGGCACACTATGTTAATATAGTGGAAGCCGGGACCCAGTCTGACCTTAGGATGGAACATGTCCCCCCAATGCCAAGGATTGCAGGCCCTGGGTCAATCAGGGTGGCCCCACATTCTACAGCTCCTGCACCTCCTCCTCTTCAGTCTCCATCTCCGAAATGACCACATCAGTCGCAAGCTGGAAGCACTGCAACACGGCCTCGGCCAAGTGGCAACAGGCTGAGCTGAAGTTAATATGCTTAGGTGACAAACCTCACAATGCTGAAGAGTTGTGGACAGCTCTGAAAGAGCAGGCAGAACTGTGGCTCACATCGCTGAACCTACAGCCAGGCATGGTCGTGTGTGACAATGGCCGGAACCTGGTGGCGGCTCTGAGGAGAGGCGAGCTCACACACGTACCATGCCTGGCCCATGTGCTTAACCTCGTGGTTCAGCGGTTTCTCAAATCCTACCCGGAGCAGCCGGATCTGCTTGTTAAAGTACGCCGCCTGTGTGCCCATTTTAGAAAGTCACCTACAGCTTCCACCGCCCTTGCCGTGTTTCAGCAGCGTTTGCAGCTTCCGGCTCACAGACTGGTGTGTGATGTCCCCACGCATTGGAACTCTACACTGCAGATGTTGGGAAGGATTTGTGAGCAGAAGAGGGCAGTTGTTGACTACCAGCATCAACAAGGCCGTCGGTATTCAGTTCAGACTCCACACATAAGACCTCAGGAGTGGACATGGATGGCAGACATATGTACCATCCTCCAAAACTTTGAGGACTCCACCAAGATGGCGAGCGGCGATGACGCCATAATTAGCATCACCATCCCGCTTCTCTGTCTTCTGAAACGCTCTCTGCTCACAATCAAAAAGGATGCATTGCAGGCGGAGCACGATCAGATTGAGCAAGGAACCATACAGTATGATTACACACAGCCCAGCCTCATCTCATCCCAATGTGGATTGGGTGACAATGAGGAGTAGGGGAAAGAACAGGAGCTAGTTTCCTGCGCTGTACATCGTCAGCGTCTGTCATACCGTCATACCGTCTGTTCAGTGTGGATGGCCTGAGGAAAGGGAGGTGGAGGAAGAGGAGGAAGATGAGGAGGAGAGCATGGTCTTCTTGGTGAGGACACGGAAGTCTAGCCTGTTAGCAGTCTGGCACATATGGCTGAGTCTATGTTACGCTGCCTTTCCCGTGAACCTTGCATTGTCCAAATTTTGGGTGACAGTCATTATTGGTTGGTGACACTTTCAGACCCACACTACAAGAACTTTCTATCTCTTCCAGGACAGGCCTAATAAAATGGTGCAGTACGAGAAGGACTTTATTGCGGAATTATTAAAAAAATTCCCATCTGAAAACGCTGGCGCCAGAGGTCACAGTTCGTTGGAAAACCAAGGAGTACAGATGAGAGAGACACAAATGCAATCGAGCAGAGGCAGAGGAACACTGTCAAAGTTCTGGGACAGTTTTCTCAGACCCTCCAATCGTACAAGCCGTGATGCGCGGGGTACTCTCCCAAGGATGGAAAAGTTACAGAAGATGCAGAGGGAGTACCTTGCCGACCGTACCAATGTCCTCCGTGATTCCTCTGTGCCTTATAATTATTGGGTATCCAAGCTGGACACGTGACATGAACTGGCTCTCTACGCCTTGGAGGTCCTGACCTTCCCTGCCGCTAGCGTTTTGTCAGAGCGGGTTTTTAGTGCCGCCGGTGGAATTATAACCGATAGGCGCATCCTCCTGTCAACTGAAAATGCTACAGGCTGACTCTTATAAAACTGAACAAGGGCTGGATTGGGCCAGACTTCTCAACACCACCGAATGATAGCAGCATAACAAACTTTTTCTGTGAGATCTAACTCTATTCCCATGCACCTCTGTCTTCACACCCAGACATGGGTGTACGCTTCCTGATTTGGTCTATTTGCTCTTGTCCTCCTCCTTCTCTGCATCCTCATCCTGCACCACCATATCACCACCATATGTACCATATCAACATATCTACATCTCTTGCAAGGGGCAATGGAGTGCCTCCAAATTTTTGCCAGCTATTGTTCTTTAGGGCTCAGTCCTAGGCCACCTCCTCTTACGGTCAGGGTTCCTCAGGGTTCTGTCCCCAGCCTCCTCCTCTTCCTTTTTATACACCACCCTTATTGGGCAAACCATCATCAGATTTGGTTTCCAGTATCATCTCCATGATGATGACACCCAGTTATACGCATCGTCTCGTGACATCACCCCCTTTACTACAAAATACCAGTGATTGTCTGTCCACTGTCTCTAACATAATGTCCTCCCTGTATCCGAAACGGAATCTCTCCAAAACTACCACCTTAACTGTCCTTTCCAGTGCTACACCACCCTACATATTCTCATCTCCCCGGCTTCTCCATTCTGCAACTGATCTAAGATGGACATCATCCAAAATCTGAACCTTGCGCCTTCATCTCCAGGACTTCACTCGTACTTCACCAGTTTTCTGAAATGTACTGTCCCGGATGATCCGATAAACACCTAGCCCCCACATTTTTAAATGTGCTTTAATAACACATCTCTTTAGACAGGCCTATCATCTCACTTTACTAATCTCACTCTGCCCTGTTTCCGCTTTCTAAATTTTCCTCAGACTCTGACCCTTCCCACTCGTCTGTCTCCATATCTTCTGTGCACGCAGTAGCACTTGGTGACTGTACTTAGACAGATACTGGCTGATGACCAGATCATACATGTATAGACACTGGCTGGTGACCAGCTTATGCTGCTGCCTAGTCAAGAACTAGATGAGTACCTCTGCCAGAACCCAAGGAAGTGTAACCAGAAGAGAAAAGGAGAAAACCCCTGAAAAGATAGCAATCCCACTACTAGCACCACTCACTACCACAGCACATAAGAACCACAATAAACAACACATTACTGAGCAGCAAACAGGGTTAAATAGCCCACCTAATGATCAAGTGTTGAGTACCTCCTAATCATCCAGACAGCCACTCCCTGCTAGCTTGCACAGCAGACTGGACACAATCCCACCACTGCCTAGTGCCAGACACAGGAGCGTAATGCGTTGCCTGGCAATCAGGGAACACAGCGTCCCATGTTCCCCGGGCAGAGAAATCAGTGAGAGACACATTGTTCCGCATCCTCACACATCCTACAACACCAGAACGCAATGGTCCATAAGATTGGGACAGTTTTCCTGTGCCTCCAGGGTCAGGACAATGGCGTTGCCTGCAACTAGAGTAGCGTAGCACCCGACCTGCTCCACTGCCAGGTGTGAGCACAGAACCACGATTCCTAACACATATACAGATATTGGCAGGTGACCGGCTCATACATGTACATATACTGACAAGTGACCGGATCATAGATGCGTATATATATATATACACATACTGACTGGTGACCGGGTCATACATGTAAATACAGATATGGTCGAAAGTGTAGGTGTGGCGCCCCTGAGGGTTCGGTCGCCACAGAGGTGTTGCATCTCAGCCAGAGATGTGGCATCTCACTCTCAGGTAAGGAAGGAGTACAGTCCAGGACCCTAACACCTGCATCCAACACACCACTCCAGGCAAACAGGGAACGGCAAGATCTCTCTGGTTCTTGCTGAGCCCTTCCCTTGGCTGGAGTGGGGGGGAACCTAGAGAGGGGGAACCACGTAGTGGGTGTGGGTGGAGGAAGTAGCTTAGGGGAGCACATGAGAGGGAGGTATAAATTGAGAAGCCATCTTAGGGAGCGAGTTCAGTCAGAGGAGGAGAAGTGAAGGAGCAGAGGATCTGCAGGAGCTCTGCTCAGGCAGAGGGCCTGGTGAAAGGCCCAGGACTGAAAGGAGAGAAAAGAGAGGAACAGAAAGGCTCCAGGAATCAGGAAAGGACCCCAGGGGTACGGGCCGGGCAGAAGGCCACCCGTACGCCCGCATCTGCCAGGCGGTGGAGGGGTCAGGCCATCTAAGGGGAACCGGTCCCTCAACTAGAGAAGGACTCTATGCCCAACTAGAAACCGGAGGCTGCAGTACTTTTTGTCCTGTAGCCACAAGTCCACGCCAGTCTCACCGAGAAGGTAGCCATATAGGACCCAGGGGACGGAACAGACGTCGCCCGCCAAAGGCCCGCGGGTACCGGATTGGAGATACTAGGTGTGAGGTGCAGGAAGAAGGCCAGAGAGTGAGGACACACAGAAGGGGGTACTGCTAAGTACTCCGGAGTTACCTGGGGGTAGACCGAACCCCTCCCTGAGTAAACACAGGATGACGAGGGCAGTTACATGGATCCCTGTAATCTGGACTGCAACAACTGTGAGTACAGACCCTGGTCTCTGTGTTTCTTGCTGCGCCATCAACCCCTGCACTACAACGCCCAGCATAACCTACAACATCTACACTGCCCTGGAGCTAGCTCTTCCTGTGGAGAGCCACACCATCCCTGCTGCAGTAACATCATCTCCAGAGGACCTGCTCCGCAGCGGCGTCTCCCTTTAGCTGCATTCCACAGGTGGCATCACGAACTTTATACAATCACCATAAATCCCCTATCAATAATCCCTTTTTATTGACCGCCCTGGGTCACGGACCGGGTCACCGCCACTGTGACATCCCCCCCCCAGCACCTACCGGCACGGCACCCCACGGCCCAGGGGGCACGTCAACTTGGCGTCACGAACAGTATATGTAACCCACCCGTTATCACCGGGTATTGTGCGCCTAGAGACTGTGTCTAATACTGAATGTGGCGCCCGCCCCAGAAGAACGGGCGCCATTATGTGCGAGCCAAAAGACAACAAGAAATCACCTCCCATAGTGGGCCGGGTCCCAGAATGGCGCCAAAAGAGTGGCCCACCCACTGCAACTGTGGCCATATCCCTGGACCTGTCCATCGGTCTGGAGGAGACGCCCCCAGGTGTGACCAACAGCAAGCAGACATGCGACCGCCCCAAAAAGGGGATAGGGAAGAACAAAACTGGAAGACGAGGTGTGGTATGGGCCCATCTAGACAGATCGCACCCGGCAGGGAACATGGAAGGAAGAGAAACTGGAATCCCTGCCAGCGGCCTGCTACAACCAGAGGCACCCCTCACCCAGGAGGGGTTAGTTGCCAGGCTGTCCCGGGAGGATTCGGGGTTCCTCTACGCCGGGATGGAGGACCTAAACCAGAGAATGGAGAGGGCCCAGCAAGATGCCATCACTAGCTGGAAAAAGGAGATGGTGGAAAGGATGGCAAGCCGGCAGCAGACAATGCTACCAAGCACAGGCAGCGCCCCAGCCTTGGCGGATCCGGACCAGCACCAGGAGGCAGAGTGCAGCGCAAGAGCAGCGGCGGGAGCAGGTAAGAGGAGTCTCCCTGTCCCGTGCGCTAGAGTCGCTGACCTGCTCCTGTGCCCCCTGGTGGAACCGTCGATCGCGGGTGCTACTGACACCGGCCCCCTTCCGACACCCCAGCAAGGCCCTCTGCCCCCGGGCGCGGAAGACGCGGACCCATTCCGGACCTTCCTCCCAGGACATCTGTCCCCGGGTGAGCCCGCCCTAGACGTCCTCCAGGCCCCGGAATCATCACCTCCGGGCACCAGCGACACCGGCCCGCTCCTGGGCCCCTTACGGGAACCACCTCCCCTAACACTCGACTGGGTGTGTAGACGCCGTCCATGGGATTGGTCTGGGGAGGTGGAGGACCAGCAGCCCCTACTACTACCAGCTCCCCTGCCCTCCGCCGTCTCCCGAGGTAGGAGGATCAGTTCGAGTGGGACAACCCTGGGGGAGACCTCATGGGGTTTCCCCAAGAAACAAAAGCAGAGGCGGCCCGCAGGAAAGAGCACTGCAGGAGAGAGCTGGAGCAGCTCGAGAGGAAGCGGCACATCCGGCGGGTGCGTTGGGAGAAGCTGGAGGCCCGGAACATGGAGGAGAAGGCCCGGGCCCGCAAAGACAGGAGGGCAGCATACGGTCCCCGTGCCGAAGGGACCGTAGTGAAGTTCAACCTGGAGTGAGGTTGGGGCTTCATCCGGGACCCGCAGTCCGAGACAGATCTTTTTGTAAACCGGAGGGACGTGGAGTCCCACCTAAAAGAAGGTCACCCGGACCGGAATCTGTACCTGGGTGATTACGTCACCTACACCAAGCACAGAGGCGAGAGAGGCTGGTATGCCCTGAATGTCCACCGGGTGGGGAAAGGGAGCAGTTCCTCACCCTACAGCACTGAAGACCCAGCTGGGCCAGCCTACAGTGGACAAGAGCTTCTCCGGAGGGGGCACCACTACTAAGCACAGTAGCTGGAACTTTGAACTGTATATAGTTGCCCGTAGGGTGCAGCAGAGACACTGCAAGGTTAAAAAGTTTATTTGTTTAGTGGTGTTCACATAGTTACCTGGAAAGGGTACAAGGAACTGACAGGCTGGGGACTGTGAGCAGCCAAAGACTTTCAGTGTAAATAGTTGCACTTCTTAAAGTGCCCCTTATTGGTTTTATATCTGTATAACAATGACCTCAGAACAAAAACCCGTTTGGCGTGGCCGAAGACGTGGTCCAACATCTGGATTATCTATGCCCTGCAGCCACGCCCAGGGCCTACGTTGAGCGTTTTCGGACGGGTCCCTCACACTCAAGTTTGCTAGTTTGCACCTTAATAAGGAAAAAAAAAAAAAAAAAGTACACCTGGTTGCAGATCATGCTGTAACCTGTTAAGGAACAGTTTATATGAAAAATGTTTTATCTGAAAAAGTGTTTTATATGACAAATGTTGATTATATATGAAGAGAGTTTTATTGGAAAGAGAAATCTTATAATGTTTTTGATATAGTAACCAGTAAGGTTCAAGAAAAAGTGCTTCCCATAAAGGGAAGAAAAGATGTTATGTTTATGATCTTCTAAGCGAATGCATTCTAAAAATTTTGCATGTCTTTAACCCCTTTACCCCCGAGGGTGGTTTGCACGTTAATAACCGGGCCAATTTTCACAATTCTGACCACTGTCACTTTATGAGGTAATACCTCTGGAGCTTCAACGGATCCCCCTGATTCTGAGATTGTTTTTTCGTGACATATTGTACTTCATGATTGTAGTAAAATTTCTTCGATATCACTTGCGTTTATTTGTGAAAAAAACGGAAATTTGGCGAAAATTTTGAAAATTTTGCAATTTTCAAAATTTGAATTTTTATGCCCTTAAATCAGAGAGATATGTCACACAAAATACTTAATAAATAACATTTCCCACATGTCTACTTTACATCAGCACAATTTTGGAACCAAAATTTTTTATTAGGAAGTTATAAGGGTTAAAAGTTGACCAGCGATTTCTCATTTTTACAGCAAAATTTACAAAACCATTTTTTTAGGGACCACCTCACATTTGACGTGATTTTGAGGGGCCTTTATGACAGAAAATACCCCAAAGTGACACCATTCTAAAAACTGTACCCTAAAGATGCTCAAAACCACATTCAAGAACTTTATTAACCCTTCAGTTGCTTCACAGGAATTTTTGAAACGTGGAAGAAAAAAATTAACATTAAACTTTTTTCACAAAAATGTTAATTAGACCCAATTTTTTTTATTTTTGCAGGGGTAACAGGAAAAAATGGACCCCAAAATTTGTTGTGCAATTTCCCCTGAGCACGCAGATATCCGATATGTGGGGAATAACCACTGTTTGGGCGCACTGCAGGGCTCGGAAGGAAAGGAGCGCCATTTGACTTGTTGAATGTAAAATTTGCTTGAATAATTATCAGACACCATGTTGCGTTTGAGGAGCCCCTGATGTGCCTAAACAGTGGAAACCCCCCACAAGTGACACCATTTTGGAAACTAGACCCCTCAGGGAACTTATCTAGATGTGTGGTGAGCACCTTGAACCCCCAGGTGATTCACAGAAGTTTAGATCATTGAGCATAAAAATAAAATTTTCACATTTTTCCCACTAAAATGTTTTTCAGCCCCCAATTTTGCATTTTCATAAGGATAACAGGAGAAATTGCACCATACCATTTGTTGTGCAATTTCTCCTGAGTAAGCCGATACACCATATGTGGGGGAAAACCACTGTTTGGGCGCACGGCAGGGTTTGGAAGGGAAGGGTCTTCTAAAATGGTTCTATACCAGAATGACATTGTATAAAATTTGTTGAAAAAATTCCCATCAGACAACCCTAGCGGCAGGGGGCTAGCTTTCTTGCCAAACCAAGGAGGAGAGGTGAGAGAGACACACACTATGTACAGCAGATCCAGGGGTACTCTGTCAAAGGCCTGGGCCAATTTGATGACAACCTCCCAGCATCCACGCCCTCATAACCAGGTATTTTTGACAAAGAAGGAAAAGTTTTAAAAAAAGTTCAATAGTGATGAGCGAACATGCTCGCCACTGCTCGGTACTCGTCCGAGCATCTTGGTGCTCGACAAGCTCAGCGAGTATTTCCGGGTTGCTCGGGCGGGAACTCGGGTCCCGTCCCTGCATGTTTGGTGCTCTTTAGAGAGCCAATGAACATGCAGGGATTGCCTGCCTTGGACTGTAATGCAGTAGCCATGTTTGTTGTGGCATTACAGTGATTGACTGGCAGTACAGCGTCATCAGGTCTATATAAGACATGGCGCCGCCATGCTCGCCACAGTGTACCCTGGAATCAGGCAGAGTAGAGAGAGCTGCTGCTGCATCAGGGAGAGATTTGCTTCTTTATAGTTAGTATAGGTATTCTACAACATATGCATATATATATACAGTACAGACCAAAAGTTTGGACACACCTCATTTAAAGATTTTTCTGTATTTTCATGACTATGAAAATTGTACATTCACACTGAAGGCATCAAAACTATGAATTACCACATGTGGAATTATATACTTACCAAAAAAGTGTGAAACAACTGAAAATATGTCTTATATTCTAGGTTCTTCAAAGTAGCCCCCTTTTGCTTTGATGACTGCTTTGCACACTCTTGGCATTCTCTTGCTGAGCTTCAAGAGGTAGTCACCGGAAATGGTCTTCCAACAATCTTGAAGGAGTTCCCAGAGATGCTTAGCACTTGTTGGCCCTTTTGCCTTCACTCTGCGGTCCAGCTCACCCCAAACCATCTCGATTGGGTTCAGGTCTGGTGACTGTGGAGGCCAGGTCATCTGGCGTAGCACCCCATCAATCTCCATCTTGGTCAAATAGCCCTTACACAGCCTGGAGGTCTGTTTGGGGTCATTGTCCTGTTGAAAAATAAATGATGGTCCAACTAAACGCAAACCGGATGGAATAGCATGCCGCTGCAAGATGCTGTGGTAGCCATGCTGGTTCAGTATGCCTTCAATTTTGAATAAATCCCCAACAGTATCACCAGCAAAGCACCTCCACACCATCACACCTTCTCCTCCATGCTTCACGGTGGGAACCAGGCATGTAGAGTCCATCCGTTCACCTTTTCTGCATCGCACAAAGACACGGTGGTTGGAACCAAAGATCTCAAATTTGGACTCATCAGACCACAGCACAGATTTCCACTGGTCTAATGTCCATTCCTTGTGTTCTTTAGCCCAAACAAGTCTCTTCTGCTTGTTGCCTTTCCTTAGCAGTGGTTTCCTAGCAGCTATTTTACCATGAAGGCCTGCTGCACAAAGTCTCCTCTTAACAGTTGTTGTAGAGATGTGTCTGCTGCTAGAACTCTGTGTGGCATTGACCTGGGCTCTAATCTGAGCTGCTGTTAACCTGCGATTTCTGAGGCTGGTGACTCGGATAAACTTATCCTCAGAAGCAGAGGTGACTCTTGGTCTTCCTTTCCTGGGGCGGTCCTCATGTGAGCCAGTTTCTTTGTAGCACTTGATGGTTTTTGCAACTGCACTTGGGGACACTTTCAAAGTTTGCCCAATTTTTCGGAATGACTGACCTTCATTTCTTAAAGTAATGATGGCCACTCGTTTTTCCTTACTTAGCTGCTTTTTTCTTGCCATAATACAAATTCTAACAGTCTATTCAGTAGAACTATCAGCTGTGTATCCACCTGACTTCTGCACAACACAACTGATGTTCCCAACCCCATTTATAAGGCAAGAAATCCCACTTATTAAACCTGACAGGGCACACCTGTGAAGTGAAAACCATTTCCGGTGACTACCTCTTGAAGCTCATCAAGAGAATGCCAAGAGTGCACAAAGCAGTAATCAAAGCAGAAGGTGGCTACTTTGAAGAGCCTAGAATATTTTCAGTTGTTTCACACTTTTTTGTTAAGTATATAATTCCACATGTGGTAATTCATAGTTTTGATGCCTTCAGTGTGAATGTACAATTTTCATAGTCAGGAAAATACAGAAAAATCTTTAAATGAGAAGGTGTGTCCAAACTTTTGGTCTGTACTATATATATATATATATATATATATATATATATACACATACATACTGTATATATATATATATATATATATATATATATATATATATATATACATATACACACACACACACACATATATATATATATACACAACTTAATTTTTCAAACATGTCTTCTGCATTTTGGCTTAGATTTTGGTAAATACATAACACTGTAATTTGTCATGTGCTAAGGCTCATCTGAGGTGTAATTTACAGAACTGTCACGTAGCTGTAAGGTGGAGCTTCACCAGAAGACACCGGTGACCCCATTATTACATACCTGCGGTATCATCTCCTGGAGTCTCCTCCTTCACATCCCTCATACACGGCTGATCGTCCATCATCTGCTCTTCTTCATCCTCCACTTTAATATCAGTCAGATCTCCACCCTGATGTCACATGTATAACAGCTCAGTACAATACAACAGCTCAGTACAATACAACAGCTCAGTACAATACAACAGACATCATCAGAAGAAGCACCCAAATCTCTGAGCGCACCGCCATATAGATGTGGTGAAGGCGCAGCTTCATCTACCTGGTGACTCTCCGGACAGTCCTGGGAATACAGAGGAGCCGGACATCTCTCCGGGGGATTTCTTACACCGAGTCCATCTGTAGGAAACAGACGGACAAGAGATTGTTACATGAGGTGATGGAAGTAGTATCTAGGTGACCCTCTAACAGACATGAACGTCCCCTTCCTTACACTCCTGGTCGGCCATGAAATTCATGCTCTTTTCCCCATCTATGACCACACATAGAAGCTGAAGCCTGAGCTGCCGGTAATGCTCATTTTTTTAGGTGTAGGGGTGAATATGCTCATATAGTAATACTGGGACTATGACTTTGTAGCTCCATTTTTTAAATGAATGAGGAGGATGAACAGGAGAGCCACCTGACTAGAGATCCACTGATCCAGGCTTCATGTCCCAGAAGAAGACAGAACTAGTTTGTACATGTCCCCGCTTAATTGTAAAGTGCTGCGGAATATGTTGGCGCTATATAAATAAAAAAAAATTATTATTAGTGGTCCAGTCAGGAAGAGACATACAAGTTATTCTGCTTTTAAAGGTTACATGTCTGTGTGCAATGAACGGATCGAGGCGGCGCTGATCAGATAAGTACACATTCTGCCATGTATAGAGACGGGCGACCACGAGACTGACACACTGCAGATGTAGGACCTGAACAAGACCCAAAACCGGGATCTTCTACATCACCGGGCATTGTACCCCTGTGTGTATGCCCTGTACATGGCGAGACAGAGGGTCCGACAAGACCCCAGTGCAGCCTGTGATTACAGTAATGATATATAATACACACGTCTCCTCTTACCTGGTGATGTACGAAACAGGTGCTCCTCCACCACAACGTCCGAGTACAGATCCCGGTGCTCCTCCACCACAACATCCGAGTACAGATCCCGGTGCTCCTCCACCACAACGTCCGAGTACAGATCCCGGTGCTCCTCCACCACAACGTCCGAGTACAGATCCCGGTGCTCCTCCACCACAACGTCCGAGTACAGATCCCGGTGCTCCTCCACGACAAGGTCCTTATACTGATCCTGGTGTCCTTCTACATAATCCCACTCCTCCATGGAGAAATAGAGAGCGACGTCCTGACACCGGAGAGGAACCTGACAACCAACGAGACAAACGTCACCCAGAATCCTCCAGTGTATACTGTATAATCTCCCAGCAGTCTCCTCTCATCACCCAGAATCCTCCAGTGTATACTGTATAATCTCCCAGCAGTCACCTCTCCGCTCATCACCCAGAATCCTTCAGTTTATACTGTATAATCTCCCAGCAGTCTCTTCTCCGCTCATCACCCAGAATCCTCCAGTGTATCTAATATATATAATCGTCTTATCCCGTCTGTCTGTCTGTCCAGGAAATCCCGTGTCGCTGATTGGTCTGGCCGCGGCCAATCAGCAACGCAGCATTTCAGAAAAAGATGGCGGCCGTTAGCGGCTCATCTGCCACACGGAGGTCAGCGGCGATGCAGCCGGGAGATGCAGCCGGCTGCTCGCAGCATAAGTTCCCCGACCGGAGGCGCCGCTGACCTCCATGCGGCTACCGTCGGGAGATCAGCGGCTACGGCCGCTTATCTCCTGACGGCAAGTGTGACGCCCCCCCCCTCCCCTCCCCCCGCTTGCTCAGGGCCCCGGCACCCGGCGCCATACTTACCACTCCCCGTGCCTCCGCAGCAGCTCCAGTGTCTTCCGCTGTTGCACTGTGACGTCTCAGGTCAGAGAGCGCGGTGACGTCTTTACACTGCGCTCTCTCCTGAGCATCACAGCGCAGAGCGGGAAGATGCCGGCGACGCTGGAGTCTGGAGCAACAGCTGAGGAGTGAGGTGAGTTTTGGATTTTTTTTTTTTTTTATTGCATGGGGGCATAGGGCATTAAATGGTGGGGTGGGGGTGTGTGACATTGTGGAGGGGCCATTATAAGTGAGGGGGGGTGTGACATCCTGCATGGGGCACTATGGGGGGGGGATGTGACATCCTGCATGGGGTATTATATAGGGGGGGGATGTGACTTCCTGCATGGGGCATTATAAGGGAGGGGGGATGTGACATCCTGCATGGGGCATTATAAGGGAGGGGGGATGTGACATCCTGCATGGGGTATTATATAGGGGGGGGATGTGACTTCCTGCATGGGGCATTATAAGGGAGGGGGGATGTGACATCCTGCATGGGGCATTATAAGGGAGGGGGGGATGTGACATCCTGCATGGGCCACTATGGGGGGACGTGACTTCCTGCATGGGGTATTATAAGGGAGGGGGGGATGTGACATCCTGCATGGGGCATTATAAGGGAGGGGGGGATGTGACATCCTGCATGGGGCATTATAAGGGAGTGGGGGATGTGACATCCTGCATGGGCCACTATGGGGGGGATGTGACTTCCTGCATGGGGTATTATAAGGGAGGGGGGGATGTGACATCCTGCATGGGGCATTATAAGGGAGGGGGGATGTGACATCCTGCATGGGGCATTATAAGGGAGGGGGGGATGTGACATCCTGCATGGGGAATTATAAGGGAGGGGGGATGTGACATCCTGCATGGGGCATTATAAGGGAGGGGGGGGATGTGACTTCCTGCATGGAGCATTATATGGTGGGGGGGAGTGACATCCTGCATGGGCCACTATGGGGGGGATGTGACTTCCTGCATGGGGTATTATAAGGGAGGGGGGGATGTGACATCCAGCATGGGGCATTATAAGGGAGGGGGGATGTGACTTCCTGCATGGGGCATTATAAGGGAGGGGGGATGTGACATCCTGCATGGGGCATTATAAGGGAGGGGGGGATGTGACATCCTGCATGGGCCACTATGGGGGGGATGTGACTTCCTGCATGGGGTATTATAAGGGAGGGGGGGGATGTGACATCCTGCATGGGGCATTATAAGGGAGGGGGGATGTGACATCCTGCATGGGGCATTATATGGTGGGAGGGGAGTGACATCCTGCAAGGGGCATTATAAAGGAGGGGGGATGTGACTTCCTCCATGGGGCATTATATAGGGGGATGTCACTTCCTGCATGGGGTATTATATAGGGGGGGATGTGACTTCCTGCATGGGGCATTATATAGGGGGGGGATGTAACATCCTGCATGGGGCATTATAAGGGAGGGGGATGTGACATCCTGCATGGGGCATTATCCTGCATGGGGCATTATAGGGGAGGGGATGTGACATCCTTCATGGGGCATTATAAGGGGGGGGGTGTGACATCCTGCATGGGGCATTATAAGGGAGGGGGGGGGATGTGACATCCTGCATGGGGCATTATATAGGGGGGGTGACATCCTGCATGGGGCATTATAAGGGAGGGGGGATGTGACATCCTTCTTGGGGTATTATAAGGCAGGTGGATGGTCCCCGGTCCTCACTAACACGGTTCGCTGATTGGTCGCAGATGCCGGCCGCGACCAATCAGCGATATCAGCGCCAAATTTAAACACCGCTCTGCTGATTGCTCGTGGCCACCCACGGCGACCAATCTGCAATTGTGGCGCCAAATTTAAACACGGTCTCCGGCCAATTGGCGGCAGATTTAAAATAAGTACGCCACCGTCGGGAGACATATTCTAGAATACCCGATGCATTAGAATCGGGCCACCATCTAGTTCTGTATAATCTCCCAGCAGTCTCCTCTCATCACTAGAGATGAGCGGTGTTCGACTCGAACTGTTCGCCAATCTCAAATTCGAGCTGTCTTGGGCAGTGTTCGAGCCGTTCGACGAACCCGAATGATTTTCAAAAAATCCGGCTGTTCGAGGTTATGTTCGATAACTGTTCGTGCACCAAAATCATAACTGGATTTTTTCTCAGTAATGATGAAAATTAATGTTAATACGCAGTTTGAGTGTACAGCGGGGTGGGGGGAGGGGCAGGGGATGGATCTCTGCAGAAATAATGACGATCTCCATTTTTTTTTTTTCTTTCCCGCATTTGCAGTGGGGAGGTGCAATCTGTCAGCCTATCAGCAGCGCACACACGCAGCGAAGTGCTTTTTTTCACACAAGCAAGGGCATGTGTCATTGGCTGTGTATGTCACATGTCCTTGCCCTATAAGACCCAGCCATTTTCTCCGTCGCCACCATTTTCTCACTGCTGCAGCTGAGTGTTAGACGGCACCGCTGCTGCTGTGGGCGCTATACTTTGTAACTGTGTGAATTGCAAGCGAATTTGCTCTTAAATAGACAGATAGGTTTAGGGAGTAGGGACTAGTTGTAGTTGCAGCCCTTTTGAGGGCTAGATTACAGCAGTTCCTAGCACTTTTTGCCAGGCAGGTCTGTGCCAGTGCTGTGCAAGTGTTTTTCACAGCATTTGGCCAATCCTTTTGGGCCTCTAGCAGTGTGTGTTAGTCAGTCTCTGTTGTGCAAGCTACACCACCTGTATATCTAATACCAATTTTTTACTGCATCTAGCCAAGTAAAACCTTTTGGGCATAGTAGCAGTGTCTGTTACTCATTGTAGTAGCCCATCTGTACCAAGCTACACCACCTTTGTATTTAATAACAATTTTTTACTGCATCTAGCCCAGTAAATCCTTTTGGGCCTGTAGCAGTGTCTGTTACTCATTGGAGTAGCCCATCTGTACCAAGCTACACCACCTGTGTATCTAATAAAATTGTTTTACTGAATCTAACCCAGCCAATCCTTTTGGGCTAGTACCACAGTTTGGCCACTCAGCTCTGCTCGGTTTCCATCCATTGTTTTTTGTCCAAACAACTACAGAGTTGTCAATTAGTTAACCACCAAAATGAGTGGCAAAAGGCCTGCTGCTGGTGGAAAGGGGAATAGGCGTGTTGGAAAGGGAAAAAAAGGTTGTGTCCGTGGGGTAGGTGTTAAAGCAACAGTAACATCTGCAGAAGAAAGACCATCTTCCAGCCAAACTAAGATGTCTACTTCTTTTCATGGACAATGTGATACGATCCCTTTCTTACGGACACACCCATCGCTACAAATTCCAGATGAGGCACAAAAACAGCAGGTGCTTCAACGGATATCAAGTGCTCCTTCAAGTGGGCTCTCCTCCACCTCAACTTCAACATCACAAATACTCCAGTCCTGTCACCCCAATCGCACTTGCTTCCTCACAGCTCCCAAGTCTCCAGCTGCCCGTCTGAGTATGGGGTAGCACAGATGGTTGAGTCTGCAGAGCTGTTTACTCATACTATAGCCTGGGAATCAGAGGTCGGCTCCAGAGCTTCTGTAAATCCAGATGAGGAAATGATCTGCACTGATGCCCAGAATCTTTATGAGTCGGATCCAGGACCAGATGAAGAAGGTTCTGAGCATAATGTAGACCCTCGTTCTCAAACTGTAACTCCTGTTGGTGGAGACAATGATGAAGACGATGATGAGACTCAAATACCTGATTGGAGAGACAACTTGACTTTTCGGTCAGGGCAGGAAGAGGTTGGCTCTGAGGACGATGGGTGTGAGAACACACAGGGTGATGACGAGGTTGGAGATCCCACTTACTGTCAACCCACAGTCAGCCAGTCGATGATGTCAGCAGAGGAGGTGGAGGAGGATGCTATTGACGACGAGGTTAGGTTGCGCCTTCCGGGACAGAGACGGAGTACTGGAAGCACGTCAACAACTGCATCCTCAACCACAACTCTGCCTCTGACCACAAGTCGTGGTGGCTCTTCAGGTCGCATGGGCTCTAAGCCTTGCATCGCCTGGGCATTTTTTCAGATCGATAAGGATGACCCAACTAGAGTTATCTGTAATATTTGTCACCAAAAGCTAAGTAGAGGCCAAAAAATCCATAGTTTGAGTACTTCATGCATGAACCGTCACATGGATATGAAGCATAAGTTGCAGTGGGAAGCTCACTGTGCTACAATGCAGCCTAGCGGGCCGGGCCAACCACCGTCTGCCCCATCTTGTGCATCCGCGGCCTCTTCATCCTCTGTGACTGGGGGGACAGCAGTCACATGTTTTTGGACGCAGACCTGCCACCTCTTTACCCGCAACAGCCAGTGTGATTGGCAGGTCATCATTTCATTTGGAAGTGGAAACACCAGCTGGTGTTGAGCGCTCTCCGACATCGAGAGCACCACCTTTGGATCAAGGCAACCTAACTTTTCCGCCTGCATCTTCCTCACAGACCGGCAGTTTGCCGGGGACACCCTACTCAACCCCGTCTAAGCACAACAGCCAGCCCTCAGTCCCTCAGATGTGGACAAGTAAAAGACCATTTCCTCCTAGCCATGACAAAGCTAAGAGGTTGAATTTCACCATCTGCAAGCTGTTGGCTACAGAAATGCTGCCTTTCCGCCTGGTGGACACAGAGGATTTTCGAGACCTTATGTCCGTCGCAGTGCCCCAGTACCAGATGCCCAGTTGGCACTACTTCTCAAAGAAAGGTGTGCCTGCGCTCCACCAGCATGTCGCACACAACATCACCGATTCTTTGAGAAACTCTGTGTGAGGCAGGGTGCATTTCACCACAGACACTTGGACGAGTAGGCATGGACAGGGGCGTTACATGCATGTCACTGACTGGGCACTGGTTAACTATGGTGACAGCAGGACAAGGGGCTGCTGTCCAAGTCTTGCCGTCCCCACGAGTTGTGCGTCAATCCTCTTTATCTAGAAGTTCCTCCACTGCTTCTGCCTCCTCAACCTCCTCTCGGTCCTCCACCTGCACCCAAAGCCTGTCTGGTAATGCCACCCGCTTTCTAACTGTGCAGAAGGAATCCTGCACACCTCCTTACTATGCTGGCAGCAGGGCTCAATGGCATCAGGCGGTGTTTACTTTGAAATGTCTGGGAAATGTGAGTCACACAGCTGAGGAGTTGTGGTCAGCTCTGTAGACCCAGTTTCATGAATGGTTGTCTCCACTGGACCTGCAACCAGGGAAGGCCGTGTGTGACAATGCTGCAAACCTGGGTGCAGCCCTTCACCGGGGCAATGTCACACACGTGCCTTGTATGGCTCACGTGTTGAACCTGGTTGTCCAGCAATTTTTAGCCCACTATCCAGGACTAGATGGCCTTCTGCAGAGGGCACGGTCGCTGTGTGCTCACTTCCGCCGTTCGCATTCCGCAGCTCAACGACTTACATCTCTACAGAAGTCGTTGGGCCTGCCAGTTCACCGGCTGAAATGCGATGTGCCGACACGGTGGAATTCAACTCTGCACATGTTGCAGCGACTGTGGCAGCACCGACAAGCCCTGGTGCAATACGTTCTGACGTATAGCCTGGGCCAACAAGATACAGGTGGGGCAAATCACGCTGGAGTGGTCTCAGATCAGGGACCTATGCACCCTTCTGCACAGTTTTGAAATGGCGACGAAGATGTTTAGTGCTGACGATGCCATTATCAGCATGACTATTCCGGTGAGTTACATGCTGGAGCACACGTTAAACAGAATTCGGAGTCAGGTGGTGGGACAAGAGGAGGTGGAGGAAGTAGAGGAGGAGTCGTATGCGGAAGGGATAACATCTCCAAGGTCCAGACGGTCGGCAGCACCAAGGTGGCAGGCATGGGAGGGTGGGGGAGAAGGTTTTACCAGGGCGCATGGTAGCAGCCAAACTAGTGAGGAAAGTGCAGGAGCCGAGGAAGAAGTGGAGGACGAACTGGCGATGGGCATCGAAGACTCATCAGATGAGGGAGACCTTAATCACATTTCTGTTGTGCGAGGTTGGGGGGAGAGGGCAGAGGAAGGAAGCATGGCTCTTACCTCGCTACCAACACAACAAGGACTTGGTCCTCCTGGATGCGCAAGACACATGAGTGCCTTCTTGCTGCACTACCGGCAACATGACCCTCGGATTGTCAGAATTCGAAGTAATCCCGACTACGGGGTTGCCACACTCTTAGATCCCCGATACAAAAGTAAATTTGCCGAAATAATTCCTGCCATAGAAAGGGATTCACGCATGCAGGAGTATCAGCAGAGGCTGTTGCAGAATCTTACATGTGCTTTTCCACAAAACACCAGTGGTGCACGTAGTGAATCTCACAGTTCTAACTTGCAAACCGTGGGACTGTCGAGTCTTCATCACTCAAACCATCCATCACTCTTAACGCTTGTTCCACTCCATCCTGGAGTCCTGACAGGAATATGTCCAGTCCAATATCCATTAAGTGAACACCGTCGGGCCGTATGAGGCCTGCTTTATCTCCTTCCAGTTGTCGGTGTCGTATCACTACACCGCCTCTGTCTCTTCTAAATTTTGCGATCCGAATATTTATTAGCTGTCTTGTCCGTTCGATGGCCGTGATGTCTCGCGCACAATCTCTGACCATACTATAGTTAGCTTTGTGAAAAATTCTCTGAAGCGCTCAGTGTCTAGTTCCATTATTGCCATTAGTTATGCGCTCTTGTGATGACCTAGGTTGTTTCCCCCGGCCTGTATAACTAAGATGACCGGACCTCTTGCCTCTCTCCCTACCTTCATTACCTCCATTAGTACCTGTGGCCATTGCAGCCCTCTAATACCTTTCCAGTTGAAATATGTGCTACGAAACTCTAATTTCCTCACGTCTGGGCGGACTTTTGCCCTTTTTTCTGCCCAATATATATACGAGTGGCCTATCACCCACACTGTTGGCTTAGCGTCATCTGTAAAAGAAACAAACCATGTTAGGATAACAAGTCCGGTCTTATGTATCTCGCCAAACATGTGGATCACCATCTCCCTATCCTCTGAACTTCCGTTTCTGACAGTCCTGCTCTTGCTGCTTCCATGGCCGCGCCTATGCGGAATGAGTGTGTCCCGTAATCTTTGGGGTGGTTCCCGGCCGATGTTAGGCATTTATTAAATATAGCTTGGAACTGGTATCTTGATAATGGCGTTCCATCAATGTATGATAGGAAGAAATTACTTTGTGATCTGACGGTTATATATGTTTTTACTATTGTTACCCGACTCAGCGTACCGTTTGTGGGTTGTAGAAGTACCCAAGTGCCCCTGCCCGCTGGAATCGTTTTCGATTTGCGTATGCGTAGACGTATTGCATTATTGGCTATGACTACGTCCTGGTGCAATAAGCCTCCACTGGTGGTAATTTTGGATTGAGGGACTAATTCGCTTATGCATAGCGCCCCGAAGAAGGCGATCGCAAATACAGTAGACAGTAGTGTTGCTTCAAATTGTGAGTGTCGTGTTAATGGTGTTAGGGATATGATGTGAGAAATCAGTTTTAGTGACACGGGACGGGACGTCTACACTCCTGACTTGGCTGACCCCTTTTCCACCCTTTTATGGATTGTCTGATGATGAATCTCTTTGTCACATCTCCCCAATTCAGTAGTTGGAAGTGAAATGCTACTCCGGTCAGACACCGCTGCGCTGACGCCCCTGATATGCCCCTCATCATTAGCTGGTGGAGAAATTCTATGGTGACTTGTAACCTAGCTTGTTCACATTGTTCAACCCGTCTGCCTGCTACTAGTTGTGCCCACTCTTCCCATGCTTAACCGTATGCTTGCCACGTTGACGGGGCAACTGGCGCTCTTATTAATGGCATTAGATGTTCGCCACTATATCCCAGAGGCATTGGGGGCAAGTGTTGCCCGACGGGTGGGCGTTGGGGAGCTCTGTGAAAATCTGCCAATTGAATTGTGATAAAGCGCTAGCAGCAGCGCTAGACCCCTCAGCATCGTGGCTAGCGCGGACCCATACATTGTGTTTTAGGCACAGGAATGCTAGCCGGCATAGTAGGCCTAGCACTGGGAGAGACGATGATGGCATCTTATTAATGCAGTGCGCTAGGCTGGTGTTTTTTTTTATGAAGCGTATATTTTTTGTTAGCCAGGCGTGCGCCCCATATTTCTATTGCTACCACTATTGGGAAGAGTTCCAGGAGTGTCTGTTTTTTGTCAGCACTTGTTCTGCCCAATACGGAGGTCATAAGCATGTGCACCATTGGTTATTTAGTATCGCTGCATATCCGCCTGATTCTGCCGCCCCGGTGAATAATCTTAGTTCAATGTTGGACTGTTTTGCTGACATAAATAACGTGTGACTGTTGAATGATTATAAAAAGGTTTTCCACACCTCTAAGTCCGCCCGTAGCTGCCTGCTGATTCTGGTTGTATGACTCGGTTTAGATGCCCCTTTTGTTGCGGGCAATAAATGAAGAGAAAAAACCCTTCTAACTGGCATCACCCGGCTCACAAACACGAGGTGACCTAGTACTACTTGCATCTGCTGTAGTGTTACTTTCCATACTGCGCAAAAAACCTAGATCAGGTGTAATGTTTTGGTATTTTTTCCCATGGGAGGCGGAACAACCTTGCTGTGGTGTCGATTTCGATGCCTAAGAACGATAGCTTTGTTGTGGGGCCTATGGTTTTTGTTGGGCATAATGGGACTCCAAACCAACGGGAGATGTTTGTGAATTCGTTGAGTAAGGGGCAGCGAAAAGGGATGACCAATCGCCACGGCCCGCGGAGGGGCCATCACAGTCAGTGACTCCTTCTTTATTTAGTATAGAGTCTACCAATACTTTGGGCGTAGTAGCCCAGCTGTGATGCAAGCTACACCGCTTGTGTATCTAATAACAATTTTTTACTGCATCTAACCCAGCCAATCATTTGCTAGTATTGCTAGTAGCAGTGTCGCATGGGCTCTAAACCTTGCATAGCCTGGGCAATTTTTGAGATCGCTAAGGATGACCCAACTCATGTTATCTGTAACATTTGTCACCAAAAGCTAAGTAGAGGCCAAAAAAACAATAGTTTGAGTACTTTATGCTTGAACCGTCACATGGATATGAAGCATAAGTTGCAGTGCGAAGCTCACTGTGCTACAATGCGGCCTAGAGGGCCGGGCCAACCACCGTCTGCCCCACCTGTGTCATCCTGGGGGGACTAAAAGCTTGAGGATTTTGGAAAATCACCTCAACAACCATTTTAAGCAACTCTGGGACAATTGATGCCACTTAAGTGGTGTCTGTGCCACTATTTCTGAAAAAAATGGAGACTCTTTTTGGAGTCCCCTTGCTGTGTTTTACACGAGGTTGGCATCGTCAATTCCAGGTGGGTCGGGTCTCTCTCCCCCTTTTTAACCGTAAGAAACTACATACACTATGGCTTGGGGTAACACAGATGGTTGAGTCTGAAGAGCTTTTTACTCAGAGGTCTGCTCCAAAGCTTCAGTGTCTGCTAGTCAGCGGAGTAGCCACGGCCTGTAGATCTAATTACAAATTTTTAACTGCACCTAGCCCAGGCAATACTTTGGGCCTAGTAGCAGTGTCCGCTAGTCTGCGGAGTATCCCAGCTGTTAAGCAAGCTACACCACCTGTGGTTTGGACACTTAATTTTTTCAAAGGAAATGCTTCGGGCCCCTGGGACACTCAGTGAAGAGCATCGGGGTGGTGCCCCAAGGCAAAGGGGCTTGGACTGGCGGTAGGACGCCTTGCGGTGGACCACCAAGCTCGATCCTTATAAAAGCTTTTTAACTGCAGCAGCTTTAGTGGACGCTACTGGAGCTGGAATTACCGTGGCTGCTGGCATCAGACTTGCCCTCTAATAGATCCTTGTAAAAGGATTTAAAGTGTATTCATTCAAATTAGAGGGACAATTTAAATTACAGAGCTTAGAACTGCCTCCACCGCGGGGGGGGCCAGACCCACCAGCGGACATGCACCAGTATTGGGAGAGGGGGGCTGGCCGTCAGGGTTCACTGCGGCTCTGGCACAAACCCGGCGACACGGAGGTCGCACGGGCAGGAACGGACTGGCCGTGTCGGCTTCACACTCCAGAATAGTCCCTCTGCCCGCTTGAGCCCGTAACCTCAAAGGGATGCGCAAGCGGCTTTTCTTCCCAGGGCTTTTCCCCACCCAGCAGGACTGTGGGGGAGCTCAGGTTGGCCTTCCACTGTACTCCCTTACCTCCCTCGCCCTCTTTCCTTCTTCCGTTCTCCATCTAACCCCTCGGCTCTGTGGTGTCCGCTCTCCCTCCAGCTCTCTCCTTCTCACAGGTGGACTACCGCGTGTATTCACACTATGGCGAATCTTTTGGGCCCAGGCATAAGAAGTTGTCAAGGTAATGGATAATATGTGCCCCCTTAGAAACGTCCATTACAACCCATTCGAGGAAGCAACTAAACGCCTCAAATAGTGAGCAGGATCTGAACCACCCCATGGGCAAACAACGATCTATATAGCATGCTCCTTGGCAGAAGCAGCCCAATAGGTGGACACTATTCGGAGGCACAGGTAGTAAGTAACTGGAACGCCGCATCAATGTCTGTTTTGGCCATTAGGGTGACCCTTCCCAACTTCTTGATCCGCCTGATTGCCTTGTCAAAGGAAGTACAGTATATACTACTGTACTTGGTTCTGCGTCGATGTTGTCGTTTACTGACCTGCCCCTTGGATATGACAAATGGTGGATTAGTCCGAATGTATTTGGTTCCGTTTTTGGCACAACTCACAACGGGGATACCACAACGTCTTGTAAGGAAAGTGTTCTGAATGGAACCGCCATTCTACCTAAAGATATTATTTTTTTTTAATTTTCTTGTCACGACGTCTGGGTGTTGGTAGGCTGATTTTAGATTTTTACTCCAGCCTTTCTTGATTTTAGAAGGGCATGACATGCCTATATCTGTGTCTCCCCCTCCTTTTACTCCTCCACCTCTTTTCTTTTCGCATGACTATATGTACTTGTCACTTTTCCATGTGTTAGTTGTGTCTTCTGAGCAGTTTGTCAGCTTTTGGACATCTTTGAAGTGTTTTCTATGTGTTTCTATGTGTTTTTGTTTGCCTGCCATTGGTTTTAACGGTGTTCGACGAACAGTTCGGCGAACACACCGGTGTGTGATGAACCGAACCCGAACACTATGGGGGTGGCTCAACTCTACTCATCACCCAGAATCCTCCAGTGTATAGTGTATAATCTCCCAGCAGTCTCCTCTCATCACCCAGAATCCTCCAGTGTATACTGTATAATCTCCCAGCAGTCTCCTCTCATCACCCAGAATCCTCCAGTGTATACTGTATAATCTCCCAGCAGTCTCTGCTCATCACCCAGAATCCTCCAGTGTATAATCTCCCAGCAGTCTCCTCTCATCACCCAGAATCCTCCAGTGTATAATCTCCCAGCAGTCTCCTCTCATCACCCAGAATCCTCCAGTGTATACTGTATAATCTCTGAGCAGTCTCCTCTCATCACCAGAAATCCTCCAGTGTAGAATCTCCCAGCAGTCTCCTCTCATCACCCAGAATCCTCCAGTGTATAATCTCCCAGCAGTCACCTCTCCGGTCAGCAGCTCAGTGATCTTGTTGGTGAGCTCTAGGATCTTCTCCTCATGGTTTGGGGAGTGCGGGGGATGTGTTGCGGTGGTCTTCCTGCTCCGTCCTCCAGGCTCATGGAGATGGATGATGGGGGTCACACAGTCGTCCGCCGTCTTCCTCACCATTGTGTAATCCTGTATGGACAGACCGTGGAGGAGAGAACCTGCCATCAGCATTGTATATCCTGACTAATGGCATTTGTGAAGGAAATACTGTATATAATTAATAAGGGAAATCATAACCGCAGTAGAGTTACATTTAGTTGACAAAAGGGTGAAACTGGATATATCAGTATTATAAGCACAAAGGAGCTTTTGCTGGAAGTGTCAAACTAGGCACTATAGCTCCTGGATGCTGAGCTTCTATGGTGTTAGCAGATGATCTGTACTAGACAGAATATTTCCCATTGTCTGTATAGGAAGAAACAGGCATTTGAAATGCCACAACTTAGATCATCGTCCATTCACAGACCGCATCTTTTTAATGAGCCAATCCAGGTCATCCTGGAAATATGAGCCTATGGTCAGGACTATAAAAAGCCGGGTGACACAGAGAAAGCATTCACAGATGGGGGCTTCCTACGGGCTGATGTGATTCATGATTCATTTCGCCTTCCCTCAGTAAAACAGAAGTTAACTGCAGACGGAACAGTTTTGATATCTTTGTTATTTTATGATATGCGTAATTTTATTTTTACCATTTTATATATTTATTATAAATACTGTATATTTTTAGCTTAAAACCTTTAATAAATTGATCCTTGTTCACTCTAAAGAACTTATAGCCTTTCAGAGAGAGAATTTGACCCTTTTTGATTGTCTGACAGTAACCTAGATTTTGGGGACTCATCACCCCATCTGTTTGTTGAGTGGTGGCAGCGTAAGAAAGCGGGGTGTGCTGAATGTGTTGGGGAGTGATTTATGCTCACTTTATAGCCAAAAACAGGTTGAGTGTTGGAATGAGTGAGAGGAGATAAATGAACCCCTGCAGGCGCACTCCACATCATGTGCTGAGAAGTGTGTACGTGACAGTACTTTATATAAATGATCATATTACCCAAATTGCATCACTCTAGGCAAGAGAGTGCAACACTTCAGATTCAATTATAGCATACCAGTTCTATGTTAATTTCATCAGAGAAATAATTGGAGTGCTTGATATAAAATGATCTCTTTATTGAATAACATTTAAAATAAACTACATAAAAATATTGAAGTGCCTCCAATCAAACAAACGGGGTGACTCACACAGAGACAATTCAAATAGTCCAATAGTATTGGTTGAATAGCACCATGACACTAATCAGCGAGTGCTTTGATTGACCGCCAGAACATAAAATAGCAGTGATGCTCCCCACCCCGACACGCCTCCAGGAACAAGCAAGGCGAAACGCGCATCGGGGTGAGGGTGTAACATCCCTGGCGGCATACTTGCATAGTGCACCACCTCCCACTATGCAAGACCGCAATCTTACCTGTCTGTCCAGTCTGCTATTCCTGCTCCAGTTCATGCTGTGTGCATGTCCCTTGACTGACTGTTTAGGGCGGCGGCCCGGTTACTTCCTGATTCTTATAGCTGCTGTGGGCGCACCCCTAATGCGTCTCCAGCCTATTGCTGTGAGTCACTGGATATTTAAACCCCCTCCACCCAGTAGGAGGGGCCTGAGCAACACCTTCACTCAGTTTGTCTTTGCAACTGTATTGCCAGGTCCTGTCCTGTTACCTCTGACTTCTCCCAGACTGCATTCCCAGACTTGCTCCTGTATCTCGTTGCAGTGTCAGTTCCTGTCTGAACACTCTCCTAGCCTGTTTGTCCACCATTCTGGGGGCCGTATACCCAGACTCGCTCCTGTATCTTGTTGCAGTGTCAGTTCCTGTCTGAACACTCTCCTAGCCTATTTGTCTCTGTGTCCGTACCTTCCCTTTTCCTGCTGTCTCTGAACCGGCCCTAACTCCTACTCGTTGTCTCTGTACTTCTGTTGTGAGTTTAGAGTCCACTCGCTACTTCATTGCAAGTATCTTGTGTGTATCTGGTTCTGCCTTTCCCTTTCAGTCTGTTCAGTGTGGGACAGACTGGAAGGGACGGTTCATGGTACAGTGGGATCACTAATCACGCTCATGCCAGGCAGTCCGGGCGTGAGCGTAACAGAGGGGAGTGGCCCGGTGTCTTATTTGACAGATAATTCCTTTAAGATCATTGTATCTTGTTAGTATTTTGCTAAGTTAGTTGCACAGTATACATCTAGGCACTATTTGATTTATTGTCTTAGCAAACTATGTACTGGCAGCATCGGTGTTTACAGCATTGTCATTTTGGTCAAATCATATTAGCATATGCTTTCAGTCAGACGAGTTAGTGGGCTATTCCTGCCTTTTTTGACTCTGCAGCACTCCATAATAGTAAGTTCTATTGCATTTTGTAAAAGGAAGATCTGGAAATTTTAATTATTTGATTACCTTGAGTCAAATGTACAGTACAGACCAAAAGTTTGGACACACCTTCTCATTTGAAGATTTTTCATCAGGACAATGACCCCAAACACACCTCCGGGCTGTGTAAGAGCTATCTGACCAAGAAAGAGAGTGATGGGGTGCTACGCCAGATGACCTGGCCTCCACAGTGACCAGACCTGAACCCAATCGAGATGATTTGGGGTGAGCTGGACCACAGAGTGAAGGCAAAAGGGCCAACAAGTGCTACTAAGCATCTCTGGGAACTCCTTCAAGATTCTTGGAAGACCATTTCTGGTGACTACCTCTTGAAGCTCATCAAGAGAATGCCAAGAGTGTGCAAAGCAGTCATCAAAGCAAAAGGTGGCTACTTTGAAGAACCTAGAATATAAGACATATTTTCAGTTGTTTCACACTTTTTTGTTAAGTATATAATTCCACATGTGGTAATTCATAGTTTTGATGCCTTCAGTGTGAATGTACAATTTTCAAAGTCATGAAAATACAGAAAAATCTTTAAATGAGAAGGTGTGTCCAAACTTTTGGTCTGTACAATACATATTTTGCTCTTAAGAATATGCCTTCTTAATTATTCACAGTTATACAGTGGGTACAGAAAGTATTCAGTTTAATTAAACACAGCTGGAGTCCAATGAAGGAGTAGAACCATCTCAAGGAGGATCACAAGGGAATGGACAGCATGTGACTTAAATATCAGTGTCTGAGCAAAGGGTCTGAAGACTTATGACCATGTGATATTTCAGGTTTTCTTTTTTAATAAATTTGCAAACATTTTTACATTTCTGTGTTTTTCAGTCATGATGGGGTGCAGAGTGTACTTTAATGAGAAAAAAATGAACTTTTTAGAATTTACCGAATGGCTGCAATGAAACAAAGAGTGAAAAATGTAAAGGGGTCTGAATACTTTCCGCACCCACTGTATGTATGCAAATTATGCCAATATGGGAATGTACCCCTGTGATTGTGTATAGCTACATATTTTATTAGATTTGCTGTGTTTTCATTAATTCAAGAATTCACTTGAATTATCAGATTCAGTATGACCCAGTTCATTTCCATTTTGTCGTGATTAACATTTAGAAAAATGATCAATCTGCTGCTTCCTCCTGTCGGCACCGCCTGTAATTTCATATCATCATTACTAATCTAGTTCTTGAATTGTCTCTGTGCGAGTCTCCCATTTGTTCGATTGGAGGCAGCTTTTTAATCTTTTTTTACTTTATTTTAAAGATGTTATTCAATAAAGAGATCATTTTAAATCAAGCACTTCAATAGATTCTCTGTGATGAAATTATCATAGAACTTGTATGCTAGCATCTACAGGGGCATCTCACAAAATTAGAATATCATCAAAAAGTTACTTTATTTCAGTTCAATACGAAAAGTGAAACTCCTATATTATATAGAGTCATTACACACAGAGGGATCTATTATATAGAGTCATTACACACCGAGGCATCTATTATATAGAGTCATTATACGCAGAGGGATCTATTATATAGAGTCATTACACACAGAGGGATCTATTATATAGAGTCATTCCACACAGAGGGATCTATTATATAGAGTCATTCCACACAGAGGGATCTATTATATAGAGTCATTCCACGCAGAGAGATCTATTATATAGAGTCATTACACGCAGAGGGATCTATTATATAGAGTCATTACACACAGAGGGATCTATTATATAGAGTCATTACACACAGGGATCTATTATATAGAGTCATTACACGCAGAGCGATCTATTATATAGAGTCATTACACGCAGAGCGATCTATTATATAGAGTCATTACACGCAGAGGGATCTATTATATAGAGTCATTACACGCAGAGGGATCTATTATATAGAGTCATTACACGCAGAGGGATCTATTATATAGAGTCATTACACGCAGAGGGATCTATTATATAGAGTCATTACACGCAGAGGGATCTATTATATAGAGTCATTACACGCAGAGGGATCTATTATATAGAGTCATTACACGCAGAGGGATCTATTATATAGAGTCATTACACGCAGAGGGATCTATTATATAGAGTCATTACACACAGAGGGATCTATTATATAGAGTCATTACACACAGAGCGATCTATTATATAGAGTCATTACACACAGAGGGATCTATTATATAGAGTCATTACACACAGAGGGATCTATTATATAGAGTCATTACACGCAGAGGGATCTATTATATAGAGTCATTACACACAGAGGGATCTATTATATAGAGTCATTACACGCAGAGGGATCTATTATATAGAGTCATTACACGCAGAGGGTTCTATTATATAGTCATTACACGCAGAGGGATCTATTATATAGAGTCATTACACGCAGAGGGATCTATTATATAGAGTCATTACACGCAGAGGGATCTATTATATAGAGTCATTACACGCAGAGGGATTTATTATATAGAGTCATTCCACACAGAGGGATCTATTATATAGAGTCATTCCACACAGAGGGATCTATTATATAGAGTCATTCCACACAGAGGGATCTATTATATAGAGTCATTCCACACAGAGGGATCTATTATATAGAGTCATTCTACACAGAGGGATCTATTATATAGAGTCATTCCACACACAGTGATCTATTATATAGAGTCATTCCACACAGAGGGATCTATTATATAGAGTCAATCCACACAGAGGGATCTATTATATAGAGTCATTCCACACAGAGGGATCTATTAAATAGAGTCATTCCACACAGAGGGATCTATTATATAGAGTCATTCCACACAGAGGGATCTATTATATAGAGTCATTACACACAGAGCGATCTATTATATAGAGTCATTCCACACAGAGCGATCTATTATATAGAGTCATTCCACACAGAGGGATCTATTATATAGAGTCATTCCACACAGAGGGATCTATTATATAGAGTCATTCCACACAGAGGGATCTATTGTAGCGTCGGCGTCCCTGCCTCCTGCTAGGCAGGGACGCTGTTCCCCTCACCTCTCCGCTCCGTGCCCGGCGTCCTCCTCCCGCTCTGCTGGCAGCGCGCACTGCTTCCCGGCCACTGTGCTTAGGGCGCGTGCGCGCGCGCTCCCCCTCTCTTAAAGGGGCCGCGCGCGCCGTCCTAAGGAGTCCCCGGCCAATGGCCGGAGGACTTCATCATATATAAGGCACCTCCTCCAAAATGGAGGTGCCCGAGCAATGTTGTTGCAAAGCCTTCACTCTGCTTCAGACCTCAGGTCCCGTTACCAGTTACCTGCCAGATTCCTGCTTGATACCTGCCTGATATCCGCTTACCTGCTTGCAAGCCTGCGGTCCGACGGTCTGCCTTCCGACACCTGTCAGTCTGTCTATGGACCAGCCTGCCCGCTCACCTGGGAGCGCTCACCTGCTACCTGCCTGCTAGCCTACCTGGAGGCTCTGCCGTCACTTGCCGTGACCACCTGCCAGTCCAGAGACTCTTGCCCGCTCACCTGGGAGCGCTCACCTGCTACCTGCCTGCTAGCCTACCTGGAGGCTCTGCCGTCACTTGCCGTGACCACCTGCCAGTCCAGAGACTCTTGCCCGCTCACCTGGGAGCGCTCACCTGCTACCTGCCTGCTAGCCTACCTGGAGGCTCAGCCGTCACTTGCTGTGACCACCTGCCAGTCCAGAGACTCTTGCCCGCTCACCTGGGAACGCTCACCTGCTACCTGCCTGCTAGCCTACCTGGAGGCTCTGCCGTCACTTGCCGTGACCACCTGCCAGTCCAGAGACTCTTGCCCGCTCACCTGGGAGTGCTCACCTGCTACCTGCCTGCTAGCCTACCTGGAGGCTCTGCCGTCACTTGCTGTGACCACCTGCCCGTCCAGAGACTCTTGCCCGCTCACCTGGGAGCGTCCACCTGCTACCTGTCTGCTAGTCTACCCAGAGACTGTCCCTGTCACTTGCTGTGACTACCTGCCCCTCTACCCAGAGACTGTCCCTGTCACTTGCCGTGACTACCTGCCCTTCTATCCAGAGACTGTCCCTGTCACTTGCCGTGACTACCTGCCCGTCTTCCCTGGGAGCCACCCACTTCCTTACAAGGACCGCCCCCTTGTATAGTTGCTCAGAGGTTCCGCCTCCCAGACCCGTTACAGTTTGCTCGGGCCATGGAACCCGGTGGCACCCAAGCTCCCTCGCTCTCGGACCTATGTCATGAACTGTCCCGTCAGAGGTCCCAACAGGAGTCCATCCTGAGCCACCTGCGGAATGTCAACTCTCGCCTGGACACTCTGACTGCTCCACCAGCAACCACCGCTAGTGTCATGACTCGCAGCCCGGCAGCGCCGCTGCCCACCAATACCATGGCATCCTGTCCAGGACCCCGGCTTTCTGCACCTCCTCGCTTCGGAGGCGACCCCGCTCAAGCTCGGGGGCTTCATAAACCAGTGCACCCTGCACTTTGAGCTCCTGTCCCACCAGTTTAACTCCGACCGGGCCAAAGTAGCCTTCATCGTGTCCCATCTCACCGGGGAGGCACTGGCTTGGCTAAATCCTCTATGGGAGAGAGGAGACCCCCTGGTGTCCAACCTGCCAGCCTTTCTCACGGCTTTCCGGAAGGTCTTCGACGAACCCGGACGGAAGACCTCATCCGCATCATCTCTGCTACGCCTCCATCAAGGAAATCTCACCGTGGGCCAATATGCCATACGGTTCCGTACCCTTGCTTCGGAGCTGGCCTGGGATAACGACGCCCTGGTGTCTGTCTCTTGGGAGGGTCTGTCCGGCCGTATTAAAGATGAACTCGCCGGTCGGGACATACCTACCACTCTCGACGACTTAATAACTCTTGCCACCCGGATTGACATCCGGTTCCAGGAACGCGCCAAAGAGGTCACCCGTGAGAGGAGGTTTCCACGTCTAGCCTCTACCTTTCAGAAACCTGTCACTTCTCCCGCTACTCCCCAGGCGCACTCACCCGAGCCTATGCAGGTCGACCAGACCAAGATGGTCAAAACCCGTCAAGAGTTAAGCCGTGCCGAGGGGAGCTGCTTCTACTGTGGCAGTAAGGAGCACCGGATCCGTTCCTGCCCGGAGAGGTCGGGAAACGCCTGTGTCTAGGATCGCTCAGAGAGGTCGTCCTAGACAAGAGTAAACCCTCTCCATCTCTGTTGCTGTCGGTCTCTATCATCTGCGGGGAGAACCGTTATTTTGAACTAGCCCAACTTGACTCTGGAGCTGCCAGAAATCTCATTTCTCAGTCTCTGGTAGAGAAATACCGCATTCCCACCAAACCTCTAGCTGTACCCTTATCTGTCGCTGCCGTGGATGGGGGCCTCTTACCACATCCCATCCAACTCATCCCCGAATCCATAACCCTGCAGGTGGGAATGCTGCACTCTGAGAGCATCTTCTTTCATGTTCTGCCTGGACTCTCTCACGCCCTCTTACTAGGCCTACCTTGGCTTCAGAGACATGCACCCGTGCTTGATTGGCAGACCGGAGAAGTCCTTCGCTGGGGACAGGACTGCCATAAGACTTGTTTAGTTCCCGTCCATCCTGTCCGTCCTTCTCCTACTCCAGCCAATCTACCTGGTCTTCCGGCTCCTTATTGGTCGTATGCGGACGTCTTTAATAAAAAGGAGGCAGAGACATTTCCCCCTCATAGACCATACGACTGCCCGATCGACCTGATGCCCGGCGCTACTCCTCCCCGTGGGCGCATTTACCCTTTGTCCGCTGCTGAGACCCGATCCATGTCAGAATATATTGAGGAGAATCTGGCCAGGGGATTCATCTGGAAATCTACTTCCCCGGCGGGAGCAGGCTTCTTCTTTGTCAAAAAGAAGGAAGGCTCACTCCGTCCCTGTATAGACTATAGAGGCCTTAACCAGATCACGGTGAAGAATAAATACCCCCTTCCGCTCATTCTGGAATTATTTGACCGTCTGAGGGGGGCTAGAATCTTCACCAAGCTGGACCTCCGTGGGGCGTATAACCTGGTCCGTATCCGTCAGGGGGATGAATGGAAGACGGCATTCAACACCCGGGACGGCCACTATGAATACCTGGTAATGCCCTTCGGTCTCTGTAACGCTCCCGCCGTCTTTCAAGAGTTGGTCAATGACATCTTCCGGGACCTTCTCTACTCCTGCGTAGTGGTGTACCTGGACGACATCTTGGTCTTCTCTCCGGATCTCCCCACACACCGGAGGGATGTTCGTCAGGTTCTGCTCAGGCTCAGGCAGAACCACCTCTACGCTAAATATGAGAAGTGCCTCTTTGAGCAGACCTCACTTCCGTTTTTGGGCTACATAATTTCTCAGACCGGCCTACGCATGGATCCTGAGAAACTGTCTGCCATCGAGAAGTGGCCTCGACCAGAGGGGTTGAAGGCTATTCAGCGGTTCCTGGGCTTCGCCAACTACTACCGCCTCTTCATACCACACTTCTCTTCCCAGACTGCCCCAATCTCTGCGCTCACCCGTAAGGGCACTAATCCCAGAGAATGGCCGCCCGAAGCTGAGGAAGCCTTTCTTTCCTTAAAACAGGCTCTCTTCCACCCCGGTGCTGCATTGCCCGAACGGCAACAAGCAATTCTTCCTGGAAGTTGACGCCGCCTCCTCCTCTGGAGCCGGAGCGGTACTTACCCAAAAATCGTCTTCCGGGAGAATGGTAACTTGCGGCTTCTTCACCAAACTCTTCTCCTCTTCCGAGCGCAACTATTCTATAGGAGACCGAGAGTTATTGGCCATTAAGCTGGCATTGGAGGAGTGGCGTTACCTGCTCGAGGGGGCTCTTCACCCGGTAATAATTTACACGGACCACAAGAACTTGGCTTACCTCCAGAGTGCCCAGAGACTTAACCAGCGCCAAGCCCGGTGGTCCTTGTTTTTTGCTCGCTTTGATTTTGTTCTTCATTTTCGCCCGGCTGACAAAAACATCAAAGCTGACGCCTTGTCCCGATCCTTCCTGGTGTCTGATCTTGAAGAGGAACCTAAACAGATCATCGATCCCGCCAGAGTAATGCAGGTGGCCCCCGTGAGTCTAAATCGTCTCCCTCCCGGTAAGACGTTCGTAACGGTACCTGATCGGGAGAAGATCCTACACTGGGGTCACTCGTCTAAGCTTGCTGGCCACGCCGGTCAGAAAAAGACCCTCCAGCTTATCACCCGGCACTACTGGTGGCCTACCCTGCACAAGGACGTAATAGACTTTGTTTCTGCCTGTGTGTCCTGCGCCCGCAACAAGGTTCCGAGACACCTGCCAGCCGGTCGCCTCCTCCCTCTTCCAGTACCTGCTGCCCCCTGGCAGCATATAGCTATGGACTTCATAACAGATCTCCCTGTCTCTGCCGGTTGTACGGTCATTTGGGTGGTCGCTGACCGCTTTTCCAAAATTGCTCATTTCATTCCCCTGCCAGGCCTCCCGTCTGCACCCGAGCTGGCTAAAGACTTTATCCGCCACATCTTCCGTATCCATGGCCTGCCCCTCCACATCGTGTCAGATCGTGGGGTTCAGTTCACCTCACGCTTCTGGAGAGCCACATGTAAGCTGCTAGACGTCACCCTGGACTTCTCCTCCGCATACCACCCACAGTCCAATGGTCAAGTGGAGCGGATCAATCAGATCCTGACCAGTTACCTCCGGCACTTCGTTAATGTCCACCATTCAGACTGGGTGGATCTCCTGCCATGGGCCGAATTCTCTTACAATAATCACGAGAGCGAATCTTCCTCCAAATCCCCGTTTTTTGTAGTCTTCGGTCAGCATCCTCGGATCCCATTTCCCGTCTCCACCTCGGTGGACAATCCGGCTGCGGAATCTCTCGTTAGCAAATTTTCCTCCATTTGGGAGAATACCCGATCCGCACTCCTTCAGTCGTCCGAGCGGATGAAAAAACACGCTGACAAAAAACGCCTGGATCCTCCACAATTCCGTCCTGGAGATAAAGTCTGGCTCTCGTCCAAGTATGTCCGGCTCAAGATTCCTTCCTACAAGTTAGGGCCTCGGTTCATCGGCCCACTAGAAGTTATCAAACAAATCAACCCAGTGGCCTATAAATTGAAACTCCCGGCCAACTTGCGGATCCCTAACTCCTTCCATGTATCTCTCCTCAAACCCGTGGTACTTAACTCTTTTTACAAGTCTACAGGTACGCCTCCTTCTCCGGTTTCCGCTGAAAACGAGTTTGAGGTAGAGAACATTCTGGCCACCAAAAGGGTAAGAGGAAAAACCTTTTTTCTGGTAGATTGGAAGGGGTTTGGTCCTGAGGAGAGAACGTGGGAGCCCCGGGAGAACATCCATGCCCCTCTCATCCTTGATAAATTTCTGTCTGGCCTAAAAAAGGGGGGGCCTAAAGGGGGGGGTACTGTAGCGTCGGCGTCCCTGCCTCCTGCTAGACAGGGACGCTGTTCCCCTCACCTCTCCGCTCCGTGCCCGGCGTCCTCCTCCCGCTCTGCTGGCAGCGCGTGCTGCTTCCCGGCCACTGTGCTTAGGGCGCGTGCGCGCGCGCAATGTTGTTGCAAAGCCTTCACTCTGCTTCAGCCCTCAGGTCCCGTTACCAGTTACCTGCCAGATTCCTGCTTGATACCTGCCTGATATCCGCTTACCTGCTTGCAAGCCTGCAGTCCGACGGTCTGCCTTCCGACACCTGTCAGTCTGTCTATGGACCAGCCTGCCCGCTCACCTGGGAGCGCTCACCTGCTACCTGCCTGCTAGCCTACCTGGAGGCTCTGCCGTCACTTGCCGTGACCACCTGCCAGTCCAGAGACTCTTGCCCGCTCACCTGGGAGCGCTCACCTGCTACCTGCCTGCTAGCCTACCTGGAGGCTCTGCCGTCACTTGCCGTGACCACCTGCCAGTCCAGAGACTCTTGCCCGCTCACCTGGGAGCGCTCACCTGCTACCTGCCTGCTAGCCTACCTGGAGGCTCTGCCGTCACTTGCCATGACCACCTGCCAGTCCAGAGACTCTTGCCCGCTCACCTGGGAGTGCTCACCTGCTACCTGCCTGCTAGCCTACCTGGAGGCTCTGCCATCACTTGCCGTGACCACCTGCCAGTCCAGAGACTCTTGCCCGCTCACCTGGGAGCGCTCACCTGCTACCTGCCTGCTAGCCTACCTGGAGGCTCTGCCGTCACTTGCTGTGACCACCTGCCAGTCCAGAGACTCTTGCCCGCTCACCTGGGAGCGCCCAACTGCTACCTGTCTGCTAGTCTACCCAGAGACTGTCCCTGTCACTTGCCGTGACTACCTGCCCTTCTACCCAGAGACTGTCCCTGTCACTTGCCGTGACTACCTGCCCGTCTTCCCTGGGAGCCACCCTACAAGGACCGCCCCCTTGTATAGTTGCTCAGAGGTTCCGCCTCCCAGACCCGTTACATCTATTATTTAGAGTCATTCCACACAGAGGGATCTATTATATAGAGTCATTCCACACAGAGGGATCTATTATATAGAGTCATTACACACAGAGGGATCTATTATATAGAGTCATTACACACACAGTGATCTATTATATAGTCATTCCACACAGAGGCATCTATTATATAGAGTCATTACACACAGAGGGATCTATTATATAGAGTCATTACACACACAGTGATCTATTATATAGTCATTCCACACAGAGGCATCTATTATATAGAGTCATTCCACACAGAGGGATCTATTATATAGTCATTCCACACAGAGGGATCTATTATATAGAGTCATTCCACACAGAGGGATCTATTATATAGAGTCATTCCACACAGAGGGATCTATTATATAGAGTCATTCCACACAGAGGGATCTATTATATAGAGTCATTCCACACAGAGGGATCTATTATATAGAGTCATTCCACACAGAGGGATCTATTATATAGAGTCATTACACACAGAGGGATCTAGTATATAGAGTCATTACACACAGAGGGATCTAGTATATAGAGTCATTACACACAGAGGGATCTATTATATAGATTCATTATACAGAGCGATCTATTATATAGAGTCATTCCACACAGAGGGATCTATTATATAGAGTTATTACACACAGAGGGATCTATTATATAGAGTCATTACACACAGAGGGATCTATTATATAGAGTCATTACACACAGAGGGATCTATTATATAGAGTCATTACACGCAGAGCGATCTATTATAGTCATTACACACAGAGGGATCTATTATATAGAGTCATTACACACAGAGGGATCTATTATATAGAATCATTACACGCAGAGGGATCTATTATATAGAGTCATTACACACAGAGGGATCTATTATATAGAGTCATTACACACAGAGGGATCTATTATATAGAATCATTACACGCAGAGGGATCTATTATATAGAGTCATTACACACAGAGGGATCTATTATATAGAGTCATTACACACAGAGGGATCTATTATATAGGGTCATTACACGCAGAGGGATCTATTATATAGAGTCATTACACACAGAGGGATCTATTATATAGAGTCATTACACACAGAGGGATCTATTATATAGAGTCATTACACACAGAGGGATCTATTATATAGAGTCATTACACACAGAGGGATCTATTATATAGAGTCATTACACACAGAGGGATCTATTATATAGAGTCATTACACACAGAGGGATCTATTATATAGAGTCATTACACACAGAGGGATCTATTATATAGAGTCATTACACACAGAGGGATCTATTATATAGAGTCATTACACGCAGAGCGATCTATTATAGTCATTACACACAGAGGGATCTATTATATAGAGTCATTACACACAGAGGGATCTATTATATAGAATCATTACACGCAGAGGGATCTATTATATAGAGTCATTACACACAGAGGGATCTATTATATAGAGTCATTACACACAGAGGGATCTATTATATAGGGTCATTACACGCAGAGGGATCTATTATATAGAGTCATTACACACAGAGGGATCTATTATATAGAATCATTACACGCAGAGGGATCTATTATATAGAGTCATTACACACAGAGGGATCTATTATATAGAGTCATTCCACACAGAGGGATCTATTATATAGAGTCATTCCACACAGAGGGATCTATTATATAGAGTCATTACACACAGAGGGATCTATTATATAGAGTCATTACACACAGAGGGATCTATTATATAGAGTCATTACACACAGAGGGATCTATTATATAGAGTCATTACACACAGAGGGATCTATTATATAGAGTCATTACACACAGAGGGATCTATTATATAGAGTCATTACACACAGAGCGATCTATTATATAGAGTCATTACACACAGAGGGATCTATTATATAGGGTCATTACACGCAGAGGGATCTATTATATAGAGTCATTACACACAGAGGGATCTATTATATAGAATCATTACACGCAGAGGGATCTATTTCACGTGTTTATTTCTGTTAATGTTGATGATTATGGCTTGCAGCCAATGAAAACACAAAAGTCATTATCTCAGTAAATTAGAATACTTTATAACAGCTCGAAAAATGATTTTATAATCTGAAATGTCCTAGTGAAATGTATGCGTGGCATCGGTGACATCAAACATGTAGGTGGATGAGATATATTATATAAATTAAACAGATGATATGACATTTTCTAATTAACACTAATTTAATAATATGAAGTTCTGAAATTAAAAATAAACTTTGTGATGGGCAGTCTTACAATTGTAAAAGCACCGAGGTGCACTTTAATATTATAATCACTGTATATTAATATTTTTATGATCATTGGAATGGTAATAAGCATCATTGTATCAGCTATATAATGCTGACTAGATGTATTGAGCACTGCTTGAGAAAGTTCCTCAATAGGAAGGAAGCGTTGCCACTAGGACTATACGTCAATAAATCACAGCTAGTTTTGACGACTGGAGCGTTGCCTTTGTTTCTGTGGACTACATTGAGGTTTCGTTGTGCTTGTGGTTAGGCTCTGCACCCGGGATTTATACACCTAACCTGTGCTGCACTTTTCCCACATAATATACACAGCTCTGGCAAAAATGAAGAGACCACTGCGGAGTTCTGTACATGTCTGACGGCCATTCCATTCCGGTGTCAGCTGAATTCCACCCACCATCCACCTCCTTCTACTTAATGTTCTTCTGATTAGGTGATCACCTGAACCAAATCTTATGTAACAAGAGAAAGTATAAAAAACACTGCTGTGCTCTTCACAATCCTCTTGCAATAGGACAAGCTGGGGGCAAAACAAGTGCTAGAAATAGCCCAAAACTAATTTCAATGAAAAAATAACTTGTAACAATGCCAAAGGAGTTGAAAAGAAAAAAGTCTTGAGTGAGGAAAAGAAGGGCTCAATTCTGGCTTTACTAGCAGAGGGATACAGTGAGCGTCATGTTGCCTCCATCCTTAAAATTTCGAAGACGGCAGTCCATTACAACAAGGTCAAGCAGCAGACATTGGGGACAACAAAGCTACAGACCGGCAGAGGGCGAAAGCGACTCTCCACTGACCGGGATGACCCTCATCTTATTCCTAGATCACTCAGCAACCTCAGGATGACATCAAGTGACCTACAAAAGAAATGGCAAATGGCAGCTGGGGTGAAGAGCACGGCAAGAACAGTCAGAAACAGGCTCCTAGATGCCTCAAGTCATGTAAAGCTAGAAAAAAGCCTTTCATCAATGAGAAGCAAAGGAGAGCCAGGCTGAAGACTGCCAAAGACCATAAGGATTGGACCATAGAGGACTGGAGTAAGGTAATCTTCTCTGATAAGTCTAATTTTCAGCTTTTGCCCAACACCTGGTCGTCTAATGGTTAGACGGAGACCTGGAGAGGCATACAAACCACAGTGTCTTGCACCCACTGTGAAATTTGGTGGAGGATCGGTGATGATCTGGGGATGCTTCAGCAAGGCCGGAATTGGGCAGGTTAAGCTTTACGAAGAACATATGAATCAAGCCGCAGACAAGGATATCCTTGAAAAACACTTGCTTCCTTCTGCTCAGGCAATGTTCCCCAACTCTGAGGACAATGCCCCATGCCACACAGCTAGGTCAATCAATGTGTGGATGAAGGAGCACCACATCAAGACCCTGTCATGGCCGCCCAATCTCCAGACCTGAACCCCATTGAAAACCTCTGGAATGTAACTAAGAGGAAGATGGACGGTCACAAGCCATCAAACACAGAAGAACTGCTTAGATTTGTGCCAGGAGTGGCGTAAGGTCACCCAAAAGCAGTGTGAAAGACTGGTGGAAAGCAGCCAAGACGCATGAGAGCTGGGATTAATATCATGGTTATTCCACCAAATATTGATGTCTGAACTCTTCCTGAGCTAAAACATGAGGATTGTTGTTTCTAAATGAATAAGAACTGGTTTTCTTCGCATTATTTGAGGTCTGGAAGCACTGGCTCTCTGTTTCTCTGGTTCTTTTTTGATTATTTTGACGATTTCTCATTTGCTGCAAATAAATACAAAATGTTTTGCTTTGAATTTCGGAGACATATTGTCAGTAGTTTATAGAATAAAGCAACAATGTACATTTTACTCAAAAATATACCAAGAAAGAGAAAAATTACAATTTTGCAGTGGTCTCATAATTTTTGCCAGAGCTGTGAGTATAGACATATACATACACACAAGATTTTACAGACAATCCCTATTGTTGGGGATAAAATGTTAAATTGAATAGTTCTGTTCCTTTAGTTCTGTAACCCGTGCCCCAAAGCCACACGACTAGAAATCAGACGTCCAATCAGCCTGTATACAAAACAACTGGTGGGGGAAGCGACTAATTATTCTTGGGTTATTGTGGAGTTAGCAGCCTACAGATTCCTCCGTTAATCACATATTTGTCCAGACAATAGAGGGCAGCAGAGACCTGTTCGCAACAAAAACTTAGCGGGTAGATCAGTGTGACAGTATTGACTATCTCCACTCAGCAGATAATAGAAATGTAGAAGAGTTTACCTCTCCACTCAGCAGATAATAGAAATATAGAAGAGTTTACCTCTCCACTCAGCAGATAATAGAAATATAGAAGAGTTTACCTCTCCACTCAGCAGATAATAGAAATATAGAAGAGTTTACCTCTCCACTCAGCAGATAATAGAAATATAGAAGAGTTTACCTCTCCACTCAGCAGATAATAGAAATATAGAAGAGATTACCTCTCCGCTCAGCAGATAATAGAAATATAGAAGAGTTTACCTCTCCACTCAGCAGATAATAGAAATATAGAAGAGTTTACCTCTCTACTCAGCAGATAATAGATATATAGAAGAGTTTACCTCTCCACTCAGCAGATAATAGAAATATAGAAGAGTTTACCTCTCCACTCAGCAGATAATGATAGAAATATAGAAGAGTTTACCTCTCCGCTCAGCAGATAATAATAGAAATATAGAAGAGTTTACCTCTCCACTCAGCAGATAATAAAAATATAGAAGAGTTTACCTCTCCACTCAGCAGATAATAGAAATGTAGAAGAGTTTACCTCTCCGCTCAGCAGATAATAGAAATATAGAAGAGTTTACCTCTCCACTCAGCAGATAATAGAAATATAGAAGAGTTTACCTCTCCGCTCAGCAGATAATAAAAATATAGAAGAGTTTACCTCTCCACTCAGCAGATAATGATAGAAATATAGAAGAGTTTACCTCTCCACTCAGCAGATAATAGAAATATAGAAGAGTTTACCTCTCCGCTCAGCAGATAATAGAAATATAGAAGAGTTTACCTCTCCACTCAGCAGATAATAGAAATATAGAAGAGTTTACCTCTCCACTCCGCAGATAATAATAGAAATATAGAAGAGTTTACCTCTCCATTCAGCAGATAATAGGAATATAGAAGAGTTTACCTCTCCGCTCAGCAGATAATAGAAATATAGAAGAGTTTACCTCTCCGCTCAGCAGATAATAGAAATATAGAAGAGTTTACCTCTCCGCTCAGCAGATAATAGAAATATAGAAGAGTTTACCTCTCCACTCAGCAGATAATGATAGAAATATAGAAGAGTTTACCTCTCCACTCAGCAGATAATAGAAATATAGAAGAGTTTACCTCTCCACTCAGCAGATAATGATAGAAATATAGAAGAGTTTACCTCTCCACTCAGCAGATAATAGAAATATAGAAGAGTTTACCTCTCCGCTCAGCAGATAATAGAAATATAGAAGAGTTTACCTCTCCACTCCGCAGATAATAATAGAAATATAGAAGAGTTTACCTCTCCATTCAGCAGATAATAGGAATATAGAAGAGTTTACCTCTCCACTCAGCAGATAATAGAAATATAGAAGAGTTTACCTCTCCGCTCAGCAGATAATAGAAATATAGAAGAGTTTACCTCTCCGCTCAGCAGATAATAGAAATATAGAAGAGTTTACCTCTCCACTCAGCAGATAATAGAAATATAGAAGAGTTTACCTCTCCACTCAGCAGATAATGATAGAAATATAGAAGAGTTTACCTCTCCACTCAGCAGATAATAGAAATATAGAAGAGTTTACCTCTCCGCTCAGCAGATAATAGAAATATAGAAGAGTTTACCTCTCCACTCAGCAGATAATGATAGAAATATAGAAGAGTTTACCTCTACGCTCAGCAGATAATAGATATATAGAAGAGTTTACCTCTCCACTCAGCAGATAATGATAGAAATATAGAAGAGTTTACCTCTACGCTCAGCAGATAATAGATATATAGAAGAGTTTACCTCTCCATTCAGCAGATAATGATAGAAATATAGAAGAGTTTACCTCTCCACTCAGCAGATAATAGAAATATAGAAGAGTTTACCTCTCCACTCAGCAGATAATGATAGAAATATAGAAGAGTTTACCTCTCCACTCAGCAGACAATAGAAATATAGAAGAGTTTACCTCTCCACTCAGCAGATAATAAAAATATAGAAGAGTTTACCTCTCCACTCAGCAGATAATGATAGAAATATAGAAGAGTTTACCTCTCCACTCAGCAGATAATAGAAATATAGAAGAGTTTACCTATCCACTCAGCAGATAGTGATAGAAATATAGAAGAGTTTACCTCTCCACTCAGCAGACAATAGAAATATAGAAGAGTTTACCTCTCCACTCAGCAGACAATAGAAATATAGAAGAGTTTACCTCTCCGCTCAGCTGATAATAGAAATATAGAAGAGTTTACCTCTCCACTCAGCAGATAATAGAAATATAGAAGAGTTTACCTCTCCACTCAGCAGATAATAAAAATATAGAAGAGTTTACCTCTCCACTCAGCAGATAATGATAGAAATATAGAAGAGTTTACCTCTCCACTCAGCAGACAATAGAAATATAGAAGAGTTTACCTCTCCGCTCAGCTGATAATAGAAATATAGAAGAGTTTACCTCTCCACTCAGCAGATAATAGAAATATAGAAGAGTTTACCTCTCCGCTCAGCAGATAATGATAGAAATATAGAAGAGTTTACCTCTCCACTCAGCAGATAACAGAAATATAGAAGAGTTTACCTCTCCACTCAGCAGATAATAGAAATATAGAAGAGTTTACCTCTCCGCTCAGCAGATAATAGATATATATTAGGGTTTACCTCTCCGCTCAGCAGATAATAGATATATAGAGGAGTTTACCTCTCCGCTCAGCAGATAATAGATATATAGAAGAGTTTACCTCTCCACTCAGCAGATTATAGATATATATTAGGGTTTACCTCTCCGCTCAGCAGATAATAGATATATAGAAGAGTTTACCTCTCCACTCAGCAGATAATAGATATATATTGGGGATAACCTCTCCACTCAGCAGATTATAGATATATATTGGGGTTTACCTCTCCGCTCAGCAGATTATAGATATATATTGGGGTTTACCTCTCCGCTCAGCAGATTATAGATATATATTAGGGTTTACCTCTCCGCTCAGCAGATTATAGATATATATTGGGGTTTACCTCTCCGCTCAGCAGATTATAGATATATATTGGGGTTTACCTCTCCGCTCAGCAGATTATAGATATATATTGGGGTTTACCTCTCCGCTCAGCAGATTATAGATATATAATGGGGTTTACCTCTCCGCTCAGCAGATTATAGATATATATTGGGGTTTACCTCTCCGCTCAGCAGATTATAGATATATATTAGGGTTTACCTCTCCGCTCAGCAGATTATAGATATATATTGGGGTTTACCTCTCCGCTCAGCAGATTATAGATATATATTGGGGTTTACCTCTCCGCTCAGCAGATTATAGATATATATTAGGGTTTACCTCTCCGCTCAGCAGATTATAGATATATATTGGGGTTTACCTCTCCGCTCAGCAGGGAGATGATCTCCAGGGCGCACTGGATGATTCTTCGGGACGTCTCGGCCTCCATCCTCGGTCGTCGCTCAGGAGACAGAAGCTGTTGGATGATATTAGAGGATGGAGACCTGGAGGCTTCTGTATATCAGCGGCTGACACCAGAGACAATAACCTGCAGCTGCTGCACTGGAGGACATGAAGGACCTGTGATGACGTCATCACCATGTGATAAGGGGTGGAGCATATCACAGTTGTGGTGCAGGACCTGTGATGACATCAGCACCATGTGACCGGTATATAACACAGATCTCCACAGTGAGGTGAAGAGAATGGCGCAGATCTGGCAGCAGCTGACACCGCGCTCCGCTCCTCAGGACGGCACAGAGAGGAGACAGGAGATATACACACACTCACACACATATATATAGAAGATACGATGCCGCTCAGTGACGTGTCGGCGGCTCCTCTCAGTCACGTGTCGGCGGCTCCTCTCAGTGACGTGCCGGCGGCTCCTCTCAGTGACGTGCCGGCGGCTCCTCTCAGTGACGTGCCGGCGGCTCCTCTCAGTGACGTGCCGGCGGCTCCTCTCAGTGACGTGCCGGCGGCTCCTCTCAGTGACGTGCCGGCGGCTCCTCTCAGTGACGTGCCGGCGGCTCCTCTCAGTGACGTGCCGGCGGCTCCTCTCAGTGACGTGTCGGCGGCTCCTCTCAGTGACGTGTCGGCGGCTCCTCTCAGTGACGTGCCGGCGGCTCCTCTCAGTGACGTGTCGGCGGCTCCTCTCAGTGACGTGTCGGCGGTTCCCTCTCAGTGACGTGTCGGCGGCTCCTCTCAGTGACGTGTCGGCGGCTCCTCTCAGTGACGTGTCGGCGGCTCCCTCTCAGTGACGTGTCGGCGGCTCCCTCTCAGTGACGTGTCGGCGGCTCCCTCTCAGTGATGTGTCGGCGGTTCCCTCTCAGTGACGTGTCGGCGGCTCCCTCTCAGTGACGTGTCGGCGGCTCCTCTCAGTGACGTGTCGGCGGTTCCCTCTCGGTGACGTGTCGGCGGCTCCCTCTCGGTGACGTGTCGGCGGCTCCCTCTCGGTGACGTGTCGGCGGCTCCTCTCGGTGACGTGTCGGCGGCTCCTCTCAGTGACGTGTCGGCGGCTCCTCTCAGTGACGTGCCGGCGGCTCCTCTCAGTGATGGATTTCCCCTCCATTCTCTGGATAATAATACTTTTATGGGTGAATTTCCGGATAAGATCCATTTTCTGCCTTCAGACTATTTCTGGAGATTATCTTTTAGTCTGAACGTTTCTCTTTGTAGCCGTGAGGTTTTCGGCAGAGGCGGCGTGCGTCCTCCAGCTCACAAGGTGTCAGACACATTCACCCTCATAGATAAATATCCATATGATATAAATGAATTATCCTGGGTAATCAGCGACCATGCAGGAGAACCCACACATCGGCGCTGCAACCACACGTGGGTTTTCCTGCACGGTCGCCGATTACCCAGGGTAATTAATTTACATCATATGGATATTTATTGATAACATTATGGGGGTCTTCAGGCACTATGACTATGAGGTAACACATGGTTCTCATACTTATAGTAGAGTTCAGGGCTACATATAGAATTTGTCTATTTAATATGATGTATGTAAGTATTGTGGTACATCGCTCACTTGGTAGAAACAGGTACGCCGTCTCTTTAAATCTTTGGTTGATTTATTGTAATGCTGTATAAACCAACCTTTAGTCCATAAAAATAAACACAGCCCGCTGGGCAAAACAGGAGAACAAAGCAAAAATGGTGACACCTAGAACACAGTCCTTGGAGTAGCAGGGATTTACCTGCTGAGAGTTCAGCAACTCCACATGGCTCAAACACACGCTCCCTTCTGGAGCTTACTTCTCCAGACATTGACCTCTGAATGCCTCAGCTGGCTGAGTACTTAAACTTCCCCCAGACCACACCCTGGGGAGGAGATATGGAGAACAACCTCCCACCCGCTCTATGGTTGTTCTGGTAAAAACACGCCCTTTGGAAATGGAGACTTAACCCCTCCTTGCACATAACATGCTGGAGGAAACTTAACAGTTTCAATTCACTGACGCCCATAGTTTCAGGGAAACATGTCTCCACTCCACCACTTTACCAGTGACTTTGTCACATATCCCCCTCCCCTGCCCAAAGCCGGGGGTTTTGGCTCCTTCACTCGTTAAACAGGGAAGTCTGGACAGGGCATCTGCATTTCCTTGTAGTTTCCCGGGCCTGTGCTCTACATGAAAATTAAAATCTTGGAGTGCTAGGAACCACCTAGTTACCCAGGCATTGTTCCCCTCATTTATCTCAGGGGTGCATGTGTGGCACCCCTGAGGGTTCAGTCGCCACAGAGGTACTGCATCTCACCCAGAGGTGTGGTACCTCACTCTCAGGTAAGGATAGAGTGCTGCCCGGGACCCCAACACCTGCACCCAACACTACACTACTCCAGACCAGCAGGAGGGGCAAGATGCGTCGCTTCCCTGCTGAGCCCTGTCCCTGGCTGGAGTGGGGGGAACCAAAGTAGGGGGAACCATGTAGTGGGTGTGGGTGGAGGAAGTAAATCAGGGGAGCATTGGAAGAAGTGATATAAATAGAGAAGCCATCTTGAAAGGACAGTTCAGTTAGAGGAGTACAGTGAGAGGAGCAGGAGCTTTGTATGAGCTCTGCTCAGGAGGAGGAGGGCCTAGCCAGAGAGGCCCACGACAGGCTGAGTAGGAGAGGAGCAGGAGGAAGGCTCCAGGAGTGAAGAAGGGATCCCAGGGGTATGGGCAGTGCTGGAGGCCACCCGTACGCCCGAATCTGCCAGGCGGTGGAGGGATCGAGCCGCAGAGGGGACCGGCCGCCTAATCAGTGAGAATTACAAAGTTCAACGGGAACAGGCTTCTGTACTTTCAGGCTGCAGTTGCCACATCCGCTCTCAAGTCATCAAAAAGGTAACCACATAGGATCCAGGGAACTCCAGGTTGCCCAGAAAGATCTGAGGATACCGGCTTGGGACATTGTTTGGCGAGGCGCAGGGCAAGAAGGGTGAGGGCCAGCGCAGGAAGACGGCTGAGAAGGGCATATAGAACGGGGTCTTGTCAAGCACTCTTGAAACACCTGGGAGTTTGCTGAACCCCTGCCTGGTGAACGCAGCGCGACGTGGGAGGTCGTAATCCGGAAAGTGCAACCTGAGGAACTTAGCAACTGTGAGTAAACTCTGAAGACTGCACCCCACTGTCTGTCGATTATTACTGCCGCGCCATCAACCCCTGCACTACACTGCACCACAACTGCAACAGCAACATCCATAACATCTCAGCACAGCCCTGGAGCTCTGAGTCCCCCACGGCCCAGGGGGCGCGTCACATGGGCTGACACTAGCCTGAACTTTCGGCCTAACAGGTAGTATCTTAGGGTTTCAATGGCCCATTTGATGGCCAAGCACTCCTTCTCTACGATTGCATAGTTTTTTTCACAGGAGGTGAGTTTCCTACTCAGGAATAGGACTGGATGTTCGTCCCCATCTATTTCCTGGGACAATACAGCCCCCAAACCGACCTCAGAGGCGTCAGTCTGCACCACAAATTCCTTAGTGAAGTCAGGCGCGACTAAGACCGGCTGTCCACATAGGGCGAGCTTCAACTCCTGGAATGCCATCTTCGCTTCTGAGGACCATTTTGCCATCGATGTCTTCGTGCCTTTAAGATTAGTCAGGGGAGCTGCTATCATGGCGAAATTTGGAATAAATCGCCAATAATACCCCACAATTCCCAAAAACACACGAACTTGCTTCTTGGAGTTCGGTTGCGGCCAGTTTTGGATAGCCTCCACCTTCTTTACTTGCGGCTTTATTTCGCCCCTTCTGATGACCTAGCCCAAGTACTTTGCCTCTTCCTTGCCGATGGCGCACTTCTTTGGGATCATAAACCCTGCCTTCCTTAGCGCATCCAGTACCGCCTGGACCTTCTGTAAATGATTTTCCCAATCCGGGCTGAATATTACGATGTCATCCAGGTAAGCCGCAGCGTACTTCTTGTGAGAGGTTAGTATCCGGTCCATGGCCCTCTGGAAGGTAGCTGGGGCTCCTTGCAGACCGAATGGCATCCTGGTGTACTTGAAGCACCCGTCAGAAGTAGAGAAGGCCGTCTTCTCCTTGGCACTTGGGGACAAGAGAATCTGCCAGTACCCTTTCGTTAGGTCCAGGGTGGTGATTTATCTGGCTGACCCTAGCCTCTCAATAAGCTCATCGACATGGGGCATCTGATATGCGTCAAATTTTGATACTTCATTCAGCTTCCGGTAGTCATTACAGAACTGCCATTCTCCATCCGGCTTCGGCACCAGGACAATGGGGCTGGACCAGCCGCTTTTTGACTCCTCGATGATGCCGAGGCTCAACATTCTCCTCACCTCTTTGGAGATCACCTCACGGCGGGCTTTCGGAATCCGATACGGCCTTTGATTCACCCTCACATGTGGCTCTGTCAAGATTTCGTGTTCAACCACCTGCATACAACCTAGCAGCTCTGAAAACAGGTCACGGTTCCGCTGAAGCAGCTCTCGACACTGTTGCTTCTGAGCCGGTGACAGTGTCTCTGCCACTGTGACATTCTCGATACGGGCTTCAGGCTGGGCCTCCCGGCACGTAGCCACCACCGGCTCCCTGTCTCGCCAAGGTTTGAGCAGGTTAACGTGATATGCCTGATATGGCTTTCTTCTTCCTGGTTGGTGGACCTTGTAGTTGATGTCACTCAACTTTTCGACCACCTCATATGGCCCATGTCACTTAGCCAGGAATTTACTCTCCACTGTTGGGATCAACGCCAACACCCGGTCTCCAGGGCTGAACTGTCTCAGTCTCGCTGATCGATTGTAGACTCTTGCCTGTGCCTCTTGGGCTTGAAAGAGGCTATCTCTTACAATCGGCATCCCCCTCGCGATCCAGTCTTGCATCTGGGTTACATGCTCGATGACACTCCGGTGGGGTGTCACCTCTGCTTCCCAGGTCTCCTTCGCAATGTCCAGCAGTCCCCGAGGGTGCCACCGTAAAGCAGCTCGAAGGGCAAGAACCCCGTAGAGGCCTGGGGAACTTCCCTAATGGAGAATAGCAGGTAGGGAAGTAGGCAATCCCAGTCTCGGCCATCCTTCTCCACGATCTTTATAGCATAGAATTTAGGGTCTTGTTGAATCTCTCAACCAGGCCGTCCGTCTGCGGATGGTACACAGACGTCCGGAGTTGGGTAATTTGCAGAGCTTTACACAACTCCTTTATCACTCTAGACATGAACGGAGTCCCTTGGTCTGTCAGGATCTCCTTTGGCAGGCCGGTTCGGGAGAAAATATGGACTAGTTCACACGCTATACTCCAGGCAGAGAAGTTTCTCAATGGTACCGCCTCCGGGTATCGTGTGCCGTAGTCCAACACCACCAGGATGTATTGGTGACCCCTGGTGGACTTAACTAAGGGCCCTACCAGGTCCAAAGCAATGCAGTCAAATGAAACCTCTATAATGGGTAATGGGTCCAGGGGACTATGGAAGTGGGACACGGGAGCAGTTAGCTGGCACGTAGGACAGGACTGACAGTAATTAACAACCTCCCGGTGACACCCAGGCCAGTAAAACCTCTGAGGGACCCGCTCTTGGGTTTTGTCTATGCCCAGATGCCCCCCCAAGACATGAGAATGGGCTAGGTCTAGCACCCTACGCCTATAGGGTTCTGGTACCAACAGCTGCTCTAACACTTCCCCTCTCTGTTTAGTGACCAGATATAGCAAATCCTCATTGACTGCAAAATAAGTTAACCTGGTGTCAGCCCCCTGCCCTTGGGTGACCCCATTTATCACAGTCACATTGTCCCATGCGCGTTTTAATATAAGGTCCTCGATTTGAGCAGTTCCAAAATTCCCCCCAGAAACCCCCAATTCTGGAATCTCATCCTCATGGGTCACGGTCTCGTCCTTGTCGCCAGCAAGGACACACAAGAGAAACTCTTCCGCCTCTGACTGCAGAAAGGATTCTTCACAGACGAACCGGCTCTTACCTGAGTTAGTGGGTACCCCCACCTTTCCCCACAAATGCCAGAACAGTCTGAAGTCCCGCTGTTATGATCTGCAACAAGTACTAAGGAAAGATAGGGGAAAGCTGTCCCTACAGTAAGACTAAGCTGAATCCCTACGATGTACTGGGCTGCCTGTTCCTAGCGAACAGACACGCCTTAGTCCTCGGCTAGTCTGAACAAAGACCTATAGCATTAAGGAAGGGGTCCCTAAAAGAACTAAGAACTGGGACAAAAATGGACACCTCCTAAACAGAGAAGTTGTTGCAGAACACAAAAAGACAAACTGACAAAAATGTACTACAGGTCCCAGAAGGACCAAGCGAACTTGACAGAGAAAGGCACCGAAGCACCAGGCTAGAGAAACAGTCAAACACTGAAGTCCAGCACAGCCATAAGGGCGGAGCTGGAATATAAAGGCAGATGGTCATGTGACCGCAAAACACAAGATGGAAAAAACAAACAAACAGGAGGGTTCTAACAGCCGCCCTATTATTACCGGGTGCAGCAGGCCCTTCACCACCCCAACCGCATGGGTGTCAGTCCCACACTTAGTTTTTATCGTTACTCGGGTGATGGGGTAGTCCTTGGGGTCGCCGTGGATACAGCGGGCGCCCACATACTTTCCTGGTACCAACTGATGGGGAAGTGTGGCTTTTACCTTGGTCACCAAACTCCCAGAGTCCAAGAGTCCCGACACCAGTACCCCATTTAGGGTCACGGGACATGACTGTGGCCCCTCACTGGGCTGATAGTCCACACTGCAGGTGTATGAGCATAGTATAGCAGCGTCTTCCTACGCTGCAGTCCATCTGCTCAGAGGACATAGGACACCTGGCGGCTATGTGTCCAGGACTGCGACACCTCCAGCAGATCATGTCTTTCCCAGTAGCCTTTGGCAGCCCCTCAGCAACTCCTGGGGACCTCGGACTCCCCTAGTCATGGTTCTACTCCTCGTCTTTTAGGACTCTGGCTCCCCCTGAGTACCCCAGTATGGAGATGCAGCACCACCCGGCTTTCTTAGGGACCTCTCGACCACCTGGTATCTTTCTACTAGGCCAACCAGGTCATCCACATTCCGTGGAGGACTCCGGCTGCAAACACTTCTGCACAAGATGGAGGAGATCGAACATTTGGGAGCGAGGTGGTTTATCACCGCAATACGCCCAGTGGTGGACCCTTTTGGGCTCTCACCTACATAATCACTCCAGCACGTGCCAGTATCTCAGTTTTGAGTTTAATATACTCCTGGGCATCATGCAAGGCCAAGTCGTAATAAGCCTTTTGGGGCTCACCAGTCAGATACAGGCCAGCACCACCCACCACTGTTCCGACGGAAGCCTCTCCCGCTCTGCCACCCGCTCAAACACAGTCAAAAATGCCTCCACATCATCACCTGGGGTCATTTTTTGCATGGCTCGCCTTACTGCTTTCCGGATGCTCGAGTCATCACCTGGAGTTGGGGGAGGGGCTGTTGGCCTTACACGAACCACTTCTGCGAGCAATTCCATCTGCTGCTGCTGTTGTTGGAGCTCATCCTGTTGGTTCTGCTGCTGTTGGTGAATCTGTTGCAATAGCAGCTTGCTTGTCTCCTGCTGAGCTTTCACCAGGTGCTTGATTAGGTCCTCCATGATCGTTTCCTGGGGATCTTGCCCGCTCACTCGGCTGCACACGGACGTAGAAACAGGTACACCGTCTCTTTAAATCTTTGGTTGATTTATTGTAGGGCAGCATAAACCAACCTTTAGTCCATAAAAATAAACACAGCCCGCTGGGCAAAACAGGAGAACAAAGCAAAAATGGTCACACATAGAACACAGTCCTTGGAGTAGCAGGGATTCACCTGCTGAGAGTTCAGCAACTCCACATGGTTCAAACACACGCTCCCTTCTGGAGCTTACTTCTCCAGACATTGACCTCTGAATGCCTCAGCTGGCCAACTATTTAAACCTCCCCCAGACTACACCCTGGGGAGGAGATATGGAGAACAACCTCCCACCCGCTCTATGGTTGTTCTGGTAAAAACACGCCCTTTGGAAATGGAGACTTAACCCCTCCTTGCACATAACATGCTGGAGGAAACTTAACAGTTTCAATTCACTGACGCCCATAGTCTCAGGGAAACATGTCTCCCCTCCACCACTTTACCAGTGACTTTGTCACAGTATCTAACAATGACAGTTTAGACCAGGGGTCTCAAACTTGGCTGGGTATACAGGCCGCACACGGAAAAAAAATTTAATTTGGGGGGCCGCATTCTTTGCAAGACAAAGTGACATTTTTAGTGATACCATTTTTTTTCTATACACCTTTTGAACATTTTTTCTGTTTTATTCTATTTTTTAGAGCTTGGGTCGTTATGGATATGGCGATAATAAACGTGCACTTTTTTTTGTTTACTTTAGTTTATATATAAAGCAGCATTTTTAGTGGCAAAATATTTTTTCATGCTTTATCTTGAAGTTTTTCTGGCAAAAATCTTGTAGCAATGTGCCCCACCCTGGTCTGTATTTTGTAATGTCCCCCATCTTTGTCCCCATCTTGTCATAATATTCCATACTGGTCCCCATCTTGTTGTAATGTCTCCCATCCTCCTGGGCCCCATATTGTCGTAATGTCACATACTGGTCCCAATATTGTAGATATGTCCTCATCTTGTAGTAATGACCCATCCTGGTCCCCATCTAGTTGTAATGTCCCCATCTTGTAGGAATGTCCCTATCATGGTCCCCCTCTTGTAGTAATGTGCCCATCCTGGTCCGCATCTTGTAGTAATGTTCCCCATCCTGGTCCCCATATTGTAGGAATGTCCCCCATCCTGGTCCCCATATTTTAGGAATGTCCTCATCCTGGTCCCCATATTGTAGGAAGGCCCCATCCTGGTCCCCATATTGTAGGAATGTCCCCATCCTGTTCCCCATATTGTAGAAAGGTCCCCATCCTGGTCCCCCTCTTGAAGTAAGGTGCCCATCCTGGTCCCCATCTTGTAGGAATGTCCCCATCCTGGTTGCCATATTGTAGGAATGTCCCCATCCTGGTCTCCCATATTGTAGGAATGTTTCCATTTTGTAGTAATGTGCCCATCCTGGTCCCCATATTGTAGGAAGGTCTCCATCTTGTAGCAATGTCCCCATCCTGGTTCCCATATTGAAAGAATGTCCCCATCCTGGTCTCCATCTTGTAGCAATGTCCCCATCCTGGTTCCCATATTGTAAGAATTTCCCCATCCTGGTCGCCATATTGTAAGAATGTCCCCATCCTGGTCCCCATATTGTAGGAATGTCCCCATCCTGTTCCCCATATTGTAGAAAGGTCCCCATCCTGGTCCCCCTCTTGAAGTAATGTGCCCATCCTGGTCGCCATATTGTAGGAATGTCTCCATCCTGGTCTCCATATTGTAGGAATGTTCCCATCTTGTAGTAATGTGCCCATCCTGGTCTCCATCTTGTAGGAAGGTCCCCATATTGTAGGAAGGTCTCCATCTTGTAGGAATGTCCCCATCCTGGTCCCCATCTTGTAGGAATGTCCCCATCCTGGTCCACATGTTGGAGGAATGTCCCCATCCTGGTCCCCATATTGTAGGAATGTCCCCATCCTGGTCCCCATCTTGTAAGAATGTCCCCATCCTGGTCGCCATATTGTAAGAATGTCCCCATCCTGGTCTCCATCTTGTAGCAATGTCCCCATCCTGGTTCCCATATTGTAAGAATGTCCCCATCCTGGTCGCCATATTGTAAGAATGTCCCCATCCTGGTCGCCATATTGTAGGAATGTTCCCATCTTGGTCTCCATATTGTAGGAAGGTCCCCATCTTATAATAATGTGCCCATCCTGGTCCCCATCTTGTAGGAAGGTCCCCATATTGTAGGAAGGTCCCCATCTTGTAGGAATGTCCCCATCCTGGTCTAGATCTTGTAGGAATGACCCCATCCTGGTCCCCATCTTGTAGGAATGTCCCCATCCTGGTCCCCATCTTGTAGGAATGTCCCCATCCTGGTCCCCATGTTGGAGGAATGTCCCCATCCAGGTCCCCATATTGGAAGAATGTCCCCATCCTGGTACCCATCTTGTAGTAATATCCCCATCCTGGTCCCCATATTGTAGGAAAGTCCCCATCCTGGTCCCCATCTTGTAGTAATGTGCCCATCCTGGTCCCCATCTTGTAGGAAGGTACCCATCCTGGTCCCCATCGTGTAGGAAAGTCCCCATGTTGTAGGAATGTCTCTATCCTGGTCACCATCTTGTAGGAATGTCCCCATCGTGGTCCGCCTCTTGAACTAATGTGCCCATCCTGGTCCCCATCTTGTAAGAATGTTCCCATCCTGGTCGCCATATTGTAAGAATGTCCTCATCCTGGTCTCCATCTTGTAGCAATGTCCCCTTCCTGGTTCCCATATTGTAAGAATGTCCCCATCCTGGTCGCCATATTGTAAGAATGTCCCCATCCTGGTCACCATCTTGTAGGAATGTCCCCATCGTGGTCCGCCTCTTGAACTAATGTGCCCATCCTGGTCCCCATCTTGTAAGAATGTTCCCATCCTGGTCGCCATATTGTAAGAATGTCCCCATCCTGGTCTCCATCTTGTAGCAATGTCCCCTTCCTGGTTCCCATATTGTAAGAATGTCCCCATCCTGGTCGCCATATTGTAAGAATGTCCCCATCCTGGTCGCCATATTGTAGGAATGTTCCCATCTTGGTCCCCATATTGTAGGAATGTCCCCATCTTGTAGTAATGTGCCCATCCTGGTCCCCATCTTGTAGGAATGTCCCCATCCTGGTCCCCATCTTGTAGGAATGTCCCCATCCTGGTCCCCATCTTGTAGGAATGTCCCCATCCTGGTCCGCCTCTTGATGTAATGTGCCCATCCTGGTCCCCATATTGGAGGAATGTCCCTTGTGTCGTTCTTCACATACACATACAGTGGCGGCCAAAAGTATTGGCACCCCTGCAATACTGTCAGATAATACTCAGTTTCTTCCTGAAAATGATTGCAATCACAAATTCTTTGGTATTATTCTCTTCATTTAATTTGTCTTCAATGAAAAAGCACAAAAAGAATTGTCCTAAAGCCAAATTGGATACAATTCCACACCAAACATAAAAAAGGGGGTGGACAAAAGTATTGGCACTGTTTGAAAAATCATGTGATGCTTCTCTAATTCGTGTAATTAACAGCACCTGTAACTTACCTGTGGCACCTAACAGGTGTTGGCAATAACTAAATCACACTTGCAGCCAGTTAACATGGATTAAAGTTGACTCAACCTCTGTCCTGTGTCCTTGTGTGTACCACATTGAGCATGGAGAAAAGAAAGAAGACCAAAGAACTGTCTGAGGACTTGAGAAACCAAATTGTGAGGAAGCATGAGCAATCTCAAGGCTACAAGTCCATCTCCAAAGACCTGAATGTTCCTGTGTCTTCCGTGCGCAGTGTCATCAAGAAGTTTAAAGCCCATGGCACTGTGGCTAACCTCCCTAGTTGTGGACGGAAAAGAAAAATTGACAAGAAATTTCAACGCAAGATTGTGCGGATGGTGGATAAAGAACCTCGACTAACATCCAAACAAGTTCAAGCTGCCCTGCAGTCCGAGGGTACAACAGTGTCAACCTGTACTATCCGTCGGCGTCTGATTGAAAGGGGACTGTATGGTAGGATACCCAGGAAGACCCCACTTCTAACCCCGAGACATAAAAAAGCCAGGCTGGAGTTTGCCAAAACTTACCTGAGAAAGCCTAAAACGTTTTGGAAGAATGTTCTCTGGTCAGTGAAGACAAAAGTAGAGCTTTTTGGGAAAAAGCATCAACATAGAGTGTACAGGAAAAAAAAAGAGGCATTCAAATAAAAGAACACGGTCCCTACAGTCAAACATGGCGGAGGTTCCCTGATGTTTTGGGGTTGCTTTGCTGCCTCTGGTACTGGACTGCTTGACAGTGTGCATGGCATTATGCAGTCTGAAGACTACCAACAAATTTTGCAGCATAATGTAGGGCCCAGTGTGAGAAAGCTGGGTCTCCCTCAGAGGTCATGGGTCTTCCAGCAGGACAATGACCCAAAACACACTTCCAAAAGCACTATAAAATGGTTTGAGAGAAAGCACTGGAGACTTCTAAGGTGGCCAGCAATGAGTCCAGACCTGAATCCCATAGAACACCTGTGGAGAGATCTCATAATGGCAGTTTGGAGAAGGCACCCTTCAAATATCAGGGACCTGGAGCAGTTTGCCAAAGAAGAATGGTCTACAATTCCAGCAGAGCATTGTAAGAAACTCATTGATGGTTACCGGAAGCGGTTGTTCGCAGTTATTTTGGCTAAAGGTTGTGCAACCAAGTATTAGGCTGAGGGTGCCAATACTTTTGTCTGGCCCATTTTTGGAGTTTTGTGTGAAATGATCAATGATTTGATTTTTGCTTCATTCTCTTTTGTGTTTTTTCCTTGCAAGCAAATTAAATGAAGACAATAAGACCAAAGAATTTGTGATTGCAATCATTTTCAGGAAGAAACTGAGTATTATCTGACAGAATTGCAGGGGTGCCAATACTTTTGGCCACCACTGTATAAGATATATGCCAGCTGCTAGCCTCTGATAGGCCGGCGGCAGGCATTGGTATTGCTGTGCAGAGAGCCGGTCTCTGCGTAGCAATACACTGAACTAAAGCGCAGCTGTTGGCAGCTCCGGGACCGGGCCGCGATCGGTGTCTATAGTGCCTGCGGGCCGCGTGTTTGAGACCTCTGGTGTAGACCCTCATATATGTACTTCGTCTACAATAATCAAGTGTCTGGTGCTGCTACGTTTTCCACATGGATGTCTGTATATGTGTTTGTTTTCCCCTCCCTTCACTTGGTAATTTTAACAATAAAGTTTTTTGTATTTTCATATCCTCTTGTTTTCGGTTTATCTTTTTGGGATTTGCGCCCGTCCCTCCCCTTTCTTGCCTCATTATAGTGTATGGATCGGTCGGGGGTTTCATCTGTATCACGTCACTCGGAGATTGAGATGGAAACTCTGATATACTGTAGTCATCAAATACCAGCCGTTCAATATGACTATCCAGATTGATCACTGTGTTTGGTATAAATTCTGTCACCACATGTCAAACAATTTACCAGACGGTGCAGTAGATTGTAAGAAAACCACCAGACTCCGCATTCATGATCTGCAGGTTTTTGAGACTGTGTTTCTGAATAATTGTAAGGGGGGGTGTGAGTAGCTGGCCATTTACTAAAGACTATGATACTTTTCCAGCACGGACCACCATTTTCATCAACATTATTATTGTGTTTTATTAATGATTTACTTGTTATGGTTTATATAGTTCTGCTTGCTTGTCAATATATGCACTAGATTCCCTTGTAGAATGTCCAGCACTCCACTAATTTCTTCAGTATCTCAGGAGTCCATTGTTCCAACAGCCAATAATCTTATTGTGTGAATGTTGATTATAGACACAGTGGAGCTCTCACCACAGGTGGTCTTACATGCAGTCTCAGGTGAAGGCTCCTGGAATATTCTTCATTGCTTCAGCTAACAGTAAATGCTTAAGAGGGAGGGTGATCACATCTGACCTTGGAGGGGGCTGAGCTCAGAGAGGGAGAAGGGACATGTTTTAGTGGGTTGTTGATGGAAGGACACCGGAGGGATAGGACCTATGGCTGTAGACATGGAGCTGATGGATGGCTTATGGAGTGCTGGAGATCAGTTAGCAACTGGGCTGGATAAACGTACTACAGTTGTGGATATGTTGTTGGATATAAACTTTATTCAAGGACTGTTGCTACTGGATGTCTGTGCTTCCATTGTTTTATCCGTTAACTGGAGGATCGCAGACTGTGGCTACAGACTATACTGGCTGGAGATACAAAATCTGTGGGCCAACCAAAAGTTGGTAGACAGTGAGTATGGCCTGATACAAAGACAGTGGAACTACTGATCCCAGGCCCTTATTTAAGGGTGAAGCCAGCACATGTTGTACATGCATTTCTCCTTGAAAATCTGAGAAATATGGGTCGTTGAAGACATTGTTCAGAAGAACAGCATACTTTGATTAAAAAGTTGATTGGAGAGGCTAAAAATTATAAAGAAGTGCAGACAATCATCGGCTGTTAAGCTAAAATGATCTCCAATCCTTTACAATGGAAAGCAAAACCAGAGAGACGTGGAAGAAAACGGAAGACTACCATTCTACCATTCGATTGGATGGAAGAATAGCCAGAATGGCAAAGGCTCAGCCAATGATCAGCTCCAGGATGATCACAAACAGTCTCCAGTTACCTGTGAGGACTGTGACAGTTAGAAGACGCCAGTGTGAAGCTAATCTCTTAGGAAGAAGTCCCCACAAAGCCCCTCTGTTAAAAAAAGACATATACTAAAGTGGATACAATTTGCCGAAAAAACACATCAACGGGCCTAAAGAGAAATGGAGAAACATTTTGTGGACTGATGAATGTAAAATTGTTCTTTTTAGGTCCAAAGGCTGCAGACCGTTCATCAGATGACTCCCAAACTCTGCATTCAAGCCACAGTACACTCTGAAGACAGTGAAGCATGGTGGAAGCATCATGATATGAGCATGTTTCTCTTACTATGGTGCCGGACCTATTTACCGCATACCAGGGATCATGGACCAGTTTACATATTGTAAGGCAGCGCTTGTCATTATCCTGGGGGATACTCGCTTCGCTGCGTCAATTTAAAACACACCAGCCATATTTTCCGTTATTTCTCAACTCAGCATTTTATTAACTCCATAAACTGCTGATTTCCAGGTCACACTCCGTGGCCCACCGACACACATATAAAGTCCACGAGCCCAAGTGGCAGACCGGCCCACTTGGCTCTAGTTACAGCCTCCCGCAAGGTAATAATAAAACAATGTTCATGAAAATGTCCATAACACAAATAATATTACCTACGTCGGGCTTTAGCTGCTTTGGTCCATTTGTTTTCCAGATGGGGTCTCTAGCCTCTGGCCCTCCAAGGCTTACTGACATCCACACAGGATCCAGGCTTCACCCTCCAGGAGTCCACTAGCCTCTGGCCCTCCAAGCCACTAGCATCCACTCCCAGGATCCAATCTCGGCCTTTCAGGCTGTCAGGCTTCACTCGGCCTCACTAGGCTTCAGACAAACAGTGTCCCACCCACCCGGGGAACATGCCTCATGCCTCTCTCACAGGAACACTGCACACCTGCACCACTCACACTGCCCAAATCACCAGGGTTTATATATCTTGCAGCACACTCACAGATAGGACCTTAACTGATGTCAGAGTCATGTGTCCACACCCTCTGTGTGCATAAGGACCTGTGTGATGTCACGGTCATGTGACCAGTCAATTAAAGGGGAAGGTACATGGTCATTCAAACACATTGAACCATTAAAGGGATGTCTGCTACATCACAATATATTAAAATAAAGTACCAACAAGCAAAAAATTTCCTAATATGTATACCTTGGCTGATGATAATAAATCATCATAACATTTCATTAAAGGCAAACAGGAATTCAAAAAAACTGGGGAATCAGTTTTATGAAAAAGTAATGAATTTTATTCAATATAATATAAATATACAGAACAAGAAAAGATCATATAAAATAAGGTGAGAGGTACTGCAGCAGCACTATGGGAGGGATTATGGGATATCCACCATAGTGACAAAAGGTAAAAGAGACACTAGGTCCCAGCCAAGTAGTTAAAGGTTCAGTTCTAGGACCGCTGCTCTTCTCCATCTACACCTTCGGCCTGGGACAGCTCATAGAGTCTCACGGCTTTCATTATCACCTCTATGCTGATGACACACAGACCTACCTCTCTGGACCTGATATCTCCTCCTTACTAACCAAAATCCCACAATGTCTGTCTGCTATTTCATCCTTCTTCTCTGCCAGATTTCTAAAACTTAACATGGACAAAACAGAATTCATCATCTTTCCGCCATCTCATTCAACCCCCCCAACTGACCTATCTATCAACGTCAATGGCTGCCCACTCTCCCCAGTCCCTCAAGCTAGTGGCCTTGGGGTAACCCTGGACTCTGAACTCTCCTTCAAACCACATATCCAAGCCCTTTCCACTTCCTGCCGACTCCCAACTCAAAAATATCTCCCGGATCCGCACATTCCTCAACCATGAATCTGCAAAAACACTAGTGCACTCCCTCATCATCTCCCGCCTTGACTACTGCAACCTACTGCTCTGTGCCCTCCCCTCTAACACTCTCGCACCCCTCCAATCTATCCTAAACTCTGCTGCTCGACTAATCAACCTGTCCCCCCGCTATTCCCCGGTCTCTCCTCTCTGTCAATCTCTTCACTGGCTCCCCATTGCCCAGAGACTCCAGTTCAAAACCCTAACCATGACATACAAAGCCATTCACAACCTGTCTCCTCCATACATCTGTGATCTAGTCTCCCGTTACATACCCGCACGCAACCTCCGAACCTCACAAGATCTCCTTCTCTACTCCCCTCTTATCTCCTCCTCCCACAATCGCATACAAGATTTCTCTCGTGCATCCCCCCCTACTCTGGAACTCTCTACCCCAACGTATCAGACTCTCGCCTACTGTGGAAACCTTCAAAAGGAACCTGAAGACCCACCTCTTCCGACAAGCCTACAACCTGCAGTAACCACCGCTCCACCATACCAGCTCTACCCTCACCTACTGTATCCTCACCCATCCCTTGTAGATTGTGAGCCCTCGCAGGCAGAGTCCTCACTCCTCCTGTACCAGTCGCTGTCACATTGTGTTCAAGATTATTGTAATTGTTCTTGTATTATACCCCTTTTTCACATGTAAAGCGCCATGGAATAAATGGCGCTATAATAATAAATAATAATAATAAAGTATCCTAATAATTATACTAGATCATGGAATGCACTGAAAGGTATCTTGCTAGTAATTAAGTATATATCTGTGATCACCATAAAGTAAGTAAAACCTGGTCCTGCTTATATCCTAGTCAAAGTCTTAGAAGAATGGAGGATAGAAATTACCTTGTGACATAATGTCAGGTGAAGCAAGGTGCGCTCGGAACCCGTGTGAAAGCCTAATCCCATAATCCCTCCCATAGTGCTGCTGCAGTACTTCTCACCTTGTTTTATATGATCTTTTCTTGTTCTGTATATTTATATTATATTGAATAAAATTCATTACTTTTTCATAAAACTGATTCCCCAGTTTTTTGAATTCCTGTTTGCCTTTAATGAAATGTTATGATGATTTATTATTATCAGCCAAGGTATACATATTAGGAAATTTTTTGCTTGTTGGTACTTTATTAAATTTGGGATTGATTTCACTTTTTTAAGTGTCATCTTTATAGGTTTATATATTAAAATACTTGAAGAGGTCATGTTGCCTTATGCTGAAGAGGATATGCCCTTGAAATGGGTGTTTCAACAAGGCAACAACCCTAAACACACCAGTAAATGAGCAAAATCTTGGTTCCAGTCAACCAAAATTGAGGTTATGGAGCAGCCAGCCCAATCCCCGGATTTTAATCCGATAGAACACTTGTGGGGTGACATCAAAAATGCTGTTTCTGAGGCAATGCCAACAAATGTCAAGAAATTGTGGGATGTAGTGAAAACATCCTGGGCTGGAATATCAGCTGACAGGTGCCAGAAGTTTGTTGACTCTATGCAACATAGATGTGAAGCAGTTCTAAAAAACTGTGAGTAATAACTAAATATTAGGTTAGTGATTCACAGGAATGCTAAATCCTCAAAAAGAGAGAGAGAGAGTACATATTAAGACAAATGCAGACACTGCTATTTATTAGAACAGAACAATGTTCATTTTTTGGTATTTTCTGTAAAGTAGTTAAAAATTCTATACATTTCTCTTCATGTTTTGAATTAGTAATCAGTGTGCAATGTTCCCAATGCTGGAAATAAAAACTAGTAGAAAGATTTTGTGAGAACTCATGTTTGTGAACACACTGCTATTATTTTGAACACTACTCTAAGTGCTCAGCATAGAGCGCAGGATAAATGTGATCCAAAATGTTATGTAAAATGTTCCTACCAAAAGCTTCAAATCAATCCACAAAAAAAACAAGTCCCCACTTAGGTCCGTCATCTGTTATCGGAAATATAAGGGTCTTCCACATTGCTGGTAGCACAAAGGCTCTGGAAAAGCAAAATGGCTTTTTGCCCCCCAAAACAAATTCAGCAAATTCTGTGCTCCTAAATCTAAATGCCACCCCTCTCTTCTGAGCCCCACATTGTGCCTAAACCGCAGTTAGCGTTCACATGTTTGGCATTACTGTAGCAATGAGAGCCCACCTAATTTACGGGTGAGTGTCTCCAAAAGCATGAGCTGTGGACTAGAGATGAGCGAATCCCTCAAGGTTCGATTAGTTTCAGATCTGCGAACTTCCCGATGTTCTCCGACCAATTAGACAAACAGTTCAACAGACATATCTGAATCCCAATGGAATCAATGGGAGGCAAAAACAAACACATACACAACACCTTCAAAGGGACCTAAAAGCTGCCCAAACAGCTCAAATTAGAGGCAGACACCAGGATCAATTGACTCACAGCACAAACTTTATAATGGCACAGCAGCAGTGAGCCATGGGCCATGCATGAGGTATCAGGGTCTAGGCATTTACAGCTTTGAATTGAACTTCAAATTAAGACGAGGTGGGTGAGGGATTGGTGTATGTCTGCTGTGCTGGGAGTCCTGATACCACATGCAACAGTTCAAGCTGCTTTTATGCTCAGCCGCACTCAGGTTGCAGAAAAATCAGTTTCATAGGGTACTATTGGTACAAAAATGTAAGGATAGTAACACAGGTAGTTGACTGAAAGTAAGTGGAGGCCTGCCGGATCTTGGAGCCCTACTGCTACAGGCAACACACATGAAGGTGACCCAACCACAAGTCTCCACATTTCCAAAAATTAAGGGCAGACACCACCAAAGTGGCATCAATTTCAGCAGAGTAGAAATAGTATAATGGGGACCGACACCTCTTCCACTACAGCCAACCCAGCAGATGGAGACCCAATCAGGAGTCTCCACTTTTCCAAAAATTATTGTTAACATCTGCAGCAGCAGCAACAGCAGGCACAGAAGCCACGACAAAGATATCACAGACTGCAATTACGCGAGATCAATGCAGCACACTAAAAACTACACCATCGCCTAGTCTGCACAGTCTGCGATTGGGGTGCAAAAGTCCTTGGAGAGCCATGACTTGTTGATGAAAGTTAGGCGGTCTACACTTTCAGGGGACAGCCGTCTGCACTTATCCATCAGGACGCCACCAGCAGCACTGAAGACACATTCTGAGAGAACACTGGCTGCCAGGCATGATGAAACCTCCAAAGCGAGCCCAGGTCACTCTTCCATTTTTGAAGATCAAAATGTAAAAGGGTCCAAATCCTCCATGATGGTATTGATATTGAGCTCTAAATACTCCTGCACCATCCTCTCCAGTTGTTCACCACGTGTCAGACTTGTACTCTGTTGTGCTGGTGCACAAGCTGGTCTAAAAAGGACTCACAGAAATTGCTTCGGCCACTTACTCTACTGCTGCTGCTAATGTTTTTGCATTGACAATTTGATGTTCCTGAGGTTGGGAGTCTAGAGCTGCGATGCACACTGTGTGCCTCACAGCTGTCTTGGGGAAAACCTTTCTTAAGGTTGTACAAAAGCGTGTTTCGATACTCAAGCATGTGCAAGTCCCTTTTCAGGGCGGGAAGCATCTGGCAAAATTTACTCTTAAAATGTGGATCTATCAGAGTGGCAACCCAGTAGTCAGCATTATTTTGAATCCTAACTATACAGGTATCATGCTGCAGATATTGCAGAAAGAAGGCACTCATATGTCGGGCTCTTCCATGAGGTCCAAGCCCATGGTGTGTTGGTGGTTGGGTAACACTGATGCTTCTTTCCTCCATCCCCTACCGCCAACCACAAACAACAGAGGATGATTATCCTCTTCATCTCCTGACTGTTGCTCGCCCATCACCTCTTCCTCCTCCAAGTGTTCCCGGCTCCTGCACCTTCACTAACAGTTTGTCTGGTATCACCAGCCCCCCTCGGCCGCTGTAATCCACCTTCACTTGGCACCTGCCTGTGTGACGACAGTCTGGAACTTTGAGACATTGTTATCCTTTCCGCATCCTTCTCTTCCTCTGGGACCACCACCTCCTCCCGCAGCCTATTCAAAATCTGATCCAGCATGTAGATGACCGGAATAGTCATGCTGATGATAGCATCGTAAGCGCTAACCATCTTAGTAGCCGTTTCAAAACTGTGCAGAGAGGTGCAGAGGTCCTCCGCAAGTGTGATTTGCACCACGTCTATATTGCATTGACCCAAGCTATACGACATGAAATACTATGTCACAGCTCGTCGCTGCTGCCACAGTCGCTGCAACATGTGCAGAGTGGAATTCCACCGTGTCGGCACATCGCATATCAACCGGTTAACTGGCATGAACAAAGACCTCTGTATCAATGCAAGTCGGTGACCTGGAGGGGTGCGAATTGCGGAAGTAAGCACACAGCTTCCGTGCTTTCTGCAGCAGGGCATTCAAGCTGGAATAGTGACGGAGAAATTGCTGTATTACCAGGTTGAGCACGTGAGCCATGCAAGGCATGTGTGTGAGCTCACCCCAGTGTAGGGCTAACCCCAGGTTCACACCATTATCGCACACGGCTTTCCCTGGCTCTAGGTTCAGCGGAGACAGCCATTGCTCAAACTCGGCCTGGAGAGCTGTCCACAACTTTTCAGCTGTATTACTTCCATCTCCAAGGCATATTAATTTTAAAACACTGCCTGATTGCGGTAAGTCCGGGCTGCTCAGTACGGAGGTGGTGGGGATTCACTCTGTACTATTGGAATGCATGTCTCATTAAAACAGAGGTTGAGGGCTCAGGTGGAGGCCCTAGAGGAGGCAGAAGCAGTGAAGTGTTAAATACAGAGGTTTGTCTCATAAGCCTTGGAGATTCCAAGATTTGTGTAGCAGCCCCTTCCCCGCCTGCCCCCGCAGCTACCAGAGTCACCCAGTGCACAGTGAGTGAGATGTAATGCCCCTGGCCATCCTTACTCGTCCAGGTGTCTGTGGTGAAATGCAGACATAGATTCAGTCAAGAAATGGGTGATGTTTTCTCTGACATGCTGTTGTAGTGCAGACACAGCTTTCTTAGAGAAGTAATGGCGACTGTGCAACTGTTACTGGGGGACTGCGACAGCCATCAGCTTTCGGAAACTGTCTGTATCTACCAGGCGGAAAGGCAGCAGCATTTCCGTGGCCAACATATTGGAGATGGTGGAGTTCAATCTCTTAGCTTTGTCATGTGTAGAAGGAAACAATCTTTTACGTGACCACAACTGCGGGGCCGAGGGCTGGCTGCAGTGCTGAGAGAGGGCGGAGTACGGTGAAACGGACAAACTGTAGAGTAACGCATGTTGATCGCGCATGTGACGGTTCATGCATGTAGTAGACAAATTATTGCAATTTTTCCCTCTACTGAGTCTTTTTTTGCAAAGTTGGCCGATAACATGAGTTGGCTCATCCTGTGGTGTCAAAAAAGGCCACGGCTAGGCAACCCTTGTGAGCTGCAGACCTGCGACTGTTGCTGGCCACAGCTATAGTCAGTTGTGGCTAAGGATGCAGTGCTATTCATGGTGACATCACTCCATGTCTGTGCCGAAGGGCACAATGTAACTTCCTCGTCTTCCTCCTCCTCCACCTCAGATGAGCTACTCAGCTGTGTGTCTCTGGGTTAAAACACCAAGTGGGATCTACAACCTCATCATCATCCTCTCTGTTATCCCATTTCTCACTCTGAGAGTCACCCTCCTCCTCTTCCTTCCCTGACAGTACAGTACAGTCTGCTTGAGCCTCAGGTATCTGAGTCTCATCAGGATAACCTTCCCTCCGGGGATTAACGTTTGGTGATGAGGGTCAGGATTCTGCCCGGACCCTACAGCGTCCTGCCCCGGATTCAACAGAAAAAAATTTTGGGCATTGGTGTAGATGCTTTCCTCCTCTTGAGTCTGGGAATCTTTGGATCAGACCACTGATGCTCTACAGTCAGTTGGGCAGTTGGAGAGTTTTGATGCAGGGGGAAACAAGGGTAATTGGGGTGCCACCTCTGAGGACTGTACTGTGTATGATGTTGAGGTGGAGGAAGAAGAGGAGAGGCCACTTGATGCAGCATTTGTCATCCACTGGAGCACAAGTTATTTCTGGCCCTCATCAACAAGGCGTATCGCTGTGCGGCTGCCAAAGAAAGGGAGTGGAGTAGCCTGTCCAGTAACAGAAGTTGTCAGTTGTCTTTGGATAGGATGTGATGGTGTTGGTTTACTAGAGCTTTCACTAACATTACCACCTATCCCACATATACCTTGAACACCAAGCCTATTCCCCCTTCCACCAAGACTTCGCTTTTTCCCACTCTTGTTGCTCAGATAGTGTGGTTGGAGCAAGAAATTAGCAACAAAAACTTAGATTTTTTACTGTGAATGAGGCCTGGCTACAGTAGAATATATGAGACAAAAAATTTCAAGCTGTGATGGGGACTAATATATCACGTTGGTAACAGAAGAAATTAGATTTTTTACTGTGGATGAGGCCTGTATAAAGTAGAGTATACAGTAGTGTTCAAGATATTAGCAGTCCAATATGATTAACCAGATTAATCCCTGTTTTTGGTATAAATTATATTCACCACAAGTCAAACAATTTACCAATTGGTGCAGTAGATTCTAAGAAGACCACCAGATTAAGCATTCATGATCTGCAGGTTTCTGAGTCTGTATATGTGAATAATTAATTGAAAGGGGTGTGTTCAAAATAATAGCAGTGTGGAGTTCAATTAGTGAGGTCAATCATTCTGTGAAGAAACAGGTGTGAATCAGGTGGCCCTTATTTAAGGGTGAAGTCAGCACATGTTGGACATGCATTTCTCCTTGAAAGCCTGAGAAATATGGGTCGTTCAAGACATTGTTCAGAAGAACAGCATACTTTGATTAAAAAGTTGATTTGAGAGGGTAAAATTTATAAAGAAGTGCAGACAATGATCGGCTGTTCAGCAAAAATAATCTCCAATACATTAAAATGGAAAACTAAACCAGAGAGATGACGAAAAAAACAGAAGACTACCATTCGAGTGGATCAAAGAATAGACAGAATGGCAAAGGCTCAGCCAATGATCAGCGCCAGGATGATCTAGGACAGTCTCAAGTTACTTGTGAGGACTGTGACAGTTAGAAGACGCCTGTGTGAAACTAATCTCTTAGCAAGAAGTCCCCACAGAGTCCCACTGTTAAAAAAAAGACATGTACTGAAGCGGATACAATTTGCCAAAGAACACATCAACTGGCCTAAAGAGAAATGGAGAAACATTTTGTGGACTGATGAAAGTAAAATTGTTCTTTTTGGGTTCAAGGGCCGCAGACCGTTCATCAAACTCTGCATTCAGCCACAGTACACTCTGAAGACAGTGAAGCATGGTGGAAGCATCATCATATGAGCATGTTTCTCTTACTATGGTGCCCGACCTATTTACCGCATACCAGGGATCATGGACCAGTTTGCATATATTAAAATACTTGAAGAGATCATGTTGCCTTATGCTGAAGAGGATATGCCCTTGAAATGGGTGTTTCAACAAGACAACGACCCTAAACACACCAATAAATGAGCAACTGTACATATTGTGAGTTTGTAAAGACAAATGCAGACACTGCTATTTTTGTTCACTTTTTGTTATTTTCTGTAAAGTAGTTAAAAATTATCTACATTTCTTGTCATGTTTTGAATCAGGAAACAGTCTGCAATGTTCCAAATGCTGGAAATAAAAACTAATAGAAAAATGTTGTGCTTAACTCATGTTTGAATGCGTCAAAAAAATTCAAGCTGATATGTGGCCTGCTGTATGTATCACGGCAGTAACAGAAAAAAATACATTTTTTACTGTGGGGCCCTGGATACAGCTGAATTTCAGCACAAAAGAATTACAAGCTCAGATGTGGCCTACTATATGTTTCAGATAGGAACAGAAAAAAATAGAGTTTCAAAGATGTACTCGTGCATGGAGCACAATATAAGCACAACAGAGTTCTATGCTGAAATGTGGCCTGCTGTCTCTGTCTGGACCTCACTAATAGCAAAAATGATTGATCTGCTGGAAGGTTGATTTCCCAGCCACACAGGACCCTATCTAGCTAAACTGTCTGACTTAGAAGCAACCGCCTAGCTAACGATCGGTCTCTCAGTATCCAGGAGCAGCGTCAGGAGCATCCTCTCTGTGCTGTTATACTAACAAAATGGTGCTAAAACAACATGTCCGCTCTTTATATGGAGAGGGACATGTGAGTTTTAGAAGCCAATGACACAAGCCCTTATATCTGGACATTGTGGATGGTTCCTGCGCCCTGATTGGCTAGCTGCAATTTACAAACATTAAGTTAAGAAAAAATAAATTAGATTAACAGCACACCATTACTCTGACCTCTCCCCACCCCCTCCATTAAATAAGTACCCCCCGCTCAGTAACAGCACCACTTTCCTAGCCAAAGTTATAAAAATACTGTAGTGGAAAGCGATCATTTCCCGTACTGTTACCGATTTTAAATAAAAACGCTCGGGTGTCCGATCACGAACCCAAATGTGCAACATTCGTGCCAATTTTGAAATTGGTGAATGTTTTCCGAACATGTTTTCTGATCTCTACTGTGTACTACAACGTACTGGTCACTACAACGGCAGTTAACAATTTTCACTCAGCAACATCCGCTGCTGCTTGTTTCTGGAAAAGACCCATGGAGTCAAAATCGTCATTGCACCTGTAGATAAATTATCAAAGGAGTATATTTTTCCAAAATGGGGGCACTTGAGGGGGGATTCTGCTATTCTACCACTTAGGGGCTATGTATATGGAGTCTGCACACTATTCTAGGATAATCTGCGCTTCGTGAGGCAAATAACGCACTGTCCCTCCCGAGTTTCACCGTGTGGCTAAGCAGTACTGTACAGCCACATATGGGGTATTTCTGCATTGAGAATAATTGTGGGACAAATTTTGGTGCCATTTTACCCATTTCCCAGTGTGAAAATGTAAATCTGGGGCTAAAACAACATTTTGGTGGTAAAAATGTAATTATTTTTTTCTTCACTGCCCAATGGTATAAAATTCTGTGACCCACCAGTGAGTGATCATTGCACCCCTAGATGAATTCATTGAGAGGTTTAGTTTGTAAAATGGGGTCTCTTATGGGGGGGGTACTGCTGTTCTAGCACCTCAGGGGCTAGGCCAACGTGACATGGCACCCTTAAACCAATCCAACAAAATCTGAACTTCAATATAGTGCTTATTCCCTAATGAGCTTTGCACTGCTCAATAGTTTTCGACCACATACACAGGAAAAATTGCACAACAAATTTTGGGGTCCATTTTCTCCTGCTATCCTTGTAAAAATGAAAAAATTTAGGACTAAAACAACATTTTTGTGGGAAATATATATTTTTTTCATTTTTACAGATCCATGTTGTAAAAAATGTTCTATTGCTTGTGACGCTGCCTGACCTCTCGTGAACCCCACATGTTTCCGAGCAATCAAAGGCGGCATGACTTCAGGCATAGGATTTGAAATGGGCCTCTAAAATCCCAATGATGTCAGATCTTTTCCTTGTCTTCAATAGAAATTTGTCATTTTACACACTCGCTAACAGCAGCAGTCTGCTTCACCTAATGCATTATAATATATGCTACATAGCATTATGCTGGTAAATTGCTCCCTCTTAATCTTACAAAACTCGACATTAAATCTGCCTGGTGCCTCGACAGTTCTGCATGTTTGTGTCACGGGTGTGTCAGAGGTGACAGACAGTCGCCCTGCAGTTGGTTGCAGGAGATCTATACGTTTGGCATTACAGACATCTTCTTAGATGAGAGGCTGTCTTTAGGGCCCAGCGGCTACCTCCCTCTGGCTAATTAGCTCTCTGGCCTGGGTGTATAAATACCTGGTGTGTCTGAGAGGGAGGTGCCAGCTATATTAATTTCTACTTGTGAGGCTTAGCAGGAGCAGTACTTTGTCCTCTCTGGAGCTTGAGGCAGTGTGCACATTTGGAGTCGTCTAAAGCATAGCATTCTCCCCCTGTTTGTCTACCCTTGTTGTCTATAGAGTTTAGTGGAGATCGACTAGTGCTCATTTCCTCCCATCCCTAGCCTTAGCCATACACCAGTGAAAGACAGGGCGAGGCACGCATGCGGCGATTGCTGAAGAGGCAATATAGGAACGGTAGTTGAGACAGGGTGACACTAGACCAGACTAGGAGGTCTCCACTTTCTCCTTTCCCTAGTGTCTGGGCTCCCTTTCCCTCTTCCCTCTGTGTTGCAATGGGTCTTTCCAACACCTGGTGTGACAGTTTGGTGGTGTAAATGTACTACCTGGCTTGTGGTGACCACATTTATTCTGAACAGCGGATCCCCTGTCATTTTTGGTAACTTTATCATATCTAATAATGTTTCCGGTAGGTGTAAATGGGGGAAATCTCCATAGCATTCACTATATTGACCCAATATTTACATCACATTAGTTTGTGATTGTTTGTCCCGGGTATTTGAGAGGTGAAGTGTGAAAGCTGTCCGTGCCTTTGGCCAGGTTTGGTCGATTTATTTAGATGCAATATGTGTTGCCCAAAATCAGGATGCCGGGATGTTCGGTATGCACCATCCAATAATTAACTTTTTGTTACGCTTTAATCCAAGCTGACCTGGTTTCTAGAGATGTGACACTCAAACAAATAGTCCATGTTACTTGCAGGGCTTTACCAGCAGCTACATTTCTGTATGGTCTCGTTTTCTCCTGGTTACACAGGACATTTATTCAGCTCTTCAACACCGACTTGGCAGTATCCAAACACAGAGTCATATTCCCTCTGTGAAGATCCTTGTGACAAATAATCTCTAACCCCAACCCCCAGACTAGTCACGCAACTTTCTCTACTACTGCCAAATGGGCTGGGAAGTGACAGATGCAATCACCTTCCTGAGAAAAATGTTTCCCAAGTAACGGCTGGATTGGGGGATGATAAGCAATAGTCATAACACCTGTCTCTGCCGAGTGTAGAACTGGATGTGAAGATTGGTGAAATAACAGTCTGTTCTGGGGCACAAGAGCTGGGCTTGCGGATAGTTCATGAGGATGAGTCCATAGAGGACCCCATACACAGGCTGTTATCATATGTGAATTCTCTCATGTTGACCAAGTTTCCATTTATCTGCAAAACATTTCCCACAATGTGAACATGAATACGGCTTCTCTCCTGTGTGAATTCTCTGATGTTTAACAAGTTTCGATTTATCTGCAAAACATTTCCCACATTCTGAGCAAGAATATGGCTTCTCTGCTGTGTGAGTTCTCTGATGTTTCACAAGATTGGTTCTGTTTGTAAAACATTTCCCACATTCTGAACATGAATACGGCTTCTCTCCAGTGTGAATTCTCTGATGTTTAACAAGGTCTGATTTATCTGTAAAACGTTTCCCACATTCTGAACATGAATACGGTCTGACTCCTGTGTGACTTCTCTTATGTGTGGTAAGATGTGATTTTTTAACAAAACATTTCCCACATTCTAAACATGCAAAAGGTTTTTCTCCTGTGTGAATTCTCTGATGTATGGCATGATTTGATCTATTTGTAAAGCATTTTCCACATTCTAAACATGCAAAAGGTTTTTCTCCTGTGTGAATTCTCTGATGTATGGCATGATTTGATCTACTTGAAAAACATTTCCCACATTGTGAACATGAATACGGCTTCTCTCCTGTGTGACTTCTCTCATGTGCAACAAGATTTGATTTACTTGTGAAACTTTTCCCACATTCGGAGCATGAATACGGCTTCTCCCCAGTGTGAACTCTTCCATGTTTAACAAGAATTGATTTTTTTGTAAAACATTTTCCACAGACTGAACATGAATGCAACTTTTCAACTGTATGACTTCTCTGATGTTGAACAAATATATTAAATCTTGTAATACACTTTCCACACTCTGAACATACATACGGCTGCTCTGTATGATTTTTCTCATGTGTAACTAGATGTGATTTATTTGTAAAACGTTTTCCACATTTTGAACATGGATACGGCTTCTCTCCTGTGTGACATCTCTCATGTGTAATAAGATGTGATTTATCTATAAAACATTTCCCACATACTGAACATGAGTACGGCTTCTCTCCTGTGTGACTTCTTTCATGTGTAATAAGATGGGATTTATCTATAAAGCATTTCCCACATTCTGAACATGAGTACGGCTTCTCTCCTGTGTGGCTTCTTCTGTGTGTAAAGAGATCGGAGCTTTTTGAAAACTGTTTTCCACATTCCCCACACTGAAATCTTTTTCTGTCATTCAGACCTGTACATGTGGTAACAGTCTGCGCTTGGTCAAGAGACAGTTCCTCTGGATTAGGCTGATTATACGATGTATCTGCACTGTGTCCTGAACGTACATTAAGGGTGATGAGGTTTTCTTCAGAAAAGGGATGCACAATATCTTTACCTTCCACTTGATTATTTAGCAGAAACATGATGTTTCCTTTACAGTTTTTGCTCAGATTTTCTGTTAGAAAAAAAATAATAGAATCCATTTTTTAATCTTGTTAAACCACAAAAGTACATACATTTATAATACTTCTATTAATCTGGATTTATGCAGGCATTATGCTTGCCCAAGCTAAAGTGGATTAAGCATGAAAGATGAGCATCACGTCTTTAATATTTACAGTGGCATGTAAAAAGTTGGGCACCCCTGGTCTAAATTATTGTTATTGTGAACAGTTAAGCAAGTTGAATATGAAATAATCTCTAAAAGGCCTAAAGATAAAGATGACAAATTTCCTTTGTAGTTTAGGGGGAAAAAAGATGCCGACTGCCGTGACATCCTAAGCAAGGTAAAAGGCCCGGGTGCCGAGTCTCCTATATCCCCCTGGGTGACACATCTCTCTTCTTGGCGTCACGAACAGGATTTCGTGCCCGTTGCCACCGGGTACTGTGTGCCGTATTTGAACTGTGTTTTAACTGTGGTGAACATCGCCGCCATTACCGCGTCGCCACGCGGGAAGAAGAGGGGCGTAACCGCAGGAATCAGAGAGGCGTGACTGTTGGAAGCGCGCGGAGCTCAAGCCCCGCCTCGCGCTCTGACGGAGCACCAGGAAGCATCAGGTCCTGGTAGGAGACCGTCGTCTGTGGAGCTGCGGCCTACCCGAAAAAGGAAAAGAAGGTAGGCTACAGTTGGTTTACTAGGGGGGCGCAACCATGACCGACGACCAGCAAAACGCCGGAGCACCGGTTAACGCTCCTGATGCTCAACTTGCGCCCGGTGCTGCTCAGGCCGGAGCGGCCGCCCCACCAGCAGGGGTCGTGACTCCAGTCATACCCATGGTCCTGCCGTATATCCCTGGAGCAAAATGGCTTCCCCAGTATGATGGCAAACCAGACACCCTGTCTGGGCTCAAAAGGAAGATATGCGGTGTACTGGATATGTACTCAATGACTGGTAAACAGAGAGCCGCTGTTGTGCTGGGACAATTGACTGGTGCCGCCGAGCGGGAAGTTGAAACCTGGCCAGCCGCAGACCAGGAATCAGTATCCATTATCTTTAAGAGACTGCAAACTCTCTTTGAAAACCGCACTGAGACAGATCTCCGGATGAGGTTCTACCACTGTACCCAGAAACCTGAGGACAGTATCCGGGACTATGCCTGGCGCTTGCAGGAAGCCCTGCGGGCCCTAAAACATGTTAGTCCAGCCAGCATACATGATGAGAACAAGATGCTAACAGAACAATTCATCCGGGGGTTAAGGTCCCAGGAGGAGAGCAGAACTGTACGGTGGTGGGCCTTAGATCATCCAGATGCCACATTTGACACCCTGAAGGACATGGCTATTAAAAGGTCTGCAGCCCCTGGAACCATCAGATACTGCTATCCAGCGTTACCAGAGTGGGGCCACCCCAGTGCCCGCAGCCCCCACTGCTCCTTCATTAATGGCTGAAACAAAAATGCAAACAGTGCCCCCTAGCGAGCTGGACAGCCTACGCTCTGAAGTGCGTCAGTTAAGTAAAACCCTGACCACTGTTTTGAGTGCCCTGCAGCTACGGACAGAGCCTGAGCCGGAAGGAAGAATCTTGCTTGCCGACAGTCCTGAGGATGTCCCCTGGATGAGGAGAAGAAGGAGGACAACGCCACCCCATAGGAGGACAACGCCACCCCGTGGGAGGACCAACGACCAACGTTGCCCTCCAGGAGAATTCATCTGCTACCGTTGCCACAAGGCAGGCCACACCACGCGGAACTGTCCTTTAAACGGGCAAACCCTGGGGCCGAGGGGACACCCAGGAGTAGACCAACCAGGCCCATCAAGCTGGTACGACCGGTTCGTAGGAGGAAGGCCTTTCCTGTCCATCGTGCTGGATGGAATAGCAACACCAGCATTACTGGACACCGGCTCACAGGTAACCATCATACCCGATGTCCTCTACAAAAGGTACGGGTCCCTACATGAACTTCATCCGCCAGCCCTGAAACTCTCTGTGTATGGCTCTAACTGCCTTCCTCTTAACCTAGTAGAGGTTAAGGACGTGACAGTGAAGGTGGGGAGAGTGGAACTAAAGGACCAAGGGCTAATTGTCATCGAATCTAACCTGGTGATACCAATCCGTATATGATACTTGGTACAAATATTGTTGGTAACTGTTTGGGAGAAGTGTTGTTTTTACTCCAACAGATTGCGGACACTGCCACAACAGGGCAGAGGGAAGTGCTCCAGAAAGAAATTCGAGCCCTCCTGTACCAGCAACAGGTAAAACTGACAGGTGGTGAGATTGGTAATGTACGGGTGACAGACCCGATACCCATTGTGATTCCCCCAATGAGTGAGATGCTGATTTGGTGTAGGGCAGCAATAGGTCTTAAGGGACAGAACTACCAGGCGGTAGTGGAGCCCATTAGCTCAGAGCACAGACCTACACTCCTAACTGCTAGAGGGGTAGTGGATGTACGCAATGGGAGGGTGCCCGTACGTCTCCTAAATTGTGGGGAGGAGGAAGTTAAATTGCCACGATACGCCACTGTTGCCAGGTTGTATACTGTGAATGACAATGCCATACACACAGTGGAATCCTTGACCCCACCAGATGCAGTGGAGGACCACGACTCCGAAGCTCAGCTGGAGGATTGGTGTCAACAGCTCCATGTTGGGACTGACACCACCCCTGTCCATCAGAAACACGGTATTTACAGAGTGGTTCAGGAATATGAACAAGTGTTTAGTAAACACCCTCTTGATTTTGGAAGGGTTAAAGGGGTACAACACCACATACCCACCGGTAACCATCCACCCATTAAGGAGCGTTACAGACCCATACCACCAGCACATTACCAAAAAGCCAAGGAAATGTTGCATGACATGAAAAAGGCAGGGGTAGTAAGGGATAGCTGTAGCCCCTGGGCAGCTCCCCTGGTCCTGGTCAGAAAGAAGGACGGTAGCATGAGGATGTGTGTAGATTATAGACAGATTAATCGCATAACACATAAAGATGCATACCCTTTGCCCCGTATAGAGGAATCCCTGGCTGAACTAAAATCTGCCAATTACTTCTCTACACTGGATCTCACTAGCGGGTACTGGCAAGTCTCTGTTGCTGAGGAAGACCAGGAGAAGACGGCCTTCACCACCCCGATGGGATTATGCGAGTTCAACAGTATGCCATTTAGGATCTGCAACGCCCCTGGGACGTTCCAGAGGCTGATGGAGTGTTGCTTGGGACACCGGAACTTTGAGACAGTGCTGCTGTACCTGGATGACGTTATCGTGTACTCAAGGACGTATGAAGACCATCTGAAGCACCTGGCGGAGGTATTTGAAGCATTGTCCCGGTATGAGATGAAACTAAAACCTTCCAAGTGCCACCTGCTCAAACAGAAGGTTCAGTACCTGGGACACGTAGTCAGCTCAGAAGGAGTAGCACAAGACCCGGAGAAGGTCACTGCCATCCAGAAGTGGGCTGAGCCGAAAAACATCAAGGAAGTACGTCAGTCTCTGGGACTGGTCGGGTACTACCGGAGGTTCATAAGGGATTACACCAAAAAGGCAGCACCTTTACAAGATCTCCTGGTGGGACAGTCCAAGAGAGGTAAAAATCCCCCATTCCAGTGGAGTAAGGAACAGGCTGAATCCTTTGCAGTAATGAAGGAAGTCCTAACTAGTGAAGAAATCCTGGCTTACCCTGACTACAGCCAGCCTTTCCTGTTGTACACCGACGCCAGCTACGAGGGACTGGGAGCTGTGTTGTCCCAGAAGCAAAACGGCAGAGAAAAGGTAATTGCATATGCCAGTAGGAAGCTTCGCCCCACTGAGAGGAACCCGGAGAATTGCAGTTCCTTCAAGCTGGAGCTCCTGGCCTTGGTCTGGGCTATCACTGAAAGATTCAAGCATTACCTAGCCTCAACTAAATTCACAGCCTTTACTGACAATAATCCCTTGACACACCTGGAGACAGCCAGGTTGGGAGCCATGGAACAGCGTTGGGTAGCCAGACTGTCGAATTATCAGTTCACAATCAAGTACCGGGCAGGTCACAAGAATACCAATGCTGTTGCTTTGTCAAGAATGCCCCACCAGTCGGACACCGAGGATGAACTCGAAGAAATTGAACTACCTGTTTTCCACAGAAATGGAATGGTCCACGAGCAGCACGCCTCCAGAAGATGTCATGGTAGGACACCAAACCCTCTACCTCATCACAGCTGGAAGGAGACCCAGGACAGTGACCCGGTTGTCAGCCTCATCAAAAGACTGATAACCCAAGAAGGTTCTCACCTGGAGAAGGATGCTCCCCCACAAGCCAAACACCTGTGGAATGAGAGAAGCCGGCTGTTCATCTACAGAGAGAAGCTGTTCAGATGGTATGTCAACCCCAAGACCCATGAAATGGTGTGGCGGATTGTTGTACCCAGGACGGATATCCAGATGGTGTTAGAGGCCTATCACGATCAAGCAGGTCACTTTGGCTGGAAGAAGCTGGAAACCCTGCTGAAGGACCGGTTCTATTGGGTTGGAATGCGGACCTTGTGGACCCTGTAGCCTCAGAAGGAAAGACTACGGCAGCCAGAAAACGCCGTTGCAGTCCATCAAAACAACCCAACCCCTGGAGATTGTCGCTCTGGATCACGTCAAACTGTCGCCCAGCAGATCAGGTTATTCCTATGCCCTGACCATGGTGGATCACTATTCCCGGTTCCTGGTGGTAGCCCCTGTCAAGGACCTGACAGCAGAAACTGCAGCAAGAACGTTCCAAGCCTACTTCTGCAGACCTCATGGATATCCGGAAAAGGTGCTCACAGATCAAGCCCCTGCTTTCGAAGCTGAGCTATTCAAGGAATTCTGCCACCTGTATGGATGCAAGAAGATCCAGACTATGCCATATCATCCGCAAACCAACGGTATGTGCGAGAAAATGAGCAACATCGTTATAGACCTGTTGAAAACCATGCCTTTGGAAGAGAGGAACCAGTGGCCAGACAAGCTACCTGACCTAGTGGACCTGTATAACCACATACAGTGGTGGCCAAAAGTATTGGCACCCCTGCAATTCTGTCAGATAATGCTCAGTTTCTTCCTGAAAATGATTGCAATCACAAATTCTTTGGTATTATTATCTTCATTTAATTTGCTTGCAAGGAAAAAACACAAAAGAGAATGAAGCAAAAATCAAATCATTGAACATTTCACACAAAACTCCAAAAATGGGCCAGACAAAAGTATTGGCACCCGCAGCCTAATACTTGGTTGCACAACCTTTAGCCAAAATAACTGTGAACAACCGCTTCCGGTAACCATCAATGAGTTTCTTACAATGCTCTGCTGGAATTGTAGACCATTCTTCTTTGGCAAACTGCTCCAGGTCCCTGATATTTGAAGGGTGCCTTCTCCAAACTGCCATTTTGAGATCTCTCCACAGGTGTTCTATGGGATTCAGGTCTGGACTCATTGCTGGCCACTTTAGAAGTCTCCAGTGCTTTCTCTCAAACCATTTTATAGTGCTTTTGGAAGTGTGTTTTGGGTCATTGTCCTGCTGGAAGACCCATGACCTCTGAGGGAGACCCAGCTTTCTCACACTGGGCCCTACATTATGCTGCAAAATTTGTTGGTAGTCTTCAGACTTCATAATGCCATGCACACGGTCAAGTAGTCCAGTGCCAGAGGCAGCAAAGCGACCCCAAAACATCAGGAAACCTCCGCCATGTTTGACTGTAGGGACCGTGTTCTTTTCTTTGAATGCCTCTTTTTTTTTCCTGTACACTCTATGTTGATGCTTTTTCCCAAAAAGCTCTACTTTTGTCTCATTTGACCAGAGAACATTCTTCCAAAACGTTTTAGGCTTTCTCAGGTAAGTTTTGGCAAACTCCAGCCTGGCTTTTTTATGTCTCGGGGTAAGAAGTGGGGTCTTCCTGGGTATCCTACCATACAGTCCCTTTTCATTCAGACGTCGAGGGATAGTACGGGTTGACACTATTGTACCCTCGGACTGCAGGGCAGCTTGAACTTGTTTGGATGTTAGTCGAGGTTCTTTATCCACCATCCGCACAATCTTGCGTTGAAATCTCTCGTCAATTTTTCTTTTACGTCCACATCTAGGGAGGTTAGCCACAGTGCCATGGGCTTTAAACTTCTTGATGACACTGCGCACGGAAGACACAGGAACATTCAGGTCTTTGGAGATGGACTTGTAGCCTTGAGATTGCTCATGCTTCCTCACAATTTGGTTTCTCAAGTCCTCAGACAGTTCTTTGGTCTTCTTTCTTTTCTCCATGCTCAATGTGGTACACACAAGGACACAGGACAGAGGTTGAGTCAACTTTAATCCATGTTAACTGGCTGCAAGTGTGATTTAGTTATTGCCAACACCTGTTAGGTGCCACAGGTAAGTTACAGGTGTTGTTAATTACACGAATTAGAGAAGCATCACATGATTTTTCAAACAGTGCCAATACTTTTATCCACCGCCTACAGGGTCCTCTACACCCACTAGGGACAACCGGCTTACCAGGAAGCTTCCAGACACCTGGTCATCCTGAAGCTACCAGCAATAACCGGACTAGGAACCACGAAGGCCCCGGCATCCAGGGATAGTGGTTGCCAAAGAAAGGTCCTACTACCAAGCGGTCAGGTGAAAGAGCAACACGACACAGAAGCTAGGCCAATTTTCAGGCTGGCTAGAAGCTTAGAGAGAGGAAGACACGGATCAGGAGACCTTATTCCCGCTCACTTGGGAGAAGTCCGGAAGTGCACCCTTCCTAGAAAGTACCCTGGACCATACCTTCAGTTACACCAGTAAAGGTACTGAAGCGAATCGCCTGTGTGAGTGTCCGTCATTCCCCCTGACCTGGCCATCTCTCACCTGCACCCCTTTCATCTACACTGCCCGGGGGCTCGCTCCACCTGTGGGGAGCAAAAACATCCCAGCTGCCATCCCATCTCCCCCGGAGGTCAGCAGCAGCGGCGGTAACCGTTACCGGAAGCCACAGGTGGCGTTACGAAACAAACTTTACATTAAAAATCCCTTTTTCAAGAGAGACCCCAGAGTACGGGCCCGGGAGCCGACTGCCGTGACATCCTAAGCAAGGTAAAAGGCCCGGGTACCGAGTCCCCTATATCCCCCTGGGTGACACAGATGGTTTTTGCAACTGCACTTGGGGACACTTTCAAAGTTTTCCCAATTTTTCGCACTGACTGACCTTCATTTCTTAAAGTAATGATGGCCACTCATTTTTCTTTACTTAGAATTTGTATTATGGCAAGAAAAAAGCAGCTAACAGTCTATTCAGTAGGACTATCAGCTGTGTATCCACCAGACTTCTGCACAACACAACTGATGGTCCCAACCCCAATTATAAGGCAAGAAATCCCACTGATTAAACCAGACAGGGCACACCTGTGAAGTGAAAACCATTTCCGGTGACTACCTCTTGAAGCTCATCAAGAGAATGCCAAGAGTGTGCAAAGCAGTCATCAAAGCAAAAGGTGGCTACTTTGAAGAACCTAGAATATAAGACATATTTTCGGTTGTTTCACACTTTTTTGTTAAGTATATAATTCCACATGTGGTAATTCATAGTTTTGATGCCTTCAGTGTGAATGTACAATTTTCATAGTCATGAAAATACAGAAAAATCTTTAAATGAGAAGGTGTGTCCAAACTTTTGGTCTGTACTGTAGGTACTAACCATGAAGGGTGCACAAACTTTTCTTTTTTGTCATTTTTAAGATATAAAAGATTAAATTATATTTATTTTTGCCTAAAATGCAAAGAAAATGTGTCATCTTTAACTTTAGCCCTTTTCTAAATCATTTCATCTTCAACTTGCTTAAATGTTCACAATAACAGTAATTTTGACCAAGGGTGCTTTCTAATCCACTACTGCATTTGACCAAAGAAAAGTGAAACAAAAACTGTATGTGTGAATCTAGTCCTTCAAAGTTTTGTATAACACTCTGAAATGGAGTTGAGTCTGAAGTGAGTGATAGCTTTACTTACTATGACAAAGTCACTGGCAGTGTGCTTAATTGTGAGCGGCAAGACCTTGGCCGATATACGGACTGTGCTGCAGGTTTTGTATTTTTTTTTGCCAATTTAGCCGAATAGGCCGTGTTTATTCTTTATGGACTACCGGGTAGTTTTTAACGCTGAATAAACTAACCCAAAATTTAAAGAGACAGTGTCCTTTGTCTACCTCTGCCTACAACCGAGCTTGTTGCTTTTACCACAAGTGGTGGAGAATGCGGGCCAAACTACCAGCGAACACCTGTGACTGTTACAGGAAAGGCTGCATATCTTGGGTGAAGTTGGCCATAAGCCAGCAAGTGACGCAGGACAAAATGGAGGACCTCCTTAAGCATCTGTTGCAGGTGCAGCAGGTGCAGTAAGCGCAGAACCAGCAGCAGCAAGTGCATCACCAGTAGATGCTACAGCAACAGCAGATGGCGAGACAGGAGACCCCTAAGTTGCTTATGCAGCAGCTCCAGCTACAGCAGCAGGCCCAACAGGACCAGTGCCGACAACAGCAGCAGATCGATTTGCTCGCAGATGTGATCCGTGGCTCCGAAACAGCTCCAACGATAAGGTCAGTGGACGACTTTGCTGTCCAAAAGGCTGTAAGGGGAGCGCTGCAGAAAATGACCACGGGTGATGATGTAGAAGCTTTTCTGACAGTATTCGAGAGGGTCACCAAGAGGGAGAGGCTTCCGCCAGAGAAATGGGCAGAGGAGTTGGCGCCATACCTGACGGGGGAACCCCAGAAGGCGTATTATGACTTGGCCTTGACAGGGCACAGCACGTCCACCGCTGGGCATATCACCGCGAGAAACCATCGCGCTCCTAAATGCTTGACCTGTTGCACCTGTAAAAATGGCTGCAACCAGAATCTTCTACCCCGGTGCAGATCATAGAGCGAGTAGTGATAGATCGATTCGTGCACTCCTTACCGTGGCCGGTACAGACTTGGGTTGCCCAGGGTGATCCCCAGAACGCTGATGAACTGGTCGGACTGGTTGAGAGGTACAAGGGGGTCGAGGGTTCCGTGGGAAAACAGCCTCTTTCCATATTGGGGATCCCAGTCGGGGGCGGAGGCCCAAAATGGGGTGGCACATCCAAGGTCCAAAGGGGCAGTGGAGGTAATGCCCAAGGTCCCTTCGGGAGAGATTATTTGTTGGCGGTGTCACGGCCCAGGCCATGTAGCTGCCCACTGCACTCTGACCTCTGAACAAATGGACTGTAGCCTGAGACGTCGCTGTTCCTACTATGCCTACCCCGCGTGCTGTGTGGACTATCAGCCCGGTGAGGGGCCACAGTCTTGTCTGGTGACCATTAATGGGATACTGGTGGCAGGACTCCTGGACTCAGGGAGTTTGGTAACTCTCATAAGGGCCACGCTCCCACACCAGTTGATCCCTGGGAAAAACGTGGGTGTGCGGTGCATACACGGGGACGCAAAAGACTACCCTATTGTCAGAGTGACAATACACACTGACTGTGGAGCTGAGTCCCATGAGGTTGGGGTGGTTAGGGATCTGCTCCACCCAGTGTTTATAGGGTGGGACTTCAGTCTGTTCTGGGACTTATGGCGGAAAGCGGGGGTGCCAAGTGTCTTAACCGTGAGCCAGTTACATCATGATGCATCACCTTCGCAGTCTGAGGCAGAGGACTTCCCCCTGTGTGTCCTTTTGGGGGACAAACACAAGGTGGTGACTCCAGAGGATGAGGTTCCAGACTTGGGGGTGTCTGGAGGGAATTTTAGTACTGCGCAGATCCAGGATTTTACTTTGAAGTATGCCTTTGACAATGTATCTGTGATCAATGGGGTTGCTCAAGAGCCCGGGGCTGACACCAGGTTCTCATATTTTTCACTTAATGGGGTGCTTCTTTATCGGGTCACTAACCCAAAAGGGGAAGTAATAGAGCAGTTGGTAGTGCCAGGACCCTATAGGCGTAGAGTGTTAGGCCTGGCTCATTGTCACATCTTAGGTGGGCATCTAGGGGTAGACAAGACTTGGGAGCAGGTCATACAGAGGTTCTACTGGCCTGAATGTCACCAGGAGATTGTGAACTACTGCCGGTCCTGTCCCACCTGTCAGCTAACGGCTTCCGTGTCCCATTTCCGCAGCCCCCTAGTGTCATTACCTATCATAGAGGTCTCATTTGACCGGATTGTCATGGACCTTTTTGGTGCCCTTGTGAAATCCGCCTGGGGGCACCAATACATTCTGGTTGTATTGGACTATGCAACTCAGTATCCAGAAGCGGTACCATTATGGCATTCCTCCACCAGAAATATCGGCAGAGAACTAGTGCATATTTTCTCCCGGACGGGTCTGTCAAAGGAGACACAACTCTGAACGTCTGTATACCACCCGCAGATGGACGTAATGGTAGAGCGTTTCAACAAGACCTTGAAGTTGATGTTGAAGAAAGTTGTGGAGAAGGATGGGTGAGACTGGGATTACCTGTTGCCATTCCTGCTGTTTTCCATTAGGGAAGTTCCCCAGAGCTCTACAGGGTTCTCGCCGTTTGAACTGCTATACGGACGACACCCTCGGGGACTTCTGGACATAGCAAAGGAGACCTGGGAAACAGAGGCCCAAATGCAGGACCGGATCGAAAAGGTGATGCCAATCATGAAGGAGATCCTTCTACAGGCACAAGAAGCCCAGGCAAGGGTCTAGAATTGGCCCGCAAGGCTGAGACAATTCAGCCCGGGAGATTGGGTGTTAGTGTTGGTGCCCACGGTCGAGAGTACGTTCCGGACTAAATGGCAAGGGCCGTATGAAGTAGTTGAGAAGCTGAGAGAAGTTAATTACAAAGTCCAACAGCCAGGTAGAAGGAAGCCGTACCAAATCTACCATATCAACTTACTTAAGCCGTGGCGAGACGGGGAACCGGTGGAGGCTATGTGTCTAGGGGCCAATCCTGAAGCCAGGGTCGCGGACATCACAGTGACACAGCCACTGTCACCGGCCCAAAAACAACTGTGCCGAGAACTCTTGCAGAGAAACCTAGACTTGTTCTCAGAATTGCCTGGGTGTACGCACGTTTTGGAGCATGAGATCCTGACGGAACCGCACGTATGGGTGAAACAAAGGTCATATTGAATTCCCGAAGCCCATCGTGAGGTGATCTCCAAGGAGGTGAGGAGAATGTTGAGCCTGGGCGTTATTGAGGAGTCTAAGTGCAACTGGTCCAGCCAGATTGTTCTTGTACTCAAGCCGGACGGAGAATGGCGTTTCTGTAACAATTACAGGAAGCTAAACGACGTGTCCAAGTTTGACGCCTACCCGATGCCCTGGGTCAATGAGCTTATTGAGAGGCTGGGGCCCGCCAGGTACATCACTTCCCTGGACCTATAAAAGGGTTCTGGCAAATTCGCTTGGCCCTAGGTGCCAAGGAGAAAACGGCCTTCTCTACACCCGAAGGGTGTTTTCAATACACCAGGATGTCGTTCGGACTAAAGGGGCACCAGCTACCTTCCAGAGGGCCATGGACCGGATTCTGGGCTCACATAAGAAATAAGCTGCCACTTATCTGGATGACATCGTGATTTTTAGCCAAGATTAGGGAACCCACCTGTAGAAGGTCCAGGCAGTACTGGATGCATTGAGAAATGCCGAGTTTACCATAACTCAAAGAAAATGCGCCATAGGAAAGGAAGAGGCAAACCGGCCTCCAATAAACAGGTATGGGCCTTTCTGGGAATCGTGGGGTAGTATCATCAATTTATCCCGAATTTTGCCACAATAGAGGCAACCCTGACCGACTTAGAGGTACAAAGACGGTGATGGCTAAGTGGTCTTCTGAGGCAGAGATAGCATTCCAGGAGCTGAACCGCGCCCTTTGTAACCAGCCGGTCTTGATAGCGCCTGACTTCTGGAAAGAGATTATGCTCAAGACGGACACCTCAGACATTGGCATAGGGCCCGTCTTATCGCAGGAGGTAAATGGGGAGGAACACCCCATTCTGTACCTGAGCAGAAAACTCTCGGCCAGTGATAAGAATTATGCAATTGAGGAAAAGGAGTGCCTGGCCGTCAAGTGGGCGGTTGACACCCTTAGGTACTACCTGTTAGGCTGCAAATTCAGACTAGTCTCAGACTATGACCCATGAGATGGATGAGGGAAAGGATGGGGGAAAATGCCCGGGTGACCAGGTGGTTCCTAGCCCTCCAGGACTATAGTTTTTTGGTGGAGCACAGGCCCAGGAAACAGCATGCTAATGCCGATGCCCTGTCCAGACTTCCCTGTCTAACGAATGAAGGTGCCAAAACCCCTGCTTTGGGCAGAGGGGGGGAATATGTGACAAAGTCACTGGCAGTGTGTCAGAAGGGAGATATGTGTTACTGAGGCTGTTAGCCTCAGTGATGTAAATAAAAACATGGAAGTTTCTCCTGCACATTAAGTGCAGAGAGGGTTAACGGCCCAGGTTTACAAGGGAATGTTTTTAATGGATGACGAAGTGCTTGGCGGGATGTCATCCACCATATCTCCAATCCAGGGATTGCTGTGGGCTTTTAATAGCCAGCCTTAACACTCAGTTGTACTCAGTACCTGGGGAAAACCTGCTCCAGAGAGGAGCTCACACATGCTGTGCTGAACTGTGTGTGCTTAATCGTGAGCGGCCAGACCTTGGCCGATATGCGGACTGTGATGCAAGTTTTGTATTTTGTTTTGCCACTTCAGCCGAAAGGGCTGTGTTTTTTCTTTATGGACTACCGGGTAGTTTATGACGCTGAATAAACTCACCCGAAATTTAAAGAGACAGTGTCCTGTGTCTACCTCCACCTACAGCCGAGCTTGTCGCTTTACCACATTACATAAACCTAGACTAAATCCAGCCTGTCCTCTGCCTACATGAATTTTCAACACCAACTGGGCAGTACTTTAATAAATCAACATTAGGGAATTTATCAGCAGGTTTTTGCTATGTTATCTGAGAGCAGCATAAAATAGGGATTGAGACACTGATTTCAGTGATGTGTCAGTTACTGGGCTGCTAGCTGCAGTTTTGATAAGATCTCTGTTTTCTCTGCAGTAGATGTAGAAGTGCTATGAATGCTGAGCTCTGTATAACCCCGCCCACACTCCTGATTGACAGCTCTGTGTGCAATGTACATTGTCAGCAAACTACCAGTGGTGGGGGCGGGGTTACACAGATTAGTCTGACCTAGCTTGCATGCAACACCTAGTCCTCTAGTGTTATTCTCCTGCTGATAAAACATTTATTATATTGAAACTACAGTGCACTGCCCAATAAGTAACACATCCCTGGTTTCAGGTTCTCTTTCTCTATATTGTTCTAATCTCAGAATAAATTGCAAAAACCTGTTGAAAGATTGCCTTTAAAGGTTTTTTCCAGTCTTACTCCCCATTGTTATGAACGTGTTCACACTCATACCAGGGAAACGCAGCAAACTACAACCAACTGATCCCTGTACAGACCAGAAAAGCAAGGTAAACCCTTGAGATAAAGAGTTGGAACTTTTTTTGATACTCGGGTGCTCGACCCGAGCAACGAGCCCAATGTTAGTTTATGGAAGACCCGAGCAATTTTGCGGCGGAACCCCCGGCAGTCTGTAGAAAGCCTAAAAAGTGCCCAAAATGATAGTGACAGTGCTCAAAAGACATGGGGGTCGCCCCAGGAAGCATTTCTGACCCCCAGGTCACTGCTGTCAACAACGTGGTCAGAGGTATTAACCAGTTCAGGACCGCCCACTGTACATAAACGTCGGCGCTGCCTGGGCTCTGTGCAGCGCCGACGTTTAAAAATGGTGGGTGGTCCCGCAGCACTCAGGACCCCCAGGGTCCTGCAAGCGCTGCGGTTCCGGTGCAGAGCGATAGCTCTGACAGGGGACATCATCGGGACCTGATTGGATCAGGTACCAATGATGTTAACACTTTGCTATCTTCTATATGCCGTGATCTATAGTGATCGCGGCATATAGAAGATAGTGAGAGGAGAGGGGGTCGTCCACTTACCTCTCCGACGGCCCCCTGATATCTTCCAGGACCTGCCGTTGTTATGGCAGCTGGAGGTCACATGACCGCCTCCAGATCTGCCATATATGGTGTCCTGCTAGGCTCAGCCTGCAGCTGAGTCCAACAGGAGACACTGACTGTGAAACAGTCAGCTAAGATGTCATGCAATGTAATACATGTCTATTACATTGCATGACATCAGTGATTAGAAAAATAAAAATGAATGTCCCATACAGGGACTAAGTAAAAATGTAAAAAAAAAAAAGTCAAAAAAATGTTTTCAAACTGTTAAAAAAAAAAAATCACAAAATAAATAAATAAAATATTAAACCAATAAATCCGTATATTTATGCAAAAACAAAAAAAGTACACATATTTGGTATCGCCGCGTCTGAAACAACCCGATCTATAAAACTGTCACACTAATTAATTCCTTCTGTGCACACCATAATAAAAATAAATAAAAAACTGAGCAAAAAACTATGCTTTTTCCTCATATCGCCAAACAAAAAGTGGAAAAAAATGCGATCAAAAAGCAAAATGGAAATAAAAATGGTACCGCTGAAAACGTCATCTTGTTCTGCAAAAAAAAGCCGCCATACAGCTCCATCAGCAGAAAAATAAAAAAGTTATAGCGCTCAGAATAAAGCGATGCAAAAAAAATATTTTTTCTATAAAATGGTTTTATTGTGTAAAAAGCGCCAAAACATAAAAAAAATATACAGTAAGTGTAGTATCGCTGTAAATGTACTGACCCGAAGAATAACACTGCCTTATCACTTTTACCACACGCAGAACGGCATAAATAAACCTCAAAAAACAATTCCTGAATTCTTGGTTTTTGTTAATTTTACCTCCCAAAAAAAACGGAATAGAAAGCGATCAAAAAATGTCACGTACCCAAAAATGGTTCCAATAAAAATGTCAACTCGTCCTGCAAAAAACAAGCCGTCACATGACTCTGTCGGCCGAAATATCGAAAAATTATAGCTCTCAAAATATGGTGATGCAAAAACTAGATTTTGAAAAAAAAAGCGTGTGACAGCTGTCAGTCATAAAAACCCGATATAAATCTGTTATCTCTGTAATCGCACCGACCCGAAGAATAAAGTAATCTCATCACTTATACCGCACGAGGAACGGCGTAAAAAATAAATAAAACCAATTCTTCACCTGCTACTGATTTGTTTATTATGTCTCCCAAAGATCGCAGTAAGGCTCTGCTCACATTTATCCTGTGCTCTGCGCTGAGCGCTTACACCAGAGTTTCCGTGTAAATCTCTGAAATACGTGATTCAGCCAGAACCCATGAAGGAAGATTCCCTGTAATGAGGCAGATATAGGCCACTGTGGACGCCGTCTGGCCTGTGATCCCACGGTGTCATTTGTTTTAGGCGTGCATAAAAGTGCGGTTGGCCACAGTTTTGTGCACTTCTGAAAAAAAGGACACCGCTAAACAGAGGCCAGACGGAGTCCAGAGTAACTCTGCTGCCTCATTACAGTGAATGGATCCCGCAGGGGTTTCATCTGAATTACATCACTTGGAAATTTAGATGGAAACCCCGATGTAAGTGCTCAGCCTAGAGCGCCGGATAAATGTTACGTAAAATGTTCCCAATAAAAGCTTCAACTCAGTCCTCAAAAAAAGCTAGTCCCCACTCAGGTCCATCATCTGTTAAAAATATAAGGGACTTCCAAGTTACTGGTAGCAGAAAGGCTCTGGAAAAGCAAAATGGTCCTTGCCCCCCAAAAGAAATTCAGAAAATGTTGTGCTCCCAAATCCAAATGCCTATTCTACAATAATTTGTTCTCCAATTGTCAAATAGCGCTCCGTCCCCCCCAGATCTCGCCGTATGGCTGAGCGGTACGATACAGCCACATATGGGGTATTGCCACTTTTAGAAGAAATTGTGTGACACATTTCGGCACCATTTTTACCCATTGCCCTGTGTGAAAATGTAAAATCTGAGGGTAAAACTATTTTTGTGTGGTAAAAATATAATTATGTTTTCTTCACTGCCCAATGGTATAAATGTAAAAATTAAAAAATACTCACTACTCCCCTAGATGAATTCCTTGAGAGGTGTAGTTTACAAAATGGGGTCACTTGTGGGGGTTTCTGCTGTTTCGGCATGTCAGCGACTCTTCAAATGTGACATGGTGTCTGCAACCTATCCCAGCCAACATAGCGCTCCTTTCTCTTCCGAACCCTGCCGTACACCAAAGCAGTGGTTTTCCCCCACATATTGGGTATCAGCGTACTCAGGAGAAATTGCACAACAAATTTCATGGTGCAATTTCTCCCATTATCCTTATGATAATGCAAAATTAGGGAATGAAAAACATTTTTTATGGGAAAAATGTGAAAATTTTATTTTTACAGCTCAATATTATAAACTTCTGTGAAGCAGCTGGGGGTGCAAGGTGCTCACCACACATCTAGATAAGTTCCCTAAGGGGTCTAGTTTCCAAAATGGTGCCACTTGTGGGGAGTTTCCACTGTTTAGGCACATCAGGGGCTCCCCAAATGTAACATGGCGTCCGCTAATTATTCAAACCAATTTTACATTCAAAAAGTCTAATGGCGCTCCTTCTCTTCCGAGCCCTGCAGTGCGCCCAACAGTGGTTTTCCCTCACATATGGGGTATCAGCGCGCTCAGGAGAAATTGCACAACAAATTGTGTAGTCCATTTTTTCCTGTTACCCTTGTGAAAATAAAAAAAATGGGTCTAAAGTAACATTTTTGTGAAAAAAAGTTAAATGTTCATTGTTTTCTTCCACATTCCAAAAATTCCTATGAAGCACCTGAAGGGTTAATAAACTTCTTGAATGTGGTTTTGAGCACCTTGAGGGGTGCAGTTTTTAGAATGGTGTCACTTTTGGGTATTTTCTGTCATAAAGGCCCCTCAAAGTGACTTCAAATGTGATGTGGTCCCTAAAAAAATGGTTTTGTAAATGTTGTAAAAATTAGAAATCGCTGGTCAACTTTTAACCCTTATAGCTTCCTAACAAAAAAAAATGTTGCATCCAAAATTGTGCTGATGTAAAGTAGACATGTGGGAAATGTTATTTATTAACTATTTTGTGTGACATATCTCTCTAATTTAAGGGCATGAAAATTCAAAGTTTGAAAATTGCAAAATTTTCAACATTTTCGCCAAATTTCCAATTTTTTCACAAATAAATGCAAGTGATATCGAAGAAATTTTACCACTATCATGAAGTACAATATGTCACGAAAAAACAATCTCAGAATCAGGGGAATACGTTGAAGCTCCAGAGTAATTACTTCATAAAGTGACAGTGGTCAGAATTGAAAAAATTGGCCCGGTCACGAAGGCAAAAACAGGCTCTGGCGCGAAGTGGTTAAGCCACTTTTACGGGCTCATAATAAAAGGTTCAAAAACGAGACTGAAACAGTTTTCCTGTGAAATATGTTAAGGAACATCCTTTCCAGGGTAAAGACTTGTGTATAAGGTAAAATAAATAACCAAAAACAAAAATACTCCTCCACACCTTGGGCTATGTTCACAAGTAGCATTCTTTATGTGTTTTTGCACTTTTGCATTGCTTTCAACCGTGACAAATGCATTCACCGGGAAATGTCATTTTAACATTTTACAACCTTATCTGGCCATGTGCTGCGTGACACATGCATACAGTGCTGAAAAGACATGGGAACAGCATGGGGAAGACCCCTAGAAGCATCTCTGACACCCAGGTCACTGCCTAAAAGTGTGCCCATCAGAAGTGATACTTGCCGCATCAGAAGATGCAGACTTGCAACTATCCCCGTGCAAGTCCTTGTCCCAGGGCAGTGTTCAATTGTACCTCCCCCATTCCTTGCAATGCAAGCGCAAGTATGCAGCCAACCACCCACCCCCCCGCAGGATGCAATACTATACTGCTAGCTTGCCTGCACTTGAAATTGGGCCTTTTAGGCATGTGGAGGCGGAATCTGGCCACCACATCATGGCTGCGTCGGCGGCCTGGTATCCATAATCAGTCCCCAGCCGCCCGGCGGCCGGGGGTCCACGCTTGGTCCCCAGCTGCCTGGGGGCAGCCGGGTGTCCATAAACGGTCCCCAGCCGCCCCTATTTGAAGGACAGCCTAACCATAAACACGTGGACAAGTGAATGTAGCCAGGGATGGTCCATCTCACTGAGGCCTTCACACTGGGTTAATATTGTGGAAGCCGGGACACAGTTGGACACTGGGATGCAACACGTCCTCCAGACAGAGGTTTGCGGGTCCTGGGTCAATCAGGCTTCAACACAAAGATCAGAAGGTAGATAGCAGCAGTGGTCGGCCTCCTACAGAACGAGTTAATTATTCATGATCATGAGGCCATCCATCTCCTTAGCTTTCTGTTCCTTGGAATGCAAGCGCAAGTATGTAGTAGTGGCTAGGCCTGAGGTGGTCAGCGTTTTGGCGCATATCCTACCTCCTCCGAGGATTGCTGGATGTTTTCCTGCTACTATCCCAGTTCTATGACTCCCGTTAAAACAAAGCTTCAAGTGATGAATGATGGATGAGGTTGTGGCAAAGGAGAAAGAGCCGGAGGAACAGGGACCATTCACATCAATATCAGGCCAGTCAACCACACATGTCTTGTAGAATATGTTTCTGTACCAAAAGGAGCGGTTCGGCTACACAGTTATAGGGCATACAGTGAGTGCAATGCCTAACAAAAATTTCGAGGCACTGCAATGCCCCTTGGAAGTAACATGGAGGTCAGAGAGCCTTAACTAAACCGTTTTTTCCATTTATAGCAACTGGGTCTCCTGTACACTGTTGGCCTAAGCAGTGAATGGAAGGCTTTCCAAAAATTATGAGGAACTGCAATGCCCCTTGAAACAGACGTGGATTACAGCGTACTAAAAACCTTCTACTCATTATTGGGGAGTGGGTCTCCCTTAGTGTTCGCCTATGCATTGAAAAGCAAAAGCTGACTAAAATTAGGAGGAAATGCAATGCCCGTTGGAAGAGTCGTGGAGGTCAGAGTTAATTAAAAACAACATTTCAATGCCCCTTGGAAGAGCTGTGGAGGTCAGAGTGGTTTAACAAGACGGTTTTAATGCCCCTTGGAAGAGACGTGGAGGTCAGAGTGGTTTAACAAGACGGTTTTAATGCCCCTTGGAAGAGACGTGAAGGTCACAGTAGCTTAACAAGGCAGTTTTAATGCCCCTTGGAAAAGACGTGGAGGTCACAGTAGCTTAACAAGACGGTATTAATGCCCCTTGGAAGAGTGGTGGAGGTCGCAGTAGCTTAACAAGACGGTTTTAATGCCCCTTGGAAGAGTGGTGGAGGTCGCAGTGGAAAAAAAAGACAATATCAATGCCCCGTGGAAGAGACGTGGAAGTCTCAGTAGCTTAACAAGATGGTTTTAATGCCCCTTGGAAGAGTGGTGGAGGTCGCAGTAGCTTAACAAGACGGTTGTAATGCCCCTCGGAAGAGTGGTGGAGGTCGCAGTAGCTTAACAAGACAGTTTTAATGCCCCTTGTGTTATGATCGGCAACATAAACAAAGGAAAGAATGGGAAAAGCTGTCCCTACAGTAAGACTAAGCTGAATCCCTACGATGTAGCGGGCAACCTGTTCCTTGTGAACAGACCCGCCTTCGTCCTCGGCTAGTCTGAACGGAGACCTATAGAATAAAGGGAGGGGTCCCTAAAAGAACTAAGGACTGGGACAAAAATGGGACACCTCCTAACAAAAGTTGTTGCAGAGCAAAAAGACAAACTGACAAAAAGTACTAGAGGTCCAAGAGGACCAAGCAAACTAGACAGAGATAGGCACCAAAGTACTTGGCTAGAGAGACAGGCAGAAAACACTGCGACTGATAAGTCTCTTAGTCTCCAAAACTCCTGGATGACCTGCCAACCGAGACTCATGACACTCCACAAACAAATCTCTCCTAAAGACTCTAGGCATGAACAACCCCCCATGGGGAGTGTTAGATGGAGCATCATCTTGCGCATTCAGAATCCCATTCTCCAAATCGGAGTCCAATGCCGCCACCACAACTCCTTTCTGCAAAATGCTCTCCTCCTCCTCGGATAGGCAGCTGGTCACGTGACCGCAAAACACAAGATAGCAAAAACTAACAGGAGGTTTCTAACACCTTGGAAGATACGTGGAGGTCACAGTAGCTTAACGAGATGGTTTTAATGCCCCTTGGAAGAGTGGTGGAGGTTACAGTGGAATAAAAAGACAATATCAATGCCCCTTGGAAGAGTGGTGGAGGTCGCAGTAGCTTAACAAGATGGTTTTAATGCCCCTTGGAAGAGTGCTGGAGGTCGCAGTGGAATAAAAAGACAATATAAATGCCCCGTCGAAGAGACGTGGAGGTCACAGTAGCTTAACAAGACGGTTTTAATGCCCCTTGAAAGAGATGTGGAGGTCACAGTAGCTTAACAAGACGGTTTTAATGCCCCTTGGAAGAGTGGTGGAGGTCGCAGTGGAATAAAAAGACAATATCAATGCCCCTTGGAAGAGTGGTGGAGGTCACAGTAGCTTAACAAGACAGTTTTAATGCCCCTTTCAAGAGCCATGCAGTACAGCATATTAAAAACATTATTTCCATTATTGGGGAGTGGGTCTCCCATAGTATTTGCCTATGCCTTCCAAGCAAAAGCTGTCAAAAATTAGGACGGAGGAACTTGCAATGCTGGCAACACGGACCACGGTCACTCTGGTGGTATAGTGGTGGTGTAGGCTGAGGACAAGGAGAAGAGCAAAAACAGCCGAAATGAGGAAGCGTATACCCATGTGTGAGTGTGAAGCGGTGCATGGGAATACACCTCCCGAAACAACACAGTGGATTTGAATTTATGTTACTCTGCTGTCATTTGGTGGTGATGAGAAGTCTGGCCCAATCCAGCCCTTGTTCATTTTGATAAGGGTCAGCTTGTCAGCATTGTCAGTTGACAGGCGAGTGCGCTTATCAGTTATAATTCCCCCAGCGGCACTAAAAACACGCTCCGATAACACGCTAGCGGCAGGGCAGGCCAGGACCTCCAAGGTGTACAGAGCGAGTTCATTCCAAGTGTCCAGCTTGGATACCCAATAATTAAAAGGCACAGAGGAATCACGGAGGACGCTGGTAAGGTCGGCAAGGTACTCCCTCACCATCTTTTGAAACTTTCCACTCCTTGTGAGAGTACCCCGCGCCTCAGGGCCTGTAAGCTGGGCGGGTCTCAGAAAACTGTCCCAGAACGTTGACAGTGTTCCCCTGCCTCTGCTGGATTGGAGTCCAGTCTCGCCTGTACGCCTTGGTTGGTCAAAGAACTATGACCTCTGCCGCTAGCGTGTTCAGATGGGAATTTTTTTAACAGTTCTGCAGGGCCTTCTGGTACTGCCCCATTTTTGTAGACATCTCCACCTCAGGAATAAGACACTGTACACTGTGGGGGCAACTCTGACTGACATAGGGCCCGCAATCCTCGGTGTGGGGAGGATGTGTTCCGTCCCAAGGTCCGACTGGGTCACGGCTTCCACTATGTTTACCCAGTGTGGCATCAGGGAGATGTACCGTCCCTGACCACAAGCACTTGTCCACGTGTCCATTGTCAAGTGGACTCTCCCAGTAACTGCGTTGTTGAGGGCATGGCAGATGTTTTGGGACACGTGCTTGTGTAGTGTGGGGATGGCACACCGGGCAAAATAGTGTCGGCTGGGGACCGAGTACCGAGGGACGGCCACCGCCATAAGGTTGCGGAAGGATTCTGTCTCCACCAGCCTAAAAGGCAGCATTTCCAACGCAAGCTGTCGTGAAATGTGTGAATTTAGGACTGTGGCCTGTGGGGCGTTGGCTGCGAATTTGCGCTTTCGTTCAAAGGTCTGGAATATGAACAATTGAACGCTGCGGTGGGACGTGGACGTTGATGCTGTTTCTTGAGAAACTGCCATAACAAGTGAAGACTGAGAGGAGCTGGCATCTTTGCATGCAGTATGGACAGAGGATTTCCTTGCACGCACAACAGGGGGTTCTCTTACAAGCAACAAAAGCGGAAGAAGCAGTGGTGACACCAACTGACACTGGTCGTGGACCCTGGGGTTCGCCCCACAAAGTCGGGTGCTTTGCTGCCATGTGCCTGATCATGCTGGTGGTGGTCAGGCTGGTAGTTTTGTCACCCCTGCTGATGCTGGCATGGCAGGTGGTACAAATGGCCTTTTTGGGGTTATCAGCAGAGTCTTTAAAAAGATTCCAGACTCTGGAAGACCTACCGGTTGTACTGGCAATGTCCCTCGTGTTGGTGTTATGGGGAACGGTTGCCCGCCTTCTGTCTACAGCCACCACACTGCTTCTTCCTGCCTGTTGGGGTACTCTGCCTCCCTCCCCCTGTGTGCTGCTGGCCACGCTCTGCGTGTCCTCCTGCCACGTTGGGTCAATTACTAGATCATCCACCACCTCCTCCTCTTCCACTTCCGCATCATGGTCCTCCTCCTCACTTCGTGGCAATTGTGTCTCGTCATCGTCCACCTCTTGTGACAAATTGCCAGAGTCGCCTTCCTGTGGCCGTGGCTGTTCAAATATTTGGCCATCGCTACATGGGATCTCCTCTTCCACCACTTCAAGCGGAGCAGGCGAGGGGCACAAATATGGAAATGGACCAGTGAACAGCTCTTCAGAGTGTCCAACTGTGGGATCAGTTGCTGTCTGACGACACTCGGCATGGTGGGAGGAAGGAGCATCAGGGTGAGGAGGAGTATGCGGTCGAGACTCACGGCTACTAACACTTGACCGTGTGGAAGACAGACCGGAGGTGGTGGTGCCCAGGTGACTGGAAGTATTATCTGCTATCCAATTAATAACCTGTTCACACTGATCAGTTGGCAATAGTGGTGTTGTTCTGTGCTTCCCTAGTAATTCGGTCAAGAAGTGGGAGTGAGAAGATGTGGCTGTTGGTTGTGGCACATTTTCACCTTAGCCACGGCCCCGTTCTCTGCACGCACCATCACCAGAACGTCCAGTTCCACGTCCCTTGCCACGCGCCTTGCCCATTGTAAATGAAGTAAAATAGCTTACACTCGCACTATCAATGGCAAAAGGGTAATAAAAAGTAGATTAGAACCGTGGAAGAGGAAAAGCACAGTTCTATTTTTCTGGCCTACACCAGAATATTTTAAACAGATATATTTGTGTCTGAACAGTCAGTGAGACACTCAAAATGTTTTTTTTTTATGCAAAAAGGTGGATTACACCCAGATTTGAACCGTGGAAGAGGAAAACCACAGTTCTAGTTCTCTAGCCTACACCAGAATCTTTTAAGCAGATATATTTGTGTCTGAACAGTCAGCGAGACACTCAAACTGTTTTTTTTTATGGAAAAAAGGCAAAAAAGTGGATAATACAAAGATATGAACCGTGGAACTGCAAAACCACAGTTCTAGTTATCGGGCCAAAACCAGACTCTTTTAAACAGATATATTTGTGTCTGAACACTCACAGACACATTCAATTTTTTTTTTTTTTTTGGGGGGGGGAGTGAGGGATACCAAAAGGTTAATAAGATGGGTATTTGTACAGTCTGACTGAGGGGAAAAAAAAAGAGGATTTAGATGAAAAAAAAAGGATTTTTCCTGGCCCCTGAGACCTGGGGCTAAGTCTAGCAATTTGAGAAGCAGCACACAGGACTGTAATGCAGTGTTTGTTGGTATAACCACTGCGTCTCCTATACAGCCTGCCAGGACTGTTGGTTTGATTTCGCAGGCTTTAGAGACCCTACACTACCTATTTCGCAGTATACATCTCTCCCTAGCTCAGCAGCACTCTCCCTACACCGTGTGATCAGGAGCGACTGTGTCCAAGAAGGCGTCGCCCGGTTTCAAATACTCGAGGTGACGCTGTGCGGCCAGCCAATCACTGTAATGCCCACAAACAACATGGCTGCGGCATTACAGTGACTGACTGGCAATCCCTGCATGTTCATTGGCTCTGTAAAGATTGCCAAACATGCAGGGTGGAGACCCGAGCTCCCGCCCGAGTAACCCGAAAATGCTCGGTGCTCACTGAACATTCCAAGTAGTGAGATGCTCAGGCGAGTACCGAGCAGTGTCGAGCATGCTCGCTCAACACTATTCCTTAGTTAACCCTGCCGCTAAAATTATGTGTCCCATTATTATCGGAAGTATAGAACTTCTGATATTCCATATTTCGTGTCGGTGCATACAAGATTGGTGAGCAAAGGGAGTTTGCAAATGATGATGATCTGGCTATTGTACTGAGTGTGATAGAATTCCTTTGAAGCTTAACGAGCCGTTTCCTCTTTGTTTTAACCTCTGGCCCATATGCTGAGATTTCTATTCATGCAGGTCTATGCTACTACTAGGGTTACATTTGTATGGTAATGAGTTTGCCAACTCTGACCTGTACTGCTATTTGCATAGCAACAGCTCCTTAGATTGTGAGCTCTTCTACTCTGACAGATTGTAGACATGGGAGGGGGGGGTTGTTTGGAAGAAGAGAGAGATTATTAATATTTTCTATGACAGTATGGAAAACATGGAACAAAAAGAAGGCCTTCAAAAATAGCAATACTTTTCAGATATGGTCATTATATGAGCAGAGCGGGCTGCCATAAGTCTCACACAGGAACAGCCTGCTCTGATCTGACTCATTACAAGTTACTGTGAGCACAACAGACATAAGTGTGATTACTTACAAATCTCTGAACTGGCAGTGTGGGGGAGGGCAGTACAGCAAAGGTGACAGTTCTGAGAGAGGTGCAGAGCTGACAGAAGGGTCTGTAAACTGACACAGCTAAACTCAGCTGTGCTCTAGTCCCAGCACGGTCTAATCATGCAGGAGGTTAGACCAGGAGATTAGGGCTGTATCATTGCATTGCACACACTGAAATATCTTCTCAAACTCAAGGAAAGGGGGTGAGTTTTTTTTTCCTTTGAATTTTGCTGCCTGCTTATGATTGGTCAGCATGATACAGGGAGAAGAAGTACACACCTCTAGTGAAAACTATCTGATAACATTTACTTGACCTTAACAAGAGTTTTTTATTAGTTAATATCTCTACCAGAGAGGCAAAAAAAATAGTAATAAATTAAGAAAAATAATTCTGCTCTGCAGCCATTATTACATCCTGCATCCAGGCTAACATAAAGCTAAAGGGTTAAAAGGTGAAGGCCAGAGACCTTCATGAACCCGCTAAGTGCTAACAGCTACCAGACTACCATAAACAGAGCTTTCAGAAAGATCTGGGCAGTCGAAGAAAAGAACTGGGAAAAGAAAGGAGTGCTACCTGAGCGCAGTAAATAACATCACATATGGAAGTGTAAAGTGTAGCTTTTAGAGGCTCGCCTATAATGGTTGTGCTGATCCAGGCACAACTCTGCTGTGGATTTCATATTGTTGCAGAGTCCCCACCAACGGTCTGCCGCTCATCCGAGAACTGTGGTTGCACTTCTTGTCCTGGCCCAACAAGTGGCCTCCACGTGGGTTTGTAGCAAAGGGAATTTTGGATGCGCTCCCGTGGATGATAGAAAAGACACCGCATAGGGTTCGGGAAAAATGTTTTGGTAGGTACTCGGGTGACCACTCTAAAACGCGACTGAGAATGATTAAAAATGTATTTATAGTTAAAAACCACTCCAACAACGAGAGTGATTAACATAAAATTGCACAAAGCGTTTCTGCTCTCAAGGAGCCTTCGTCAGGTGCATCCGAGTGCCTACCAAAACGTTTTCATCGAACCCTCTGCGGTGTCTTTTCAATCATCCACGGAAACGCCTCCGAAATTCCCTTTGCTATAAACAGAGCTTTGTTACAACATGCTAACTGAGACCTTTAGAGTCTGAGCAGAAGCTCTTTTTCTTTTCAATTTTTCAGAACTTAGCAAATTCATCTCAAAAGATCAGACTGTGAAGGGATGTCCCATACAGACTTACTGATGCTGAACAATCAAAGGCATTTGATTAACAGCACATGGCTGCTACTTCATAATATATTCATCTCACATGTACACACACACAGGGTTTACTTACTTTTTCAAACCTGGCTTCTGCATTTTGGCTTATATTTTGGTAAATACATAACACTGTAATTAGTCATGTGCGAATGCTCATCTGAGGTGTAATTTACAGAACTGTCACGTAGCAGTAAGGTGAAGATTCACCAGAAGACACCGGTGACCCCATTATTACATACCTGCGGTATCATCTCCTGGAGTCTCCTCCTTCACATCCCTCATACACGGCTGATCGTCCATCATCTGCTTTTCTTCATCCTCCACTTTAATATCAGTCAGATCTCCACCCTGATGTCACATGTATAACAGCTCAGTACAATACAACAGACACATTATCAGAAGCCCCCAAATCTCTGAGCGTGCCCCCATATAGATGTGGTGGAGGCGCAGCTTCATCTACCTGGTGACTCTCCGGACAGTCCTGGGAACACAGAGGAGCCGGACATCTCTCCAGGGGATTTCTCACAGTGAGTCCATCTGTAGGAAAGAGACGGACAAGAGATTGTTACATGGGGTGATGGGAGTAGCATCTAGATGACCTTCTAACAGACATGAATGTCCCCCTCCTTACACTCCTGGTCGGCCATGAAAGCAGTCTCCTTTTCTCCATCTATGACCTCACATAGAAGCTGAAGCCTGAGCTGCCCGTAATGCTCATTTTTTAGGTGTAGGGGTTTATATGCTCATATAGTAATACTGGGACTATGACTTTGTAGCTCCATTTTCTTGATGAATGAGGAGGATGAACAGGAGAGCCACCTGACTAGAGATCCACTGATCCAGGCTTCATGTCCCAAAGGAAGACAGAAGCAATGGTCAAGTCATAGAGAGAGATACAAGTTATTCTGCTTTTAAAGTTTACAAGTCTGTGCGCGATGAACAGATCGAGGCGGCGCTGATCAGATAAGTGCACATTCTGCCATGTATAGAGACGAGCGACCCCGAGACTGACACACTGCAGATGTAGGACCTGAACAAGACCCAAAACCGGGATCTTCTACATCACCGGGTATTGTACCCCTGTGTGTATGCCCTGTACATGGCGAGACAGAGGGTCCAACAAGACCCCAGTGCAGCCTGTGCCCACAGTAATGATGTCTAATACACACGTCTCCGCTTACCTGGTGATGTACGAAACTGGTGCTCCTCCACCACAACGTCCGAGTACAGATCCCGGTGCTCCTCCACCCCAACGTCCGAGTACAGATCCCGGTGCTCCTCCACCACAACGTCCGAGTACAGATCCTGGTGCTCCTCCACCCCAACGTCCGAGTACAGATCCCGGTGCTCCTCCACCGCAACGTCCGAGTACAGAAACCGGTGCTCCTCCACCGCAACGTCCGAGCACAGATCCTGGTGCTCCTCCACAGCAATGTCCGAGTACAGATCCCAGTGTCCTTCTACATAATCCCACTCCTCCCTGGAGAAATAGAGAGCGACGTCCTGACACCGAAGAGGAACCTGACAACCAACGAGAGCGACATCACCCAGAATCCTCCAGTGTATAATATATAACCTCCCAGCAGTCTCCTCTCCTCTCATCAGACAGAATCCTCCAGTGTATACTGTATAATCTCCCAGCAGTCTTCTCTCTGCTCATCACCCAGAATCCTCCAGTATATACTGTATAATCTCCCAGCAGTCTCCTCTCCTCTCATTACCCAGAATCCTCCAGTGTATACTGTATAATCTCCCAGCAGTCTCCTCTCATCACCCAGAATCCTCCAGTGTATACTGTATAATCTCCCAGCAGTCTCCTCTCATCACTCAGAATCCTCCAGTGTATACTGTATAATCTCCCAGCAGTCTCCTCTCATCACCCAGAATTCTCCAGTGTATACTGTATAATCTCCCAGCAGTCTCCTCTCATAATTCAGAATCCTCCAGTGTATACTGTATAATCTCCCAGCAGTCTCCTCTCATCACCCAGAATCCTCCAGTGTATACTGTATAATCTCCCAGCAGTCTCCTCTCCTCTCATCACCCAGAATCCTCCAATGTATACTGTATAATCTCCCAGCAGACTCCTCTCATCACCCAGAATCCTCCAGTGTACACTGTATAATCTCCAAGCAGTCTCCTCTCATCACCCAGAATCCTCCAGTGTATACTGTATAATCTCCCAGCAGTCTCCTCTCCTCATCACCCAGAATCCTCCAGTGTATATTGTATAATCTCCCAGCAGTCTCCTCTCTGCTCATCACCCAGAATCCTCCAGTGTATACTGTGTAATCTCCCAGCAGTCTCCTCTCCTCTCATCACCCAGAATCCTCCAGTGTATACTGTATAATCTCCCAGCAGTCTCCTCTCATCACCCAGAATCCTCCAGTGTATACTGTATAATCTCCCAGCAGTCTCCTCTCTGCTCATCACCCAGAATCCTCCAGTGTATACTGTGTAATCTCCCAGCAGTCTCCTCTCCGCTCATCACCCAGAATCCTCCAGTGTATACTGTATAATCTCCCAGCAGTCTCCTCTCTGCTCATCACCCAGAATCCTCCAGTGCATAATCTCCCAGCATTCTCCTCTCATCACCCAGAATCCTCCAGTGTATACTGTATAATCTCCCTGCAGTCTCCTCTCTGCTCATCACCCAGAATCCTCCAGTGTATACTGTATAATCTCCCAGCAGTCTCCGCTCATCACCCAGAATCCTCCAGTGTATACTGTATAATCTCCCAGCAGTCTCCTCTCTGCTCATCACCCAGAATCCTCCAGTGTATACTGTGTAATCTCCCAGCAGTCTCCTCTCCGCTCATCACCCAGAATCCTCCAGTGTATACTGTATAATCTCCCAGCAGTCTCCTCTCTGCTCATCACCCAGAATCCTCCAGTGTATAATCTCCCAGCATTCTCCTCTCATCACCCAGAATCCTCCAGTGTATACTGTGTAATCTCCCAGCAGTCTCCTCTCCGCTCATCACCCAGAATCCTCCAGTGTATACTGTATAATCTCCCAGCAGTCTCCTCTCTGCTCATCATCCAGAATCCTCCAGTGTATACTGTATAATCTCCCAACAGTAATGTAGAAACAATCTTTCATCTCACCGGGGTCAGCCTGCTCGCTCCACTTTCTCATGAGGTGCGGTGCTTGGATTGTAGAGATCCCCGTCTGGGAGACATTAGGACAGTAATAAAGAGGTGGTTATCCGGCAACTCGTGAAATTTACTTAAAAAAAAGGGCCTTTATTTTGAAAAAATTAAAACCATGAGACCATGGTGCAAATAAAAGTGTACAGAGGCTGACGCGTTTCGAATACGTAGATCCTTACTCATAGCATAATACAATGTAGAAATGGAAAAACTTTTAAGGCATATGGAGAAAGCAGCCGCCCCCCGACATCACCTGTTCAGAAGCTCAATTACCCATGAGTCCAGAGTCTCAGAAACCTCCGTTTTAACCCTAAATGAACTGACTGTTTCTATTTAAAAGGGAAAAAAAAAAAAAGTGGAAAGTTGCCAAACAATTAGAAACTCCATAAATATAACTCGCTAAATATAAGTCACATAGTATCAACCTAGAAACAGAGAGTTATAATGAATATAGCAGGAGATCAGCTGGTGTAAAACAGTGCAGGTGGAAATAACCGGAATATTAATACAAATACATGAATTCATTTCTCATATTTAACCCTGTCCCCACCACGATGAGATATAGGGACAGTTTCCAATGCACTTACACATAAGCAGCCGATATTACCTCCATGTTCATGCAAGAAATGCCTGGAGGCTCCTGACAAACTGCGGGTGGTGGGATCTACGGGTGGTGGGATTCAGGACATCGTATATGTGTAATGATAAACTACGGGTGGTGGATTCAGGACATCGTATATGTGTTCTGATAAACTACGGGTGGTGGATTCAGGACATCGTATATGTGTAATGATAAACTGCGGGTGGTGGGATTCAGGACATCGTATATGTGTTCTGATAAACTACGGGTGGTGGATTCAGGACATCGTATATGTGTTCTGATAAACTACGGGTGGTGGATTCAGGACATCGTATATGTGTAATGATAAACTGCGGGTGGTGGGATTCAGGACATCGTATATGTGTAATGATAAACTGCGGGTGGTGGGATTCAGGACATCGTATATGTGTTCTGATAAACTACGGGTGGTGGGATTCAGGACATCGTATATGTGTAATGATAAACTGCGGGTGGTGGATTCAGGACATCGTATAAGTGTTCTGATAAACTACGGGTGGTGGATTCAGGACATCGTATATGTGTAATGATAAACTACGGGTGGTGGGATTCAGGACATCGTATATGTGTTCTGATAAACTACGGGTGGTGGGATTCAGGACATCGTATATGTGTTCTGATAAACTACGGGTGGTGGGATTCAGGACATCGTATATGTGTTCTGATAAACTACGGGTGGTGGGATTCAGGACATCGTATATGTGTAATGATAAACTACGGGTGGTGGGATTCAGGACATCGTATACGTGTTCTGATAAACTGCGGGTGGTGGGATTCAGGACATCGTATATGTGTTCTGATAAACTGCGGGTGGTGGGATTCAGGACATCGTATATGTGTTCTGATAAACTACGGGTAATGGGATTCAGGACATCGTATATGTGTTCTGATAAACTACGGGAGGTGGGATTCAGGCCATCGTATATGTGTTCTGATAAACTGCGGGTGGTGGGATTCAGGACATCGTATATGTGTTCTGATAAACTGCGGGTGGTGGGATTCAGGACATCGTATATGTGTAATGATAAACTGCGGGTGGTGGGATTCAGGACATCGTATATGTGTAATGATAAACTACGGGAGGTGGGATTCAGGCCATCGTATATGTATTCTGATAAACTGCGGGTGGTGGGATTCAGGACATCGTATATGTGTTCTGATAAACTGCGGGTGGTGGGATTCAGGACATCGTATGTGTGTTCTGATAAACTACGGGAGGTGGGATTAAGGACATCGTATATGTGTAATGATAAACTACGGGTGGTGTGATTCAGGACATCGTATATGTGTTCTGATAAACTGCGGGTGGTGGGATTCAGGACATCGTATATGTGTTCTGATAAACTACGGGTGGTGGGATTCAGGACATCGTATATGTGTTCTGATAAACTGCGGGTAGTGGGATTCAGGACATCCTATATATGTGTTCTGATAAACTACGGGTGGTGGGATTCAGGACATCGTATATGTGTTCTGATAAACTACGGGTGGTGGGATTCAGGATATCGTATATGTGTTCTGATAAACTGCGGGTGGTGGGATTCAGGACATCGTATATGTGTTCTGATAAACTACGGGTGGTGGGATTCAGGACATCGTATATGTATTCTGATAAACTACGGGTGGTGGGATTCAGGACATCATATATGTATTCTGATAAACTACGGGTAGTGGGATTCAGGACATCGTATATGTGTTCTGATAAACTACGGGTGGTGGGATTCAGGCCATCGTATATCTGTAATGATAAACTGCAGGTGGTGGGATTCATGACATCGTATATGTGTTCTGATAAACTACGGGTGGTGGGATTCAGGCCATCGTATATCTGTAATGATAAACTGCGGGTGGTGGGATTAAGGACATCGTATATGTGCAATGATAAACTACGGGTGGTGGGATTCAGGACATCGCATATGTGTTCTGATAAACTACGGGTGGTGGGATTCAGGACATCGAATATGTGTAATGATAAACTACGGGTGGTGGGATTCAGGACATCGTATATGTGTTCTGACAAACTCCGGGTGGTGGGATTCATGACATCGTATATGTGTTCTGACAAACTACGGGTGATGGGATTCAGGACATCGTATGTGTTCTGATAAACTACGGGTGGTGGGATTCAGGACATCGTATATGTGTAATGATAAACTACGGGTGGTGGGATTCAGGACATCGTATGTGTTCTGATAAACTACGGGTGGTGGGATTCAGGACATCGTATATGTGTAATGATAAACTACGGGTGGTGGGATTCAGGACATCGTATATGTGTTCTGATAAACTACGGGTGCTGGGATTCAGGCCATCGTATATCTGTAATGATAAACTGCGGGTGGTGGGATTAAGGACATCGTATATGTGTAATGATAAACTGCGGGTGGTGGGATTCAGGACATCGTATATGTGTTCTGATAAACTGCGGGTGGTGGGATTCAGGACATCGTCTATGTGTTCTGATAAACTACGGGTGGTGGGATTCAGGACATCGTATATGTGTAATGATAAACTGCGGGTGGTGGGATTCAGGACATCGTATATGTGTTCTGACAAACTCCGGGTGGTGGGATTCATGACATCGTATATGTGTTCTGACAAACTACGGGTGATGGGATTCAGGACATCGTATATGTTTTCTGATAAACTACGGGTGGTGGGATTCAGGACATCGTAGGTGTTCTTATAAACTACGGGTGGTGGGATTCAGGACATCGTCTATGTGTTCTGATAAACTACGGGTGGTGGGATTCAGGACATAGTATATGTGTAATGATAAACTGCGGGTGGTGGGATTCAGGACATCGTGTATGTGTTCTGATAAACTACGGGTAGTGGGATTCAGGACATCGTATATGTGTTCTGATAAACTACGGGTGGTGGGATTCAGGACATCGTATATGTTTTCTGATAAACTGCGGGTGGTGGGATTCAGGACATCGTATATGTGTAATGATAAACTACGGTTGGTGGGATTCAGGACATCGTATATGTGTAATGATAAACTACGGTTGGTGGGATTCAGGACATCGTATATGTGTTCTGACAAACGTTTTCTCACAGTGCGGCTTGTGGACCCGACATACTGTTTATTACACTGTGTACAGAGAATCACATACACAATGATTACTGCCGCATTTCATAAATGTCACTAGATGGTATGTCTGTCCCTCATTATTAATTACCTATTTGTTGTTATTGATCATTTACGGACACAAGCCACATTGCCTTTGTCCACACCTAAATGAGCCTTTTGTGGACAACCAAGAATTCCCCCTCTTTCTATGTTCGTTATTTCTAAATTCACTAGGAGAAATAATGTTCCCCACAGTGCGTGACCTCTTTGGAACAAATTTGCATCCATTTTTCAAAATTTCCTTTAGAGTACTATCGGTATAAAGCAACGGCAAGTATTTCCGTACAACACCAATAACATTATAATAATTTTTCTTATATGTGGTTGAGAATATCACTTTTTCGAGAATTTATTTATTCTATTTGCATTTTCGGATCTCTGTGCTAAATATTGATCCCTTTATCTTTTGATGCTTCTATGGTTTTAGTATCATACCCTCGATTTATTAGCCTTTCTTCAGTGATTTGACATTCCTGTTCATATTTGGCGGCATCAGTACAACACCTGCGTGCCTTTATGAACTCTCCTGTGGGTATGTTGCTAATAACATGTTTAGGGCGCTGGCTCAAGGCGTGCAATATAGAATTACCAGCTATTTTTTTACGAAAAAGGTTGCATTCCACCCTTACAGTGTCCATTTTAGGACATGATCAGATATTAAAATCAAACATCAGAATGATGCCAGTTTGAGGCTAAATACCCTGTCTGAGAACTGATTTTGACGAGTGATTCTGACGAGTGATTCTGACGAGTGATTCTGACGAGTGATTTTTACAACTGTAATAATAATAATAAAAAAAAGTAACTGTTCTCTGATGGGACTTCAACCCAAAATTTTGTGTCCCAAAGCCAGTGCACTAACCGCTAAGATATTAACTTAGTTGTAAAACCCTTTGAGTTCTATTTGGTTATATGATGTTCAGTGCAAACTTGTCTAAAACTCATTGGGACTTATGCACAGACTGCAAGCAAGCCAAATTCAAATGATGTTTGATTCTTATGTGTGAGTCTGATGAGTGACTTTCTTCAAACATCTGAATAAGAATCATAATGACTTTTAGTCACTGAGTATTTTCATGGTTGATCTCATAAGACAAGAAAAGCTGCCAGCTGCTATCATTTGACTGGATAGCGCAATGGTAAGGTATTGGTCTCTGAAATTACAGTGTCAGAGTTCAAATCTTGTTAGAAATAAGATTATTATTTTATTTTATTTTTTTAATTATGACTATGTAGCACACAAACTACAGGGGTGTTTTACTTTTAATATCTGACACTCTGATTGTCATCCTGATGTGTTAAGAGTTTCAAACACGCTGTCTATTTAGCCAAAGTAAATTGGGAGGCAATAATTTACTACATACAGTGCCTACAAGTAGTATTCAACCCCCTGCAGATTTAGCTGGTTGACACATGCGGAATTAACTTGGCATTGTGACATTTGTACTGTAGATCAGCCTGGAAGTGGGAAATGCACTACAGCAAATTTTTTTTTTTTTTTTTTTTTTTAAAAACGTTAAAAGTTAATTCAGAGTGTCATTTATTATTCAACCCCTCAAACCACAAGAATTCTGTTTGGTCCCCCTAAAGTATTAAGAAGTAGTTCAGGCACCAAGAATAATGAGCTTCACATGTGTGGATTAAAGATCTCTTTTGCCAGCCTTTTCTGACTATTTAAGACCCTCCCCAAACTTGTGAACAGCACTCAGACATCGTCAACATGGGAAAGACAAAGGAGCATTCCAAGGCCATCAGAGACAAGATCGTGGAGGGTCACAAGGCAGGCAAGGGGTACAAAACCCTTTCCAAGGAGTTGGGCCTACCTGTCTCCACTGTTGGGAGCATCATCCGTTAGTGGAAGGCTTATGGAACTACTGTTAGTCTTCCACGGCCTGGACAGCCTTTGAAAGTGTCCTCCCGTGCTGATGCCAGGCTTGTCCGAAGAGTCAAGGCTAACCCAAGGACAACAAGGAAGGAGCTCCGGGAAGATCTCATGGCAGTGGGGACATTGGTTTCAGTCAATACCATAAGTAACGTACTCCACCGCAATGGTCTCCGTTCCAGACGAGCCTGTATGGTACCTTTACTTTCAAAGCGTCATGTCAAGGCTCGTCTACAGTTTGCTCATGATCACTTGGAGGACTCTGAGACAGACTGGTTCAAGGTTCTATGGTCTGATGAGACCAAGATCGAGATCTTTGGTGCCAACCACACACGTGACGTTTGGAGACTGGATGGCACTGCATATGACCCCAAGAATACCATCCCTACAGTCAAGCATGGTAGTGGCAGCATCATGCTGTGGGGCTGTTTCTCAGCCAAGGGGCCTGGCCATCTGGTCCGCATCCATGGGAAGATGGATAGCACGGCCTACCTGGAGATTTTGGCCAAGAACCTCCGCTCCTCCATCAAGGATCTTAAGATGGGTCGTAATTTCATCTTCCAACAAGACAACGACCCAAAGCACACAGCCAAGAAAACCAAGGCCTGGTTCAAGAGGGAAAAAGTCAAGGTGTTGGAGTGGCCTAGTCAGTCTCCTGACCTTAACCCAATTGAAAACTTGTGGAAGGAGCTCAAGAATAAAGTCCACATGAGACACCCAAAGAACCTAGATAACTTGGAGAAGATCTGCATGGAGGAGTGGGCCAAGATAACTCCACAGACCTGTGCCAGCCTGATCAGGTCTTATAAAAGACGATTATTAGCTGTAATTGCAAACAAGGGTTATTCCACAAAATATTAAACATAGGGGTTGAATAATAATTGACCCACACTTTTATGTTTAAAATTTAATAAAATTCAACTGAGCAACATAACTTTTTGGTTTGTAAGATTTATGCTTCTGTTCATAAAACCTCCTCTCGAATGCAGTTTGAAGGCTCTAACTTATTTGCATCTTATCAAACCAGCTAAATCTGCAGGGGGTTGAATACTACTTGTAGGCACTGTATCTATTTACAAGTGACTTTATATTTGCATAATTTCTTAAAGGGGTCTAATGATAAAATGTCATTCTTCTTCCTATCAGGATTTGAACTCTAACACTGTAGTTCCAGAGGCTGATGCCTTACCATTGCACTATCCAGTCAAGTGATAGCAACTAGTAGCTTTTCTTGTCTTATGAGATCAACCATGAAAATACTCAGGGTGACTAAAAGTCATTGTGATTCTGATTCTGATGTTTGAAGAAAGTCACTCATCAGACTCACACATCATTTGAATTTGGCTTGCTTGCAGTCTGTGCATACGTCCCAATGAGTTTTAGACAAGTTTGCACTGAAAATCATATAACCAAATAGAACTCCAAGGCTTTTACAACTAAATTAATAGCTTAGTGGTTGGTGCACTGGTTTTGGGACACAGAATTTTGGGTTCAAGTGCCATCAGTGAATAGTTACTTTTTTTTTTTATTATTATTATTATTATTATTACAGTTGTAAAAGTCACTCGTCAGAATCATTCGTCAGAATCGCTCGTCAGAATCGCTCGTCAAAATCGCTCGTCAAAATCGCTCGTCAAAATCACTCGTCAGAATCATTCGTCAGAATCACTCATCAAAATCATTCGTCAGAATCAGTCATCAGAATCACTTGTCAGAATCAGTTCTCAGACAGGGTATTTAGCCTCAAACTGACATCATTCTGATGTTTGATTTTGATATCTGATCATGTCCTAAAATGGACATTGTACATCATATGGTTATTAATATCACCCTTTAGTTTCAAATCTAAAAAGGACATTTCTTCCTCTCTTGCTTCAATAGTAAAGGATAAATTCAATTCATTAGTGTTTAAATAATTTTCAAACCCGAGAATGTCCCTCTCCTGTCCGCTGCAAACAATTAAAATATCATCTATGAAGCGCATGTAATACCGCGGGTAGTCTGAATAAGGGTTAGAAATAGCATCAATGGATTTACATTCCCACCAGATATATATATATATATATATATATATATATATATATATATATATATAGTACAATGCAAAGATTTCACTTCTTACATTACATGAGTGATATCTATTGTAAATTCCACAATAGCTCAGAAACCGGTGAATTTCTCCGCACAGTATACTGGCCCCCATATAAGGCCCCATACGGAATACTGGCCCCCATATAAGGCCCCATAAGGAATACTGGCCCCCATATAAGGCCCCATAAGGAATACTGGCCCCCATATACGGCCCCATACGGAATACTGGCCCCCATATAAGGCCCCATACGGAATACTGGCCCCCATATAAGGCCCCATACGGAATACTGGCCCCCATATAAGGCTCCATGCGGAATACTGGCCCCCATATAAGGCTCCATGCGGAATATTGACCCCCATATAAGGCTCCATACAGAATACTGGCCCCCATATAAGGCTCCATTTGGAATACTGGCCCCCATATAAGGCTCCATACAGAATACTGGCCCCCATATAAGGCTCCATTTGGAATACTGGCCCCCATATAACGCTCCACACAGGATACCGGTCCCCTTATAACGCTCCATACAGGATACTGGCCCCCATATAATGCCCCATACAGGCTGTTACCCCCCACATAATGCCCCATACAGGCTGTCCCCCCCTTATAATGCTCCATGCAGGCTGTTACCCCCCACATAATGCCCCATACAGGCCCCCCCCTTTTAATGCTCCATGCAGGCTGTTACCCCCCACATAATACCCCATACAGGCTGCCCCCCCCCCTTATAATGCTCCATGCAGGCTGTTCCCCCCCACATAATGCACTATGCAGGCTGCCCCCCCCCCTTATAAAGCTCCATGCAGGCTGTTCCCCCCCACATAATGCACTATGCAGGCTGCCCCCCCCCCTTGATAATGCCCCATGCAGGCTGTTCCCCACCTTATAATGCCCCATGCAGGATGTCACCCCCCCCCTCTTTATAATGCCCCATGTAGGATGCCCCCCCCTCTCTTTATAATGCCCCATGCAGGATGCCCCCCCTCTCTTTATAATGCCCCATGCAGGATGCCCCCCCCCTCTCTCTTTATAATGCCCCATGCAGGATGCCCCCCCCTCTCTCTTTATAATGCCCCATGCAGGATGCCCCCCCCTCTCTCATTATAATGCCCCATGCAGGATGCCCCCCTCTCTCTTTATAATGCCCCATGCAGGATGTCTCCCCCTCTCTTTATAATGCCCCATGCCTCCATACATTAAAAAAAAAAAAATCAAATACTCACCTCCCTTCTCCTCACCTGCTACCTGCTGCCCGCTGCTCGGGTCCGAACTCCAGCGTTGTCGGCGTCTTCCCGCTCAGCGCTCCCTGTGATGGCGCGGTGTAAAGATGTCACCGAACCCTCTGACCTGAGACGTCACAGGGAGCGCAGAGAAGGAAGACAGCTGATCTGCGGGGGCACGGGGAGAGGTAAGTATCCAGCTGCCGGGGCCCTGAGCAAGCGGCGGAGAAGGGCGGGCGCTGACACCGCTCTCCTCCGCCCATAGCCCAGCGGGGTGCGCGACCGCCAGTGGCCCCTCTGCCTGCTCAGGGCCCCGGCATTTGCCCGGGTGCGCCGGGTGCTGACGCCGGCCCTGCCCCCATGGAACATCCCTGGCACTGTACAGAAAACTGATGGGAAAACTTGAAGTAATTATTTTGAAGCAAGAAAAGAGTAACATCAAGAATGTATCCTTCATCTCATCAGAGTAATTAGAATTCGCATTTAGTTGTTCTGTTAATGCTTGAATGGCCGAACTGTGCGGAATGCAGGAATATAAAGCTCTGACATCACAGGTCATCCATGTTAGATTCTTACTCCATGTCACATCATTCATGATGGTTAGAACGTGCTTACTGTCCCTCAAATAGCTGGGTGATATCACTACCAATGGTTGTAACCTATCATCCAACCATGAACCCAATCTCTCCAGCAGTCAACCTATACCTGACACTATAGGTCTTACAGGGGGTGGAAACTGCTCCTTGTGCGTTTTTGGTAAAGCATGAAAAATCGGTATTCTTGGATTACTAGGTTGTAAATAATCCTTTTGCTTTAAACTCGGGATACCCAGATCCACCCCTTCTTGTAAGATCTTATCCAATTTTTCTCCTATAATCTGTGTGGGGTCATGACTTATTTTACGGGATGACTGTTCATCATTCAAAATCTTTGTCCAATACTACCACTGACCACCCTTTGTCAGAATTCTTCACTATAATATTGGGATTATTTTTGATGTTATTTAAAGCTCTTCTTTCCCCCCTTGTTAGATTATCCTTATCTGTTTTTTTAGAATAGATTTGTTTTAAATCATTTTCTACCATTAACTGAAAATCATTCATGATGGGAGCTCTCGACTGTATGGGAGGCACTTTCTCCATATGCCTTAAAAGTTTTTCCATTTCAACATTGTATTATGCTATGAATAAGGATCTATGTATCCGAAACGCGTCAGGCTCCGAACGCTTTTATTTGCACCATGGTCTCATGGTTTTAATTTTTTCAAAATAAAGGCTATTTTTTAAGTCACTTTCACGAGTTGCTGGATAACCACCCTTTCATAATCTCCCAACAGTCTTCTCTTCGCTCATCACACAGAATCCTCCAGTATATAATGTCCCAGCAGTCTCCTCTCCGCTCATCATCCAGAATCCTCCAGTGTATAATATCCCAGCAGTCTCCTCTCATCACCCAGAATCCTCCAGTGTATACTGTATAATCTCCCAGCAGTCTCCTCTCTGCTCATCACCCAGAATCCTCCAGTGTATATTGTATAATCTCCCAGCAGTCACCCCTCATCACCCAGAATCCTCCAGTGTATACTGTATAATCTCCCAGCAGTCTCCTCTCCTCTCATCACCCAGAATCCTCCAGTGTATACTGTATAATCTCCCAGCAGTCTCCTCTCATCACCCAGAATCCTCCAGTGTATACTGTATAATCTCCCAGCAGTCTCCTCTCCTCTCATCACCCAGAATCCTCCAGTGTATACTGTATAATCTCCCAGCAGTCTCCTCTCATCACCCAGAATCCTCTAGTGTATACTGTATAATCTCCCAGCAGTCTCCTCTCATCACCCAGAATCCTCTAGTGTATACTGTATAATCTCCCAGCAGTCTCCTCTCCGCTCATCACCCAGAATCCTCCAGTGTATAATCTCCCAGCAGTCACCTCTCCGGTCAGCAGCTCAGTGATCTTGTTGGTGAGCTCTAGGATCTTCTCCTCATGGTTTGGGGAGTGCGGGGGATGTGTTGCGGTGGTCTTCCTGCTCCGTCCTCCAGGCTCATGGAGATGGATGATGGGGGTCACACAGTCGTTCGCCGTCTTCCTCACCATTGTGTAATCCTGTATGGACAGACCATGGAGGAGAGAACCTGCCATCAGCATTGTATATCCCGACTAATGGCATTTATATAAAGGAGCTTTACTGATGATTCATTTCTTTTTTAGCAAACTCCATGAATCAAATGATATGCTAATGAGATGCACATGCAGTGGGCGGGCTCTGACAGCTCTCTGGCTCCTCCCCTTCTCCACAGCTGCTGTCTTCCTCCTTGCTGTAGGTCATCCCTGAGCTGTCAGAGACATGATGCAGGCAGCAGGCGGGGAGCCGGTAGAGCGGCAGCCCGCCCCCTGCACGGACAGCTCATTAGCATGTCATTTCCACTATGGATTCTGCTAAAACAGCAAAACGGATTTCTACAAGAAAGTGAGGATTCCCTCAGCGTTATAGACGTTGACCTTCATGCCATTGGTTGTGGGGGTAACATCCTGATGACAGGTTCTCTCTGAGATGTTCCTGTGGTTACTCGGTGATGATGAGTCCACCAGCAGCACATGGGATTGTCCACTCTATAATTCTCAGTGCCATCTGATGAGGTGGATCCACAAAGCTGCAGATGACAGCGGACACTCGTACCCAGCAGGCACGTGGGGCAGTAAGGATGACGCGCCCCCTGGGCCGTGGGGGTACCCGGAGCTGGGCCTTGTAATTCCTGGGGGTTGTAGTCACCGTGGCGGCGACCCGGTCCCTGACACAGGAGTCAAACCAGTGGCAGTCTATGTGTATAGGTTATATAGTCCGAGTACGCCACCTGTGGATTACGGTTATGGAGAACCGCCACTGCGGAGCAGTCCACTGAAGCTGGTGGTATGTGCAGCAAGTGTAGTATAACTCCCCACAGGAGGAGTGTAGCTTCAGGGCAGCGCAGGTGAATGATGGTGGTTGTGCGGGGCGTCCCAGTGCAGTGAGTGCTGGCGCGGTAAGAAACACGGAGGCAAGGTGATGCAGTCCCAGGGTCTTTACTCACGGTTATCAGTTTCCAAGTTACACTGCAGATTATAACTTCCCACGTCAGTGAGGGGCTCGGTCCACCCTCAGGTATCTCTAGAGCACTTTTCAGGACCCCGTTCTATGTACCTTTCTCTGGCCTCTCTCCTTGTACCTCACACCTAGCGGCACCTCTGTCCAGTGTCCTCGGGCCTTGGCGGGCGACGTGTGTTCCGTCCCCTGGCCCTATGTGGCTACCTTCCTGATGGCTGGTGTGGGCGGCCTGCTGTACTTAAAGTGCTGCAGCCTCTGGTTCCCAGTTGAGCCCTGTAGTCTCTGCTGGCTGAGGGATCCGGTTCCCTTTCTTCTGGCCTGACCCCCCTACCTCCTGGCAGCGGCGGGCGTACGTGTGGCAGCTGCACGGCCCGTACCCCTGGGGTACCTTCGGTTCCTCTCCTGGAGCCTTCCTGCTCCCTCTTTACTCTCCTTTCTCCTTCAGGCTTAGGCCTCTTGACTAGGCCTGCCTGTGGAGCAGAGCTCATACGGAGCCCCTGCTCCTGTCACTTCTCCTCACCACTACTCACTAACCAACTCTAGACCCTGAACCAAGATGGTTCCTTACTTTTATACCTCCTACTCCAGTGCTCCCAGGATCTACGTCCTCCACCCATCCACTACCTAGTTCCCCCTCTCTAGTGGTTCCTCCACACTCCAGCCAGGGATCAGGGACAGTTGTGCTTCCCCACAGGAGCATTGTCGCCCTGTCCCCCGGAAATGTGGTGCAGTGAATGTAGTGTTAGGGTCCTGAGCCGTACTCCTTCCTTACCTGAGTGTGAGATACCACACCTCTGGATGAGATGCAATACCTCTGTGGCGACCGAACCCTCAGGAGCGCCACAAGGACCCAGACAGGAGGCTATGCCGGATATCATACAAAGAAGACAAAATGCTTGACAATCGGAGAATGTGCGGTCAAAATAAACATAATGGACATCAGGCATAAGAAACAAACAGAAGGAAAATAATGCAGCGGTCATGGTGGCTGGACGAAAATCAAATCATCAGGAGGTCTAAATCTACCTTTACATTCTGTCAACACATGAGACATGCCAGATGGAAAGGGAATTAGGGCAGAACAACACCACTCTGCCAAGAGATAAACGCTGACATTAGCTGTGAAGATTTCACCATTTTGCTGATTTGGAATCTCTTCTACAGATGCTCAGACCAAGAACAGCAGCTTCTCATATGTAAAGAGCCTCGAGAAGAAGCTTCTTTGACCGCTCTATAGGCTTCACAAATAGCACCTGACCACTGGACAATTGAAGTTTGTCACCTTCCAGACCTTGATAAGATGCAAAGATGAGCGGCCGATCACCAGGATTTAGCTATGGGTAGACAGATTACAAGAGCCCCGTATTAACCAAAGTGTGAATGAGATCTTCTTGAAGAAGAAGGCCAGAAATGGCATGAACACCACGTAGCTGCGGGAATGCAGGATGACAACAATTGCCCAGGATTAACAAAGCCTCTCTGATGGTGAGAGAGCTCTGAATAAAGCGAAGAACCCAAAATCAGAATGTGAATAGCACATGACCTGGATCGGGCACTAAGAGCGACGACGACGACTCGGTACTGGCTGAAGGTTCGGTGATGTAATGGATACTTGTACGAATTCATCACCTAAGAGCTTCTGAAACAGAAGATAGTTCATCCTGAGCAAATTCATATGACTGTCATTATTAGACGTCTCCATGGTGGAGCATTTCACACTTATCCCAAAGACTTGAAGGCAACCGTCATTTATCTACAAGAAGAGACCCCAAATAAGAAGCCACTTCCTGTGTCCAATCGATCTTCAAGTTTGGTACTCCTCTAGTAAGATATTTCTGTAATTTATTATTTTCCTCACTTATATAGCGCCATTAATTCCACAGAGCTTTACAGACATCATCATCACTGTCCCCATTGGGTTTCACAATCCACATTCCCTATCTGCAAGGTTGCAGTGCTAACCACTGAGCCACCATGCTAGTCGGTAATCCATCTTCTAATAGAAAAAGCAAATAACAAAACAGGCAACTTTATCAACATGATGGAATATACTGAGTTTACCTCTCCGCTCAGCAGATAATAGAAATATAGAAGAGTTTACCTCTCCACTCAGCAGATAATAGAAATATAGAAGACTTTACCTCTCCACTCAGCAGATAATAGAAAAATAGAAGAGTTTACCTCTCCGCTCAGCAGATAATAGAAATATAGAAGAGTTTACCTCTCCGCTCAGCAGATAATAGAAATATAGAAGAGTTTACCTCTCCACTCAGCAGATAATAGAAATATAGAAGAGTTTACCTCTCCACTCAGCAGATAAGAGAAATATAGAAGAGTTTACCTCTCCGCTCAGCAGATAATAGAAATATAGAAGAGTTTACCTCTCCACTGAGCAGATAATAATAGAAATATTGAAGAGTTTACCTCTCCACTCAGCTGATAATAGAAATATAGAAGAGTTTACCTCTCCGCTCAGCAGATAATAGAAATATAGAAGAGTTTACCTCTCCGCTCAGCAGATAATAGAAATATAGAAGATTTTACCTCTCCACTCAGCTGATAATAGAAATATAGAAGAGTTTACCTCTTCACTCAGCAGATAATAGATATATAGAAGAGTTTACCTCTCCACTCAGAAGATAATGATAGAAATATAGAAGAGTTTACCTCTCCACTCAGCAGATAATGACAGAAATATAGAAGAGTTTACCTCTCCACTCAGCAGATAATAGAAATATAGAAGAGTTTACCTCCCCACTCAGCAGATAATAGAAATATAGAAGAGTTTACCTCTCCACTCAGCAGATAATAGAAATATAGAAGAGTTTACCTCTCCGCTCATCAGATAATAGAAATATAGAAGAGTTTACCTCTCCACTCAGCAGATAATAGAAATACAGAAGAGTTTACCTCTCCACTCAGCAGATAATAGAAATATAGAAGAGTTTACCTCTCCGCTCATCAGATAATAGAAATATAGAAGAGTTTACCTCTCCGCTCAGCAGAAAATAGAAATATAGAAGAGTTTACCTCTCCACTCAGCAGATAATAGAAATACAGAAGAGTTTACCTCTCCACTCAGCAGATAATGATAGAAATATAGAAGAGTTTACCTCTCCACTCAGCAGATAATAGAAATATAGAAGAGTTTACCTCTCCACTCAGCAGATAATAGAAATATAGAAGAGTTTACCTCTCCACTCAGCAGATAATGACAGAAATATAGAAGAGTTTACCTCTCCACTCAGCAGATAATGATAGAAATATAGAAGAGTTTACCTCTCCACTCATCAGATAATAAAATATAGAAGAGTTTACCTCTCAGCTCTGCAGATAATGATAGAAATATAGAAGAGTTTACATCTCCACTCAGCAGATAATAGAAATATAGAAGAGTTTACATCTCCACTCAGCTGATAATAGAAATATAGAAGAGTTTACCTCTCCACTCATCAGATAATAGAAATATAGAAGAGTTTACCTCTCCGCTCAGCAGATAATAGAAATACAGAAGAGTTTACCTCTCCACTCAGCAGATAATAGAAATACAGAAGAGTTTACCTCTCCACTCAGCAGATAATAGATATATATTAGGGTTTACCTCTCCACTCAGCTGATAATAGAAATATAGAAGAGTTTACCTCTCCGCTCAGCAGATAATAGAAATACAGAAGAGTTTACCTCTCCAGTCAGCAGATAATAGAAATACAGAAGAGTTTACCTCTCCACTCAGCAGATAATAGAAATATAGAAGAGTTTACCTCTCCACTCATCAGATAATAGAATATAGAAGAGTTTACCTCTCCACTCAGCAGATAATAGAAATATATTAGAGTTTACCTCTCCGCTCAGCAGAATTTAATAGAAATATAGAAGAGTTTACCTCTCCACTCAGCAGAAAATAGAAATATAGAAGAGTTTACCTCTCCGCTCAGCAGATAATAGAAATATAGAAGAGTTTACCTCTCCGCTCAGCAGATAATAGAAATATAGAAGAGTTTACCTCTCCACTCAGCAGATAATGATAGAAATATAGAAGAGTTTACCTCTCCGCTCAGCAGATAATAGAAATATAGAAGAGTTTACTTCTCCACTCATCTGATAATAGAAATATAGAAGAGTTTACCTCTCCACTCAGCAGATAATAGAAATATAGAAGAGTTTACCTCTCCACTCAGCAGATAATAGAAATATAGAAGAATTTACCTCTCCGCTCAGCAGATAATAATAAAAATATAGAAGAGTTTACCTCTCCGCTCAGCAGATAATAGAAATATAGAAGAGCTTACCTCTCCACTCAGCTGATAATAGGAATATAGAAGAGTTTACCTCTCCACTCAGCAGATAATAGGAATATAGAAGAGTTTACCTCTCCGCTCAGAAGATAATAATAAAAATATAGAAGAGTTTACCTCTCCACTCAGCAGATAATGACAGAAATATAGAAGAGTTTACTAGAGATGAGCGGTGTTCGACTAGAACTGTTCGCCAATCTCAAATTCGAGCTGTTTTGGGCGGTGTTCGAGTTGTTCGACGAACCCGAACGATTTGCAAAAAATTCGGCTGTTCGAGGTTATGTTCGATAACTGTTCGTGCACCAAAAGCGTGTCCTGCATGTCTGGCGCTATTTAGAGCACCAATCATGCAGGGATTGTCTGCCACTCACTGTAATGCCACAGCCATGGTGGTTGTGGCATTACAGTGATTGCCCAAATCGATGGGAACAGTGCTCACAGTGAAACATGAAAAGCCGGCAATTCAGCAGCGGCATACACCGGTACCCGACAATTTAGAACCGAAAGAATAGAGCTTCACACATAGATTAGATAGATAGAAACATGTCAGCCACATATATATGAAGTACAGTGACAGTGTTGCTTACTGTACTTGTCATTTAGTGTAAAGGATTTATCAAAAAAAATAATAGTGTTTTCATGCACCGTCTCTTTAAAAAAGCCGGCCGGCAATTCAGCAGCGGTACCCGACAATTTGGAATAGAAAGAATAGAGAATCACACATAGATTAGATAGATAGAAACATGTCAGTCACATATATAAGAAGTACAGTGATAGTGTTGATTACTGTACTTGTCATTTAGTGTTAAAATAAAGGATTTATTTAAAAAAAAAATTGGCGTGGGGTTCCCCTTAATTTTAGGCTCTAGCGGAGGTTAAGCAGACGGCTGGGGCAGATGTTTGAAGCCTGGGAAGGGGGTAATACCCACGGAGCTTCCCAGGCTACTAATATCAGCCCCCAGCGGAATACCTAGCCTTTACTAGCTATTAAAATGGGGGACCCCCCCAAAAAAATGACGTGGGGTCCCCCCTATTTTAATAGCTAGCAAAGGCTAGGCAGACAGCTGGGGGCTGATATTAATAGCCCAGGAAGGGTACCATGAATATTGGCCCCCTCCCAGGCTAGAAACACCAGCCGTCAGCCGCCCCAGAAATGGCGCATCCATAGGATGCGCCAATTCTGGCACTTAGCCTCGCTCTTCCCACTGCCCTGTAGCGGTGGCAGTGGGGTAATAGGGCTGGGGTTGATGTCAGCTTATAATGCCAGCTGACATCAAGCCCAGGTTAGTAATGGAGAGGCGTCTATAAGACACCACCATTACTAACCCCATAGTCAAAGTTAAAAGAAAACACAAACACCCAGAATAAAGTCCTTTAATTGAAATAAAGACACAATCCTTTATTGTTCTAAATTAAACCATACTTACCACCACGCCCATTCCAGCTGAAGCCAACGATCTCCTGCAATAAAAGTAAAATAATAAAGCAACCTCATCCTTACCTTTCCATGGTTCTCACGATGGCTTCAGCTCTGCTACATCGAGATGACAGGCTGGACCGCAGCAGAAAGCTGCCATCCAGCCTGTCATCCCGCGGACACTGAGAAGCGCAGGCATGCTTGCGCTCCTCAGTGTCTCGCTGTGACGGCATCCAGATGAGCCGACAATGAACTCGGCTCACCTCATGCACGTCACTGACAGCGTGGGAGAATTCTCCTGCACTCAGCGCTTCAGCGTGAGAATTTTCCCACGCTGTCAGTGACGTGCATGAGGTGAGCCGAGTTCATTGGACATGAATGAGCTCACCTCATGCACGTCACTGACAGCGTGGGAAAATTCTCACGCTGAAGCGCTGAGTGCAGGAGAATTTTCCCACGCTGTCAGTGACGTGCATGAGGTGAGCTCATTCATGTCCATTGAACTCAGCTGACCTCATGTACGTCACTGACAGCGTGGGAGAATTCTCACGCTGAAGCGCTGAGTGCAGGAGAATTCTTCCACGCTGTCAGTGACGTACATGAGGTGAGCTGAGTTCATTGGACATGACCTCGGCTCATCTGGATGCCGTCACAGCCAGACACTGAGGAGCGCAAGCAAGCCTGCGCTTCTCAGTGTCTTTTCAGGACCCCGTTCTATGTACCTTTCTCTGGCCTCTCTCCTTGTACCTCACACCTAGCGGCACCTCTGTCCAGTGTCCTCGGGCCTTGGCGGGCGACGTGTGTTCCGTCCCCTGGCCCTATGTGGCTACCTTCCTGATGGCTGGTGTGGGCGGCCTGCTGTACTTAAAGTGCTGCAGCCTCTGGTTCCCAGTTGAGCCCTGTAGTCTCTGCTGGCTGAGGGATCCGGTTCCCTTTCTTCTGGCCTGACCCCCCTACCTCCTGGCAGCGGCGGGCGTACGTGTGGCAGCTGCACGGCCCGTACCCCTGGGGTACCTTCGGTTCCTCTCCTGGAGCCTTCCTGCTCCCTCTTTACTCTCCTTTCTCCTTCAGGCTTAGGCCTCTTGACTAGGCCTGCCTGTGGAGCAGAGCTCATACGGAGCCCCTGCTCCTGTCACTTCTCCTCACCACTACTCACTAACCAACTCTAGACCCTGAACCAAGATGGTTCCTTACTTTTATACCTCCTACTCCAGTGCTCCCAGGATCTACGTCCTCCACCCATCCACTACCTAGTTCCCCCTCTCTAGTGGTTCCTCCACACTCCAGCCAGGGATCAGGGACAGTTGTGCTTCCCCACAGGAGCATTGTCGCCCTGTCCCCCGGAAATGTGGTGCAGTGAATGTAGTGTTAGGGTCCTGAGCCGTACTCCTTCCTTACCTGAGTGTGAGATACCACACCTCTGGATGAGATGCAATACCTCTGTGGAAACCGAACCCTCAGGAGCGCCACAAGGACCCAGACAGGAGGCTATGCCGGATATCATACAAAGAAGACAAAATGCTTGACAATCGGAGAATGTGCGGTCAAAATAAACATAATGGACATCAGGCATAAGAAACAAACAGAAGGAAAATAATGCAGCGGTCATGGTGGCTGGACGAAAATCAAATCATCAGGAGGTCTAAATCTACCTTTACATTCTGTCAACACATGAGACATGCCAGATGGAAAGGGAATTAGGGCAGAACAACACCACTCTGCCAAGAGATAAACGCTGACATTAGCTGTGAAGATTTCACCATTTTGCTGATTTGGAATCTCTTCTACAGATGCTCAGACCAAGAACAGCAGCTTCTCATATGTAAAGAGCCTCGAGAAGAAGCTTCTTTGACCGCTCTATAGGCTTCACAAATAGCACCTGACCACTGGACAATTGAAGTTTGTCACCTTCCAGACCTTGATAAGATGCAAAGATGAGCGGCCGATCACCAGGATTTAGCTATGGGTAGACAGATTACAAGAGCCCCGTATTAACCAAAGTGTGAATGAGATCTTCTTGAAGAAGAAGGCCAGAAATGGCATGAACACCACGTAGCTGCGGGAATGCAGGATGACAACAATTGCCCAGGATTAACAAAGCCTCTCTGATGGTGAGAGAGCTCTGAATAAAGCGAAGAACCCAAAATCAGAATGTGAATAGCACATGACCTGGATCGGGCACTAAGAGCGACGACGACGACTCGGTCCTGGCTGAAGGTTCGGTGATGTAATGGATACTTGTACGAATTCATCACCTAAGAGCTTCTGAAACAGAAGATAGTTCATCCTGAGCAAATTCATATGACTGTCATTATTAGACGTCTCCATGGTGGAGCATTTCACACTTATCCCAAAGACTTGAAGGCAACCGTCATTTATCTACAAGAAGAGACCCCAAATAAGAAGCCACTTCCTGTGTCCAATCGATCTTCAAGTTTGGTACTCCTCTAGTAAGATATTTCTGTAATTTATTATTTTCCTCACTTATATAGCGCCATTAATTCCACAGAGCTTTACAGACATCATCATCACTGTCCCCATTGGGTTTCACAATCCACATTCCCTATCTGCAAGGTTGCAGTGCTAACCACTGAGCCACCATGCTAGTCGGTAATCCATCTTCTAATAGAAAAAGCAAATAACAAAACAGGCAACTTTATCAACATGATGGAATATACTGAGTTTACCTCTCCGCTCAGCAGATAATAGAAATATAGAAGAGTTTACCTCTCCACTCAGCAGATAATAGAAATATAGAAGAGTTTACCTCTCCACTCAGCAGATAAGAGAAATATAGAAGAGTTTACCTCTCCGCTCAGCAGATAATAGAAATATAGAAGAGTTTACCTCTCCGCTCAGCAGATAATAATAGAAATATAGAAGAGTTTACCTCTCCGCTCAGCAGATAATAGAAATATAGAAGAGTTTACCTCTCCACTGAGCAGATAATAATAGAAATATTGAAGAGTTTACCTCTCCACTCAGCTGATAATAGAAATATAGAAGAGTTTACCTCTCCGCTCAGCAGATAATAGAAATATAGAAGAGTTTACCTCTCCACTGAGCAGATAATAATAGAAATATAGAAGAGTTTACCTCTCCACTCAGCTGATAATAGAAATATAGAAGAGTTTACCTCTCCGCTCAGCAGATAATAGAAATATAGAAGATTTTACCTCTCCACTCAGCTGATAATAGAAATATAGAAGAGTTTACCTCTTCACTCAGCAGATAATAGATATATAGAAGAGTTTACCTCTCCACTCAGAAGATAATGATAGAAATATAGAAGAGTTTACCTCTCCACTCAGCAGATAATGACAGAAATATAGAAGAGTTTACCTCTCCACTCAGCAGATAATAGAAATATAGAAGAGTTTACCTCTCCACTCAGAAGATAATGATAGAAATATAGAAGAGTTTACCTCTCCACTCAGCAGATAATGACAGAAATATAGAAGAGTTTACCTCTCCACTCAGCAGATAATAGAAATATAGAAGAGTTTACCTCTCCACTCAGCAGATAATGACAGAAATATAGAAGAGTTTACCTCCCCACTCAGCAGATAATAGAAATATAGAAGAGTTTACCTCTCCACTCAGCAGATAATAGAAATATAGAAGAGTTTACCTCTCCGCTCATCAGATAATAGAAATATAGAAGAGTTTACCTCTCCACTCAGCAGATAATAGAAATACAGAAGAGTTTACCTCTCCACTCAGCAGATAATAGAAATATAGAAGAGTTTACCTCTCCACTCAGCAGATAATAGAAATATAGAAGAGTTTACCTCTCCACTCAGCAGATAATAGAAATATAGAAGAGTTTACCTCTCCACTCAGCAGATAATGACAGAAATATAGAAGAGTTTACCTCTCCACTCAGCAGATAATGATAGAAATATAGAAGAGTTTACCTCTCCACTCATCAGATAATAAAATATAGAAGAGTTTACCTCTCAGCTCTGCAGATAATGATAGAAATATAGAAGAGTTTACATCTCCACTCAGCAGATAATAGAAATATAGAAGAGTTTACATCTCCACTCAGCTGATAATAGAAATATAGAAGAGTTTACCTCTCCACTCATCAGATAATAGAAATATAGAAGAGTTTACCTCTCCGCTCAGCAGATAATAGAAATACAGAAGAGTTTACCTCTCCACTCAGCAGATAATAGAAATACAGAAGAGTTTACCTCTCCACTCAGCAGATAATAGATATATATTAGGGTTTACCTCTCCACTCAGCTGATAATAGAAATATAGAAGAGTTTACCTCTCCGCTCAGCAGATAATAGAAATACAGAAGAGTTTACCTCTCCAGTCAGCAGATAATAGAAATACAGAAGAGTTTACCTCTCCACTCAGCAGATAATAGAAATATAGAAGAGTTTACCTCTCCACTCATCAGATAATAGAATATAGAAGAGTTTACCTCTCCACTCAGCAGATAATAGAAATATATTAGAGTTTACCTCTCCGCTCAGCAGAATTTAATAGAAATATAGAAGAGTTTACCTCTCCACTCAGCAGATAATAGAAATATAGAAGAGTTTACCTCTCCACTCAGCAGATAATGACAGAAATATAGAAGAGTTTACCTCTCCACTCAGCAGATAATGATAGAAATATAGAAGAGTTTACCTCTCCACTCATCAGATAATAAAATATAGAAGAGTTTACCTCTCAGCTCTGCAGATAATGATAGAAATATAGAAGAGTTTACATCTCCACTCAGCAGATAATAGAAATATAGAAGAGTTTACATCTCCACTCAGCTGATAATAGAAATATAGAAGAGTTTACCTCTCCACTCATCAGATAATAGAAATATAGAAGAGTTTACCTCTCCACTCAGCAGATAATGATAGAAATATAGAAGAGTTTACCTCTCCGCTCAGCAGATAATAGAAATATAGAAGAGTTTACTTCTCCACTCATCTGATAATAGAAATATAGAAGAGTTTACCTCTCCACTCAGCAGATAATAGAAATATAGAAGAGTTTACCTCTCCACTCAGCAGATAATAGAAATATAGAAGAATTTACTTCTCCGCTCAGCAGATAATAATAAAAATATAGAAGAGTTTACCTCTCCGCTCAGCAGATAATAGAAATATAGAAGAGTTTACCTCTCCACTCAGCAGATAATAGGAATATAGAAGAGTTTACCTCTCCGCTCAGAAGATAATAATAAAAATATAGAAGAGTTTACCTCTCCACTCAGCAGATAATGACAGAAATATAGAAGAGTTTACTAGAGATGAGCGGTGTTCGACTAGAACTGTTCGCCAATCTCAAATTCGAGCTGTTTTGGGCGGTGTTCGAGTTGTTCGACGAACCCGAACGATTTGCAAAAAATTCGGCTGTTCGAGGTTATGTTCGATAACTGTTCGTGCACCAAAAGCGTGTCCTGCATGTCTGGCGCTATTTAGAGCACCAATCATGCAGGGATTGTCTGCCACTCACTGTAATGCCACAGCCATGGTGGTTGTGGCATTACAGTGATTGCCCAAATCGATGGGAACAGTGCTCACAGTGAAACATGAAAAGCCGGCAATTCAGCAGCGGCATACACCGGTACCCGACAATTTAGAACCGAAAGAATAGAGCTTCACACATAGATTAGATAGATAGAAACATGTCAGCCACATATATATGAAGTACAGTGACAGTGTTGCTTACTGTACTTGTCATTTAGTGTAAAGGATTTATCAAAAAAAATAATAGTGTTTTCATGCACCGTCTCTTTAAAAAAGCCGGCCGGCAATTCAGCAGCGGTACCCGACAATTTGGAATAGAAAGAATAGAGAATCACACATAGATTAGATAGATAGAAACATGTCAGTCACATATATAAGAAGTACAGTGATAGTGTTGATTACTGTACTTGTCATTTAGTGTTAAAATAAAGGATTTATTTAAAAAAAAAATTGGCGTGGGGTTCCCCTTAATTTTAGGCTCTAGCGGAGGTTAAGCAGACGGCTGGGGCAGATGTTTGAAGCCTGGGAAGGGGGTAATACCCACGGAGCTTCCCAGGCTACTAATATCAGCCCCCAGCGGAATACCTAGCCTTTACTAGCTATTAAAATGGGGGACCCCCCCAAAAAAATGACGTGGGGTCCCCCCTATTTTAATAGCTAGCAAAGGCTAGGCAGACAGCTGGGGGCTGATATTAATAGCCCAGGAAGGGTACCATGAATATTGGCCCCCTCCCAGGCTAGAAACACCAGCCGTCAGCCGCCCCAGAAATGGCGCATCCATAGGATGCGCCAATTCTGGCACTTAGCCTCGCTCTTCCCACTGCCCTGTAGCGGTGGCAGTGGGGTAATAGGGCTGGGGTTGATGTCAGCTTATAATGCCAGCTGACATCAAGCCCAGGTTAGTAATGGAGAGGCGTCTATAAGACACCACCATTACTAACCCCATAGTCAAAGTTAAAAGAAAACACAAACACCCAGAATAAAGTCCTTTAATTGAAATAAAGACACAATCCTTTATTGTTCTAAATTAAACCATACTTACCACCACGCCCATTCCAGCTGAAGCCAACGATCTCCTGCAATAAAAGTAAAATAATAAAGCAACCTCATCCTTACCTTTCCATGGTTCTCACGATGGCTTCAGCTCTGCTACATCGAGATGACAGGCTGGACCGCAGCAGAAAGCTGCCATCCAGCCTGTCATCCCGCGGACACTGAGAAGCGCAGGCATGCTTGCGCTCCTCAGTGTCTCGCTGTGACGGCATCCAGATGAGCCGACAATGAACTCGGCTCACCTCATGCACGTCACTGACAGCGTGGGAGAATTCTCCTGCACTCAGCGCTTCAGCGTGAGAATTTTCCCACGCTGTCAGTGACGTGCATGAGGTGAGCCGAGTTCATTGGACATGAATGAGCTCACCTCATGCACGTCACTGACAGCGTGGGAAAATTCTCACGCTGAAGCGCTGAGTGCAGGAGAATTTTCCCACGCTGTCAGTGACGTGCATGAGGTGAGCTCATTCATGTCCATTGAACTCAGCTGACCTCATGTACGTCACTGACAGCGTGGGAGAATTCTCACGCTGAAGCGCTGAGTGCAGGAGAATTCTTCCACGCTGTCAGTGACGTACATGAGGTGAGCTGAGTTCATTGGACATGACCTCGGCTCATCTGGATGCCGTCACAGCCAGACACTGAGGAGCGCAAGCAAGCCTGCGCTTCTCAGTTTCTGCGGGATGACAGGCTGGATGGCAGCGTTCTGCTGCGGTCCAGCCTGTCATCTCGATGTAGCAGAGCTGGAGCCATCGTGGGAACCATGGAAAGGTAAGGATGAGGTTGCTTTATTATTTTACTTTTATTGCAGGAGATCGTTGGCTTCAGCTGGAATGGGCGTGACGGTAAGTATGGTTTAATTTAGAACAATAAAGAATTGTGTGTTTATTTCAATTAAAGGACTTTTTTCTGGGTGTTGTGTTTTTTTTAAATACTTTACTAGAAATTCATAGTGGTCATGTCTAATATTGGCGTGACCCCATGAATTTCGGGCTTAGGGCCAGCTGATAATGCCAAGCTGGCCCTAACCCCTTTATTACCCAGTGAGCCACCGCACCAGGGCCCTGGATGAGTTGGGTACAGCGCCAGAAGATGGCGCTTCTATGAATGCGCCATTTTCCGGGGTGGCTGCGGACTGCAATTTGCAGCGGGTGGGGCCCAGAAAGCTTGGGTCTCCCTGCGCTGCGGATTCCAGCCCCCAGCTGCCTAGTTGTACCTGGCTGGACACAAAAATAGGGCGAAGCCCCACGTATTTTTTTTTTAAATTATTTCATGAAATTCATGAAATAATTAAGAAAAAAAGGGCTTCCCTACATTGTTGTGTCCGGCCAGGTACAAATAGGCAGCTGGTGGTTGGGGGCAGTCCGTTCCTGCCTGCTGTACCTGGCTGGACACAAATATAGTGCGAAGCCCCACGTCAATTTTTTTTAAAATTATTTCATGAAACTAGATGGTGGCCCGATTCTAACGCATCGCGTATTCTAGAATATGCGGCAGACCCGGCGCAATCAGCAGAGCGGTGTTTAAATTTGGCGCAAAAATCGCTGACTGGTCGCGGCCAGCAACCGCGACCAATCAGCAAAGCGGTGTTGAAATTTGGCGACTATATCACTGATTGGTCACGGCCGGCGGTCGCGAATAATCAGCAGAGCGGGGTTTAAATTTTGCGCCAATAATGCTGATAGGTTGTGGTCGCGACCAATCAGCAGAGCGGGGTTTAAATTTTGCGCCAATAATGCTGATAGGTTGTGGTCGCGACCAATCAGCAGAGCGGGGTTTAAATTTTGCGCCAATAATGCTGATAGGTTGTGGTCGCGACCATTCAGCAGAGCGGTGTTTAAATTTGGCGGCAACAATGTTGATTAGTCGCGGCCGGCGGTCGCGACCAATCAGCAGAGCGGGGTTTAAATTTGGCGCCAATAATGCTGATTGGTCGCAATCGCCGGCCGCGACCAATCAGCAGAGCGGTGTTTAAATTTGGCGTCAAAATCGCTGATTGGTCGCGGAAGGCAACTGTGACCAATCAGCAGAGCGGGGTTTAAATTTGGCGCCAATACTGCTGATTGGTCGCGGCCGGCAACCGTGACCAATCAGCCGAGCAGGGTTTAAATTTGGCGCCAATACTACTGATTGGTCGCGGACGGCGACCGCGACCAATCAGCAGAGCGGTGTTTAAATTTGGCGCCAATAATGCTGAATAGTCACGACCGGCATCCGCGACCAATTAGCAGAGCGGGGTTTAAATTTGGCGCCAAGCTCGCTGATTGGTCGCGGCCGCTATTTAAATGTGGCGCCCAAATCGGTGATTGGTCGCGGGCAGCGTCCGCGACCAATCAGCAGAGCGGCGTTTAACTTTAGCGCCAAGATCACTGATTGGTCGCGTGCGGAGAGCGCGACCAATCAGCTAATCGTATTGGTGAGGACCGGGGAGCGCCGCTGCCTGGTCGGATACTTCCGTTGCGAGAAGCCGGGAGATGAGCGACTGCTCGCAGCAGAAGTATCCCGACCCGCAGCGCCGCTCCCCGGTCCTCCCTTCACACCCTAGCCGCTGATGTCCACACAGTATCCGCATGGTGTTACAAAGATCCGGACATTTGTGTTAAAAATCGCTGATTGGTCGCTGGCGCTGCCCGCGACCAATCACCGATTTGGGCGCCAAATTTAAATATCGGCCGCAACCAATCACCGATCTTGGCTCCACATTTAAACACCGCTGTGCTGATTGGTCGCCGACGCTGGGCGCGACCAATCACCGATTTTGGCGCCACATTTAAATAGCGTCCGCGACCAATCAGTACAGCGGTGTTTAAATGTGGAGCCAAGATGGGTGATTGGTCGCGGAGGATATTTAAATTTAGCGCCCAAATAGGTGATTGGTCACGGGCAGCGCCAGCGACCAATCAGCGATTTTTAACACAAATGTCCGGACCTTTGTAACACCATGCGGATACTGTGGGGACATCAGCGGCTAGGGTGTGAAGGGAGGACCGGGGAGCGGCGCTGACATCCAATTGGTCGCGGCCGCTATTTAAATGTGCCGCACAAATCGGTGATTGGTCGCGGTCTTGGCGCGCGACCAATCACTGATCTTGCCGCCAAAGTTAAACACTACCGTGCTGATTGGTCGCGGACGCTGCCCGCGACCACTCACCGATTTGTGCGCCAAATTTAAATATCAGCCTCATGCACGTCACTGACAGCGTGGGAAAATTCTCCTGCACTCAGCGCTTCAGCGTGAGAATTCTCCCACGCTGTCAGTGACGTGCATGAGGTGAGCCGAGTTCATTGTCGGCTCATCTGGATGCCGTCACAGAGAGACACTGAGGAGCGCAAGCATGCCTGCGCTTCTCAGTGTCTGCGGGATGACAGGCTGGATGGCAGCGTTCTGCTGCGGTCCAGCCTGTCATCTCGATGTAGCAGAGCTGAAGCTGTCCTGGGAACCATGGAAAGGTAAGGATGAGGTTGCTTTATTATTTTTCTTTTATTGCAGGAGATCGTTGGCTTCAGCTGGAATGGGCGTGATGGTAAGTATGGTTTAATTTAGAACAATAAAGAATTGTGTGCTTATTTCAATTAAAGGACTTTATTCTGGGTGTTTGTGTTTTTTTTTTAACTTTGACTATGGGGTTAGTAATGGGGGTGTCTTATAGACGCCTCTCCATTACTAACCTGGGCTTGATGTCAGCTGGCATTATAAGCTGACATCAACCCCAACCCTATTACCCCACTGCCACCGCACCAGGGCAGTGGGAAGAGCGAGGCTAAGTGCCAGAATTGGCGCATCCTATGGATGCGCCATTTCTGGGGCGGCTGACGGCTGGTGTTTCTAGCCTGGGAGGGGGCCAATATTCATGGCTCCCTTCCTGGGCTATTAATATCAGCCCCCAGCTGTCTGCCTAGCCTTTGCTAGCTATTAAAATAGGGGGGACCCCACGTCATTTTTTTGGGGGGGGTCCCCCATTTTAATAGCTAGTAAAGGCTAGGTATTCAGCTGGGGGCTGATATTAGTAGCCTGGGAAGCTCCGTGGGTATTACCCCCTTCCCAGGCTTCAAACATCTGCCCCAGCCGTCTGCTTAACCTCCGCTAGAGACTAAAATTAAGGGGAACCCCACGCCAATTTTTTTTTAATAAATCCTTTATTTTAACACTAAATGACAAGTACAGTAATCAACACTGTCACTGTACTTCATATATATGTGACTGACATGTTTCTATCTATCTAATCTATGTGTGATGCTCTATCTTTCTGTTCTAAATTGTCGGGTACAGATGCTGAATTGCCGGCCGGCTTTTTTAAAGAGACGGTGCATGAAAACACTATTATTTTTTTAAATAAATCCTTTACACTAAATGACAAGTACAGTAAGCAACACTGTCACTGTGCTTCTTATATGTGTGACTGACATGTTTCTATCTATCTAATCTATGTGTGATGCTCTATTCCTTCTTGTCTAAATTGTCGGGTACCGGTGTATGCCGCTGCTGAATTGCCGGCCGGCTTTTTTAAAGAGAGCGTCTTCTGAGCAGTTTGTCAGCTTTTGGACACCTTTGAAGGTGTTTTCTATGTGTTTCTATGTGTTTTTGTTTGCCAGCCATTGGTTTTAACGGTGTTCGACGGTGTTCTAAGGTGTTCGACGAACCAAACCGAACCCAAACACTACGGGGGTGGCTCAACACTAGAGTTTAGCTCTCCACTCAGCTGATAATAGAAATATAGAAGAGTTTACCTCTCCACTCAGCAGATAATAGAAATATAGAAGAGTTTACCTCTACACTCAGCAGATAATAGAAATATAGAAGAGTTTACCTCTCCACTCAGCAGATAATAGAAATATAGAAGAGTTTACCTCTCCGCTCAGCAGATAACAGAAATATAGAAGAGTTTACCTCTCCACTCAGCAGATAATGATAGAAATATAGAAGAGTTTACCTCTCCACTCATCAGATAATAGAATATAGAAGAGTTTACCTCTCCGCTCAGCAAATAATGACAGAAATATGAAAGAGTTTATCTCTCCACTCAGCAGATAATAGAAATGAAGAAGAGTTTACCTCTCCGCTCAGCAGATAAGAGAAATATAGAAGCGTTTACCTCTCCACTCAGCAGATAAGAGAAATATAGAAGAGTTTACCTCTCCACTCAGCAGATAATGACTGAAATATAGAAGAGCTTACCTCTCCGCTCAGCAGATAATGACAGAAATATAGAAGAGTTTACCTCTCCACTCAGCAGATGATAGAAATATAGAAGAGTTTACCTCTCCACTCAGCAGATAATGATAGAAATATAGAAGAGTTTACCTCTCCACTCAGCAGATAATGACAGAAATATGAAAGAGTTTACCTCTCCACTCAGCAGATAATAGAAAAAAAAGAAGAGTTTACCTCTCCGCTCAGCAGATAAGAGAAATATAGAAGAGTTTACCTCTCCACTCAGCAGATAAGAGAAATATAGAAGAGTTTACCTCTCCACTCAGCAGATAATGACTGAAATATAGAAGAGTTTACCTCTCCGCTCAGCAGATAATGACAGAAATATAGAAGAGTTTACCTCTCCACTCAGCAGATGATAGAAATATAGAAGAGTTTACCTCTCCACTCAGCATTTACATCTCCACTCAGCAGATGATAGAAATATAGAAGAGTTTACCTCTCCACTCAGCAGATGATAGAAATATAGAAGAGTTTACCTCTCCACTCAGCAGATAATAGAAATATAGAAGAATTTACCTCTCCACTCAGCAGATAATAGAAATATAGAAGAGTTTACCTCTCCGCTCAGCAGATCATAGAAATATATTAGAGTTTACCTCTCCGCTCAGCAGAATTTAACAGAAATATAGAAGAGTTTACCTCTCCACTCAGCAGATAATAGGAATATAGAAGAGTTTACCTCTCCACTCAACAGATAATACAAATATAGAAGAGTTTACCTCACCACTCAGCAGATAATGACAGAAATATAGAAGAGTTTACCTCTCCACTCAGCAGATAATGACAGAAATATAGAAGAGTTTACCTCTCCACTCAGCAGATAATGACAGAAATATAGAAGAGTTTACCTCTCCACTCAGCAGATAATGACAGAAATATAGAAGAGTTTACCTCTCCACTCAGCAGAGAATAGAAATATAGAAGAGTTTACCTCTCCGCTCAGCAGATAATAGAAATATAGAAGAGTTTACCTCTCCACTCAGCAGATAATAGAAATATAGAAGAGTTTACCTCTCCGCTCAGCAGATCATAGAAATATATTAGAGTTTACCTCTCCGCTCAGCAGAATTTAACAGAAATATAGAAGAGTTTACCTCTCCACTCAGCAGATAATAGGAATATAGAAGAGTTTACCTCTCCACTCAGCAGATAATAGAAATATAGAAGAGTTTACCTCTCCACTCAGCAGATAATAGGAATATAGAAGAGTTTACCTCTCCACTCATCAGATAATAGAATATAGAAGAGTTTACCTCTCCGCTCAGCAGATAATGACAGAAATATGAAAGAGTTTACCTCTCCACTCAGCAGATAATAGAAATATAGATGAGTTTACCTCTCCACTCAGCAGATAATAATAGAAATATAGAAGAGTTTACCTCTCCACTCAGCAGATAATAATAGAAATATAGAAGAGTTTACCTCTCCACTCAGCAGATAATAGAAATATAGAAGAATTTACCTCTCCGCTCAGCAGATAATAATAAAAATATAGAAGAGTTTACCTCTCCGCTCAGCAGATAATAGAAATATAGAAGAGTTTACCTCTCCACTCAGCAGATAATAGAAATATAGAAGAGTTTACCTGTCCACTCAGCAGATAATAGAAATATAGAAGAATTTACCTCTCCCCTCAGCAGATAATAGAAATATATTAGAGTTTACCTCTCTGCTCAGCAGAATTTAATAGAAATATAGAAGAGTTTACCTCTCCACTCAGCAGATAATAGAAATATAGAAGAGTTTACCTCTCCACTCAGCAGATAATAGAAATATAGAAGAGTTTACCTCTCCACTCAGCAGATAATGACAGAAATATGAAAGAGTTTACCTCTCCACTCAGCAGATAATAGAAATATAGAAGAGTTTACCTCTCCACTCATCAGATAATAGAATATAGAAGAGTTTACCTCTCCGCTCAGCAGATAATGACAGAAATATGAAAGAGTTTACCTCTCCACTCAGCAGATAATAGAAATATAGAAGAGTTTACGTCTCCACTCATCAGATAATAGAATATAGAAGAGTTTACCTCTCCACTCAGCAGATAATAGAAATAAAGAAGAGTTTACCTCTCCGCTCAGCAGATAATAAAAATATAGAAGAGTTTACCTCTCCACTCAGCAGATAAGAGAAATATAGAAGAATTTACCTCTCCACTCAGCAGATAATAGAAATATAGAAGAATTTACCTCTCCGCTGAGCAGATAATAGAAATATAGAAGAGTTTACCTCTCCACTCAGCAGATAATGACAGAAATATAGAAGAGTTTACCTCTCCACTCAGCAGATGACAGAAATATAGAAGAGTTTACCTCTCCACTCAGCAGAGAATAGAAATATAGAAGAGTTTACCTCTCCGCTCAGCAGATAATGACAGAAATATGAAAGAGTTTACCTCTCCACTCAGCAGATAATGACAGAAATATAGAAGAGTTTACCTCTCCACTCAGCAGATGACAGAAATATAGAAGAGTTTACCTCTCCACTCAGCAGAGAATAGAAATATAGAAGAGTTTACCTCTCCTCTCAGCAGATAATGATAGAAATATAGAAGAGTTTACCTCTCCGCTCAGCAGATAATAGAAATATAGAAGAGTTTACCTCTCCACTCAGCAGATAATAGAAATATAGAAGAATTTACCTCTCCACTCAGCAGATAATAGAAATATAGAAGAGTTTACCTCTCCACTCAGCAGATAATAGAAATATAGAAGAGTTTACCTCTCCTCTCAGCAGATAATAGAAATATATAAGAGTTTACCTCTCCACTCAGCAGATAATAATAGAAATATAGAAGAGTTTACCTCTCCACTCAGCAGATAATAGAAATATAGAAGAATTTACCTCTCCGCTCAGCAGATAATAATAAAAATATAGAAGAGTTTACCTCTCCGCTCAGCAGATAATAGAAATATAGAAGAGTTTACCTCTCCACTCAGCAGATAATAGAAATATAGAAGAGTTTACCTGTCCACTCAGCAGATAATAGAAATATAGAAGAATTTACCTCTCCCCTCAGCAGATAATAGAAATATATTAGAGTTTACCTCTCTGCTCAGCAGAATTTAATAGAAATATAGAAGAGTTTACCTCTCCACTCAGCAGATAATAGAAATATAGAAGAGTTTACCTCACCACTCAGCAGATAATGACAGAAATATAGAAGAGTTTACCTCTTCACTCAGCAGATAATAGAAATATAGAAGAGTTTACCTCTCCACTCAGCAGATAATAGAAATATAGAAGAGTTTACCTCTCCACTCAGCAGATAATGACAGAAATATGAAAGAGTTTACCTCTCCACTCAGCAGATAATAGAAATATAGAAGAGTTTACCTCTCCACTCATCAGATAATAGAATATAGAAGAGTTTACCTCTCCGCTCAGCAGATAATGACTGAAATATAGAAGAGTTTACCTCTCCACTCAGCAGATAATAGAAATATAGAAGAGTTTACCTCTCCACTCAGCAGATAATAGAAATATAGAAGAGTTTACCTCTCCACTCAGCAGATAATAGAAATATAGAAGAGTTTACCTCTCCACTCAGCAGATAATGACAGAAATATGAAAGAGTTTACCTCTCCACTCAGCAGATAATAGAAATATAGAAGAGTTTACGTCTCCACTCATCAGATAATAGAATATAGAAGAGTTTACCTCTCCACTCAGCAGATAATAGAAATAAAGAAGAGTTTACCTCTCCGCTCAGCAGATAATAAAAATATAGAAGAGTTTACCTCTCCACTCAGCAGATAAGAGAAATATAGAAGAGTTTGCCTCTCCACTCAGCAGATAATAGAAATATAGAAGAGTTTACCTCTCCACTCAGCAGATAATGACTGAAATATAGAAGAGTTTACCTCTCCACTCAGCAGATAATAGAAATATAGAAGAATTTACCTCTCCACTCAGCAGATAATAGAAATATAGAAGAGTTTACCTCTCCACTCAGCAGATAATAGAAATATAGAAGAGTTTACCTATCCGCTCAGCAGATAATGACAGAAATATGAAAGAGTTTACCTCTCCACTCAGCAGATAATAGAAATATAGAAGAGTTTACCTCTCCACTCATCAGATAATAGAATATAGAAGAGTTTACCTCTCCGCTCAGCAGATAATGACAGAAATATGAAAGAGTTTACCTCTCCACTCAGCAGATAATAGAAATATAGAAGAGTTTACCTCTCCATGCATCAGATAATAGAATATAGAAGAGTTTACCTCTCCACTCAGCAGATAATAGAAATAAAGAAGAGTTTACCTCTCCACTCAGCAGATAATAGAAATAAAGAAGAGTTTACCTCTCCACTCAGCAGATAATGACTGAAATATAGAAGAGTTTACCTCTCCGCTCAGCAGATAATGACAGAAATATAGAAGAGTTTACCTCTCCACTCAGCAGATAATAGAAATATAGAAGAGTTTACCTCTCCACTCAGCAGATAATAATAGAAATATAGAAGAATTTACCTCTCCACTCAGCAGATAATAGAATTATAGAAGAGTTTACCTCTCCACTCAGCAGATAATAGAAATATATTAGAGTTTACCTCTCCGCTCAGCAGATCATAGAAATATATTAGAGTTTACCTCTCCGCTCAGCAGATCATAGAAATATATTAGAGTTTACCTCTCCGCTCAGCAGAATTTAATAGAAATATAGAAGAGTTTACCTCTCCTCTCAGCAGATAATGATAGAAATAAAGAAGAGTTTACCTCTCCGCTCAGCAGATAATAGAAATATAGAAGAGTTTACCTCTCCACTCAGCAGATAATAATAGAAATATAGAAGAGTTTACCTCTCCACTCTGCAGATAATAGAAATATAGAAGAGTTTACCTCTCCACTCAGCAGATAGTAGAAATATAGAAGAGTTTACCTCTCCACTCAGCAGATAATAGAAATATAGAAGAATTTACCTCTCCACTCAGCAGATAATAGAAATATAGAAGAGTTTACCTCTCCACTCAGCAGATAATAGATATATAGAAGAGTTTACCTCTCCACTCAGCAGATAATAGAAATATAGAAGAGTTTACCTCTCCACTCAGCAGATAATAGAAATATAGAAGAATTTACCTCTCCACTCAGCAGATAATAGAAATATAGAAGAGTTTACCTCTCCACTCAGCAGATAATAGATATATATTAGGGTTTACCTCTCCACTCAGCAGATAATAGATATCTATTAGGGTTTACCTCTCCACTCAGCAGATTATAGATATCTATTAGGGTTTACCTCTCCACTCTGCAGATAATAGATATATACATATGAGTTTACCTCTCCGCTCAGCAGATTATAGATATATATATATATATGAGTTTACCTCTCCGCTCAGCAGATTATAGATATATATTGGGGTTTACCTCTCGGCTCAGCAGATTATAGATATATATTAGGGTTTACCTCTCCGCTCAGCAGATAATAGATATATATTAGGGTTTACCTCTCCGCTCAGCAGATAATAGATATATATTAGGGTTTACCTCTCCGCTCAGCAGATTATAGATATATATTAGGGTTTACCTCTCCGCTCAGCAGATAATAGATATATATTAGGGTTTACCTCTCCGCTCAGCAGATTATAGATATATATTAGGGTTTACCTCTCCGCTCAGCAGATAATAGATATATATTAGGGTTTACCTCTCCGCTCAGCAGATTATAGATATATATTGGGGTTTACCTCTCGGCTCAGCAGATAATAGTTATATATTAGGGTTTACCTCTCCGCTCAGCAGATAATAGTTATATATTAGGGTTTACTTCTCCGCTCAGCAGATAATAGTTATATATTAGGGTTTACCTCTCCACTCAGCAGATTATAGATATATATTAGGGTTTACCTCTCCGCTCAGCAGATTATAGATATATATTGGGGTTTACCTCTCGGCTCAGCAGATTATAGATATATATTAGGGTTTACCTCTCCACTCAGCAGATAATAGATATATATTAGGGTTTACCTCTCCGCTCAGCAGATAATAGTTATATATTAGGGTTTACCTCTCCGCTCAGCAGATTATAGATATATATTAGGGTTTACCTCTCCACTCAGCAGATTATAGATATATATTAGGGTTTACCTCTCGGCTCAGCAGATTATAGATATATATTGGGGTTTACCTCTCGGCTCAGCAGATTATAGATATATATTAGGGTTTACCTCTCCACTCAGCAGATAATATATATTGGGGTTTACCTCTCCGCTCAGCAGATTATAGATATATATTGGGGTTTACCTCTCCGCTCAGCAGATTATAGATATATATTAGGGTTTACCTCTCCGCTCAGCAGATTATAGATATATATTAGGGTTTACCTCTCCGCTCAGCAGATTATAGATATATATTGGGGTTTACCTCTCGGCTCAGCAGATTATAGATATATATTAGGGTTTACCTCTCCGCTCAGCAGATTATAGATATATATTAGGGTTTGCCTCTCCGCTCAGCAGATTATAGATATATATTGGGGTTTACCTCTCCACTCAGCAGATTATAGATATATATTGGGGTTTACCTCTCCACTCAGCAGATTATAGATATATATTGGGGTTTACCTCTCCACTCAGCAGATTATAGATATATATTGGGGTTTACCTCTCCACTCAGCAGATAATAGATATATAGAAGAGTTTACCTCTCCGCTCAGCAGATAATAGAAATATAGAAGAGTTTACCTCTCCACTCTGCAGATAATAGAAATATAGAAGAGTTTACCTCTCCATTCAGCAGATAATGATAGAAATATAGAAGAGTTTACCTCTCCACTCAGCAGATAATAGATATATAGAAGAGTTTACCTCTCCACTCAGCAGATAATAATAGAAATATAGAAGAGTTTACCTCTCCACTCAGCAGATAATGATAGAAATATAGAAGAGTTTACCTCTCCACTCAGCAGATAATAGAAATATAGAAGAGTTTACCTCTCCACTCAGCAGATAATAGAAATATAGAAGAGTTTACCTCTCCGCTCAGCAGATAATAGAAATATAGAAGAGTTTACCTCTCCACTCAGCAGCTAATAGAAATATACAAGAGTTTACCTCTCCACTCTGCAGATAATAGAAATATAGAAGAGTTTACCTCTCCACTCTGCAGATAATGATAGAAATATAGAAGAGTTTACCTCTCCGCTCAGCAGATAATGATAGAAATATAGAAGAGTTTACCTCTCCACTCAGCAGATAATAGATATATAGAAGAGTTTACCTCTCCACTCAGCAGATAATAGAAATATAGAAGAGTTTACCTCTACACTCAGCAGATAATAGAAATATAGGAGAGTTTACCTCTCCGCTCAGCAGATAATAATAGAAATATAGAAGAGTTTACCTCTCCACTCAGCAGATAATAGAAATATAGAAGAGTTTACCTCTCCACTCAGCAGATAATAGAAATATAGAAGAGTTTACCTCTCCGCTCAGCAGATAATAGATATATATTAGGGTTTACCTCTCCACTCAGCAGATAATAGATATATATTAGGGTTTACCTCTCCACTCAGCAGATAATAGATATATATTAGGGTTTACCTCTCCGCTCAGCAGATAATAGAAATATAGAAGAGTTTACCTCTCCACTCAGCAGATAATAGAAATATAGAAGAGTTTACCTCTCCACTCAGCAGATAATAGAAATATAGAAGAGTTTACCTATCCGCTCAGCAGATAATGACAGAAATATGAAAGAGTTTACCTCTCCACTCAGCAGATAATAGAAATATAGAAGAGTTTACCTCTCCACTCATCAGATAATAGAATATAGAAGAGTTTACCTCTCCGCTCAGCAGATAATGACAGAAATATGAAAGAGTTTACCTCTCCACTCAGCAGATAATAGAAATATAGAAGAGTTTACCTCTCCATGCATCAGATAATAGAATATAGAAGAGTTTACCTCTCCACTCAGCAGATAATAGAAATATAGAAGAGTTTACCTCTCCACTCAGCAGATAATAATAGAAATATAGAAGAGTTTACCTCTCCACTCAGCAGATAATAATAGAAATATAGAAGAGTTTACCTCTCCACTCAGCAGATAATAGAAATATAGAAGAATTTACCTCTCCGCTCAGCAGATAATAATAAAAATATAGAAGAGTTTACCTCTCCGCTCAGCAGATAATAGAAATATAGAAGAGTTTACCTCTCCACTCAGCAGATAATAGAAATATAGAAGAGTTTACCTGTCCACTCAGCAGATAATAGAAATATAGAAGAATTTACCTCTCCCCTCAGCAGATAATAGAAATATATTAGAGTTTACCTCTCTGCTCAGCAGAATTTAATAGAAATATAGAAGAGTTTACCTCTCCACTCAGCAGATAATAGAAATATAGAAGAGTTTACCTCTCCACTCAGCAGATAATAGAAATATAGAAGAGTTTACCTCTCCACTCAGCAGATAATGACAGAAATATGAAAGAGTTTACCTCTCCACTCAGCAGATAATAGAAATATAGAAGAGTTTACCTCTCCACTCATCAGATAATAGAATATAGAAGAGTTTACCTCTCCGCTCAGCAGATAATGACAGAAATATGAAAGAGTTTACCTCTCCACTCAGCAGATAATAGAAATATAGAAGAGTTTACGTCTCCACTCATCAGATAATAGAATATAGAAGAGTTTACCTCTCCACTCAGCAGATAATAGAAATAAAGAAGAGTTTACCTCTCCGCTCAGCAGATAATAAAAATATAGAAGAGTTTACCTCTCCACTCAGCAGATAAGAGAAATATAGAAGAATTTACCTCTCCACTCAGCAGATAATAGAAATATAGAAGAATTTACCTCTCCGCTGAGCAGATAATAGAAATATAGAAGAGTTTACCTCTCCACTCAGCAGATAATGACAGAAATATAGAAGAGTTTACCTCTCCACTCAGCAGATGACAGAAATATAGAAGAGTTTACCTCTCCACTCAGCAGAGAATAGAAATATAGAAGAGTTTACCTCTCCGCTCAGCAGATAATGACAGAAATATGAAAGAGTTTACCTCTCCACTCAGCAGATAATAGAAATATAGAAGAGTTTACCTCTCAACTCAGCAGATAATAGAATATAGAAGAGTTTACCTCTCCACTCAGCAGATAATAGAAATAAAGAAGAGTTTACCTCTCCGCTCAGCAGATAATAGAAATATATTAGAGTTTACCTCTCCGCTCAGCAGATCATAGAAATATATTAGAGTTTACCTCTCCGCTCAGCAGAATTTAATAGAAATATAGAAGAGTTTACCTCTCCTCTCAGCAGATAATGATAGAAATATAGAAGAGTTTACCTCTCCGCTCAGCAGATAATAGAAATATAGAAGAGTTTACCTCTCCACTCAGCAGATAATAGAAATATAGAAGAATTTACCTCTCCACTCAGCAGATAATAGAAATATAGAAGAGTTTACCTCTCCACTCAGCAGATAATAGAAATATAGAAGAGTTTACCTCTCCTCTCAGCAGATAATAGAAATATATAAGAGTTTACCTCTCCATTCAGCAGATAATAATAGAAATATAGAAGAGTTTACCTCTCCACTCAGCAGATAATAGAAATATAGAAGAATTTACCTCTCCGCTCAGCAGATAATAATAAAAATATAGAAGAGTTTACCTCTCCGCTCAGCAGATAATAGAAATATAGAAGAGTTTACCTCTCCACTCAGCAGATAATAGAAATATAGAAGAGTTTACCTGTCCACTCAGCAGATAATAGAAATATAGAAGAATTTACCTCTCCCCTCAGCAGATAATAGAAATATATTAGAGTTTACCTCTCTGCTCAGCAGAATTTAATAGAAATATAGAAGAGTTTACCTCTCCACTCAGCAGATAATAGAAATATAGAAGAGTTTACCTCACCACTCAGCAGATAATGACAGAAATATAGAAGAGTTTACCTCTTCACTCAGCAGATAATAGAAATATAGAAGAGTTTACCTCTCCACTCAGCAGATAATAGAAATATAGAAGAGTTTACCTCTCCACTCAGCAGATAATGACAGAAATATGAAAGAGTTTACCTCTCCACTCAGCAGATAATAGAAATATAGAAGAGTTTACCTCTCCACTCATCAGATAATAGAATATAGAAGAGTTTACCTCTCCGCTCAGCAGATAATGACTGAAATATAGAAGAGTTTACCTCTCCACTCAGCAGATAATAGAAATATAGAAGAGTTTACCTCTCCACTCAGCAGATAATAGAAATATAGAAGAGTTTACCTCTCCACTCAGCAGATAATAGAAATATAGAAGAGTTTACCTCTCCACTCAGCAGATAATGACAGAAATATGAAAGAGTTTACCTCTCCACTCAGCAGATAATAGAAATATAGAAGAGTTTACGTCTCCACTCATCAGATAATAGAATATAGAAGAGTTTACCTCTCCACTCAGCAGATAATAGAAATAAAGAAGAGTTTACCTCTCCGCTCAGCAGATAATAAAAATATAGAAGAGTTTACCTCTCCACTCAGCAGATAAGAGAAATATAGAAGAGTTTACCTCTCCACTCAGCAGATAATAGAAATATAGAAGAGTTTACCTCTCCACTCAGCAGATAATGACTGAAATATAGAAGAGTTTACCTCTCCACTCAGCAGATAATAGAAATATAGAAGAATTTACCTCTCCACTCAGCAGATAATAGAAATATAGAAGAGTTTACCTCTCCACTCAGCAGATAATAGAAATATAGAAGAGTTTACCTATCCGCTCAGCAGATAATGACAGAAATATGAAAGAGTTTACCTCTCCACTCAGCAGATAATAGAAATATAGAAGAGTTTACCTCTCCACTCATCAGATAATAGAATATAGAAGAGTTTACCTCTCCGCTCAGCAGATAATGACAGAAATATGAAAGAGTTTACCTCTCCACTCAGCAGATAATAGAAATATAGAAGAGTTTACCTCTCCATGCATCAGATAATAGAATATAGAAGAGTTTACCTCTCCACTCAGCAGATAATAGAAATAAAGAAGAGTTTACCTCTCCACTCAGCAGATAATAGAAATAAAGAAGAGTTTACCTCTCCACTCAGCAGATAATGACTGAAATATAGAAGAGTTTACCTCTCCGCTCAGCAGATAATGACAGAAATATAGAAGAGTTTACCTCTCCACTCAGCAGATAATAGAAATATAGAAGAGTTTACCTCTCCACTCAGCAGATAATAGAAATATAGAAGAGTTTACCTCTCCGCTCAGCAGATAATAGAAATATAGAAGAGTTTACCTCTCCACTCAGCAGCTAATAGAAATATACAAGAGTTTACCTCTCCACTCTGCAGATAATAGAAATATAGAAGAGTTTACCTCTCCACTCTGCAGATAATGATAGAAATATAGAAGAGTTTACCTCTCCGCTCAGCAGATAATGATAGAAATATAGAAGAGTTTACCTCTCCACTCAGCAGATAATAGATATATAGAAGAGTTTACCTCTCCACTCAGCAGATAATAGAAATATAGAAGAGTTTACCTCTACACTCAGCAGATAATAGAAATATAGGAGAGTTTACCTCTCCGCTCAGCAGATAATAATAGAAATATAGAAGAGTTTACCTCTCCACTCAGCAGATAATAGAAATATAGAAGAGTTTACCTCTCCACTCAGCAGATAATAGAAATATAGAAGAGTTTACCTCTCCGCTCAGCAGATAATAGATATATATTAGGGTTTACCTCTCCACTCAGCAGATAATAGATATATATTAGGGTTTACCTCTCCACTCAGCAGATAATAGATATATATTAGGGTTTACCTCTCCGCTCAGCAGATAATAGAAATATAGAAGAGTTTACCTCTCCACTCAGCAGATAATAGAAATATAGAAGAGTTTACCTCTCCACTCAGCAGATAATAGAAATATAGAAGAGTTTACCTATCCGCTCAGCAGATAATGACAGAAATATGAAAGAGTTTACCTCTCCACTCAGCAGATAATAGAAATATAGAAGAGTTTACCTCTCCACTCATCAGATAATAGAATATAGAAGAGTTTACCTCTCCGCTCAGCAGATAATGACAGAAATATGAAAGAGTTTACCTCTCCACTCAGCAGATAATAGAAATATAGAAGAGTTTACCTCTCCATGCATCAGATAATAGAATATAGAAGAGTTTACCTCTCCACTCAGCAGATAATAGAAATATAGAAGAGTTTACCTCTCCACTCAGCAGATAATAATAGAAATATAGAAGAGTTTACCTCTCCACTCAGCAGATAATAATAGAAATATAGAAGAGTTTACCTCTCCACTCAGCAGATAATAGAAATATAGAAGAATTTACCTCTCCGCTCAGCAGATAATAATAAAAATATAGAAGAGTTTACCTCTCCGCTCAGCAGATAATAGAAATATAGAAGAGTTTACCTCTCCACTCAGCAGATAATAGAAATATAGAAGAGTTTACCTGTTCACTCAGCAGATAATAGAAATATAGAAGAATTTACCTCTCCCCTCAGCAGATAATAGAAATATATTAGAGTTTACCTCTCTGCTCAGCAGAATTTAATAGAAATATAGAAGAGTTTACCTCTCCACTCAGCAGATAATAGAAATATAGAAGAGTTTACCTCTCCACTCAGCAGATAATAGAAATATAGAAGAGTTTACCTCTCCACTCAGCAGATAATGACAGAAATATGAAAGAGTTTACCTCTCCACTCAGCAGATAATAGAAATATAGAAGAGTTTACCTCTCCACTCATCAGATAATAGAATATAGAAGAGTTTACCTCTCCGCTCAGCAGATAATGACAGAAATATGAAAGAGTTTACCTCTCCACTCAGCAGATAATAGAAATATAGAAGAGTTTACGTCTCCACTCATCAGATAATAGAATATAGAAGAGTTTACCTCTCCACTCAGCAGATAATAGAAATAAAGAAGAGTTTACCTCTCCGCTCAGCAGATAATAAAAATATAGAAGAGTTTACCTCTCCACTCAGCAGATAAGAGAAATATAGAAGAATTTACCTCTCCACTCAGCAGATAATAATAGAAATATAGAAGAATTTACCTCTCCACTCAGCAGATAATAGAATTATAGAAGAGTTTACCTCTCCACTCAGCAGATAATAGAAATATATTAGAGTTTACCTCTCCGCTCAGCAGATCATAGAAATATATTAGAGTTTACCTCTCCGCTCAGCAGATCATAGAAATATATTAGAGTTTACCTCTCCGCTCAGCAGAATTTAATAGAAATATAGAAGAGTTTACCTCTCCTCTCAGCAGATAATGATAGAAATAAAGAAGAGTTTACCTCTCCGCTCAGCAGATAATAGAAATATAGAAGAGTTTACCTCTCCACTCAGCAGATAATAATAGAAATATAGAAGAGTTTACCTCTCCACTCTGCAGATAATAGAAATATAGAAGAGTTTACCTCTCCACTCAGCAGATAGTAGAAATATAGAAGAGTTTACCTCTCCACTCAGCAGATAATAGAAATATAGAAGAATTTACCTCTCCACTCAGCAGATAATAGAAATATAGAAGAGTTTACCTCTCCACTCAGCAGATAATAGATATATAGAAGAGTTTACCTCTCCACTCAGCAGATAATAGAAATATAGAAGAGTTTACCTCTCCACTCAGCAGATAATAGAAATATAGAAGAATTTACCTCTCCACTCAGCAGATAATAGAAATATAGAAGAGTTTACCTCTCCACTCAGCAGATAATAGATATATATTAGGGTTTACCTCTCCACTCAGCAGATAATAGATATCTATTAGGGTTTACCTCTCCACTCAGCAGATTATAGATATCTATTAGGGTTTACCTCTCCACTCTGCAGATAATAGATATATACATATGAGTTTACCTCTCCGCTCAGCAGATTATAGATATATATATATGAGTTTACCTCTCCGCTCAGCAGATTATAGATATATATTGGGGTTTACCTCTCGGCTCAGCAGATTATAGATATATATTAGGGTTTACCTCTCCGCTCAGCAGATAATAGATATATATTAGGGTTTACCTCTCCGCTCAGCAGATAATAGATATATATTAGGGTTTACCTCTCCGCTCAGCAGATTATAGATATATATTAGGGTTTACCTCTCCGCTCAGCAGATAATAGATATATATTAGGGTTTACCTCTCCGCTCAGCAGATTATAGATATATATTAGGGTTTACCTCTCCGCTCAGCAGATAATAGATATATATTAGGGTTTACCTCTCCGCTCAGCAGATTATAGATATATATTGGGGTTTACCTCTCGGCTCAGCAGATAATAGTTATATATTAGGGTTTACCTCTCCGCTCAGCAGATAATAGTTATATATTAGGGTTTACTTCTCCGCTCAGCAGATAATAGTTATATATTAGGGTTTACCTCTCCACTCAGCAGATTATAGACATATATTAGGGTTTACCTCTCCGCTCAGCAGATTATAGATATATATTGGGGTTTACCTCTCGGCTCAGCAGATTATAGATATATATTAGGGTTTACCTCTCCACTCAGCAGATAATAGATATATATTAGGGTTTACCTCTCCGCTCAGCAGATAATAGTTATATATTAGGGTTTACCTCTCCGCTCAGCAGATTATAGATATATATTAGGGTTTACCTCTCCACTCAGCAGATTATAGATATATATTAGGGTTTACCTCTCGGCTCAGCAGATTATAGATATATATTGGGGTTTACCTCTCGGCTCAGCAGATTATAGATATATATTAGGGTTTACCTCTCCACTCAGCAGATAATATATATTGGGGTTTACCTCTCCGCTCAGCAGATTATAGATATATATTGGGGTTTACCTCTCCGCTCAGCAGATTATAGATATATATTAGGGTTTACCTCTCCGCTCAGCAGATTATAGATATATATTAGGGTTTACCTCTCAGCTCAGCAGATTATAGATATATATTGGGGTTTACCTCTCGGCTCAGCAGATTATAGATATATATTAGGGTTTACCTCTCCGCTCAGCAGATTATAGATATATATTAGGGTTTACCTCTCCGCTCAGCAGATTATAGATATATATTGGGGTTTACCTCTCCACTCAGCAGATTATAGATATATATTGGGGTTTACCTCTCCACTCAGCAGATTATAGATATATATTGGGGTTTACCTCTCCACTCAGCAGATTATAGATATATATTGGGGTTTACCTCTCCACTCAGCAGATAATAGATATATAGAAGAGTTTACCTCTCCGCTCAGCAGATAATAGAAATATAGAAGAGTTTACCTCTCCACTCTGCAGATAATAGAAATATAGAAGAGTTTACCTCTCCATTCAGCAGATAATGATAGAAATATAGAAGAGTTTACCTCTCCACTCAGCAGATAATAGATATATAGAAGAGTTTACCTCTCCACTCAGCAGATAATAATAGAAATATAGAAGAGTTTACCTCTCCACTCAGCAGATAATGATAGAAATATAGAAGAGTTTACCTCTCCACTCAGCAGATAATAGAAATATAGAAGAGTTTACCTCTCCACTCAGCAGATAATAGAAATATAGAAGAGTTTACCTCTCCGCTCAGCAGATAATAGAAATATAGAAGAGTTTACCTCTCCACTCAGCAGCTAATAGAAATATACAAGAGTTTACCTCTCCACTCTGCAGATAATAGAAATATAGAAGAGTTTACCTCTCCACTCTGCAGATAATGATAGAAATATAGAAGAGTTTACCTCTCCGCTCAGCAGATAATGATAGAAATATAGAAGAGTTTACCTCTCCACTCAGCAGATAATAGATATATAGAAGAGTTTACCTCTCCACTCAGCAGATAATAGAAATATAGAAGAGTTTACCTCTACACTCAGCAGATAATAGAAATATAGGAGAGTTTACCTCTCCGCTCAGCAGATAATAATAGAAATATAGAAGAGTTTACCTCTCCACTCAGCAGATAATAGAAATATAGAAGAGTTTACCTCTCCACTCAGCAGATAATAGAAATATAGAAGAGTTTACCTCTCCGCTCAGCAGATAATAGATATATATTAGGGTTTACCTCTCCACTCAGCAGATAATAGATATATATTAGGGTTTACCTCTCCACTCAGCAGATAATAGATATATATTAGGGTTTACCTCTCCGCTCAGCAGATAATAGAAATATAGAAGAGTTTACCTCTCCACTCAGCAGATAATAGAAATATAGAAGAGTTTACCTCTCCACTCAGCAGATAATAGAAATATAGAAGAGTTTACCTATCCGCTCAGCAGATAATGACAGAAATATGAAAGAGTTTACCTCTCCACTCAGCAGATAATAGAAATATAGAAGAGTTTACCTCTCCACTCATCAGATAATAGAATATAGAAGAGTTTACCTCTCCACTCAGCAGATAATGACAGAAATATGAAAGAGTTTACCTCTCCACTCAGCAGATAATAGAAATATAGAAGAGTTTACCTCTCCATGCATCAGATAATAGAATATAGAAGAGTTTACCTCTCCACTCAGCAGATAATAGAAATATAGAAGAGTTTACCTCTCCACTCAGCAGATAATAATAGAAATATAGAAGAGTTTACCTCTCCACTCAGCAGATAATAATAGAAATATAGAAGAGTTTACCTCTCCGCTCAGCAGATAATAATAAAAATATAGAAGAGTTTACCTCTCCGCTCAGCAGATAATAGAAATATAGAAGAGTTTACCTCTCCACTCAGCAGATAATAGAAATATAGAAGAGTTTACCTGTCCACTCAGCAGATAATAGAAATATAGAAGAATTTACCTCTCCCCTCAGCAGATAATAGAAATATATTAGAGTTTACCTCTCTGCTCAGCAGAATTTAATAGAAATATAGAAGAGTTTACCTCTCCACTCAGCAGATAATAGAAATATAGAAGAGTTTACCTCTCCACTCAGCAGATAATAGAAATATAGAAGAGTTTACCTCTCCACTCAGCAGATAATGACAGAAATATGAAAGAGTTTACCTCTCCGCTCAGCAGATAATAGAAATATAGAAGAGTTTACCTCTCCACTCAGCAGATAATAGAAATATAGAAGAGTTTACCTGTCCACTCAGCAGATAATAGAAATATAGAAGAATTTACCTCTCCCCTCAGCAGATAATAGAAATATATTAGAGTTTACCTCTCTGCTCAGCAGAATTTAATAGAAATATAGAAGAGTTTACCTCTCCACTCAGCAGATAATAGAAATATAGAAGAGTTTACCTCTCCACTCATCAGATAATAGAATATAGAAGAGTTTACCTCTCCGCTCAGCAGATAATGACAGAAATATGAAAGAGTTTACCTCTCCACTCAGCAGATAATAGAAATATAAAAGAGTTTACGTCTCCACTCATCAGATAATAGAATATAGAAGAGTTTACCTCTCCACTCAGCAGATAATAGAAATAAAGAAGAGTTTACCTCTCCGCTCAGCAGATAATAAAAATATAGAAGAGTTTACCTCTCCACTCAGCAGATAAGAGAAATATAGAAGAATTTACCTCTCCACTCAGCAGATAATAGAAATATAGAAGAATTTACCTCTCCGCTGAGCAGATCATAGAAATATAGAAGAGTTTACCTCTCCACTCAGCAGATAATGACAGAAATATAGAAGAGTTTACCTCTCCACTCAGCAGATGACAGAAATATAGAAGAGTTTACCTCTCCACTCAGCAGATAATAGAAATATAGAAGAGTTTACCTCTCAACTCAGCAGATAATAGAATATAGAAGAGTTTACCTCTCCACTCAGCAGATAATAGAAATAAAGAAGAGTTTACCTCTCCGCTCAGCAGATAATAGAAATATATTAGAGTTTACCTCTCCGCTCAGCAGATCATAGAAATATATTAGAGTTTACCTCTCCGCTCAGCAGAATTTAATAGAAATATAGAAGAGTTTACCTCTCCTCTCAGCAGATAATGATAGAAATATAGAAGAGTTTACCTCTCCGCTCAGCAGATAATAGAAATATAGAAGAGTTTACCTCTCCACTCAGCAGATAATAGAAATATAGAAGAATTTACCTCTCCACTCAGCAGATAATAGAAATATAGAAGAGTTTACCTCTCCACTCAGCAGATAATAGAAATATAGAAGAGTTTACCTCTCCTCTCAGCAGATAATAGAAATATATAAGAGTTTACCTCTCCACTCAGCAGATAATAATAGAAATATAGAAGAGTTTACCTCTCCACTCAGCAGATAATAGAAATATAGAAGAATTTACCTCTCCGCTCAGCAGATAATAATAAAAATATAGAAGAGTTTACCTCTCCGCTCAGCAGATAATAGAAATATAGAAGAGTTTACCTCTCCACTCAGCAGATAATAGAAATATAGAAGAATTTACCTCTCCCCTCAGCAGATAATAGAAATATATTAGAGTTTACCTCTCTGCTCAGCAGAATTTAATAGAAATATAGAAGAGTTTACCTCTCCACTCAGCAGATAATGACAGAAATATAGAAGAGTTTACCTCTTCACTCAGCAGATAATAGAAATATAGAAGAGTTTACCTCACCACTCAGCAGATAATGACAGAAATATAGAAGAGTTTACCTCTTCACTCAGCAGATAATAGAAATATAGAAGAGTTTACCTCTCCACTCAGCAGATAATAGAAATATAGAAGAGTTTACCTCTCCACTCAGCAGATAATGACAGAAATATGAAAGAGTTTACCTCTCCACTCAGCAGATAATAGAAATATAGAAGAGTTTACCTCTCCACTCATCAGATAATAGAATATAGAAGAGTTTACCTCTCCGCTCAGCAGATAATGACTGAAATATAGAAGAGTTTACCTCTCCACTCAGCAGATAATAGAAATATAGAAGAGTTTACCTCTCCACTCAGCAGATAATAGAAATATAGAAGAGTTTACCTCTCCACTCAGCAGATAATAGAAATATAGAAGAGTTTACCTCTCCACTCAGCAGATAATGACAGAAATATGAAAGAGTTTACCTCTCCACTCAGCAGATAATAGAAATATAGAAGAGTTTACGTCTCCACTCATCAGATAATAGAATATAGAAGAGTTTACCTCTCCACTCAGCAGATAATAGAAATAAAGAAGAGTTTACCTCTCCGCTCAGCAGATAATAAAAATATAGAAGAGTTTACCTCTCCACTCAGCAGATAAGAGAAATATAGAAGAGTTTACCTCTCCACTCAGCAGATAATAGAAATATAGAAGAGTTTACCTCTCCACTCAGCAGATAATGACTGAAATATAGAAGAGTTTACCTCTCCACTCAGCAGATAATAGAAATATAGAAGAATTTACCTCTCCACTCAGCAGATAATAGAAATATAGAAGAGTTTACCTCTCCACTCAGCAGATAATAAAAATATAGAAGAGTTTACCTATCCGCTCAGCAGATAATGACAGAAATATGAAAGAGTTTACCTCTCCACTCAGCAGATAATAGAAATATAGAAGAGTTTACCTCTCCACTCATCAGATAATAGAATATAGAAGAGTTTACCTCTCCGCTCAGCAGATAATGACAGAAATATGAAAGAGTTTACCTCTCCACTCAGCAGATAATAGAAATATAGAAGAGTTTACCTCTCCATGCATCAGATAATAGAATATAGAAGAGTTTACCTCTCCACTCAGCAGATAATAGAAATAAAGAAGAGTTTACCTCTCCACTCAGCAGATAATAGAAATAAAGAAGAGTTTACCTCTCCACTCAGCAGATAATGACTGAAATATAGAAGAGTTTACCTCTCCGCTCAGCAGATAATGACAGAAATATAGAAGAGTTTACCTCTCCACTCAGCAGATAATAGAAATATAGAAGAGTTTACCTCTCCACTCAGCAGATAATAATAGAAATATAGAAGAATTTACCTCTCCACTCAGCAGATAATAGAATTATAGAAGAGTTTACCTCTCCACTCAGCAGATAATAGAAATATATTAGAGTTTACCTCTCCGCTCAGCAGATCATAGAAATATATTAGAGTTTACCTCTCCGCTCAGCAGATCATAGAAATATATTAGAGTTTACCTCTCCGCTCAGCAGAATTTAATAGAAATATAGAAGAGTTTACCTCTCCTCTCAGCAGATAATGATAGAAATAAAGAAGAGTTTACCTCTCCGCTCAGCAGATAATAGAAATATAGAAGAGTTTACCTCTCCACTCAGCAGATAATAATAGAAATATAGAAGAGTTTACCTCTCCACTCTGCAGATAATAGAAATATAGAAGAGTTTACCTCTCCACTCAGCAGATAGTAGAAATATAGAAGAGTTTACCTCTCCACTCAGCAGATAATAGAAATATAGAAGAATTTACCTCTCCACTCAGCAGATAATAGAAATATAGAAGAGTTTACCTCTCCACTCAGCAGATAATAGATATATAGAAGAGTTTACCTCTCCACTCAGCAGATAATAGAAATATAGAAGAGTTTACCTCTCCACTCAGCAGATAATAGAAATATAGAAGAATTTACCTCTCCACTCAGCAGATAATAGAAATATAGAAGAGTTTACCTCTCCACTCAGCAGATAATAGATATATATTAGGGTTTACCTCTCCACTCAGCAGATAATAGATATCTATTAGGGTTTACCTCTCCACTCAGCAGATTATAGATATCTATTAGGGTTTACCTCTCCACTCTGCAGATAATAGATATATACATATGAGTTTACCTCTCCGCTCAGCAGATTATAGATATATATATATGAGTTTACCTCTCCGCTCAGCAGATTATAGATATATATTGGGGTTTACCTCTCGGCTCAGCAGATTATAGATATATATTAGGGTTTACCTCTCCGCTCAGCAGATAATAGATATATATTAGGGTTTACCTCTCCGCTCAGCAGATAATAGATATATATTAGGGTTTACCTCTCCGCTCAGCAGATTATAGATATATATTAGGGTTTACCTCTCCGCTCAGCAGATAATAGATATATATTAGGGTTTACCTCTCCGCTCAGCAGATTATAGATATATATTAGGGTTTACCTCTCCGCTCAGCAGATAATAGATATATATTAGGGTTTACCTCTCCGCTCAGCAGATAATAGATATATATTAGGGTTTACCTCTCCGCTCAGCAGATTATAGATATATATTGGGGTTTACCTCTCGGCTCAGCAGATAATAGTTATATATTAGGGTTTACCTCTCCGCTCAGCAGATAATAGTTATATATTAGGGTTTACTTCTCCGCTCAGCAGATAATAGTTATATATTAGGGTTTACCTCTCCACTCAGCAGATTATAGATATATATTAGGGTTTACCTCTCCGCTCAGCAGATTATAGATATATATTGGGGTTTACCTCTCGGCTCAGCAGATTATAGATATATATTGGGGTTTACCTCTCCACTCAGCAGATTATAGATATATATTGGGGTTTACCTCTCCACTCAGCAGATTATAGATATATATTGGGGTTTACCTCTCCACTCAGCAGATAATAGATATATAGAAGAGTTTACCTCTCCGCTCAGCAGATAATAGAAATATAGAAGAGTTTACCTCTCCACTCTGCAGATAATAGAAATATAGAAGAGTTTACCTCTCCATTCAGCAGATAATGATAGAAATATAGAAGAGTTTACCTCTCCACTCAGCAGATAATAGATATATAGAAGAGTTTACCTCTCCACTCAGCAGATAATAATAGAAATATAGAAGAGTTTACCTCTCCACTCAGCAGATAATGATAGAAATATAGAAGAGTTTACCTCTCCACTCAGCAGATAATAGAAATATAGAAGAGTTTACCTCTCCACTCAGCAGATAATAGAAATATAGAAGAGTTTACCTCTCCGCTCAGCAGATAATAGAAATATAGAAGAGTTTACCTCTCCACTCAGCAGCTAATAGAAATATACAAGAGTTTACCTCTCCACTCTGCAGATAATAGAAATATAGAAGAGTTTACCTCTCCACTCTGCAGATAATGATAGAAATATAGAAGAGTTTACCTCTCCGCTCAGCAGATAATGATAGAAATATAGAAGAGTTTACCTCTCCACTCAGCAGATAATAGATATATAGAAGAGTTTACCTCTCCACTCAGCAGATAATAGAAATATAGAAGAGTTTACCTCTACACTCAGCAGATAATAGAAATATAGGAGAGTTTACCTCTCCGCTCAGCAGATAATAATAGAAATATAGAAGAGTTTACCTCTCCACTCAGCAGATAATAGAAATATAGAAGAGTTTACCTCTCCACTCAGCAGATAATAGAAATATAGAAGAGTTTACCTCTCCGCTCAGCAGATAATAGATATATATTAGGGTTTACCTCTCCACTCAGCAGATAATAGATATATATTAGGGTTTACCTCTCCACTCAGCAGATAATAGATATATATTAGGGTTTACCTCTCCGCTCAGCAGATAATAGAAATATAGAAGAGTTTACCTCTCCACTCAGCAGATAATAGAAATATAGAAGAGTTTACCTCTCCACTCAGCAGATAATAGAAATATAGAAGAGTTTACCTATCCGCTCAGCAGATAATGACAGAAATATGAAAGAGTTTACCTCTCCACTCAGCAGATAATAGAAATATAGAAGAGTTTACCTCTCCACTCATCAGATAATAGAATATAGAAGAGTTTACCTCTCCGCTCAGCAGATAATGACAGAAATATGAAAGAGTTTACCTCTCCACTCAGCAGATAATAGAAATATAGAAGAGTTTACCTCTCCATGCATCAGATAATAGAATATAGAAGAGTTTACCTCTCCACTCATCAGATAATAGAATATAGAAGAGTTTACCTCTCCGCTCAGCAGATAATGACTGAAATATAGAAGAGTTTACCTCTCCACTCAGCAGATAATAGAAATATAGAAGAGTTTACCTCTCCACTCAGCAGATAATAGAAATATAGAAGAGTTTACCTCTCCACTCAGCAGATAATAGAAATATAGAAGAGTTTACCTCTCCACTCAGCAGATAATGACAGAAATATGAAAGAGTTTACCTCTCCACTCAGCAGATAATAGAAATATAGAAGAGTTTACGTCTCCACTCATCAGATAATAGAATATAGAAGAGTTTACCTCTCCACTCAGCAGATAATAGAAATAAAGAAGAGTTTACCTCTCCGCTCAGCAGATAATAAAAATATAGAAGAGTTTACCTCTCCACTCAGCAGATAAGAGAAATATAGAAGAGTTTACCTCTCCACTCAGCAGATAATAGAAATATAGAAGAGTTTACCTCTCCACTCAGCAGATAATGACTGAAATATAGAAGAGTTTACCTCTCCACTCAGCAGATAATAGAAATATAGAAGAATTTACCTCTCCACTCAGCAGATAATAGAAATATAGAAGAGTTTACCTCTCCACTCAGCAGATAATAAAAATATAGAAGAGTTTACCTATCCGCTCAGCAGATAATGACAGAAATATGAAAGAGTTTACCTCTCCACTCAGCAGATAATAGAAATATAGAAGAGTTTACCTCTCCACTCATCAGATAATAGAATATAGAAGAGTTTACCTCTCCGCTCAGCAGATAATGACAGAAATATGAAAGAGTTTACCTCTCCACTCAGCAGATAATAGAAATATAGAAGAGTTTACCTCTCCATGCATCAGATAATAGAATATAGAAGAGTTTACCTCTCCACTCAGCAGATAATAGAAATAAAGAAGAGTTTACCTCTCCACTCAGCAGATAATAGAAATAAAGAAGAGTTTACCTCTCCACTCAGCAGATAATGACTGAAATATAGAAGAGTTTACCTCTCCGCTCAGCAGATAATGACAGAAATATAGAAGAGTTTACCTCTCCACTCAGCAGATAATAGAAATATAGAAGAGTTTACCTCTCCACTCAGCAGATAATAATAGAAATATAGAAGAATTTACCTCTCCACTCAGCAGATAATAGAATTATAGAAGAGTTTACCTCTCCACTCAGCAGATAATAGAAATATATTAGAGTTTACCTCTCCGCTCAGCAGATCATAGAAATATATTAGAGTTTACCTCTCCGCTCAGCAGATCATAGAAATATATTAGAGTTTACCTCTCCGCTCAGCAGAATTTAATAGAAATATAGAAGAGTTTACCTCTCCTCTCAGCAGATAATGATAGAAATAAAGAAGAGTTTACCTCTCCGCTCAGCAGATAATAGAAATATAGAAGAGTTTACCTCTCCACTCAGCAGATAATAATAGAAATATAGAAGAGTTTACCTCTCCACTCTGCAGATAATAGAAATATAGAAGAGTTTACCTCTCCACTCAGCAGATAGTAGAAATATAGAAGAGTTTACCTCTCCACTCAGCAGATAATAGAAATATAGAAGAATTTACCTCTCCACTCAGCAGATAATAGAAATATAGAAGAGTTTACCTCTCCACTCAGCAGATAATAGATATATAGAAGAGTTTACCTCTCCACTCAGCAGATAATAGAAATATAGAAGAGTTTACCTCTCCACTCAGCAGATAATAGAAATATAGAAGAATTTACCTCTCCACTCAGCAGATAATAGAAATATAGAAGAGTTTACCTCTCCACTCAGCAGATAATAGATATATATTAGGGTTTACCTCTCCACTCAGCAGATAATAGATATCTATTAGGGTTTACCTCTCCACTCAGCAGATTATAGATATCTATTAGGGTTTACCTCTCCACTCTGCAGATAATAGATATATACATATGAGTTTACCTCTCCGCTCAGCAGATTATAGATATATATATATGAGTTTACCTCTCCGCTCAGCAGATTATAGATATATATTGGGGTTTACCTCTCGGCTCAGCAGATTATAGATATATATTAGGGTTTACCTCTCCGCTCAGCAGATAATAGATATATATTAGGGTTTACCTCTCCGCTCAGCAGATAATAGATATATATTAGGGTTTACCTCTCCGCTCAGCAGATTATAGATATATATTAGGGTTTACCTCTCCGCTCAGCAGATAATAGATATATATTAGGGTTTACCTCTCCGCTCAGCAGATTATAGATATATATTAGGGTTTACCTCTCCGCTCAGCAGATAATAGATATATATTAGGGTTTACCTCTCCGCTCAGCAGATAATAGATATATATTAGGGTTTACCTCTCCGCTCAGCAGATTATAGATATATATTGGGGTTTACCTCTCGGCTCAGCAGATAATAGTTATATATTAGGGTTTACCTCTCCGCTCAGCAGATAATAGTTATATATTAGGGTTTACTTCTCCGCTCAGCAGATAATAGTTATATATTAGGGTTTACCTCTCCACTCAGCAGATTATAGATATATATTAGGGTTTACCTCTCCGCTCAGCAGATTATAGATATATATTGGGGTTTACCTCTCGGCTCAGCAGATTATAGATATATATTGGGGTTTACCTCTCCACTCAGCAGATTATAGATATATATTGGGGTTTACCTCTCCACTCAGCAGATTATAGATATATATTGGGGTTTACCTCTCCACTCAGCAGATAATAGATATATAGAAGAGTTTACCTCTCCGCTCAGCAGATAATAGAAATATAGAAGAGTTTACCTCTCCACTCTGCAGATAATAGAAATATAGAAGAGTTTACCTCTCCATTCAGCAGATAATGATAGAAATATAGAAGAGTTTACCTCTCCACTCAGCAGATAATAGATATATAGAAGAGTTTACCTCTCCACTCAGCAGATAATAATAGAAATATAGAAGAGTTTACCTCTCCACTCAGCAGATAATGATAGAAATATAGAAGAGTTTACCTCTCCACTCAGCAGATAATAGAAATATAGAAGAGTTTACCTCTCCACTCAGCAGATAATAGAAATATAGAAGAGTTTACCTCTCCGCTCAGCAGATAATAGAAATATAGAAGAGTTTACCTCTCCACTCAGCAGCTAATAGAAATATACAAGAGTTTACCTCTCCACTCTGCAGATAATAGAAATATAGAAGAGTTTACCTCTCCACTCTGCAGATAATGATAGAAATATAGAAGAGTTTACCTCTCCGCTCAGCAGATAATGATAGAAATATAGAAGAGTTTACCTCTCCACTCAGCAGATAATAGATATATAGAAGAGTTTACCTCTCCACTCAGCAGATAATAGAAATATAGAAGAGTTTACCTCTACACTCAGCAGATAATAGAAATATAGGAGAGTTTACCTCTCCGCTCAGCAGATAATAATAGAAATATAGAAGAGTTTACCTCTCCACTCAGCAGATAATAGAAATATAGAAGAGTTTACCTCTCCACTCAGCAGATAATAGAAATATAGAAGAGTTTACCTCTCCGCTCAGCAGATAATAGATATATATTAGGGTTTACCTCTCCACTCAGCAGATAATAGATATATATTAGGGTTTACCTCTCCACTCAGCAGATAATAGATATATATTAGGGTTTACCTCTCCGCTCAGCAGATAATAGAAATATAGAAGAGTTTACCTCTCCACTCAGCAGATAATAGAAATATAGAAGAGTTTACCTCTCCACTCAGCAGATAATAGAAATATAGAAGAGTTTACCTATCCGCTCAGCAGATAATGACAGAAATATGAAAGAGTTTACCTCTCCACTCAGCAGATAATAGAAATATAGAAGAGTTTACCTCTCCACTCATCAGATAATAGAATATAGAAGAGTTTACCTCTCCGCTCAGCAGATAATGACAGAAATATGAAAGAGTTTACCTCTCCACTCAGCAGATAATAGAAATATAGAAGAGTTTACCTCTCCATGCATCAGATAATAGAATATAGAAGAGTTTACCTCTCCACTCAGCAGATAATAGAAATAAAGAAGAGTTTACCTCTCCACTCAGCAGATAATAGAAATAAAGAAGAGTTTACCTCTCCACTCAGCAGATAATGACTGAAATATAGAAGAGTTTACCTCTCCGCTCAGCAGATAATGACAGAAATATAGAAGAGTTTACCTCTCCACTCAGCAGATAATAGAAATATAGAAGAGTTTACCTCTCCACTCAGCAGATAATAATAGAAATATAGAAGAATTTACCTCTCCACTCAGCAGATAATAGAATTATAGAAGAGTTTACCTCTCCACTCAGCAGATAATAAAAATATATTAGAGTTTACCTCTCCGCTCAGCAGATCATAGAAATATATTAGAGTTTACCTCTCCGCTCAGCAGATCATAGAAATATATTAGAGTTTACCTCTCCGCTCAGCAGAATTTAATAGAAATATAGAAGAGTTTACCTCTCCTCTCAGCAGATAATGATAGAAATAAAGAAGAGTTTACCTCTCCGCTCAGCAGATAATAGAAATATAGAAGAGTTTACCTCTCCACTCAGCAGATAATAATAGAAATATAGAAGAGTTTACCTCTCCACTCTGCAGATAATAGAAATATAGAAGAGTTTACCTCTCCACTCAGCAGATAGTAGAAATATAGAAGAGTTTACCTCTCCACTCAGCAGATAATAGAAATATAGAAGAATTTACCTCTCCACTCAGCAGATAATAGAAATATAGAAGAGTTTACCTCTCCACTCAGCAGATAATAGATATATAGAAGAGTTTACCTCTCCACTCAGCAGATAATAGAAATATAGAAGAGTTTACCTCTCCACTCAGCAGATAATAGAAATATAGAAGAATTTACCTCTCCACTCAGCAGATAATAGAAATATAGAAGAGTTTACCTCTCCACTCAGCAGATAATAGATATATATTAGGGTTTACCTCTCCACTCAGCAGATAATAGATATCTATTAGGGTTTACCTCTCCACTCAGCAGATTATAGATATCTATTAGGGTTTACCTCTCCACTCTGCAGATAATAGATATATACATATGAGTTTACCTCTCCGCTCAGCAGATTATAGATATATATATATGAGTTTACCTCTCCGCTCAGCAGATTATAGATATATATTGGGGTTTACCTCTCCGCTCAGCAGATTATAGATATATATTAGGGTTTACCTCTCCGCTCAGCAGATAATAGATATATATTGGGGTTTACGTCTCCGCTCAGCAGATTATAGATATATATCGGGGTTTACCTCTCCGCTCAGCAGATTATAGATATATATTGGGGTTTACCTCTCCGCTCAGCAGATTATAGATATATATTGGGGTTTACCTCTCCGCTCAGCAGATAATAGATATATATTGGGGTTTACCTCTCCGCTCAGCAGATTATAGATATATATTGGGGTTTACCTCTCCACTCAGCAGATTATAGATATATATTGGGGTTTACCTCTCCGCTCAGCAGATTATAGATATATATTGGGGTTTACCTCTCCGCTCAGCAGGGAGATGATCTCCAGGGCGCACTGGATGATTCTTCGGGACGTCTCGGCCTCCATCCTCGGTCGTCGCTCAGGAGACAGAAGCTGTTGGATGATATTAGAGGATGGAGACCTGGAGGCTTCTGTATATCAGCGGCTGACACCAGAGACAATAACCTGCAGCTGCTGCACTGGAGGACATGAAGGACCTGTGATGACGTCATCACCATGTGACCAGGAGGGGTGGAGCATATCACAGTTGTGGTGCAGGACCTGTGATGACATCAGCACCATGTGACCGGTATATAACACAGATCTCCACAGTGAAGTGAAGAGAATGGGGCAGATCTGGCAGCAGCTGACACCGCGCTCCGCTCCTCAGGACGGCACAGAGAGGAGACAGGAGATATACACACACACATATATATAGAAGATACGATGCCGCTCAGTGACGTGTCGGCGGCTCCTCTCAGTGACGTGCCGGCGGCTCCTCTCAGTGACGTGTCGGCGGCTCCTCTCAGTGACGTGTCGGCGGCTCCTCTCAGTGACGTGTCGGCGGCTCCTCTCAGTGACGTGTCGGCGGCTCCTCTCAGTGACGTGTCGGCGGCTCCTCAGTGACGTGTCGGCGGCTCCTCTCAGTGACGTGTCGGCGGCTCCTCTCAGTGACGTGTCGGCGGCTCCTCTCAGTGACGTGTCGGCGGCTCCTCTCGGTGAAGTGTCGGCGGCTCCTCTCGGTGACGTGTCGGCGGCTCCTCTCAGTGACGTGTCGGCGGCTCCTCTCAGTGACGTGTCGGCGGCTCCTCTCGGTGAAGTGTCGGCGGCTCCTCTCGGTGACGTGTCGGCGGCTCCCTCTCAGTCACGTGTCGGCGGCTCCCTCTCAGTGACGTGTCGGCGGCTCTTCTCGGTGACGTGTCGGCGGCTCCTCTCAGTGAAGTGTCGGCGGCTCCTCTCAGTGACGTGTCGGCGGCTCCCTCTCAGTCACGTGTCGGCGGCTCCCTCTCAGTGACGTGTCGGCGGCTCTTCTCGGTGACGTGTCGGCGGCTCCTCTCGGTGACGTGTCGGCGGCTCCTCTCGGTGACGTGTCGGCGGCTCCTCTCGGTGACGTGCCGGCGGCTCCTCTCGGTGACGTGCCGGCGGCTCCTCTCGGTGACGTGTCGGCGGCTCCTCTCGGTGACGTGTCGGCGGCTCCTCTCGGTGACGTGTCGGCGGCTCCTCTCGGTGACGTGTCGGCGGCTCCTCTCGGTGACGTGTCGGCGGCTCCTCTCGGTGACGTGTCGGCGGCTCCTCTCGGTGACGTGTCGGCGGCTCCTCTCGGTGACGTGTCGGCGGCTCCTCTCGGTGAAGTGTCGGCGGCTCCTCTCGGTGACGTGTCGGGGGCTCCTCTCGGTGACGTGTCGGCGGCTCCTCTCGGTGACGTGTCGGCGGCTCCTCTCGGTGACGTGTCGGCGGTTCCTCTCGGTGACGTGTCGGCGGTTCCTCTCGGTGACGTGTCGGCGGCTCCCTCTCGGTGACGTGTCGGCGGCTCCCTCTCGGTGACGTGTCGGCGGCTCCCTCTCGGTGACGTGTCGGCGGCTCCCTCTCGGTGACGTGTCGGCGGCTCCCTCTCGGTGACGTGTCGGCGGCTCCCTCTCGGTGACGTGTCGGCGGCTCCCTCTCGGTGACGTGTCGGCGGCTCCCTCTCGGTGACGTGTCGGCGGCTCCCTCTCGGTGACGTGTCGGCGGCTCCTCTCGGTGACGTGCCGGCGGCTCCTCTCGGTGACGTGCCGGCGGCTCCTCTCGGTGACGTGCCGGCGGCTCCTCTCGGTGACGTGCCGGCGGCTCCTCTCGGTGACGTGCCGGCGGCTCCTCTCGGTGACGTGCCGGCGGCTCCTCTCAGTGATGGATTTCCCCTCCATTCTCTGGATAATAATACTTTTATGGGTGAATTTCCGGATAAGATCCATTTTCTGCCTTCAGACTATTTCTGGAGATTATCTTTTAGTCTGAACGTTTCTCTTTGTAGCCGTGAGGTTTTCGGCAGAGGCGGCGTGCGTCCTCCAGCTCACAAGGTGTCAGACACATTCACCCTCATAGATAAATATCCATATGATATAAATGAATTATCCTGGGTAATCAGCGACCATGCAGGAGAACCCACACATCGGCGCTGCAACCACACGTGGGTTTTCCTGCACGGTTGCCGATTACCCAGGGTAATTCATTTATATCATATGGATATTTATTGATAACATTATGGGGGTCTTCAGGCACTATGACTATGAGGTAACACATGGTTCTCATACTTATAGTAGAGTTCAGGGCTACTTGTAGAATTTGTCTATTTAATATGATGTATGTAAGTATTGTGGTACATCGCTCACACGGAGGTAGAAACAGGTGCGCAGTCTCTTTAAATCTTTGATTTATTGTAATGCTGCATAAACCAACCTGTAGTCCATAAATATAAACACAGCCCACTGGGCAAAACAGGAGAACAAAGCAAAAATGGTGACACCTAGAACACAGTCCTTGGAGTAGCAGGGATTCACCTGCTGAGAGTTCAGCAACTCCACATGGTTCAAACACATGCTCCCTTCTGGAGCTTACTTCTCCAGACATTGACCTCTGAATGCCTCAGCTGGCTGAGTACTTAAACCTCCCCCAGACCACACCCTGGGGAGGAGATATGGAGAACAACCTCCCACCCGCTCTATGGTTGTTCTCATAAAAACACGCCCTTTGGAAATGGAGACTTAACCCCTCCTTGCACATAACATGCTGGAGGAAACTTAACAGTTTCAATTCACTGACGCCCATAGTCTCAGGGAAACATGTCTCCCCTCCACCACTTTACCAGTGACTTTGTCACATATCCCCCTCCCCTGCCCAAAGCCGGGGGTTTTGGCTCCTTCACTCGCTAAACAGGGAGGTCTGAACAGGGCATCTGCGTTTCCTTGTAGTTTTCCCGGGCCTGTGCTCTACATGAAAATTAAAATCTTGGAGTGCTAGGAACCACCTAGTTACCCAGGCATTGTTCCCCTCCCTTTCCCTCATCCATCTCAGGGGTGCATGGTCTGACACTAGCCTGAAATTTCGGCCTAACAGGTAGTATCTTAGGGTTTCAATGGCCCTTTTGATGGCCAAGCACTCCTTCTCTAGAATGGCTTAGTTTTTTTCACAGGAGGTGAGTTTCCTACTCAGGAATAGGACTGGATGTTCGTCCCCATCTATTTCCTGGGACAACACAGCTCCCAAACCGACCTCAGAGGCGTCAGTCTGCACCACAAATTCCTTAGTGAAGTCAGGCGCGACTAAGACCGGCTGTCCACATAGGGCAAGCTTCAACTCCTGGAATGCCATCTTCGCTTCCGAGGACTATTTTGCCATCGATGTCTTCGTGCCTTTAAGAAGATTAGCCAGGGGAGCGACTATCATGGCGGAATTTGCAATAAATCGCCGATAATACCCCACAATTCCCAGAAACACACGAACTTGCTTCTTTGAGTTCGGTTGCGGCCAATTTTGGATAGCCTCCACCTTCTTTACTTGCGGCTTTATTTCGACCCTTCCGATGACGTAGCCCAAGTACTATGCCTCATCCTTCCCAATGGCGCATTTCTTTGGTATTATCGTAAACCCTGCCTTCCTTAGCGCATCCAGTACCGCCTGGACCTTCTGTAAATTACTTTCCCAATCCGGGCTGAATATTACGATGTCATCCAGGTAAGCTGCGGCTCAACATTCTCCTCACCTCTTTGGAGATCACCTCGCGGCGGGCTTCCGCAATCCTATACGGCCTTTGATTCACCCTCTGTCAAGATTGCATGTTCAACCTCCTGCATACAACCTGGCAGCTCTGAAAACAGGTCACAGTTCCGCTGAAGCAGCTCTCGGCACTGTTGCTTCTGAGCAGGTGACAGTGTCTCTGCCACTGTGACATCCTCGATACGGGCTTCAGGCTGGGCCTCCCAGCACGTAGCCACCACCGGCTCCCTGTCTCGCCAAGGTTTGAGCAGGTTAACGTGATATGCCTGATATGGCTTTCTTCTTCCGGGTTGGTGGTACACACAATTCATCGAACCGGTTTGTATATTTTACCCCAACAGGGGAATCATATATAATAATCATTAAGTATCCCAATTAAAACTACCAGAATACGGACTTAATGCAGGCTAAATCGTGAAATTAACAAAAAACAACAAAAGAACAACAACAATCAATAAGCCTTCAATTAATGTAGAAAAATATATCAAAGTTTATTAGGAATAATAACAGGCATAATTGGGGGTAGGGTACAAGTGCAACGGTAATGAACCCTGACGCGTGTTTCGGTTTCCCTTCGTCAGGGGGCATGGTTGGTGGACCTTGTAGTTGACGTCACTCAAGTTTTCGACCACCTCATATGGCCCTTGTCACTTAGCCAGGAATTTACTCTCCACTGTTGGGATCAACACCAACACCCGGTCTCCAGGGCTGAACTGTCTCAGTCTCGCCGATTGATTGTAGACTCTTGCCTGGGCCTCTTGGGCTTGAAAGAGGCTCTCTTTTACAATCGGCATCACCCTCGCGATCCGGTCTTGCATCTGGGCCACATGCTCGATGACGCTCCGGTGGGGTGTCACCTCGTCTTCCCAGGTCTCCTTCGCAATGTCCAGCAGTCCCTGAGGGTGCCGCCCGTAAAGCAGCTCGAAAGGCAAGAACCCTGTAGAGGCCTGGGGAACTTCCCTAATGGAGAACAGCAGGTAGGGAAGTAGGCAATCCCAGTCTCGGCCATCCTTCTCCACGATCGTTTTTAGCATTTAGGGTCTTGTTGAATCTCTCAACCAGGCCGTCCGTCTGTCTGCGGATGGTACACAGACATCCGGAGTTGGGTAATTTGCAGAGCTTTACACAACTCCCTTATCACTCTCGACATAAACGGAGTCCCTTGGTCTGTCAGGATCTCCTTTGGCAGGCCTGTTCGGGAGAAAATATGGACTAGTTCACGCGCTATACTCCGGGCAGAGGAGTTTCTCAATGGTACCGCCTCCGGGTATCGTGTGGATTAGTCCAACACCACCAGGATGTATTGGTGACCCGTGGTGGACTTAACTAAGGGCCCTACCTGTTCCATAGCAGTGCAGTCAAATGGAACCTCTATAATGGGTAATGGGTCCAGGGGACAATAGAAGTGGGACACGGGAGCAGTTATCTGGCACGTAGGACAGGACTGACAGTAATTAACAACCTCCCGGTGACACCCAGGCCAGTAAAACCTCTGAAGGACCCGCTCTTGGGTTTTGTCTATGCCCAGATGCCCCCCCCAAGACGAGAATGGGCTAGGTCTAGCACCTTACACCTATAGGGTTCTGGTACCAACAGCTGCTCTAACACTTCCCCTCTCTGTTTAGTGACCCGATATAGCAAATACTCATTGGCTGCAAAATAAGTTAACCTGGTGTCAGCCCCTGGCCCTTGGGTGACCCCATTAATCACAGTCACATTGTCCCATGCACCTTTTAATATAAGGTCCTCAATTTGAGCAGTCCCAAAATTCCCCCCAGAAACCCCCATTTCTGGAACTTCATCCTCATGGATCACGGTCTCGTCCTCATCACCAGCAAGGACACACAAGAGAAACTCTTCCGCCTCTGACTGCAAAGAGGATTCTTCACAGACGAACCGGCTCTTACCTGAGTTAGTGGGTACCCCCACCTTTCCCCACAAATGCCAGAACAGTCTGAAGTCCCGCCCTATTATTACCGGATGCAGCAGACCCTCCACCACCCCAACCTCATGGGTCTCAGTCCCACACTTAGTTTTTATTGTTACTCAGGCGATAGGGTAGTCCTTGGCATCCTCGTGGATACAGCGGATGCCCACATACTTTCCTGGGACCAACTAGTGGGGAAGTGTGGCTTTTACCAGGGTCACCAAACTCCCAGAGTCCAAAAGTCCTGACACCAGTACCCCATTTACGGTCACGGGACATGACTGTGGCCCCTCACTGGGCTGATATTCCACACTGCAGTCAGGATAAGCATAGTATGAGCGGCGTCTTCCTACACTGCAGTCCATCTGCTCAGAGGACATAGGACACCTGGCGGCTATGTGTCCAGGATTGCGACACCTCCAGCAGATCATGTCTTTCCCAGTGGCCTTTGGCAGCCCCTCAGCGACTCCTGGGGACTTTGGACTCCCCAAGTCATGGCTCTACTCCCAGTCTTTTGGGACTCCGGCTCCCCCCTGAGTACCCTAGTATGGAGATGCAGCACCACCCGGCTTTCTTAGGGACCTCTCGACCACCTGGTATCTTTCTACTAGGCCAACCAGGTCATCCGCATTCCGTGGAGGACTCTGGCTGCAACCACTTCTGCACAAGATGGAGGAGATCGAACATTTGGGAGCGAGGTGGACCCTTTGGGCTCTGACCGATATAGTTACTCCAGCACGTGCCAGTATCTCAGTTTTGAGTTTAATATACTCCTGGGCATCCTGCAAGGCCAGGTCATAATAAGCCTTTTGGGGCTCACCAGTCAGATACAGGCCAGCACCTCCGACCACTGTTCCGGCAGAAGCCTCTCTCCCTCTGCCACCCGCTCAAACAGTTAAAAATGCCTCCACATCATCACCCGGGGTCATTTTTTGCATGGCTCGCCTTACCGCTTTCCGGACGCTCGAGTCATCACCTGGAGTTGGGGGAGAGGCTGTTGGCCTTACACGAACCACTTCTGCGAGAAATTCCATCTGCTGCTGCTGTTGTCGGAGCTCGTCCTGTTGGTTCTGCTGCTGTTGGTGAATCTGTTGCAATAGCAGCTTGCTTGTCTCCTGCTGAGTGTTACGGGTCCGGGAAGTGGAACCTCTGAGCTGCAATACAAGGGGGAAGTCCTTGTAAGGAAGCGGGTGACTCCCAGGGAGGGCAAGCAGGTAGTCACAGCAAGTGACGGGGACAGTCTCTGGGTAAGCGGGCAGGTGGTCACGGCAGGTGACGGGGGACAGTCTCTGGGAAGACAGGCAGGTGGTCACGGCAAGTGATGGGGGCAGTCTCTGGGTAGATAGGCAGGAGGTCACGGCAAGTGACCGGGGCAGTCTCTGGGTAGATAGGCAGGTGGTCACGGCAATTGACCGGGGCAGTCTCTGGGTAGATAGGCAGGTGGTCACGGCAAGTGACCGGGGCAGTCTCTGGGTAGACAGGCGAGGCGGGTACCTGACAGGTAGCTGGCGGGCGCTCCCAGGTGAGCGGGCAGACTGAGACAGCAGGAAACAGTCAGGTAACTGGTGGACGCTCCCAGGTGAGCAGTCTGACAGACGAGGCAGGAGACAGGCAGGTGACTGGTGGGCGCTCCCAGGTGAGCAGTCAGCAGACAAGGCAGGTAACAGGCAAGTAACTGGTGTACGCTCCCAGGTGAGCGGTCTGACAGACCAGGCAGGTAACTAAAGGACGCTCCCAGGTGAGCGGACTGGCAGACAAGGCAGGTATGTAGAAGATGCTCCCAGGTGAGCGGTCTGACGGACTAAGCAAGTAACAGGCTGGCATGCAGGACGGGAAGTCAGGCTAGCAGCGGAACCTGAGGGCTGAAGCACAGGTGAGACACAGTGCAAACAACATAGCTCGGGCACCTCCATTTTGGAGGAGGTGCCTTATAAATGGGAGGTCCTCCGGCAATTGGCCGGGGACTCCTTAGGACGGCGCGCGCGGTCCCTTTAAGAGCGGGGGAGCGCGCGCGCGCGTGCCCTAAGCACACTGCCGGGGAAGGAGCGCGTGCCGGAAGCAGCGGGGAGAGAAGCGCTGGAGGACGCCGCGCCAGGAGTGGGGAGGTGAGAGGGACGGCGTCTCTGCCTAGCACGGGGCAGAGACGCCGATGCTACAGTACCCCCCCCTTTAGGCCCCCTCTTTTTTTGGCCAGAAAGAAATTTTTCAAGGAGAAGCAGGGCGTTGATGTTCTCCCTGGGCTCCCAAGTTCTCTCCTCAGGACCAAACCCCCTCCAATCTACCAGAAAAAAGGTCTTTCCTCTTACCCTCTTGGAGGCCAGAATACTCTCTACCTCAAAGACGTCATCAGCGGAAACCGGAGCAGGAGGGGCACCTGGATTATTGGAAAAAGAGTTAAAGACAACGGGTTTGAGGAGAGACACATGGAAGGAGTTAGGAATCCGTAAGGTGGCCGGGAGTTTTAGTTTGTAGGCCACCGGATTTATTTGCCTGAGGATTTCGAATGGGCCGATGAAGCGAGGACCTAACTTGTAGAAGGGTATCTTGAGCCGTACATGTTTGGAGGAGAGCCAAACCTTGTCTCCCGGACGGAATTGAGGCAGATCCAGACGTCTCTTATCAGCATATCTCTTCATCCGCTCAGAGGACAGAAGAAGTGCGGATCTAGTACTCTCCCAAATGGTAGAAAACTCGCTGACAAGAGACTGCGCGGCAGGGTTGTCCACAGAGGCGGAGACGGGAAACGGAATCCGGGGGTGCTGGCCAAAGACAACAAAGAACGGGGATTTGGAAGAGGACTTGCTCTCGTGGTTATTGTAAGAGAACTCGGCCCAAGGGAGGAGGTCCACCAAATCAGAATGGTGGGCATTAACAAAGTGCCGGAGATAGCTGGTAAGGATCTGATTGATCCGCTCCACTTGACCATTGGACTGAGGGTGGTAAGCGAAGGAGAAGTCCAGGGTGACGTCCAGCAGTTTACATGTGGCTCTCCAGAAGCGCGAGGTGAACTGAACACCTCGATCCGACACGATGTGGAGGGGTAGGCCATGAAGACGGAAGATATGGCGGATAAAGTCCTTAGCCAGCTCAGGTGCAGATGGAAGACCAGGCAGGGGAATGAAGTGGGCCATTTTAGAAAAGCGGTCAGCGACCACCCAAATGACAGTACACCCGGCAGAGACAGGAAGATCGGTAATGAAGTCCATAGCGATGTGTTGCCACGGGGCAACAGGTATGGGAAGCGGCAGGAGATGACCAGCTGGTAAGTGTCTGGGAACCTTGTTGCGGCCACAAGATGAACATGCAGAGACGAAGTCTACCACATCCTTACGCAGGGTAGACCACCAGTAATGCCGGGAAATGAGTAGGAAGGTCTTTTTTTGGCCGGCATGGCCAGCAAGTTTAGAAGAATGACCCCAGTGAAGAACCTTCTCACGGTCAGGAGGCGCCACGAACGTCTTGCCGGGTGGAAGACGAGTCAAATCCAGGGGGGCCACATTCATCACCTTGGAGGGGTCGATAATGTGCATAGGCTCCTCCTCTTGGTCGGAGGACAGGAAGGATCGGGACAAGGCATCAGCTTTGACATTCTTGTCCGCGGGGCGGAAATGAAGGATGAAATCGAAGCGGGCAAAAAACAAAGACCACCGGGCCTGACGTGGATTAAGTCTCTGGGCATTTTGGAGATATGCCAGGTTTTTGTGATCCGTGTAGATGATCACCGGGTATAGAGCCCCTTCAAGCAGGTAACGCCACTCCTCCAGCGCCAATTTAACAGCTAACAGTTCTCGGTCTCCAATGGAGTAATTGCGCTCAGAGGAGGAGAAGATTTTAGAGAAGAAGCCGCAGGTTACCATTCTCCCGGAAGAAGACTTTTGGGTGAGCACCGCTCCGGCTCCAGAGGAGGAAGCATCAACCTCCAGGTAGAACTGTTTGTTGCAGTCCGGACGGTGCAGCACAGGGGCAGAGGAGAAGGCTTGCTTCAGGGAAAGGAAGGCCTCCTCAGCTTCGGGTGGCCATACCTTGGGATTTGCTCCCTTACGGGTGAGCGCAGATATGGGCGCAGTCCGAGACGAGAAGTGAGGAATGAAGAGACTATAGTAATTAGCGAAGCCCAGGAATCGCTGTATCGCCTTCAAGCCCTCCGGCCGGGGCCACTTTAGGACAGCAGAGAGCTTCTCGGGATCCATTCGCAAACCCGTCTGGGAGATAACGTAGCCCAGGAATGGAAGAGAGGTCTGCTCAAAAAGGCACTTCTCGTATTTAGCATAGAGGTGGTTCTGCCTGAGCCTCAGCAGGACCTGACGAACATCCCTCCGGTGTGAGGGAAGATCCGGAGAGAAGACCAAGATGTCGTCCAGGTATACCACCACGCAGGAGTAAAGAAGGTCACGGAAGATGTCGTTGACTAGTTCTTGGAAAACGGCGGGAGCATTGCAGAGACCGAAGGGCATCACACGGTACTCATAGTGTCCGTCACGGGTATTAAATGCCGTTTTCCACTCGTCTCCCTGACGGATACGGACCAGGTTATACGCTCCACGTAGATCCAGCTTGGAAAAGATCCTTGCGCCTTTAAGGCGATCAAATAACTCGGAGATGAGCGGAAGGGGGTATTTATTTTTAACCGTGATCTGATTGAGTCCTCTATAGTCAATACAGGGGCGTAGCGAGCCATCCTTTTTTTTGACAAAGAAGAATCCGGCTCCAGCCGGGGAAGTAGACTTCCGGATGAATCCCCTGGCCAGATTCTCCTCTATGTACTCAGACATGGCCCGGGTTTCGGCCGCAGACAACGGATAAATACGCCCACGGGGTGGAGTGGCGCCAGGAACCAGGTCAATCGGGCAATCATATGGCCTATGAGGCGGCAATGTCTCTGCTTCCTTCTTACCAAAGACGTCAGCATAGGTCCAGTAAGGAGCCGGAAGACCGGGTAAATTAGCTGGGGTAGGTGGAGGACGAACCGGAACCAGGCAGGTCTTATGGCAGTCCGGCCCCCACCGGAGTACTTCACCGGAATGCCAGTTCAACACGGGTTCGTGTGTTTGGAGCCAAGGTAGACCTAGCAATAGGGAGTGGGAGAGTCCGGGCAACACATGGAAGGAGATTACCTCAGAGTGCAGCATTCCCACCTGCAGGGTTATGGGTTCCGTGGCGAGCAGGATGGTCACCGGAAGGAGTCTTCCATCCACTGAGGCGACCGACAAGGGTTCAGCCAGAGACTTGGTGGGAATACGGTATTTTTCAACCAGGGACTGGGAGATGAGGTTTCCAGCGGATCCAGAATCCAGGTGGGCGAGTTCAAAGTGACGGGTCTCTCCCCAGGAGATAGATACAGACAAAGTCAGGGTTGGAGAGGATTTATTTTTGTCTAGGGCGACCTCTCCAAGCGGTCCTAGACACTGGAGTTTCCCGGCCTCTCCGGGCAGGAACGAATCAAGTGCTCCTTACTGCCACAATAGAAGCAGCTCCCCTCGGCTCGGCGAGACTCTTGGCGAGATTTGACCATCTTGGTCTGGTCGACCTGCATGGGCTCGGGTGAGTGTGCCCGGGGAGTGACAGAAGTGGAGACAGGTTTCTGGAAAGTAGGAGCTAGGCGGGGAAACCTTCTCTCACGGGTGGTCTCTTTGGTGCGTTCTTGAAACCGGATGTCAATCCGGGTAGCCAACGACACCAGGTCATCCAGGGTGGTAGGAATATCCCGACCGGCGAGCTCATCTTTAATCCGACCGGAAAGGCCCTCCCAGAAGACGGACACCAGGGCCTCATTATCCCAGGCAAGCTCAGAAGCGAGGGTGCGGAACCGTATGGCATATTGGCCCACGGTGAGACTCCCTTGACGGAGACGTAGCAAAGAGGAGGCAGATGAGGTCTTTCGTCCCGGTTCATCGAAGACTCTCCGGAAAGCAATGAGGAAAGACGACAGGTCGGACACCAGGGGATCCTCTCTCTCCCACAGGGGGTTAAGCCATGCCAGTGCCTCCCCAGTGAGATGGGACATGATGAATGCCACTTTGGCCCGGTCGGAGATAAACTGGTGAGTCAAGAGTTCAAAGTGCAGGGTGCACTGGTTTATGAAGCCCCGAGCTTGAGCGGGGTCGCCTCCGAAGCGAGGAGGTGCAGACAGCCGGGGTCCAGGACAGGATGCCATGGTATTGGTGGGCAACGGTGCTACCGGGGTGCGAGTCGTGACACTAGCGGTGGTTGCTGGTGGAGCAGACAGTGTGTCCAGGCGGGAGTTGACATTCCGCAGGTGGTTCAGGATGGACTCCTGCTGGGATCTCTGACGGGAGAGTTCATGGTATAGGTCAGAGAGCGAGGGAGCTTGGGTGCCACCGGGTTCCATGGCCCGAGCTAACTGTTACGGGTCCGGGAAGTGGAACCTCTGAGCTGCAATACAAGGGGGAAGTCCTTGTAAGGAAGCGGGTGACTCCCAGGGAGGGCAAGCAGGTAGTCACAGCAAGTGACGGGGACAGTCTCTGGGTAAGCGGACAGGTGGTCACGGCAGGTGACGGGGGACAGTCTCTGGGAAGACAGGCAGGTGGTCACGGCAAGTGATGGGGGCAGTCTCTGGGTAGATAGGCAGGAGGTCACGGCAAGTGACCGGGGCAGTCTCTGGGTAGATAGGCAGGTGGTCACGGCAAGTGACCGGGGCAGTCTCTGGGTAGATAGGCAGGTGGTCACGGCAAGTGACCGGGGCAGTCTCTGGGTAGACAGGCGAGGCGGGTACCTGACAGGTAGCTGGCGGGCGCTCCCAGGTGAGCGGGCAGACTGAGACAGCAGGAAACAGTCAGGTAACTGGTGGACGCTCCCAGGTGAGCAGTCTGACAGACGAGGCAGGAGACAGGCAGGTGACTGGTGGGCGCTCCCAGGTGAGCAGTCAGCAGACAAGGCAGGTAACAGGCAAGTAACTGGTGTACGCTCCCAGGTGAGCGGTCTGACAGACGAGGCAGGTAACTAAAGGACGCTCCCAGGTGAGCGGACTGACAGACAAGGCAGGTAAGTAGAAGATGCTCCCAGGTGAGCGGTCTGACGGACTAAGCAAGTAACAGGCTGGCATGCAGGACGGGAAGTCAGGCTAGCAGCGGAACCTGAGGGCTGAAGCACAGGTGAGACACAGTGCAAACAACATAGCTCGGGCACCTCCATTTTGGAGGAGGTGCCTTATAAATGGGAGGTCCTCCGGCAATTGGCCGGGGACTCCTTAGGACGGCGCGCGCGGTCCCTTTAAGAGCGGGGGAGCGCGCGCGCGTGCCCTAAGCACACTGCCGGGGAAGGAGCGCGTGCCGGAAGCAGCGGGGAGAGAAGCGCTGGAGGACGCCGCGCCAGGAGTGGGGAGGTGAGAGGGACGGCGTCTCTGCCTAGCACGGGGCAGAGACGCCGATGCTACACTGAGCTTTCACCAGGTGCTTGATTAGGTCCTCCATGATTTCTGTTGTCGTTTCCTGGGGATCTTGCCCACACTTCTACCGCCACCTGTAGTAGATCACTCACTCGGCTGCACACGGAGGTAGAAACAGGTACACCGTCTCTTTAAATCTTTGGTTGATTTATTGTAATGCTGCATAAACCAACCTTTAGTCCATAAAAATAAACACAGCCCGCTGGGCAAAACAGGAGAACAAAGCAAAAATGGTGACACCTAGAACACGGTCCTTGGAGTAGCAGGGATTCACCTGCTGAGAGTTCAGCAACTCCACATGGTTCAAACAAACGCTCCCTTCTGGAGCTTACTTCTCCAGACATTGACCTCTGAATGCCTCAGCTGGCCGAGTATTTAAACCTCCCCCAGACCACACCCTGGGGAGGAGATATGGAGAACAACCTCCCACCCGCTCTATGTTTGTTCTCATAAAAACACGCCCTTTGGAAATGGAGACTTAACCCCTCCTTGCACATAACATGCTGGAGGAAATGTAACAGTTTCAATTCACTGACGCCCATAGTCTCAGGTAAACATGTCTCCCCTCCACCACTTTACCAGTGACTTTGTCACAGTATCTAACAATGACAGTGTAGACCAGGGGTCTCAAACTTGGCTGGGTATACAGGCCGCACACGGAAAAAAATTTAATTTGGGGGACCGCATTCTTTGCAGGACAAAGAGACATTTTTAGTGATACCATTTTTTTTTCTATACACCTTTTGAACATTTTTGCTGTTTTATTTTATTTTTTATAGCTTGGGTCTTTACGGATGTGGCGATAATAAACGTGCACTTTTTTTGTTTACTTTAGTTTATATATAAAGCAGCATTTTTAGTGGCAAAATATTTTTCATGCTTTATTTTGAAGTTTTTCTGGCAAAAATCTTATAGCAATGTGCCCCACCGTGGTCTGTATTTTGTAATGTCCCCCATCTTTGTCCCCATCTTGTCATAATATTCCATACTGGTCCCCATCTTGTTGTAATGTCTCCCATCCTGGGCCCCATATTGTCGTAATGTCACATACTGGTTCCCATATTGTAGATATGTCCTCATCTTGTAGTAATGACCCATACTGGTCCCCATCTTGTTGTAATGTCCCCATCTTGTAGTAATGAGCCCATCCTGGTCCCCATCTTGTAGTAATGTTCCCCATCCTGATATCCTGATCGCCATATTGTAGAAATGTCCCCCATCCTGGTCCCCATGTTTTAGGAATGTCCCCATCCTGGTCCCCATATTGTAGGAAGGTCCCCATCCTGGTGCACATATTGTAGGAATTTCCCCATCCTGTTCCTCATATTGTAGAAAGGTCCCCATCCTGGTCCCCCTCTTGAAGTAATGTGCCTCTCCTGGTCCCCATCTTGAAGAAATGTGCCCATCCTGGTCCCCATCTTGTAGGAATATCCCCATCCTGGTCGCCATATTGAAGGAATGTCCCCATCCTGGTCTCCATATTGTAAGAATGTTCCCATCTTGTAGTAATGACCCATACTGGTCCCCATCTTGTTGTAATGTCCCCATTTTGTAGGAATGTCCCCATCATGATCCCCATGTTTTAGGAATGTCCCCATCCTGGTCCCCATATTGTAGGAAGGTCCCCATCCTGGTGCACATATTGTAGGAATTTCCCCATCCTGTTCCCCATATTGTAGAAAGGTCCCCATCCTGGTCCCCCTTTTGAAGTAATGTGCCCATCCTGGTCCCCATCTTGTAGGAATGTCCCCATCCTGGTCGCCATATTGAAGGAATGTCCCCATCCTGGTCGCCATATTGTAAGAATGTTCCCATCTTGTAGTAATGTGCCCATCCTGGTCCCCATCTTGTAGGAAGGTCCCCATATTGTAGGAAGGTCCCCATCCTGGTCCCCATATTGGAGAAATGCCCACATCCTGGTCCCCATATTGGAGGAATGTCCCCATCCTGGTCCTCATATTGGAGGAATGTCCCTTGTGTCGTTCTTCACATACACATATAAGACATATGCCAGCTGCTAGCCTCTGATAGGCCGGCGGCAGGCATTGGTATTGCTGTGCAGAGAGCCGGTCTCTGCGTGGCAATACACTGAACTAAAGCGCAGCTGTTGGCAGCTCCTGGACCGGGCCGCGATTGGTGTCTATGGTACCTGCGGGCCGCGTGTTTGAGACCTCTGGTGTAGACCCTCATATATGTACTTCGTCTACAATAATCAAGTGTCTGGTGCTGCTACGTTTTCCACATGGATGTCTGTATATGTGTTTGTTTTCCCCTCCCTTCACTTGGTAATTTTAACAATAAAGTTTTTTGTATTTTCATATCCTCTTGTTTTCGGTTTATCTTTTTGGGATTTGCGCCCGTCCCTCCCCTTTCTTGCCTCATTATAGTGTATGGATCGGTCGGGGGTTTCATCTGTATCACGTCACTCGGAGATTGAGATGGAAACTCTGATATACTGTAGTCATCAAATACCAGCCGTTCAATATGACTATCCAGATTGATCACTGTGTTTGGTATAAATTTTGTCACCACATGTCAAACAATTTACCAGTCGGTGCAGTAGATTGTAAGAAAACCACCAGACTCCGCATTCATGATCTGCAGGTTTTTGAGACTGTGATTCTGAATAATTGTAAGGGGGGGTGTGAGTAGCTGGCCATTTACTAAAGACTATGATACTTTTCCAGCACGGACCACCATTTTCATCAACATTATTATTGTGTTTTATTAATGATTTACTTGTTATGGTTTATATAGTTCTGCTTGCTTGTCAATATATGCACTAGATTCCCTTGTAAAATGTCCAGCACTGCACTAATTTCTTCAGTATCTCAGGAGTCCATTGTTCCAACAGCCAATAATCTTATTGTGTGAGTGTTGATTATAGACACAATGGAGCTCTCACCACAGGTGGTCTTACATGCAGTCTCAGGTGAAGGCTCCTGGAATATTCTTCATTGTTTCAGCTAACAGTAAATGCTTAAGGGGGAGGGTGATCACATCTGACCTTGGAGGGGGCTGAGCTCAGAAAGGGAGAAGGGACATGTTTTAGAGGGTTGTTGATGGAAGGACACCGGAGGGATAGGACCTATGGCTGTGGACATGGAGCTGATGGATGGCTTATGGAGTGCTGGAGATCAGTTAGCAACTGGGCTGGATAAACGTACTACAGTTGTGGATATGTTATTGGATATAAACTTTATTCAAGGACTGTTGCTACTGGATATCTGTGCTTCCATTGTTTTTTCCGTTAACTGGAGAATCGCAGACTGTGGCTACAGACTATACTGGCTGGAGATACAAAATCTGTGGGCCAACCAAAAGTTGGTAGACAGTGAGTATGGCCTGATACAAAGACAGTGGAACTACTGATCCCAGGCCCTTATTTAAGGGTGAAGCCAGCACATGTTGTACATGCTTTTCTCCTTGAAAATCTGAGAAATATGGGTCGTTGAAGACATTGTTCAGAAGAACAGCATACTTTGATTAAAAAGTTGATTGGAGAGGCTAAAAATTATAAAGAAGTGCAGACAATCATCGGCTGTTAAGCTAAAATGATCTCCAATCCTTTACAATGGAAAGCAAAACCAGAGAGACGTGGAAGAAAACGGAAGACTACCATTCGATTGGATGGAAGAATAGCCAGAATGGCAAAGGCTCAGCCAATGATCAGCTCCAGGATGATCACAGACAGTCTCCAGTTACCTGTGAGGACTTTGACAGTTAGAAGACGCCGGTGTGAAGCTAATCTCTTAGGAAGAAGTCCCCACAAAGCCCCACTGTTAAAAAAAGACATATACTAAAGTGGATACAATTTGCCGAAAAAACACATCAACGGGCCTAAAGAGAAATGAAGAAACATTTTGTGGACTGATGAACGTAAAATTGTTCTTTTTAGGTCTAAAGGCTGCAGACCATTCATCAGATGACTCCCAAACTCTGCATTCAAGCCACAGTACACTCTGAAGACAGTGAAGCATGGTGGAAGCATCATGATATGGGCATGTTTCTCTTACTATGGTGCCGGACCTATTTACCGCATACCAGGGATCATGGACCAGTTTACATATATTAAAATAAAGTACCAACAAGCAAAAAATTTCATAATATGTATACCTTGGCTGATAATAATAAATCATCATAACATTTCATTAAAGGCAAACAGGAATTCAAAAAAACTGGGGAATCAGTTTTATGAAAAAGTAAAGAATTTTATTCAATATAATATAATATAAATATACAGAACAAGAAAAGATCACATTCCGGTCCAGCTGGGGCTGATGCTGCTCAGCATCGTCGTCAGTCCCAACGCCTAGCTGGTCCACGAGAAGTACAGGCTGTCTCTTGGGCCTTTGGGCCTAGCAACAGGAAGCATAGGTTGCGGAGGGAGACAGGGCTGTTAAAGTCTAAGTCCAGGTTTCTCTGTACTGAGCATGCCCGTGACATGGCGGACCGTGATTGGTGGTTTGGGAGTCAGCTGATCCGGTGACCTGGCACCGCCTGATTGGTCGCAGGTGACGTCACCAATGGTGCGACGGTTGGCAGGGCTTAATCTTTAAAAGGCCCGCCCACAAACATGGCGGCGCGCTCTGATCATTGAGCAGTGATGCTGTTGTGTGGACACTTGGCCTATAGAGCTCCACGTGTGCTTTAGTTTGAAATAGGCAGGTGTAGTGGAAATAGGCAGGCTAGTGGAAATAGGCAGGTAGCTTGGCCGTACAGACTGACTCCGACTCGGGGGTCACCATACACCCCGAGCAGCCTGCAATGCCATATTCCCGGTACCGCCTGTGAGCCACGTGGTGTGATTCTGCTCAGTCCGGTAGCACGCCGGCTGAGAGCACTTACACGCAGGCGTCAATCACACACGCATCCTAGCGCCCACTGCGTAGTCCCTGTGTAGTTAACAGGGCTACAGCTACTTCCCTGGTCGCACATCTCCCGTGCTGTTAACGGAGATTGAGCGAACCGCTATACCCGTTCCCGTGTGCAGTAACACGGAAGGGTTTATAATTTAAGTTCGTTGCTTTCCTTCTCACCCGGAAAGTGTTCGGCAGCAGTCCACCAGGCTGCATTGCGGACCCCGGGGTCGGTTGCGTTCCATTATAATAAAGTTGTTTGCAACCGTCCACTTAACAACTAGCAATTAAGTATATATCTTTGATCACCATAAAGTAAGTGCAACCTGGTCCTGCTTATATCCTAGTCAAAGTCTTAGAAGAATGGAGGATAGAAATTACCTTGTGACATAATGTCAGGTGAAGCAAGGTGCACTCGGGACCCGTGTGAAAGCCTAATCCCATAATCCCTCCCATAGTGCTGCTGCAGTACTTCTCACCTTGTTTTATATGATCTTTTCTTGTTCTGTATATTTATATTATATTGAATAAAATTCATTACTTTTTCATAAAACTGATTCCCCAGTTTTTTGAATTCCTGTTTGCCTTTAATGAAATGTTATGATGATTTATTATTATCAGCCAAGGTATACATATTAGGAAATTTTTTGCTTGTTGGTACTTTATTAAATTTGGGATTGATTTCACTTTTTTAAGTGTCATCTTTATAGGTTTATATATTAAAATACTTGAAGAGGTCATGTTGCCTTATGCTGAAGAGGATATGCCCTTGAAATGGGTGTTTCAACAAGGCAACAACCCTAAACACACCAGTAAACGTGCAAAATCTTGGTTCCAGTCCACCAAAATTGAGGTTATGGAGCAGCCAGCCCAATCCCCGGATTTTAATCCGATAGAACACTTGTGGGGTGACATCAAAAATGCTGTTTCTGAGGCAATGCCAACAAATTCCAAGAAATTGTGGGATGTAGTGAAAACATCCTGGGCTGGAATATCAGCTGACAGGTGCCAGAAGTTTGTTGACTCTATGCAACATAGATGTGAAGCAGTTCTAAAAAACTGTGAGTAATAACTAAATATTAGGTTAGTGATTCACAGGAATGCTAAATCCTCAAAAAGAGAGAGAGAGAGAGTACATATTAAGACAAATGCAGACACTGCTATTTATTAGAACAGAACAATGTTCATTTTTTGGTATTTTCTGTAAAGTAGTTAAAAATTCTATACATTTCTCTTCATGTTTTGAATTAGTAAACAGTGTGCAATGTTCCCAATGCTGGAAATAAAAACTAGTAGAAAGATTTTGTGAGAACTCATGTTTGTGAACACACTGCTATTATTTTGAACACTACTCTAAGTGCTCAGCATAGAGCGCAGGATAAATGTGATCCAAAATGTTACGTAAAATGTTCCTACCAAAAGCTTCAAATCAATCCACAAAAAAAACAAGTCCCCACTTAGGTCCGTCATCTGTTATCGGAAATATAAGGGTCTTCCACATTGCTGGTAGCACAAAGGCTCTGGAAAAGCAAAATGGCTTTTTGCCCCCCAAAACAAATTCAGCAAATTCTGTGCTCCTAAATCTAAATGCCACCCCTCTCTTCTGAGCCCCACATTGTGCCTAAACCACAGTTAGCGTTCACATGTTTGGCATTACTGTAGCAATGAGAGCCCGCCTAATTTACGGGTGAGTGTCTCCAAAAGCATGAGCTGTGGACTAGAGATGAGCGAATCCCTCAAGGTTTGATTAGTTTCAGATCTGCGAACTTCCCGATGTTCTCCAAACAATTAGACAAACAGTTCAACAGATCTGAATCCCAATGCAGTCAATGGGAGGCAAAAACAAACACATACACAACACCTTCAAAGGGACCTAAAAGCTGCCCAAACAGCTCAAATTAGGGGCAGACACCAGGATCAATTGACTCACAGTACAAACTTTATAATGGCACAGCAGCAGTGAGCCATGGGCCATGCATGAGGTATCAGGGTCTAGGCATTTACAGCATTGAATTGAACTTCAAATTAAGACGAGGTGGGTGAGGGATTGGTGTATGTCTGCTGTGCTGGGAGTCCTGATACCACATGCAACAGCTCAAGCTGCTTTTATGCTCAGCCGCACTCAGGTTGCAGAAAAATCAGTTTCATAGGGTACTATTGGTACAAAAATGTAAGGATAGTAACACAGGTAGTTGACTGAAAGTAAGTGGAGGCCTGCCGGTCTGGGAGCCCTACTGCTACAGGCAACACACATGAAGGTGACCCAACCACAAGTCTCCACATTTCCAAAAATTAAGGGCGGACACCACCAAAGTGGCATCAATTTCAGCAGAGTAGAAATAGTATAATGGGGACCGACATCTCTTCCACTACAGCCAACCCAGCAGATGGAGACCCAATCAGAAGTCTCCACTTTTCCAAAAATTATTGTTAACAACTGCAGCAGCAGCAACAACAGTCACAGAAGCCACGACAAAGATATCACAGACTGCAATTACGTGAGATCAATGCAGCACACTAAAAACTACACCATCGCCTAGTCTGCACAGTCTGCGATTGGGGTGCAAAAGTCCTTGGAGAGCCATGACTTGTTGATGAAAGTTAGGCGGTCTACACTTTCAGGGGACAGCCGGCTGCGCTTATTGATCAGGACACCACCAGCTGCACTGAAGACACGTTCTAAGAGAACACTGGCTGCCCAGCATGATAAAACCTCCAAGGTGAGCCCAGGTCACTCTTCCATTTTTGAAGACCAAAATGTAAAAGGGTCCAAATCCTCCATGATGGTATTGATATTGAGCTCGAGATAATCCTGCACCATCCTCTCCAGTCATTCATCACGTGTCAGACTTGTACTCTGTTGTGATGGTGCACAAGCTGGTCTAAAAAGGACTCACAGAAATTGCTTCGGCCACTTACTCTGCTGCTGCTGCTAATGTTTTTGCATTGACAATGTGATGTTCCTGAGGTTGGGAGTCTAGAGCTGCGATGCACACTGTGTGCCTCTCTGCTGTCTTGGGGAAAACCTTTCTTAAGGTTGTACAAAAGCGTGTTTCGATACTCAAGCATGTGCAAGTCCCTTTTCAGGGCGGGAAGCATCTGACAAAATTTACTCTTAAAATGTGGATCTAACAGAGTGGCAACCCAGTAGTCAGCATTATTTTGAATCCTAACTATACGGGGATCATGTTGCAGACAGTGCAGCAAGAAGGCACTCATATGTCGGGCTCTTCCATGAGGTCCAAGCCCATGGTGTGTTGGTGGCTGGGTAACACTGATGCTTCTTTCCTCCATCCCCTACCGCCAACCACAAACAACAGAGAGAGGATGATTATCCTCTTCATCTCCTGACTGTTGCTCGCCCATCACCTCTTCCTCCTTCATTTGTTCCCCGGCTCCTGCACCTTCACTAACAGTTTGTCTGGTATCACCAGCCCCCCTCGGCCGCTGTAATCCACCCTTCCTTGGCACCTGCCTGTGTGACGGCAGTCTGGAACTTTGAGACATTGTTATCCCTTCCACATCCTTCTCTTCCTCTGGGACCACCACCTCCTCCCGCAGCCTATTCAAAATCTGATCCAGCATGTAGATGACCGGAATAGTGATGCTGATGATGGCATCGTAAGCGCTAACCATCTTAGTAGCCATTTCAAAACTGTGCAGAGGGGTGCAGAGGTCCTCCGCAAGTGTGATTTGCACCACTTCTATATTGCATTGGCCCAGGCTATACGACATGAAATACTATGTCACAGCTCGTCGCTGCTGCCACAGTCGCTGCAACATGTACAGAGTGGAATTCCACCATGTCGGCACATCGCATATCAACCGGTTAACTGCCATGAACAAAGACCTCTGTATCAATGCAAGTCGATGACCTGGAGGGGTGTGAATGGCGGAAGTGAGCACACGGCTTCCGTGCTTTCTGCAGCAGCGCATTCAAGCTGGAATAGTGGCAGAGAAATTGCTGTATTACCAGGTTGAGGACGTGAACCATGCAAGGCATGTGTGTGAGCTCACCCCAGTGTAGGGCTAACCCCAGGTTCACACCATTATCGCACACGGCTTTCCCTGGCTCTAGGTTCAGCGGAGACAGCCATTGCTCAAACTCGGCCTGGAGAGCTGTCCACAACTTTTCAGCTGTATGACTTCGATCTCCAAGGCATATTAATTTTAAAACACTGCCTGATTGCGGTGAGTCCTGGCTGCTCAGTACGGAGGTGGTGGGGATTCACTCTGTACTGTTGGAATGCATGTCTCATTAAAACCGAGGTTGAGGGCTCAGGTGGAGGCCCTAGAGAAGGTGGAGGAGGCAGAAGCAGTGAAGTGTTAAATACAGAGGTTTGTCCCGTAAGCCTTGGAGATTCCAAGATTTGTGGAGCAGCCCCTTCCCCGCCTGCCCCCACAGCCACCAGAGTCACCCAGTGCACAGTCAGCGAGATGTAATGCCCCTGGCCATCCTTACACGTCCAGGTTTCTGTGGTGAAATGCAGACATAGATTTAGTCAAGGAATGGGTGATGTTGTCTCTGACATGCTGTTGTAGTGCAGACACAGTTTTCTTAGAGAAGTAATGGTGACTGGGCAACTGTTACTGGGGGACTGCGACAGCCATCAGCTTTCGGAAACTGTCTGTATCTACCAGGCGGAAAGGCAGCTTTTCCGTGGCCAACATATTGGAGATGTTGGAGTTCAACCTCTTAGCTTTGTCATATGTAGAAGGAAACAATCTTTTACGTGACCACAACTGCAGGGCCGAGGGCTGGCTTCAGTGCTGAGAGAGGGCGGAGTACGGTGAAACGGACAAACTGTAGAGTAACACATGTTGATTGCGCATGTGACGGTTCATGCATGTAGTAGTCAAATTATTGCAATTTTTCCCTCTACTGAGTCTTTTTTTGCAAAGTTGGCAGACAACATGAGTTGGCTCATCCTGTGGTGTCAAAAAAGGCCACGGCTAGGCAACCCTTGCGAACTGCAGACCTGCGACTTTTGCTTGCCACAGCTACAGTCAGTTGTGGCTAAGGATGCAGTGCTTGTCATGGTGATATCACTCCATGTCTGTGCCGTAGGGCACAACGTAACCTCCTCGTCTTCCTCCTCCTCCACCTCCTCAGATGAGCTACTCAGCTGTGTGTCTCTGTGTTAAAACACCAAGTGGGATCTACAACCTCATCATCATCCTCTCTGTTATCCCATTTCTCACTCTGAGAGTCACCCTCCTCCTCTTCCTGCCCTGACAGCGCAGTACAGTCTGCTTGAGCCTCAGGTATCTGAGTCTCATCAGGATCACCTTCCCCCCGGGGATTAACGTTTGGTGATGAGGGTCAGGATTCTGCCCGGACACTGCTATTTTTTAGAACAGCACAATGTTCATTTTTTGTTATTTTCTGTAAAGTAGTTAAAAATTATCTACATTTCTTGTCATGTTTTGAATTAGGAAACAGTCTGCAATGTTCCAAATGCTGTAAATAAAAACTAATAGAAAGATTTTGTGCTTAACTCATGTTTGAATGCGTCAAAAAAATTCAAGCTGAGATGTGGCCTGCTGTATGTATCACTGTAGTAACAGAAAAAATTACATTTTTTACTGTGGGGCCCTGGATACAGCTGAATTTCAGCACAAAAGAATTACAAGATCAGATGTGGCCTACTATATGTTTTAGACAGGAACAGAAAAAAATAGTGTTTCAAAGATATACTTGTGCATGGAGCACAATATAAGCACAACAGAATTCTATGCTGAAATGTGGCCTGCTGTCTCTGTCTGGACCTCACTAATAGCAAAAATGATTGATCTGCTGGAAGGTTGATTTCCCAGCCACACAGGACCCTATCTAGCTAAACTAACTGATTTAGAAGCAACCGCTTAGCTAACTATCTCAGTCTCCCAGTATCCAGGAGCAGCGTCAGGAGCATCCTCTCTGTGCTGTTATACTAACAAAATGGTGCTAAAACAACATGTCCGCTCTTTATATGGAGAGGGACATGTGATTTTTAGCAGCCAATGACACAAGCCCTTATATCTGGACATTGTGGATGGTTCCTGCGCCCTGATTGGCTAGCTGCAATTTACAAACATTAAGTTAAGAAAAAAAAAATTAGATTAACAGCACACCGTTACTCTGATCTCTCCCCACCCCCTCCCCTCATTAAATAAGTACCCCCCGCTCATCAACAGCACCACTATCCTAGCCAAAGTTATAAAAATACTGTAGTGGAAAGCGACCATTTCCCGTACTGTTAGGCTATGTGCCCACGTTGCATTTATGAAGCAGAAAATTTCTGCTGCATAAATGCAAGTCCTCTCCCGGAAAAACGCATGCGGAATTCCGCACGCGTTTATCGCGCATTTTTCGCGCGTTTATCACGCGTTTTCCACATGCGGAATTGCCTTGCGTTTTTTATGCATTGGACAAAGGCAATTCCGCTTGCGGAAACGCAAAATTAAATGACATGCTGCGGATTTTTGAACGTGGCATAAACGCTGCGGAAAAATCCGCAGCATGTGCATAGAACTTGCGGAATCCCATTGGGGAACATGGGGTGCGGATATACATGCGTTTTTCAAGCGTTTACGCTGCGGAAATTCCGCAGCATATACGCTTGAAAAATGCTACGTGGGCACACAGCCTCACCGATTTTAAATAAAAACGCTCGGGTGTCCGATCACAAATCCAAATGTGCAACATTCGTGCCAATTTTAAAATTGGTGAATGTTTTCCGAACATATTTGCTTATCTCTACTGTGTACTACAACGTACTGGTCACTACAACGGCAGTTAACAATTTTCACTCAGCAACATCCGCTGCTGCTTGTTTCTGGAAAAGACCCATGGAGTCAAAATCGTCATTGCACCTGTAGATAAATTATCAAAGGAGTATATTTTCCAAAATGGGGGCACTTGAGGGGGGATTCTGCTATTCTACCACTTATGGGCTATGTATATGGAGTCTGCATACTATTCTAGATAAATCTGTGCTTCGTGAGGCAAATAACGCACTGTCCCTCCCGAGTTTTGCCGTGTGGTTATGCAGTACTCTACAACCACATATGGGGTATTTCTGCATTGAGAATAATTGTGGGACAAATTTTGGTGCCATTTTTACCCATTTCCCAGTGTGAAAATGTAAATCTGGGGCTGAAACAACATTTTGGTGGTAAAAATGTAATTATTTTTTTCTTCACTGCCCAATGGTATAAAATTCTGTGACCCACCAGTGAGTGATCATTGCACCCCTAGATGAATTCATTCAGAGGTTTAGTTTGTAAAATGGGGTCTCTTATGGGGGGTTCTGCTGTTCTAGCACCTCAGGGGCTAGGCCAATGAGACATGGCACCCTTAAACCAATCCAACAAAATCTGAACTTCAATATAGTGCTTATTCCCTTATGAGCTTTGCACTGCTCAGTAGTTTTCGACCACATACACAGGAAAAATTGCACAACAAATTTTGGGGTCCATTTTCTCCTGCTATCCTTGTAAAAATGAAAAAATTTAGGACTAAAACAACATTTTTGTGGGAAATATATATTTTTTTCATTTTTACAGATCCATGTTGTAAAAAATGTTCTATTGCTTGTGACACTGCCTGACCTCTCGTAAACCCCACATGTTTCCGAGCAATCAAAGGCGGCATGACTTCAGGCATAGGATTTGAAATGGGCCTATAAAATCCCAATGATGTCAGATCTTTTCCTTGTCTTCAATAGAAGTTTGTCATTTTACACACTCGCTAACAGCAGCAGTCTGCTTCACCTAATGCATTATAATATATGCTACATAGCATTATGCTGGTGAATTGCTCCCTCTTAATCTTACAAAACTCCCCATTAAATCTGCCCGGTGCCTCGACAGTTCTGCATGTTTGTGTCACGGGTGTGTCAGAGGTGACAGACAGTCGCCCTGCAGTTGGTTGCAGGAGATCTATACGTTTGGCATTACAGACATCTTCTTAGATGAGAGGCTGTTTTTAGGACCCAGCGGCTACCTCCCTCTGGCTAATTAACTCTCTGGCCTGGGTGTATAAATACCTGGTGTGTCTGAGAGGGAGGTCCCAGCTATATTAATTTCTACTTGTGAGGCTTAGCAGGAGCAGTACTTTGTCCTGTCTGGAGCTTGAGGCCGTGTGCACATTTGGAGTCTTCTAAAGCATAGCATTCTCCCCCTGTTTGTCTACCCTTGTCTATAGAGTTTAGTGGAGATTGACTAGTGCTCATTTCCTCCCATCCCTAGCCTTAGCCATACGCCACGGAAAGTCAGGGCGAGGCTTGAGTGCGGCAATTGCTGAAGAGGTAATATAGGAACGGTAGTTGAGACAGGGTGACACTAGACCAGACTAGGAGGTCTCCACTTCCCCATTTCCCTAGTGTCTGGGCTCCCTTTCCCTCTGTGTTGCAATGGGTCTTTCCAACACCTGGTGTGACAGTTTGGTGGTGTAAATGTACTTCCTGGCTTGTGGTGACCACATTTATTCTGAACAGCGGATCCCCTGTCATTTTTGGTAACTTTATCATATCTAATAATGTTTCCGGTAGGTGTAAATGGGGGAAATCTCCATAGCATTCACTATATTGACCCAATATTTACATCACATCAGTTTGTGATTGTTTGTCCCGGGTATTTGAGAGGTGAAGTGTGAAAGCTGTCCGTGCCTTTGGCCAGGTTTGGTCGATTTATTTAGATGCAATATGTGTTGCCCAAAATCAGGATGCCGGGATGTTAGGTATGCACCATCCAATCATTAACTTTTTGTTACGCTTTAATCCAAGCTGACCTGGTTTCTAGAGATGTGACACTCAAACAAATAGTCCATGTTACTTGCAGGGCTTTACCAGCAGCTACATTTCTGTATGGTCTCGTTTTCTCCTGGTTACACAGGACATTTATTCAGCTCTTCAACACTGACTTGGCAGTATCCAAACACAAAGTCATATTCCCTCTGTGAAGATCCTTGTGACAAATAATCTCTAACCCCAACCCCCAGACTAGTCACGCAACTTTCTCTTCTACTGCCAAATGGGCTGGGAAGTGACAGATGCAATCACCTTCCTGAGAAAAATGTTTCCCAAGTAACGGTTGGATTGGGGGATGATAAGCAATAGTCATAACACCTGTCTCTGCCGAGTGTAGAACTGGATGTGAAGAATGGTGAAATAACAGTCTGTTCTGGGGCACGAGAGATGGGCTTGTGGATAGTTCATGAGGATAAGTCCATAGAGGGCCCCATACACAGGCTGTTATCATATGTGAATTCTCTCATGTTGACCAAGTTTCCATTTATCAGCAAAACATTTCCCACAATGTGAACATGAATACGGCTTCTCTCCTGTGTGAATTCTCTGATGTTTAACAAGTTTCCATTTATCAGCAAAACATTTCCCACATTCTGAGCAAGAATATGGCTTCTCTCCTGTGTGAGTTCTCTGATGTTTCACAAGATTTGTTCGGTTTGTATAACATTTCGCACATTCTGAGCATGAATACGGCCTCTCTCCAGTGTGAATTCTCTGATGTTTAACAAGATCTGATTTACCTGTAAAACGTTTCCCACATTCAGGGCATGAATACGGCTTCTCTCCTGTGTGACTTCTCTGATGTGTGGTAAGATGTGATTTTTTAACATAACATTTCCCACATTCTAAACATGCAAAAGGTTTTTCTCCTGTGTGAGCTCTCTGATGTATGGCATGATTTGATCTATTTGTAAAACATTTCCCACAATGTGAACATGAATACGGCTTCTCTCCTGTGTGACTTCTCTTATGTGTGGTAAGATGTGATTTTTTAACAAAACATTTCCCACATTCTAAACATGCAAAAGGTTTTTCTCCTGTGTGAATTCTCTGATGTATGGCATGATTTGATCTATTTGTAAAGCATTTCCCACATTCTAAACATGCAAAAGGTTTTTCTCCTGTGTGAATTCTCTGATGTATGGCATGATTTGAGCTGCTTGAAAAACATTTCCCACATTGTGAACATGAATACGGCTTCTCTCCTGTGTGACTTCTCTCATGTGAAACAAGATTTGATTTACTTGTGAAACTTTTCCCACATTCGGAGCATGAATACGGCCTCTCCCCAGTGTGAACTCTTCCATGTCTAACAAGAAGATATTTTTTTGTAAAACTTTTTCCACAGACTGAACAGGAATGCATCTCTGGTACTGTGTGACTTCTCTGATGATGAACAAATATATTAAATCTTGTAATACACTTTCCACATTCTGAACATACATACGGCTGCTCTGTGTGATTTTTCTCATGTGTAACTAGATGTGATTTATGTGTAAAACGTTTTCCACATTTTGAACATGGATACGGCTTCTCTCCTGTGTGACTTCTTTCATGTGTAATAAGATGGGATTTATCTATAAAGCATTTCCCACATTCTGAACATGAGTACGGCTTCTCTCCTGTGTGGCTTCTTCTGTGTGTAAAGAGATCGGAGTTTTTTGAAAACTGTTTTCCACATTCCCCACACTGAAATCTTTTTCTGTCTTTCAGACCTGTACATGTGGTAACAGTCTGCGCTTGGTCAGGAGACAGTTCCTCTGGATTAGGCTGATTATACGACGTATCTGCACTGTGTCCTGGACGTACATTAAGGGTGATGAGGTTTTCTTCAGAAAAGGGATGCACAATATCTTTACCTTCCACTTGATTATTTAGCAGAAACATGATGTTTCCTTTACAGTTTTTGCTCAGATTTTCTGTTAGAAAAAAAATAATAGAATCCATTTTTTAATCTTGTTAAACCACAAAAGTACATACATTTATAATACTTCTATTAATCTGGATTTATGCAGGCATTATGCTTGCCCAAGCTAAAGTGGATTAAGCATGAAAGATGAGCATCACATCTTTAATATTTACAGTGGCATGTAAAAAGTTGGGCACCCCTGGTCTAAATTATTGTTATTGTGAACAGTTAAGCAAGTTGAATATGAAATAATCTCTAAAAGGCCTAAAGTTAAAGATGACAAATTTCCTTTGTAGTTTAGGGGAAAAAAGATAGATTTTAATTTTTTACATTTTAAAAATTACAAAAAGGAAAATGGGCCGATGCAAAAGTTTGGGCACCCTTGGACATTTGTGTGCCCAGATAACTTTGACCAACGTTTCAAACCTTAATTAGCCTGTTAGGGTTATGGCTTGTTTACTATCATTGTTAGGAGAGGTCAGGTGATGCAAATTTTCCACCTTTATAAAAACCCAGCGTCCTCTAACCTTATGCAAAAAACAGCAGCCATGGGTTCTTCTAATCAGCTGCCGAGCAATCAGAAAATGGTGGAGACCCACAAAGCAGGAGAAGGTTATAAGAAGATAGCAGAGCGTTTTCAAGTTGCCCTTTCTACAATTCGAGATGTATTTAAGAAATGGCAGTTAACAGGAACAGTGGAGGTCAAGTAAAATTTCTGTGAGAGCTGCTCGTAGGATTGGAATACAGGAAAATAAGAACCCTCGCTTGACTGCAAAAGACCATCAGAAATATTTAGCAGATTCTGGAGTTGTGGTGCGTCGTTCTACGCTCTACTGTTCAGAGACACCTGCACAAATACGGAGTTCATGGAAAAGTCATCAGAAGAAAACCTCTCCTGCATCCTCACCATAAAATTTAGCGTCAGAAGTATGCAAACAAACATCTAAACAAGCCTGATGCATTTTGTCCTGTGGACCGAAGAGATTAAAAATTAATTCAATTGAAAGGTCGACTTCCTCCCCACACTAAAAGCTTTCCATTCATTTTATCCGAATATGAAATAAAGGGCTCTTATTTTTACATAAATGGTGAGTGCAGCTATTTCATCATCTCCTTTCAATTTGCTATTGTTTCTTCATTTTAAAGCTGGCACCGCAAATTTATGTGATGTGTATTTGCCGTTAAGATACAGGTGCGGTCATTATGCATTCAGAAGGTGGTGCAGACTTACTCTTTATTTAGTTAAAAAATAATTCTTTGGCCACAATGATCAAAAGGTATGTGTGGAGAAACAAAGGCACAGAATTTCAGGAAAAGAATATATCACCAACGATTAAGCATGGTGGTGGATCAATCATGCTTTGGGGTTGTGTTGCAGCCAATGGCACGGAGAAGATTTTACAGGTAGAGGGAAGAATGGATTCAATGAAATTTTGAAAAATTCTTGATGCAAACATAACACCATCTGTAAAAATACTGAAGTTGAAAAGAGGACGATTCTACAAATGGATAATGATCCTAAACACAAGTCAAAATCCACAGAGATGACCTCAAAAGGCGCAAACTGAGGGTTTTACAACGTCCCTCACAGTCTCCTGATCTTAACATCATTGAAAATCTGTGGCTAGACTTCAAAATAGCAAAGCGTGCAAGATGACCCAGGAATCTCACAGAACTAGAAGATTTGACCAAGGAAGAATGGAAGAAAATGCCTCAAACAAGAATTGAAAAACTTTTGTCTGGCTGCAAAAAGCATTTACAAGGTGTGATACTTTCAAAAGTGGACGCTACTACAGTACAGACCAAAAGTTTGGACACACCTTCTCATTTAAAGATTTTTCTGTATTTTCATGACTATGAAAATTGTACATTCACACTGAAGGCATCAAAACTATGAATTAACACATGTGGAATTATATACTTAACAAAAAAGTGTGAAACAACTGAAAATATGTCTTATATTCTAGGTTCTTCAAAGTAGCCACCTTTTGCTTTGATGACTAATTTGCACACTCTTGGTATTTAATGGATGAGCTTCAAGAGGTAGTCACCAGAAATGGTCTTCCAATAATCTTGAAGGAGTTCCCAGAGATGCTTAGCACATGTTGGCCCTTTTGCCTTCACTCTGCGGTCCAGCTCACCCCAAACCATCTCGATTGGGTTCAGGTCTGGTGACTGTGGAGGCCAGGTCATCTGGCATAGCACCCCATTACTCTCCTTATTGGTCAAATAGCCCTTACACTGCCTGGAGGTGTGTTTGAGGTCATTTTCCTGTTGAAAAATAAATGATGGTCCAACAAAACGCAAACCGGATGGAATAGCATGCTGCTGCAAGATGCTGTTGTAGCCATGCTGGTTCAGTATGCCTTCAATTTTGAATAAATCCCCAACAGTGTCACCAGCAAAGCACCCCCTCACCATCACACCTCCTCCTCCATGCTTCACGGTGGGAACCAGGCAAGTAGAGTCCATCCGTTCACCTTTTCTGCGTCGCACAAAGACACGGTGGTTGGAACCAAAGATCTCAAATTTGGACTCATCAGACCAAAGCACAGATTTCCACTGGTCTAATGTCCATTCCTTGTGTTCTTTAGCCCAAACAAGTCTCTTCTGCTTGTTGCCTGTCCTTAGCAGTGGTTTCCTAACAGCTATTTTACCATGAAGGCCTGCTGCACAACGTCTCCTCTTAACAGTTGTTGAAGAGATGTGTCTGCTGCTAGAACTCTGTGTGGCATTTACCTAGTCTCTAATCTGAGCTGCTGTTAACCTGCGATTTCTGAGGCTGGTGACTCGGATAAACTTATCCTCAGTACTTTCCTGGGGCGGTCCTTATGTGAGCCAGTTTCTTTGTAGGGCTTAATGTGTGGCACCCTGCTGTTCACAGGTATCACAGAACCCAAAAGGGTGCATGGATGGACTTCTCCACAAGAGGCCCCCATTACATGAAGACACCTCCACCCTTCCACCTCATTCCACCAGAGGGAGCCCTGATAGGGATATATATATGGAGGGTGGAGCCAGGCAGTCAGTCAGAGAGTCCAGAGAGTGTGCTGCCACTGAGAGCAGTGAAGACGCAGCATGTCTGCTGCTGAATTGAGGGCCCCGAGTGTGGCTGGAGGCAGTAAGGAGAAGAGAGAGAGGAGTTGAGGGGGCAGAGGAGCCCCAAGACACAAACCGGACACCGGGTCCGCGCCTACAGGGTCCTCTATACCCAGTAGGGACAACCGGCTTACCAGGAGGCTTCCAGACCCCTGGTCATCCTGAAGCTACCAGCAATAACCGGACTAGGAACCACGAAGGCCCCGGTGTCCAGGGATAGTGGTTGCCAAAGAAAGGTCCTACTACCAAGCGGTCAGGTGAGAGAGCAATATGATACAGAAGCTAGACCAAGTTTCAGGCTGGCTAGAAGCTTAGAGAGAGGGAGACATGGATCAGGAGGCCTTATACCCGCTCACTGGGGAGAAGTCCGGAAGTGCACCCTTCCTAGCAAGTACCCTGGACCATACCTGCCATTACACAAGTAAAGGTACTGAAGCGAATCCCCTGTGTGTGTGTCCATCATTCCCCCTGACCTGGCCATCTCTCACCTGCACCCCTTTCATCTACACTGCCCAGGGGGCTCGCTCCGCCTGTGGGGAGCAGAAACATCCCAGCTGCCATCCCATCACCCCCGGAGGTCTGCAGCAGCGCCGGTAACCGTTACCGGAAGCCACAGGTGGGATCACGAAACAAACTTTACACTAAGAATCCCTTTTTCAAGAGAGACCCCAGAGTACGGGCCTGGGAGCCGACTGCCGTGACATCCTAAGCAAGGTAAAGGGCCCAGGTGCCGAGTCCCCTATATCCCTCTGGGTGACACATCTCTCTTCTTGGCGTCACGAACAGGATTTCGTGCCCGTTGCCACCGGGTACTGTGTGCCGTATTTGAACTGTGTTTTAACTGTGGTGAACATCGCCGCCATTAACGCGTCGCCACGCGGGAAGAGGGGCGTAACCGCAGGAATCAGAGAGGCGTGACTGTTTAAAGTGCGCGAAGCTCAAGCCCCGCCTCGCGCTCTGACGCAGCACCAGGAAGCGTCAGGTCCTGGAAGGAGACCGTCGTCTGTGGAGCTGCGGCCTACCTAAAAAAGGAAAAGAAGGTAGGCTACGGTTGGTTTACTAGGGAGGCGCAACCATGGCTGACGACCAGCAAAATGCCGGAGCACCGGTTAACTCTCCTGATGCTCAACTTGCGCCTGGCGCTGCTCAGGCCGGAGCGGCCGCCCCACCAGCAGGGGTCGTGACTCCAGTCATACCCATGGTCCTGCCGTATATCCCTGGAGCAAAATGGCTTCCCCAGTATGATGGCAAACCAGACACCCTGTCTGGGTTCAAAAGGAAGATATGCGGTGTACTGGATATGCACTCAATGACTGGTAAACAGAGAGCCGCTGTTGTGCTGGGACAATTGACTGGTGCCGCCGAGCGGGAAGTTGAAACCTGGCCAACCGCAGACAAGGAATCAGTATCCATTATCTTTAAGAGACTGCAAATTGTCTTTGAAAACCGCACTGAGACAGATCTCCGGATGAGGTTCTACCACTGTACCCAGAAACCTGAGGACAGTATCCGGGACTATGCCTGGCGCTTACAGGAAGCCCTGCGGGCCCTAAAACAGGTTAGTCCAGCCAGCATACATGATGAGAACAAGATGCTGACAGAACAATTCATCCGGGGGTTAAGGTCCCAGGAGGAGAGCAGAACTGTACGGTGGTGGGCCTTAGATCATCCAGATGCCACCTTTGACACCCAGAAGGACATGGCTATTAAGGGTCTGCAGCCCCTGGAACCATCAGATACTGCTATCCAGTGTTACCAGAGTGAGGTCACTCCAGTGCCCGCAGCCCCCACTGCTCCTTCATTAACGGCTGAAACAAAAATGCAAACAGTGCCCCCTAGCGAGCTGGACAGCCTACGCTCTGAAGTGCGTCAGTTAAGTAAAACCCTGACCACTGTTTTGAGCGCCCAGCAGTTTCGGACGGAGCCCGAGCCGGAAGGAAGGATCTTACACGCCGACAGTCCTGAGAATGTCCCCTGGATGAGGAGAAGAAGGAGGACAACGCCACCCCGTAGGAGGACAACGCCACCCCGTGGGAGGACCAACGACCAACGTTGCCCTCCAGGAGAATTCATCTGCTACCGTTGCCACAAGGCAGGCCACACCACGCGGAACTGTCCTTTAAACGGGCAAACCCTGGGGCCGAGGGCCGACACCCAGGAATAGACCAACCAGGCCCATCAAGCTGGTACGACCGGTTCGTAGGAGGAAGGCCTTTCCTGTCCATCGTGTTGGACGGAATAGCAACACCAGCATTGCTGGACACCGGCTCACAGGTAACCATCATACCTGATGTCCTCTACAAAAGGTACTGGTCCCTAGATGAACTTCATCCGCCAGCCCTGAACCTCTCTGTGTAAGCCTCTAACTGCCTTCCTCTTAACCTAATAGGGGTTAAGGACGTGACAGTGAAAGTGGGGAGAGTGAAACTAAAGGACCAAGGGCTAATTGTCATTGAATCTAACCCTGGTGATACCAATCCGTATATGATACTTGGTACAAATATTGTTGGTAACTGTTTGGGAGAAGTGTTGTTTTTACTCCAACAGATTGCTGACACTGCCAAACCAGGGCAGAGGAAGGTGCTCCAGAAAGAAATTCGAGCCCTCCTGTACCAGCAACAGGTAAAACTGACAGGTGGTGAGATTGGTAATGTACGGGTGACAGACCTGATACCCATTGTGATTCCCCCAATGAGTGAGATGCTGATTTGGTGTAGGGCAGCAATAGGTCTCAAGGGACAGAACTACCAGGCGGTAGTGGAGCCCATTAGCTCAGAGCACAGACCTACACTCCTAACTGCTAGAGGGGTGGTTGATGTACGCAATGGGAGGGTGCCTGTACGTCTCCTAAATTGTGGGGAGGAGGAAGTTAAATTGCCAAGATACGCCACTGTTGTCAGATTGTATACTGTGAATAATGATGCCATACACACAGTGGAATCCTTGACCCCACCAGATGCAGTGGAGGACCACGACTCCGAAGCTCAGCTGGAGGATTGGTGTCAACAGCTCCATGTTGGGACTGACGCCACCCCTGTCCATCAGAAACACGGTATTTACAGAGTGGTTCAGGAATATGAACAAGTGTTTAGTAAACACCCACTTGATTTTGGAAGGGTTAAAGGGGTACAACACCACATACCCACCGGTAACCATCCACCCATTAAGGAGCGTTACAGACCTATACCACCAGCACATTACCAAAAAGCCAAGGAAATGTTGCATGACATGAAAAAGGCAGGGGTAGTAAGGGATAGCTGTAGCCCCTGGGCAGCTCCCCTGGTCTTGGTCAGAAAGAAGGACGGTAGCATGAGGATGTGTGTAGATTATAGACAGATTAATCGCATAACACATAAAGATGCATACCCTTTGCCCCGTATACAGGAATCTCTGGCTGCACTAAAATTACTTCTCTACACTGGATCTCACTAGCGGGTACTGGCAAGTCTCTGTTGCTGAGGAAGACCAGGAGAAGATGGCCTTAACTACCCCGATGGGATTATGCGAGTTCAACAGTATGCCATTTGGGATCAGCAACGCCCCCGGGACGTTCCAGAGGCTGATGGAGTGTTGCTTAGGACACCGGAACTTCGAGACAGTGCTGCTGTACCTGGATGACGTTATCGTGTACTCGAGGACGTATGGCGGAGGTATTTGAAGCATTGTCCTGGTATGGGATGAAACTAAAACCTTCCAAGAGCCACCTGCTCAAACAGAAGGTTCAGTACCTGGGACACGTAGTCAGCTCAGAGGGAGTAGCACCAGACCCGGAGAAGGTCACTGCCATCCAGGAGTGGCATGAACCGAAAAACATCAAGGAAGTACGTCAGTCTCTGGGACTGGTCGGGTACTACCGGAGGTTCATAAAGGATTACACCAAAAAGGCAACACCTTTACAAGATCTCCTGGTGGGACAGTCCAAGAGAGGTAAAAATCCCCCATTCCAGTGAGGTAAGGAACAGGCTGAATCCTTTGCAGTAATGAAGGAAGTCCTAACTGGTGAAGAAATCCTGGCTTACCCTGACTACAGCCAGCCTTTCCTGTTGTACACCGACGCCAGCAACGAGGGACTGGGAGCTGTGTTGTCCCAGAAGCAAAATGGCAGAGAAAAGGTAATTGCGTGTGCCAGTAGGAAGCTTCGCCCCACTGAGAGGAACCCGGAGAATTGCAGTTCCTTCAAGCTGGAGTTCCTGGCCTTGGTCTGGGCTATCACTGAAAGATTCAAGCATTACCTAGCCTCAACTAAATTCACAGCCTTTACTGACAATAATCCCTTGACACACCTGGAGACAGCCAGGTTGGGAGCCATGGAACAGCGTTGGGTAGCCAGACTGTCAAATTATCAGTTCACAATCAAGTACTGGGCAGGTCACAAGAATACCAATGCTGATGCCTTGTCAAGAATGCCCCACCAGTCGGACACGAAGGATGAAGTGGATGATCTTGAAGAAATTGAACTACCTGCTTTACACAGAAATGGAATGGTCCACGAGCAGCACGCCTCCAGAAGATGTCATGGTAGGACACCAAACCCTCTACCTCATCACAGCTGGAAGGAGACCCAGGACAGTGACCCGGTTGTCAGCCTCATCAAAAGACTGATAACCCAAGAAGGTTCTCACCTGGAGAAGGATGCTCCCCCACAAGCCAAACACCTGTGGAATGAGAGAAGCCGGCTGTTCATCTACAGAGAGAAGCTGTTCAGAAGGTATGTCAACCCCAAGACCCATGAAATGGTGTGGCAGATTGTTGTACCCAGGACGGATATCCAGATGGTGTTAGAGGCCTATCACGGTCAAGCAGGTCACTTTGGCTGGAAGAAGCTGGAAACCCTGCTGAAGGACCTTTTCTATTGGGTTGGAATGCGGACCTTGTGGACCCTGTAGCCTCAGAAGGAAAGACTACGGCAGCCAGAAAGCGCCGTTGCAGTCCATCAAAACAACCCAACCCCTGGAGATTGTCGCTCTGGATCACGTCAAACTGTCGTCCAGCAGATCAGGTTATTCCTATGCCCTGACCATGGTGGATCACTATTCCCGGTTCCTGGTGCTAGCCCCAGTCAAGGACCTGACAGCAGAAACTGCAGCAAGAACGTTCCAAGCCTACTTCTGCAGACCCCATGGATATCCGGAAAAGGTGCTCACAGATCAAGCCCCTGCTTTCGAAGCTGAGCTATTCAAGGAATTCTGCCATCTGTATGGATGCAAGAAGATCCAGACTATGCCATATCATCCGCAAACCAACGGTATGTGCGAGAAAATGAGCAACATCATTATAGACCTGTTGAAAACCATACCTTTGGAAGAGAGGAACCAGTGGCCAGACAAGCTACCTGACCTATTGGACCTGTATAACCACATACCTGTGAGTTCTACTAATTGTACCCCGGCGTACCTCATGAGAGCAAGACCTGGAAAATTGCCCATGGACCTGGAGCTCGGAGTGGTAGAACCTGCTGCAGATACGTCCACTGAAGACTGGGACACAAGTCGGCAAGAGCAGTACAGGAAGGTACAGGCCTGTGTAGAAGACAGTCTAAACAAGGTGAGGGAAAGACAGGAAGAGCAGTATAACAAACATGCACCAGCAGAACCCTTGGCACCTGGAGAGATAGTGCTAAAGCAGAAAAGAAGAGGTCACAAGCTCGATGACCAGTGGGAAAGAGAGCCCTACACTGTGCTAAACTCCAGATTTGACAACAGTAAAACCTGCCTGATTAGTAAGGATAACTGCAACAGTCTCAAGAGACCACTTGAAGGTGTGCCCAGATCTACTGAAGACAAAAGAGGAAGAAGTACTTCCTATAGCACCGGAAGAACCCAAGGAAGATGTGCTTCACACAGTTCTAGGAGATTTCCCTGCGGACTGGCCTCAACTTGATGGAGCAGTTATTATACCAGTAATACACTTCTATCAACCACAAGAAGAACCTGTGAGCGCTCTAGAGGAACCTGCTCAGGAACAGGAAGAGTCCCCAGTCAGAGGAGGATCACCCGTTGAAGCAGAGCCTGAAGGCCCAGAAATCAGTGCACTTGCCAGTCCCATAGAGAGATTGAGGCAGTTTTATAATCTACCAGCACGTACACCTGATAGGTTAGCAGAGAGTGCATGCACAGACACTAGTAACACCCCAGTGCTACGAAGGTCCACACGCAGCACACAAGGACAAATCCCTGCCAGGTTTAGGGATTAAAATACAAAATGCCTGAAGTATAAATAGTTACCCAGTTGGGTATTGCCTATTGTTTATTGTGTAAACTGAAATTAATGTGTGCCTGTAGTTACCCGTCAGAGTACAGAGACTTGTAGGCTGGATCATTTATGCCCTGTAGCCACGCCCAGGGCCTACGTTGAGGGTTTTCAGGCGGGTCCCTCATGTTACTCATTTTTACCCTTTCTTAGGTGAAATGGACACCGGGTTAAGGGATTTACTGTAACTTTATTATTGTTATTATAATTATTGATATTGTTGTAACCTGTTACAAAATGCTTCAGTCCAGGAGTACTGAATTGTACTAGGGGGGAATGTGGCACCCTGCTGTTCACAGGTACCACAGAACCCAAAAGGGTGCATGGATGGACTTCTCCACAAGAGGGCCCCATTACATGCAGACACCTCCACCCTTCCACCTCATACCACCAGAGGGAGCCCTGATAGGGATATATATATGGAGGGTGGGGCCAGGCCGTCAGTCAGAGAGTCCAGAGAGTGTGCTGCCACTGAGAATTGAGGGCCCCGAGTGTGGCCGGAGGCAGTGAGGAGAGGAGAGAAGAGTTGAGGGGGCAGAGGAGCATCATAGGCTCGCCCCAAGACACAAACCGGACACCGGGTCCGCGCCTACAGGGTCCTCTATACCCAGTAGGGACAACCGGCTTACCAGGAGGCTTCCAGACACCTGGTCATCCTGAAGCTACCAGCAATAACCGGACTAGGAACCACGAAGGCCCCGGCATCCAGGGATAGTGGTTGCCAAAGAAAGGTCCTACTACCAAGCGGTCAGGTGAGAGAGCAACATGATACAGAAGCTAGGCCAAGTTTCAGGCTGGCTAGAAGCTTAGAGAGAGGGTGACACGGATCAGGAGGCCTTATACCCGCTCACTGGGGAGAAGTCCTGAAGTGCACCCTTACTAGCAAGTACCCTGGACCATACCTTCCGTTACACCAGTAAAGGTACTGAAGCGAATCCCCTGTGTGAGTGTCCGTCATTCCCCCTGACCTGGCCATCTCTCACCTGCACCCCTTTCATCTACACTGCCCAGGGGGCTCGCTCCGCCTGTGGGGAGCAGAAACATCCCAGCTGCCATCCCATCTCCCCCGGAGGTCTGCAGCAGCGCCGGTAACCGTTACCGGAAGCCACAGGTGGCGTCACGAAACAAACTTTACACTAAAAATCCCTTTTTCAAGAGAGACCCCAGAGTACAGGCCCGGGAGCCGACTGCCGTGACATCCTAAGCAAGGTAAAAGGCCCGGGTACCGAGTCCCCTATATCCCCCTGGGTGACACAGATGGTTTTTGCAACTGCACTTGGGGACACTTTCAAAGTTTTCCCAATTTTTCGCACTGACTGACCTTCGTTTCTTAAAGTAATGATGGCCACTCGTTTTTCTTTACTTAGCTGCTTTTTTCTTGCCATAATACAAATTCTAACAGTCTATTCAGTAGGACTATCAGCTGTGTATCCACCAGACTTCTGCACAACACAACTGATGGTCCCAACCCCAATTATAAGGCAAGAAATCCCACTTATTGAACCTGACAGGGCACACCTGTGAAGTGAAAACCATTTCCGGTGACTACCTCTTGAAGCTCATCAAGAGAATGCCAAGAGGGTGCAAAGCAGTCATCAAAGCAAAAGGTGGCTACTTTGAAGAACCTAGAATATAAGACATATTTTCAGTTGTTTCACACTTTTTTGTTAAGTATATAATTCCCCATGTGGCAATTCATAGTTTTGATGCCTTCAGTGTGAATGTACAATTTTTCATAGTCATGAAAATACAGAAAAATCTTTTTTAAATGAGAAGGTGTGTCCAAACTTTTGGTCTGTACTGTAGGTACTAACCATGAAGGGTGCACAAACTTTTCTTTTTTGTAATTTTTAAGATACAAAAGATTAAATTATATTTAGTTTTGCCTAAAATGCAAAGAAAATGTGTCATCTTTAACTTTAGCCCTTTTCTAAATCATTTCATCTTCAACTTGCTTAAATGTTCACAATAACAGTAATTTTGACCAAGGGTGCTTTCTAATCCACAACTGCATTTGACCAAAGAAAAGTGAAACAAAAACTGTATGTGTGAATCTAGTCCTTCAAAGTTTTGTATAACACTCTGAAATGGAGTTGAGTCTGAAGTGAGTGATAGCTTTACTTACTATGACAAAGTCACTGGCAGTGTGCTTAATTGTGAGCGGCAAGACCTTGGCCGATATACGGACTGTGCTGCAGGTTTTGTATTTTTTTTTTGCCAATTTATCCGAATAGGCCGTGTTTATTCTTTATGGACTACCGGGTAGTTTTTAACGCTGAATAAACTAACCCAAAATTTAAAGAGACAGTGTCCTTTGTCTACCTCTGCCTACAACCGAGCTTGTTGCTTTTACCACAAGTGGTGGAGAATGCGGGCCAAACTACCAGCGAACACCTGTGACTGTTACAGGAAAGGCTGCATATCCTGGGTGAAGTTGGCCATAAGCCAGAAAGTGACGCAGGACAAAATGGAGGACCTTCTTAAGCATCTGTTGCAGGTGCAGCAGGTGCAGTAAGCGCAGAACCAGCAGCTCCAGCTACAGCAGCAGGCCCAACAGGACCAGTGCCGACAACAGCAGCAGATCGATTTGCTCGCAGATGTAATCCGTGGCTCGGAAACAGCTCCAACGATAAGGTCAGTGGACGACTTTGCTGTCCAAAAGGCTGTAAGGGGAGCGCTGCAGAAAATGACCACGGGTGATGATGTAGAAGCTTTTCTGACAGTATTCGAGAGGGTCGCCAAGAGGGAGAGGCTTCCGCCAGAGAAATGGGCAGAGGAGTTGGCGCCATACCTGACGGGGGAACCCCAGAAGGCGTATTATGACTTGGCCTTGACAGGGAACAGCACGTACACCGCTGAGCATATCACCGCGAGAAACCATCGCGCTCCTAAATGCTTGACCTGTTGCACCTGGTTCAAAAATGGCTGCACCCAGAATCTTCTACCCCGGTGCAGATCATAGAGCGAGTAGTGATAGATCGATTCGTGCACTCCTTACCATGGCCGGTACAGACTTGGGTTGCCCAAGGTGATCCCCAGAACGCTGATGAACTGGTCGGACTGGTTGAGAGGTACAAGGGGGTCGAGGGTTCCGTGGGAAAACAGCCTCTTTCCATATTGGGGATCCCAGTCGGGGGCGGAGGCCCAAAAGGGGATGGCACATCCAAGGTCCAAAGGGGCAGTGGAGGTAATGCCCAAGATCCCTTCGGGAGAGATTATTTGTTGGCGGTGTCACGGCCCAGGCCATGTAGCTGCCCACTGCACTCTGACCTCTGAACAAATGGACTGTAGCCTGAGACGTCGCTGTTCCTACTATGCCTACCCCGCGTGCTGTGTGGACTATCAGCCCGGTGAGGGGCCACAGTCTTGTCTGGTGACCATTAATGGGATACTGGTGGCAGGACTCCTGGACTCAGGGAGTTTGGTAACTCTCATAAGGGCCACGCTCCCACACCAGTTGATCCCTGGGAAAAACGTGGGTGTGCGGTGCATACACGGGGACGCAAAAGACTACCCTATTGTCAGAGTGACAATACACACTGACTGTGGAGCTGAGTCCCATGAGGTTGGGGTGGTTAGGGATCTGCTCCACCCAGTGTTTATAGGGTGGGACTTCAGTCTGTTCTGGGACTTATGGCGGAAAGCGGGGGTGCCAAGTGTCTTAACCGTGAGCCAGTTACATCATGATGCATCACCTTCGCAGTCTGAGGCAGAGGACTTCCCCCTGTGTGTCCTTTTGGGGGACAAACACAAGGTGGTGACTCCAGAGGATGAGGTTCCAGACTTGGGGGTGTCTGGAGGGAATTTTAGTACTGCGCAGATCCAGGATTTTACTTTGAAGTATGCCTTTGACAATGTATCTGTGATCAATGGGGTTGCTCAAGAGCCCGGGGCTGACACCAGGTTCTCATATTTTTCACTTAATGGGGTGCTTCTTTATCGGGTCACTAACCCAAAAGGGGAAGTAATAGAGCAGTTGGTAGTGCCAGGACCCTATAGGCGTAGAGTGTTAGGCCTCGCTCATTGTCACATCTTAGGTGGGCATCTAGGGGTAGACAAAACTCGGGAGCAGGTCATACAGAGGTTCTACTGGCCTGAATATCACCAGGAGATTGTGAACTACTGCTGGTCCTGTCCCATCTGTCAGCTAACGGCTTCCGTGTCCCATTTCCGCAGCCCCCTAGTGTCATTACCTATAATAGAGGTCCCATTTGACAGGATTGTCATGGACCTTTTGGGGCCCTTGTGAAATCCGCCTGGGGGCACCAATACATTCTGGTTGTATTGGACTATGCAACTCAGTATCCAGAAGCGGTACCATTAAGGCATTCCTCCACCAGAAATATCGCCAGAGAACTAGTGCATATTTTCCCCCGGACGGGTCTGTCAAAGGAGACACAACTCTGAACGTCTGTATACCACCTGCAGATGGACGGACTGGTAGAGCGTTTCAACAAGACCTTGAAGTTGATGTTGAAGAAAGTTGTGGAGAAGGATGGGTGAGACTGGGATTGCCTGTTGCCATTTCTGCTGTTTTCCATTAGGGAAGTTCCCCAGAGCTCTACAGGGTTCTCGCCTTTAGAAACTGCTATACGGACGACACATTCGGGGACTTCTGGACATAGCAAAGGAGACCTGGGAAACAGAGGCCCAAATGCAGGACCGGATCGAAAAGGTGATGCCAATCATGAAGGAGATCCTTCTACAGGCACAAGAAGCCCAGGCAAGGGTCTACAATTGGCCCGCAAGGCTGAGACAATTCAGCCCGGGAGATCGGGTGTTAGTGTTGGTGCCCACGGTCGAGAGTAAGTTCCTGACTAAATGGCAAGGGCCGTATGAAGTAGTTGAGAAGCTGAGAGAAGTTAATTACAAAGTCCAACAGCCAGGTAGAAGGAAGCCGTACCAAATCTACCATATCAACTTACTTAAGCCGTGGCGAGACGGGGAACCGGTGGAGGCTATGTGTCTAGGGGCCAATCCTGAAGCCAGGGTCGCGGACGTCACAGTGACACAGCCACTGTCACCGGCCCAAAAACAACTGTGCCGAGAACTCTTGCAGAGAAACTGAGACTTGTTCTCAGAATTGCCTGGGTGTACGCACGTTTTGGAGCATGAGATCCTGACGGAACCGCACGTATGGGTGAAACAAAGGTCATATTGAATTCCCGAAGCCCATCGTGAGGTGATCTCCAAGGAGGTGAGGAGAATGTTGAGCCTGGGCGTTATTGAGGAGTCTAAGTGCAACTGGTCCAGCCAGATTGTTCTTGTACTCAAGCCGGACGGAGAATGGCGTTTCTGTAACAATTACAGGAAGCTAAACGACGTGTCCAAGTTTGACGCCTACCCGATGCCCTGGGTCAATGAGCTTATTGAGAGGCTGGGGCCCGCCAGGTACATCACTACCCTGGACCTATAAAAAGGTTCTGGCAAATTCGCTTGGCCCTAGGTGCCAAGGAGAAAACGGCCTTCTCTACACCCGAAGGGTGTTTTCAATACACCAGGATGTCGTTCGGACTAAAGGGGCTCCAGCTACCTTCCAGAGGGCCATGGACCGGATTCTGGGCTCACATAAGAAATAAGCTGCCACTTATCTGGATGACATCGTGATTTTTAGCCAAGATTAGGGAACCCACCTGTAGAAGGTCCAGGCAGTACTGGATGCATTGAGAAATGCCGAGTTTACCATAACTCAAAGAAAATGCGCCATAGGAAAGGAAGAGGCAAACCGGCCTCCAATAAACAGGTATGGGCCTTTCTGGGAATCGTGGGGTAGTATCATCAATTTATCCCGAATTTTGCCACAATAGAGGCAACCCTGACCAACTTAGAGGTACAAAGACGGCGATGGCTAAGTGGTCTTCTGAGGCAGAGATAGCATTCCAGGAGCTGAACCGCGCCCTTTGTAACCAGCCGGTCTTGATAGCGCCTGACTTCTGGAAAGAGATTATGCTCAAGACGGACACCTCAGACGTTGGCATAGGGCCCGTCTTATCGCAGGAGGTAAATGGGGAGGAACACCCCATTCTGTACCTGAGCAGAAAGCTCTCGGCCAGTGATAAGAATTATGCAATTGAGGAAAAGGAGTGCCTGGCCGTCAAGTGGGCGGTTGACACCCTTAGGTACTACCTGTTAGGCTGCAAATTCAGACTAGTCTCAGACTATGACCCATGAGATGGATGAGGGAAAGGATGGGGGAAAATGCCCGGGTAACCAGGTGGTTCCTAGCCCTCCAGGACTATAGTTTTTTGGTGGAGCACAGGCCCAGGAAACAGCATGCTAATGCCGATGCCCTGTCCAGACTTCCCTGTCTAACGAATGAAGGTGCCAAAACCCCTGCTTTGGGCAGAGGGGGGGAATATGTGACAAAGTCACTGGCAGTGTGTCAGAAGGGAGATATGTGTTACTGAGGCTATTAGCCTCAGTGATGTAAATAAAAACATGGAAGTTTCTCCTGCACATTAAGTGCAGAGAGGGTTAACGGCCCAGGTTTACAAGGGAATGTTTTTAGTGGATGACGAAGTGCATGGTTGGATGTCATCCACAATATCTCCAATCCAGGGAGTGCCGTGGGCTTTTAATAGCCAGCCTTAACACTCAGTTGTACTCAGTACCTGGGGAAAACCTGCTCCAGAGAGGAGCTCACACATGCTGTGCTGAACTGTGTGTGCTTAACCCCTTAACCCCCGAGGGTTGTTTGCACGTTAATGACCAGGCCAATTTTTACAATTCTGACCACTGTCACTTTATGAGGTAATTACTCTGGAGCTTCAACGGATCCCCCTGATTCTGAGATTGTTTTTTCGTCACATATTGTACTTCATGATTGTGGTAAAATTTCTTCGATATCACTTGCGTTTATTTGTGAAAAAAACAGAAATTTGGCAAAAAATTTTAAAATTTTGCAATTTTCAAAATTTGAATTTTTATGCCCTTAAATCAGAGAGATATGTCACACAAAAGAGTTAATTAATAACATTTCCCACATGTGTACTTTACATCAGCACAATTTTGGAACCAAAATTTTTTTTTTGTTAGGGAGCTATAAGGGTTAAAAGTTGACCAGCGATTTCTCATTTTTCCAACAAAATTTACAAAACCATTTTTTTAGGGACCACATCACATTTGAAGTGACTTTGAGGGGCCTTTATGACAGAAAATACCCAAAAGTGACACCATTCTAAAAACTGCACCCCTCAAGGTGCTCAAAACCACATTCAAGAAGTTTATTAACCCTTCAGGTGCTTCACAGGAATTTTTGGAATGTGGAAGAAAAAAATGAACTTTTAACTTTTTTCACAAAAATGTTACTTTAGACCCAATTTTTTTTATTTTCACAGGGGTAACAAGAATAAATGGACCCCAAAATTTGTTGTGCAATTTCCCCTGGGCACGCATATACCCTATATGTGGGGAAAAAAACACTGTTTGGGCGCATGGCAGGGCTCGGAAGGGAAGGAGCGCCATTTGACTTTTTGATTGTAAAATTTGCTTGAATAATTAGCGGACGCCATGTTGCGTTTGGAGAGCCCCTGATGTGCCTAAACAGTGGAAGCCCCCCACAAGTGACCCCATTTTGGAAACTAGACCCCCCAAGGCACCTATCTAGATGCATAGTGAGCAGTTGGAACCCCCAGGTGCTTCACAAATTGATTCGTAAAAATGAAAAAGTTGAAAAAAAATACTTTTCCATTTTTACGAATCAATTTGTGAAGCACCTAAGGGTTTCAAGTGCTTGCTATGCATCTAGATAGGTGCCTTGGGTGGTCTAGTTTCCAAAATGGGGTCACTTGTGGGGGAGCTCCAAAGTTTAGGCACGCAGGGGATCTCCAAACGCAACATGGCGTCCGCTAACAATTTGAGCCGATTTTCCATTCAATTTGTTAACGGACACCATGTCGCGTTTGGAGAGCCCCTGATGTGCCTAAACAGTGGAGCTCCCCCACAAGTGACCCCATTTTGGAAACTATACCCCTCAAGGATTTTATTAAGGTGTATAGTGAACATTTTGAACCCAGAGGTACGACACAGAATTTGATAACATTAGGTCATCATATTGAATAAGTTGTCATTAGTCTTGAGCGCAAGAGCTCGCTACTTGAGTTGGCATCAGGTACTCAGGTATGCACCATGTACTGCGTGTGCTCGAGTGACATGCTCGAGTCCCTGCCCGGATGTTTCACGGTTATTAGACACCCAAAAAACAACATGCGGGGATCGCTCGTGCATGGCAGGAAATCCCCGCAAAGTTTTTTGGGCCGTGAAGCATATGGGGCGGAGACTCGAGCATGTCACTCAAATACCCACGATACTCAATGCATACCAGAGCACCCGCTGCAAACTCAAGTAGCGAGCACTTGCGCTCAACACTAGTCGCCATATCGTCATCTTTTTTTCTTACTTTTGAAAATAATCCCAACCCCAACCCTAACCCCAACCCCAGCCCTAACCCTAACACAACCCTAACCGTAGCACAACCCTAACCCTAGCACAACCCTAACCCTAGCACAACCCTAACCTGAGAGTTTATTTTTTACGCCGTTCCTCATGCGGTATAAGTGATTAGACGACCTTATTCTTCGGGTCGGTGCGATTACAGCGATACCAGAATCATATGGGGTTTTTATGACTGACAGCTGTCACACACTAAAATACGCATTTTTTGTAAAAGCTAGTTTTTGCATCGCCATATTTTGAGAGCTATAATTTTTCCAGATTTTGGCAGACAGTCATGTGACGGCTTGTTTTTTGAGAGATGAGTTGACATTGTTATTGGTGCCATTTTTCAGGCACGTGACATTTTTTGATCGCTTTCTATTCCGATTTTTGGGAAGCAGAATAAACAAAAATCAACAATTCAGGAATTGTTTTTTTGTTTTTTTTTTATTCTGCTCCGCGTGTGGTAAAATTGATAAGGCAGCTTTATTCTTCGGGTCAGTACGTTTACAGCGGTACCACATTTATATCGGTTTTCTATGTTTTGCACTTTTACATAATAAAAGCTATTTTATAGAACAAAATATTTTTTAGCATCCCTTTATTCTGAGAGCTATAACTTTTTTATTTTTCGGCTGATGGAGCTGTATTGCGGCTTGTTTTTTGCGGGACGAGATAATGTTTTATTTATATTTGTCTTTTTGATCGCGTGTTATTCCATTTTTTGTTTGGCGGTATGGTGATAAAGCATTGTTTTTTGCTTCGTTTTTTTTTTTTTTTTTTTTTTTTTTACCGTGTTCACTGAAGGGGTTAACTAGTGGGACAGTTTTATAGGTCAGGTTGTTCCGGACGCGGCGATACCAAATATGTGTACTTTTATTGTTTTTTTTTTTTTTTTTTTTTTATAATAATATTTATTGATGGGTACATTATATTTTTATTTTTGGTGGATTCTTTTTTTTATTTTTTTTTTTAAATATTTTTAAAAAAAATTTTTTTTTTTTTTTTTCACTTTCTGATAGTTTTTGTACTTTATTACTTTGTCCCACTATGGGACTTTCACTTTTTTTTCTCTGATCGCCTGCATGGTACAGGAATGCAGCACCATCCCTGTGCCATGCAGGCTGTCAGCGCTGGACAGGGAGAAGATTGTTTGGAGATGCACTGCGCATGTCCAAACAATCTTCCTGCTGTCTGGTGACCTGGATGTTGTCATGACGACATCGGGTCGTCATGGCAACATCCTGGAAGCTACGGCAGACAGCGCTGGAAGCCGGAAGAGGAGGTGAGTATCTGCGATCACCTCCCCTTGCCTCCTCAATGCTGCGATCGACTTCGATCACAGTATCGCGGGGGTTAATGTGCTGGGAGCGGTGCATGACAGCAAACTACCAGTGGTGGGGGCGGGGTTACACAGATTAGTCTGACCTAGCTTGCATGCAACACCTAGTCCTCTAGTGTTATTCTCCTGCTGATAAAACATTTATTATATTGAAACTACAGTGCACTGCCCAATAAGTAACACATCCCTGGTTTCAGGTTCTCTTTCTCTATATTGTTCTAATCTCAGAATAAATTGCAAAAACCTGTTGAAAGATTGCCTTTAAAGGTTTTTTCCAGTCTTACTCCCCATTGTTATGAACGTGTTCACACTCATACCAGGGAAACGCAGCAAACTACAACCAACTGATCCCTGTACAGACCAGAAAAGCAAGGTAAACCCTTGAGATAAAGAGTTGGAACTTTTTTTGATACTCGGGTGCTCGACCCGAGCAACGAGCCCAATGTTAGACTATGGGAGACCCAAGTATTTTTGCGGCGGAACCCCCGGCAGTCTGTAGAAAGCCTAAAAAGTGCCCAAAATGATAGTGACAGTGCTCAAAAGACATGGGGATCACCCCAGGAAGCATTTCTGACCCCCAGGTCACTGCTGTCAACAACGTGGTCAGAGGTATTAACCGGTTCAGGACCGCCCACTGTACATAAACGTCGGCGCTGCCTGGGCTCTGTGCAGCGCCGACGTTTAAAAACGGTGGGTGGTCCCGCAGCGCTCAGGACCCCCAGGGTCCTGCAAGCGCTGCGGTTCTGGTGCAGAGCGATAGCTCTGACAGGGGACATCATCGGGACCTGATTGGATCAGGTCCCAATGGTGTTTACCCTTTGCTATCTTCTATATGCCGCGATCTATAGTGTTCTGCCATATATGGTGTCCTGCTAGGCTCAGCCTGCAGCTGAGTCCAACAGGAGACACTGACTGTGAAACAGTCAGCTAAGATGTCATGCAATGTAATACATGTCTATTACATTGCATGACATCAGTGATTAGAAAAATAAAAATTAATGTCCCATACAGGGACTAAGTAAAAATGTAAAAAAAAAGTAAAAAAAAATATTTTCAAACTTTTAAAAAAAAAATCACAAAATAAATAAAAATAAATAAATAAAATATTAAACCAATAAATCCGTATATTTATGCAAAAACAAAAAAAGTACACATATTTGGTATCGCCGCGTCCGAAACAACCCGATCTATAAAACTGTCACACTAATTAACTCCTTCTGTGCACACCGTAATAAAAATAAATAAAAAAACGGAGCAAAAAACTATGCTTTTTCATCATATTGCCAAACAAAAAGTGGAAAAAAATGCGATCAAAAAGCAAAATGGAAATAAAAATGGTACCGCTGAAAACATCATCTTGTTCTGCAAAAAAAAAGCCGCAATACAGCTCCATCAGCCGAAAAATAAAAAAGTTATAGCGCTCAGAATAAAGCGATGCAAAAAAAAAAATTTTTCTATAAAATTGTTTTATTGTGTAAAAAGCGCCAAAACATAAAAAATACAGTAAGTGTAGTATCGCTGTAAATGTACTGACCCGAAGAATAATGCTGCCTTATCACTTTTACCATACGCAGAACGGCATAAAAAAAAACCTCAAAAAACAATTCCTGAATTGTTGGTTTTTGTTCATTTTACCTCCCAAAAAACGGAATAGAAAGCGATCAAAAAATGTCATGTACCCAAAAATGGTACCAATAAAAATGTCAACTCGTCCCGCAAAAAACAAGCCGTCACATGACTCTGTCGGCCGAAATATAGAAAAATTATAGCTCTCAAAATATGGTGATGCAAAAACTAGATTTTGAAAAAAAAAGCGTGTGACAGCTGTCAGTCATAAAAACCCGATATAAATCTGTTATCTCTGTAATCGCACCGACCCGAAGAATAAAGTAATCTCATCACTTATACCGCACGAGGAACGGCGTAAAAAATAAATAAAACCAATTCTTCACCTGCTACTGATTTGTTTATTATGTCTCCCAAAGATCGCAGTAAGGCTCTGCTCACATTTATCCTGTGCTCTGCGCTGAGCACTTACACCAGAGTTTCCGTGTAAATCTCTGAAATATGTGATTCAGCCGGAATCCATGAAGGAAGATTCCCTGTAATGAGGCAGATATAGGCCACTGTGGACGCCGTCTAGCCTGGGATCCCACGGTGTCATTTGTTTTAGGCGTGCATAAAAGTGCGGTTGGCCACAGTTTTGTGCACTTCTGAAAAAAAGGACACCGCTAAACAGAGGCCAGACGGAGTCCAGAGTAACTCTGCTGCCTCATTACAGTGAATGGATCCCGCAGGGGTTTCATCTGAATTACATCACTTGGAAAATTAGATGGAAACCCCGATGTAAGTGCTCAGCCTCGAGCGCCGGATAAATGTTACGTAAAATGTTCCCAATAAAAGCTTCAACTCAGTCCTCAAAAAAAGCTAGTCCCCACTCAGGTCCGTCATCTGTTAAAAATATAAGGGACTTCCAAGTTACTGGTAGCAGAAAGGCTCTGGAAAAGCGAAATGGCCCTTGCCCCCCAAAAGAAATTCAGAAAATGTTGTGCTCCCAAATCCAAATGCCTATTCTACAATAATTTGTTCTCCAATTGTCAAATAGCACTCCGTCCCCCCCAGATCTCGCCGTATGGCTAAGCGGTACGATACAGCCACATATGGGGTATTGACATTTTTAGAAGAAATTGTGTGACACATTTCGGCACCATTTTTACCCATTGCCCTGTGTGAAAATGTAAAATCTGAGGGTAAAACATTTTTGTGTGGTAAAAATATAATGTTTTCTTCACTGCCCAATGGTATAAATTTAAAAATTAAAAAATACTCACTACTTCCCTAGATGAATTCCTTGAGAGGTGTAGTTTACAAAATGGGGTCACTTGTGGGGGTTTCTGCTGTTTTGGCATGTCAGCGACTCTTCAAATGTGACATGGTGTCTGCAACCTATCCCAGCCAACATAGCGCTCCTTTCTCTTCCGAACCCTGCCGTACACCAAAGCAGTGGTTTTCCACCACATATGGGGTATCAGCGTACTCAGGAGAAATTGCACAACAATTTTCATGGTGTAATTTCTCCTGTTACCCTTATGATAATGCAAAATTAGGGGAGGAAAAACATTTTTTGTGGGAAAAATGTGAAAATTTTATTTTTACAGCTCAATATTATAAACTTCTGTGAAGCACCTGGGAGTGCAAGGTGCTCACCACACATCTAGATAAGTTCCCTAAGGGGTCTAGTTTCCAAAATAGTGTCACTTGTGGGGGGTTTCCACTGTTTAGGCACATCAGGGGCTCCCCAAACGCAACATGGCGTCCGCTAATTATTCAAGCAAATTTTACATTCAAAAAGTCTAATGGCGCTCCTTCCCTTTCAAACCCTGCAGTGCGCCCAACAGTGGTTTGCCTCCACATATGGGGTATCGGCGTGTTCAGGAGAAATTGCACAACAAATTTCATGGTGCAATTTATCCTATTACCCTTATGATAATGCAAAATTGGAGGCTGAAAAACATTTTTGTGGGAAAAATGTGAACATTTTATTTTTGCAGCTGAATATTAGAAACTTCTGTGAAGCACCTGGGGGTTCAAGGTACTCATCACACATCTAGATAAGTTTCCTAAGGGGTCTAGTTTCCAAAATGGTGTCACTTGTGGGGGGTTTCCACTGTTTAGGCACATCAGGGGCTCCCCAAATGCAACATGGCGTCCGCTAATTATTCAAGCAAATTTTACATTCAAAAAGTCTAATAGCGCTCCTTCCCTTCCGAACCCTGCAGTGCGCCCAAACAGTGGTTTGCCTCCACATATGGGGTATCAGCGCGCTCATGAGAAATTGCACTACAAATTGTGTAGTCCATTTTTTCCTGTTACCCCTGTGAAAATAAAAAAAATGCATCTAAATATCACTTTTGTGAAAAAAGTTAAATGTTCATTGTTTTCTTCCACATTCCAAAAATTCCCGTGAAACACCTGAAAGGTTAATAAACTTCTTGAATGTGGTTTTGAGCACCTTGAGGGGTGAAGTTTTTAGAATGGTGTCACTTTTGGGTATTTTCTGTCATAAAGACCCCTCAAAGTCACTTCAAATAAGATGTGGTCCCTAAAAAAATGTTTTTGTAAATTTTGTTGGAAAAATTAGAAATCGCTGGTCAACTTTTAACAGTTATAGCTTCCTAACAAAAAAAAATTTTGGTTCCTAAATTGTGCTGATGTAAAGTAGACATGTGGGAAATGTTATTTATTAACTCTTTTGTGTGACATATCTCTCTGATTTAAGGGCATGAAAATTCAAAGTTTGAAAATTGCAAAATTTTCTACATTTTCGCCAAATTTCCAATTTTTTCACAAATAAACGCAAGTGATATCGAAGAAATTTTACCACAATAATGAAGTACAATATGTCATGAAAAAACGTTCTCAGAATCAGGGGAATCTGTTGAAGCGTTCCAGAGTAATTACTTCATAAAGTGACAGTGGTCAGAATTGAAAAAATTGGCCCGGTCACGAAGGCAAAAACAGGCTCTGGCGCGAAGTGGTTAAGCCACTTTTACGGGCTCATAATAAAACGTTCAAAAACGAGACTGAAACGGTTTTCCTGTGAAATATGTTAAGGAACTTCCTTTCCAGGGTAAAGACTTGTGTATAAGGTAAAATAAATAACCAAAAACAAAAATACTCCTCCACACCTTGGGCTATGTTCACAAGTAGCATTTTTTATGCGTTTTTGCACTTTTGTATTGCTTTCAACCGTGACAAATGCATTCACCGGGAAATGTCATTTTAACATTTTACAACCTTATCTGGCCATGTGCTGTGTGACACATGCATACAGTGCTGAAAAGTCATGGGAACAGCATGGGGAAGACCCCTGGAAGCATCTCTGACACCCAGGTCACTGCCTAAAAGTGTGCCCATCAGAAGTGATACTTGCCGCATCAGAAGATGCAGACTTGCAACTATCCCCGTGCAAGTCCTTGTCCCAGGGCAGTGTTCAATTGTACCTCCCCCATTCCTTGCAATGCAAGCGCAAGTATGCAGCCAACCACCCACCCGCAGGCTGCAATACTATACTGATTGCTTGCTTGCACTTGAAATTGGGCATTTTAGGCATGTGGAGGCGGAATCTGGCCACCACATCATGGCTGCGTCGGAGGCCTGGTATCCAAACTCAGTCCTCAGCCGCCCAGCGGCCGGGTGTCCACGCTTGGTCCCCAGCCGCCAGGGGGCGGCCGGGTGTCCATACTCGGTCCCCAGCCGCCCTGCGGCCGGGTGTCCACACACGGTTCCCAGCTGCCTGGGGGAGGCCGGGTGTCCATAAACGGTCCCCAGCCGCCCCTATTTGAAGGACAGCCTAACCATAAACACGGGCTACACCTCAACAAACCCGAGAAACACACATTCGCCAGGAGACTCGCAACACTCATCAGGAGGGCGTTAAACTAGAAGAAGAGGGGATGGGAAGAAAAATGCCGGACACGAACATGCAACCAGAGAACATACTAATGAAAGATATGAAGTGCGACAAAGAAGGTCCAAGACAAGATACTTGGAAGGGAGGTAAGAAAATTTCTAATACAATCCACAGGGAGAAGATTGGAACAAAACAAAATCGTGTAAACTGCGTGCTAGCAAATGCCAGGAGCCTGACAAACAAGATGGATGAACTGGAAGCAGAAATATCTACAGGTAACTATGACATAGTGGGAATAACCGAGACATGGTTAGATGAAAGCTATGACTGGGCAGTTAACTTACAGGGTTACAGTCTGTTTAGAAGGGATCGAATAAGTCGGAAAGGGGGTGGAGTCTGTCTATATGTAAAGACGTGTCTAAAGCCTACAATACGGGAGGATGTATGGGAGGGAAATGAGGAGGTCGAGTCCTTATGGGTGGAGATACATGGGGCAAAAAACAATAATAAAATTATCATAGGAGTCTGTTATAAACCACCAAATATAGCAGAAGCCACGGAAAGTCTATTAATGAGACAAATAGACGAAGTAGCAAAAAATAACCAGGTGATTATTATGGGGGACTTCAACTACCCCGATATAGACTGGGAAACCGAAAGCTGTAGATCTCAGAAAGGAAACAGGTTTCTGTCAATTATTAAAGACAATTATTTGTCACAACTTGTGCAGGAACCAACTAGAGGGACGGCCCTTTTAGACTTAATATTAACTAACAGGCCAGACAGAATAACTGAGGTGCAGGTCAGGGGGCACCTGGGAAATAGTGACCACAACATTATACAATTCCACATGTGCTTCAGTAGGGTGCCCAGCAAGGGAGTCACAAAAACACTGAACTTCAGCTAAGAGATGCCCTTCACCTTATAGACTGGGATAGGATCTTCAGTAATAGGAGCACGGATAGAAAATGGGAAATTCTCAAAACAGTCCTACATAGTCACTGTAGAAGGTCCATACCTTATGGGAATAAAAGGGCTAGGAATAGGAGGAAGCCAATGTGGCTAAATAAGGACGTCAAGAGGGCAATGAAAAACAAAAAAAGGGCTTTCTGTAAACTTAAACAAGAAGGCAGCGAGGAAGCGCTAATATCTTATAGGGAAAAAAACAAAATCTATAAGAAACAAATAAGAATAGCAAAAGAGGAGACAGAGAGACTAATTGCCAAGGAAAGTAAAACGAATCCCAAACTGTTCTTTATATAAACAGTAAAAGGATTAAAACTGATGGCGTTGGCCCATTGAAAAATAACCTGGGTAAAATCATAGAGGGCGATGAGGGTAAAGCGAACCTACTCAATAGCTTCTTCTCCACTGTTCTCACAAAAGAAAACAATTTATCGGAGGAAATGCAGAGTGATAAAGTAAACCCTCCGCTAAATATCATCCACCTAACCCAGGAGGAAGTTCAGAAACGCCTAAATAATATCAAAATAGACAAGTCACCAGGCCCAGATGGCATACACCCCCGGGTACTAAAAGAATTAAGTAATGTGATAGACAGGCCGCTGTATCTTATATTCAAGCACTCTTTATGGACAGGGACTGTCCCATTAGACTGGCGCCAAGCAAATGTGGTACCAATATTCAAAAAGGGGTCTAAAAGTGACCCTGGGAACTATAGAGCAGTCAGCTTAACGTCTGTTGTGGGTAAATTGTTTGAAGGATTTCTTAGAGATGCTATTGTAGAATATCTTAATGATAATAACTGTCTAACTCCATATCAACATGGATTCATGAGAGATCGCTCCTGCCAAACAAACCTGATTGCCTTCTACGAGGAGGTGAGCTCACAGCTGGACCGGGGAGAGTCAGTGGATGTTGTAGACCTTGACTTCTCCAAAGCGTTTGATACCGTGCCACACAAAAGGTTGGTATATAAAATGAGAATGCTTGGTCTGGGGGATAATGTGTGCAAGTGGGTAAATAGCTGGCTGAGTGATAGAAAGCAGAGGGTGGTTATCAATGGAGTAAGCTCAGGGTGTGTCAGGGTTACTAGCGGGGGGCCTCAAGGGTCTGTCTTGGGCCCTATATTATTTAATATATTTATTAATGATCTAGTGGAAGGGTTGCATAGTAAAATAGCAATATTTGCAGATGATACTAAACTTTGTAAAGTAGTTAATACAGATGAGGATAGGGCACAGCTACAGGAGGATTTAGATAAATTGGGGAGTTGGGCCAAAAAATGGCAAATGGGGTTCAATGCCGATAAATGTAAGGTCATGCACATGGGAAAGAAAAACAGCAGTCACCCATACATATTAAATGGGAAACCGTTGGGGAAATCTGACATGGAGAAGGACCTGGGCGTCTTGGTTAATAGCAAATTAAATTGGAGTGCCCAGTGTCAGGCAGCAGCTGCGAAGGCAAATAGAGTCATGGCATGCATCAGAAGAGGAATAGGAGCATATGATGAGAACATTGTTCTTCCTCTGTATAAAGCGCTGGTAAGGCCGCACTTAGAATATTGTGCACAGTTCTGGGCTCCGGTGCTCAGGAAAGACATATTGGAGCTAGAGAGGGTACAAAGGAGGGCGACTAAGGTAATAAAGGGAATGGAGGGACTAGAATACCTAGAGAGGTTGTCAAAATTAGGCCTATTTACGTTGGAAAAGAGAAGGCTTAGGGGAGACCTCATAAACATGTATAAATACATCAGGGGGCAGTACAGAGATCTCTCCCATGACCTGTTTATACCAAGGATGGTGACAAAGACGAGGGGGCACACTATGCGTCTGGAGGAAAGGAGGTTCCTGCACCAGCATAGAAGGGGATTCTTTATGGTCAGAGCCATGAGACTCTGGAACTCTCTGGGAGAGGAAGTGGTGATGTCCAACTCACTTAATGAGTTCAAGAGAGGCCTGGACACCTTTCTTGAGAACAATAAAATTACATCTTATGCTTAGTGATAGTTAATTAATCCAGGGATTTAATCTGAGTGCCAGATTGGTATCGGGAAGTGAATTTTTCCTCAATGATGTAAATTGGCCTATACCGCATGGTTTTTTGTTGCCTTCCCCTGGATCAACGCTGCGGAATAGCTGCAGTGCACAAGAAATAGGCTGAACTGGATGGACGCTTGTCTTTTTTCGGCCTTATAAACTATGTAACTATGTAACGTGGACAAGTGAATGTAGCCAGGGATGGTCCATCTCACTGACGCCTTCACACTGGGTTAATATTGTGGAAGCCGGGACACAGTTGGACACTAAAATGCAACACGTCCTCCAGACATAGAGGATTGCGGGTCCTGGGTGAATCAGGCTTCAACACAAAGTTCAAAAGGTAGACAGCAGCTGTGGTCGGCCTCCTACACAACGAGTTAATTATTCATGATCATGAGGCAATCCATCTCCTTAGCTTTCTGTTCCTTGGAATGCAAGCCCACGTATGTAGTAACGGCTAGGCCTGAGGTGGTCAGCGTTTTGGCGCATATCCTACCTCCTCCGAGGATTGCTGGATGTTTTCCTGCTACTATCCTAGTTCTATGACTCCCGTTAAAACAAAGCTTCAGGTGATGAATGAGGTGGTGGCAAAGGAGAAAGAGCAGGAGGAACAGGGACCATTCACATCAATATCAGGCCAGTCAACCACACATGTCTTGTAGGATATGTTTCTGTACCAAAAGAAGCGGTTCGGCTACACAGTTATAGGGCATGCAGTGAGTGCAATGCCTACCAAAAATTTAGAGGCACTCCAATGCCCCTTGGAAGTGACATGGAGGTCAGAGAGCCTTAACTAAACCGTTTTTTCCATTTATAGAAACTGGGTCTCCTGTACACTGTTGGCTAAGCAGTGAATGGAAGGCTTTCCAAAAATTATGAGGAACTGCAATGCCCCTTGAAACAGACGTGGATTACAGCGTACTAAAAACCTTCTACCCATTATTGGGGAGTGGGTCTCCCTTAGTGTTCGCCTATGCATTGAAAAGCAAAAGCTGACAAAAATTAGGAGGAAATGCAATGCCCGTTGGAAGAGTCGTGGAGGTCAGAGTTAATTAAAAACAACATTTCAATGCCCCTTGGAAGAGCTGTGGAGTTCAGAGTGGTCTAACAAGATGGTTTTAATGCCCTTTGGAAGAGACGTGGAGGTCACAGTAGCTTAACAAGGCGGTTTTAATGCCCCTTGGAAGAGACGTGGAGGTAACAGTAGCTTAACAAGACGGTTTTAATGCCAAAAATTTCGAGGCACTCCAATGCCCCTTGGAAGTGATATGGAGGTCAGAGAGCCTTAACTAAACCGTTTTTTCCATTTATAGAAACTGGGTCTCCTGTACACTGTTGGCTAAGCAGTGAATGGAAGGCTTTCCAAAAATTATGAGGAACTGCAATGCCCCTTGAAACAGACGTGGATTACAGCGTACTAAAAACCTTCTACCCATTATTGGGGAGTGGGTCTCCCTTAGTGTTCGCCTATGCATTGAAAAGCAAAAGCTGACAAAAATTAGGAGGAAATGCAATGCCCGTTGGAAGAGTCGTGGAGGTCAGAGTTAATTAAAAACAACATTTCAATGCCCCTTGGAAGAGCTGTGGAGTTCAGAGTGGTTTAACAAGATGGTTTTAATGCCCTTTGGAAGAGACGTGGAGGTCACAGTAGCTTAACAAGGCGGTTTTAATGCCCCTTGGAAGAGACGTGGAGGTAACAGTAGCTTAACAAGATGGTTTTAATGCCCCTTGGAAGAGTGGTGGAGGTCGCAGTAGCTTAACAAGAAGGTTTTAATGCCCCTTGGAAGAGTGGTGGAGGTCGCAGTGGAATAAAAAGACAATATCAATGCCCGTGGAAGAGACGTGGAGGTCACAGTAGCTTAACAAGATGGTTTTAATGCCCCTTGGAAGAGACGTGGAGGTCACAGTAGCTCAACAAGACTGTTTTAATGCCCCTTGGAAGAGTGGTGGAGGTCGCAGTGGAATAAAAAGACAATATCAATGCCCCTTGGAAGAGTGGTGGAGGTCGCAGTAGTTTAACAAGACGGTTTTAATGCCCCTTGGAAGAGTGGTGGAGGTTACAGTGGAATAAAAAGACAATATCAATGCCCCTTGAAAGAGTGGTGGAGGTCGCAGTAGCTTAACAAGACGGTTTTAATGCCCCTTACAAGAGCCATGCAGTACAGCATATTAAAAATATTAGTTCCATTATTGTGGAGTGGCTCTCCCATAGTCTTTGCCTATGCCTTTCAAGCAAAAGCTGTCAAAATTTAGGACGGAGGAACTTGCCATGCTGGCAACACGGACCACGGTCACCCTGGTGGTATAGTGGTGGTGGAGGCTGAGGATAAGGAGAAGAGCAAAAAACAGCCAAAATTAGGAAGCGTATACCCATGTGTGGGTGTGAAGTGGTGCATGGGAATACACCTCCAGAAACAACACAGTGGATTTGACTTTATGTTACTCTGCTGTCATTTGGTGGTGATGAGAAGTCTGGCCCAATCCAGCCCTTGTTCATTTTGATAAGGGTCAGTTTGTCAGCATTGTCAGTTGACAGGCAAGTGCGCTTATCAGTTATAATTCCCTCAGCGGCACTAAAAACACGCTCTGATAACACGCTAGCGGCAGGGCAGGCCAGGACCTCCAAGGCGTACAGAGCGAGTGTAGCGTCGGCGTCCCTGCCCTCTGCCAGGCAGGGACGCTGTTCCCCTCACCTCTCCGCTCCGAGCCCGGCGGCCTCCTCCCGCTCTGCTGGCAGCGCGTGCTCCTTCCCGGACACGGTGCTTAGGGCGCGCGCGCGCTCCCCGCCTCTTAAAGGGGCCGTGCGCGCCGTCCTAAGGAGTACCCGGCCAATGGCCGGAGGACTTCACCATATATAAGGCACCTCCTCCAAAATGGAGGTGCCCGAGCAATGTTGTTGCACTGTTCACTACTCTGCTTCAGCCCTCAGGTCCCGTTTCCAGTTACCTGCCAGTTACCTGCCAGTTTCCTGCCAGATTGCTGTCTGATTCCTGCCTGTTATCCGCTTACCTGCTTGCTAGCCTGAGGTCCGACGGTCTGCCTTCCGACACCTGTCAGTCTGTCTATGGACCAGCTTGCCCGCTCACCTGGGAGCGCTCATCTGCTACCTGTCTGCTAGCCTACCTGGAGGCTCCGCCGTCACGTGCTGTGACCACCTGCCAGTCCAGAGACTCTTGCCCGCTCACCTGGGAGCGCTCATCTGCTACCTGCCTGTTAGCCTACTTGGAGGCTCCGCCGTCACATGCTGTGACCACCTGCTTATCCAGTGACTCTCGCCTGCTCACCTGTGAGCACACATCTGCCATCTGCCTGCTAGCCTACCTGGACGCTCAGCCGTCACAGGTCGTACCTACCCTTTACCCAGAGACTGTCCCGGTCACTTGCCGTGACCTCCTGCCCGTTCACCCAGAGACTGTCCCGGTCACTTGCCGTGACCTCCTGCCCGTTCACCCAGAGACTGCCCCGGTCACTTGCTGTGACCTCCTGCCCGTTTACCCAGAGACTGTCCCGGTCACCTGCTGTGACTACCTGCCTGTCTTCCCTGGTCGCCACCCGCTTCCTTACAAGGACCGCCCCCTTGTATAAGTTGCTCAGAGGTTCCGCCTCCCAGACCCGTTACAGTTTGCTCGGGCCATGGAACCCGGTGGCACCCAAGCTCCCTCGCTCTCGGATCTTTGTCATGAACTGTCCCGTCAGAGGTCCCAACAGGAGTCCATCCTGAGCCACCTGCGGAATGTCAACTCTCGCCTGGACACTCTGACTGCTCCACCAGCAACCACCGCTAGTGTTATGACTCGCAGCCCGGCAGCGCCGCTGCCCACCAATACCATGGCATCCTGTCCAGGACCCCGGCTTTCTGCACCTCCTCGCTTCGGAGGCGACTCCGCTCTGGCTCGGGGCTTCATAAACCAGTGCACCCTGCACTTTGAACTCCTGTCCCACCAGTTTAACTCCGACCGGGCTAAAGTAGCCTTCATCATGTCCCATCTCACGGGGGAGGCACTGGCTTGGCTAAATCCTCTATGGGAGAGAGGAGACCCCCTGGTGTCCGAATTGCCTGCCTTTCTCACGGCTTTCCGGAAAGTCTTCGACGAACCCGGACGGAGGACCTCATCCGCATCGTCTCTGCTACGCCTCCGTCAGGGAAGTCTCACCGTGGGCCAATATGCCATACGGTTCCGTACCCTTGCCTCGGAGCTGGCCTGGCATAACGACGCTCTGGTGTCTGTCTTCTGGGAGGGTCTGTCCGGCCGTATTAAAGATGAACTCGCCGGTCGGGACATTCCTACCACTCTCGATGACTTAATAACTCTTGCCACCCGGATTGACCTACGGTTCCAGGAGCGTGCCAAAGAGGTCACCCGTGAGAGGAGGTTTCCACATCTAGCTCCTACCTTCCAGAAACCCGTCACTCCCTCCGTTTCTCCCCAGGTACACTCTCCTGAGCCTATGCAGGTCGACCAGACCAAGATGGTCAAAACCCGTCAGGACTTACGCCGTGCCGAGGGGAGCTGCTTCTACTGTGGCAGCAAGGAGCACCGGATCCATACCTGCCCGGAGAGGTCGGAAAACGCCTGTGTCTAGGTTTGCTCAGAGAGGTCGACCTAGACAAGAATAAATCCTCTCCATCTCTGCTGCTGTCAGTCTCAATTATCTGCGGGGAGAACCGTTTTTTCGAACTAGCCCAACTTGACTCTGGAGCAGCCAGGAATCTTATTTCACAGTCCCTGGTAGAAAAACACCGCATTTCCACCAAACCTCTGGCTGTACCCTTATCTGTCGCTGCCGTGGATGGGGGCCTCTTACCACGTCCCATCCAACTCATCACCGAATCCATTACACTGCAGGTGGGAATGCTGCATTCTGAGAGCATCTCTTTTCATGTTCTGCCTGGACTCTCTCACGCCCTCTTACTAGGCCTACCTTGGCTCCAGAGACATGCACCCGTGCTTGACTGGAAGACCGGAGAAGTCCTTCGTTGGGGACAGGACTGCCATAAGACTTGTTTGGTTCCCGTTCATCCCTTCCGTCCTTCTCCTACCCCAACTAATCTACCTGGACTTCCGATTCCTTATTGGTCATTTGCTGATGTCTTTAATAAAAAGGAGGCAGAGACATTACCCCCTCATAGACCATACGACTGTCCTATCGACCTGTTACCCGGTACTACGCCTCCCCGTATTTACCCATTGTCCGCTGCTGAGACCCGGTCAATGTCTGAATATATTGAGGAGAATCTGGCCCGGGGATTCATCCGGAAACCCACCTCCCCGGCGGGAGCAGGCTTCTTTTTCGTTAAAAAGAAGGACGGCTCTCTCCGTCCCTGTATAGACTATAGAGGCCTTAACCAGATCACGGTGAAGAATAAGTACCCCCTTCCACTCATTCCGGAGTTATTTGATTGTCTGAGGGGGGCTAGAATCTTCACCAAACCGGACCTCCGTGGAGCGTACAACCTGGTCCGTATCCGTCAGGGTGATGAATGGAAGACTGCATTCAACACCCGGGACGGCCACTATGAATATCTGGTAATGCCCTTTGGTCTCTGTAATGCTCCTGCCGTCTTTCAAGAGTTGGTCAATGACATCTTCCGGGACCTTCTCTACTCCTGCGTAGTGGTGTACCTGGACGACATCTTGGTCTTTTCTCCGGATCTCCAGACTCACCGGAGGGATGTTCGTCAGGTCCTGCTCAGGCTCAGGCAGAATCACCTCTTCGCTAAATATGAGAAGTGCCTCTTTGAGCAGACCTCGCTTCCGTTTCTGGGCTACATAATCTCTCAGACCGGCCTCCGAATGGATCCAGAGAAACTGTCTGCCATCGAGAAATGGCCTCGACCGGAGGGGTTGAAGGCTATTCAGCGGTTCCTGGGCTTCGCCAACTACTACCGACTCTTCATACCGCTCTTCTCTTCCCGGACTGCCCCAATTTCCGCGCTCACCCGTAAGGGCACTAATCCCAGAGAGTGGCCGCCCGAAGCAGAGGAGGCCTTTCTTTCCTTAAAACAGGCCTTCTCTTCCGCCCCGGTGCTGCATCGCCCGGACGGCAACAAGCAGTTCTTCCTGGAAGTTGACGCCTCCTCCTCTGGAGCCGGAGCGGTACTTACCCAAAAATCGTCTTCCGGGAGAATGGAAACTTGTGGCTTCTTCTCCAAACTCTTCTCCTCTTCTGAGCGCAACTATTCCATAGGAGACCGAGAGTTATTGGCCATCAAGCTGGCATTGGAGGAGTGGCGTTACCTACTCGAGGGGGCTCTTCACCCGGTAATAATCTACACTGACCACAAGAACTTGGCTTACCTCCAGCATGCCCAGAGACTTAACCCGCGCCAAAGCCCGGTGGTCCTTGTTTTTTGCTCGCTTTGATTTTGTTCTTCATTTTCGCCCAGCTGACAAAAACATCAAAGCAGACGCCTTGTCCCGATCCTTTCTGGTGTCCGATCTCGAGGAAGAACCCAAACATATCATCGATCCCGCCAGAGTAATGCAAGTGGCTCCCGTGAGTCTAAATCGTCTCCCTCCCGGTAAGACGTTCATTTCAGTACCTGATCGGGAGAAGATCCTACACTGGGGCCATTCGTCTAAACTAGCTGGCCACGCCGGTTAGAAAAAGACCCTCCAGCTTATTACCCGGCACTACTGGTGGCCTACCCTGCACAAGGACGTAATAGACTTTGTTTCTGCCTGTGTGTCCTGCGCCCGCAACAAAGTCCCGAGACACCTGCCAGCCGGTCGCCTCCTTCCGCTTCCTGTGCCTGCTGCCCCCTGGCAGCATATTGCTATGGACTTCATAACTGATCTCCCCGTCTCTGCCGGTTGTACGGTCATTTGGGTGGTCGCTGACCGCTTTTCCAAGATGGCTCACTTTGTTCCCCTGCCAGGCCTCCCGTCTGCACCCGAGCTGGCTAAAGACTTTATCCGCCACATCTTCCGTCTTCATGGCCTGCCCCTCCACATCGTGTCGGATCGTGGGGTACAGTTCACCTCACGTTTCTGGAGAGCCACTTGTAAATTGCTAGACGTCACCCTGGACTTCTCCTCCGCTTACCACCCACAGTCTAATGGTCAAGTGGAGCGGATCAATCAGATCCTGACCAGTTACCTCCGGCACTTCGTTAATGCCCACCATTCTGACTGGGTGGATCTCCTGCCATGGGCCGAATTCTCTTACAACAATCACGAGAGAGAATCTTCCTCCAAATCCCCGTTTTTTGTAGTCTTCGGTCAGCATCCTCGGATCCCATTTCCCGTCTCCACCTCGGTGGATAATCCGGCTGCGGAATCTCTTGTTAACAAATTTTCCTCCTTGTGGGAGAGTACCCAGTCCGCACTCCTTCATTCGTCCGAGCGTATGAAAAGACATGCTGACAAAAAACGTCTGGATCCTCCTCAATTCCGTCCAGGGGATAAGGTCTGGCTCTCGTCCAAGTATGTCCGGCTCAAGATTCCTTCCTATAAGTTAGGGCCTCGGTTCATCGGTCCTCTGGAGGTCATCAGTCAGATCAACCCGGTGGCCTATAAATTGAAACTCCCGGCCAACTTGCGGATCCCTAACTCCTTCCATGTATCTCTCCTCAAACCCGTGGTACTTAACTCTTTTTCCAAGTCTACAGGTACGCCTCCTGCTCCGGTTTCCGCTGAAAACGAGTTTGAGGTAGAGAACATTCTGGCCACAAAAAGGGTAAGAGGAAAGACCTTTTTTCTAGTAGATTGGAAGGGGTTTGGTCCTGAAGAGAGAACGTGGGAGCCCCGGGAGAACATCCATGCCCCTCTCATCCTTGCTAAATTTCTGTCTGGCCTAAAAAAGGGGGGGCCTAAAGGGGGGGTACTGTAGCGTCGGCGTCCCTGCCCTCTGCCAGGCAGGGACGCTGTTCCCCTCACCTCTCCGCTTCGAGCCCGGCGGCCTCCTCCCGCTCTGCTGGCAGCGCGCGCTCCTTCCCGGCCACAGTGCTTAGGGCGCGCGCGCACGCGCTCCCCCCCTCTTAAAGGGGCCGCGCGCGCCGTCCTAAGGAGTCCCCGGCCAATGGCCAGAGGACTTCACCATATATAAGGCACCTCCTCCAAAATGGAGGTGCCCGAGCAATGTTGTTGCACTGTTCACTACTCTGCTTCAGCCCTCAGGTCCCGTTTCCAGTTACCTGCCAGTTACCTGCCAGTTTCCTGCCAGATTGCTGTCTGATTCCTGCCTGTTATCCGCTTACCTGCTTGCTAGCCTGAGGTCCGACGGTCTGCCTTCCGACACCTGTCAGTCTGTCTATGGACCAGCTTGCCCGCTCACCTGGGAGCGCTCATCTGCTACCTGTCTGCTAGCCTACCTGGAGGCTCCGCCGTCACGTGCTGTGACCACCTGCCAGTCCAGAGACTCTTGCCCGCTCACCTGGGAGCGCTCATCTGCTACCTGTCTGCTAGCCTACCTGGAGGCTCCGCCGTCACGTGCTGTGACCACCTGCCAGTCCAGAGACTCTTGCCCGCTCACCTGGGAGCGCTCATCTGCTACCTGCCTGTTAGCCTACCTGGAGGCTCCGCCGTCACATGCTGTGACCACCTGCTTATCCAGTGACTCTCGCCTGCTCACCTGGGAGCACACATCTGCCATCTGCCTGCTAGCCTACCTGGAGGCTCAGCCGTCACAGGTCGTACCTACCCTTTACCCAGAGACTGTCCCGGTCACTTGCCATGACCTCCTGCCCGTTCACCCAGAGACTGTCCCGGTCACTTGCCGTGACCTCCTGCCCGTTCACCCAGAGACTGCCCCGGTCACTTGCTGTGACCTCCTGCCCGTTTACCCAGAGACTGTCCCGGTCACCTGCTGTGACTACCTGCCTGTCTTCCCTGGTCGCCACCCGCTTCCTTACAAGGACCGCCCCCTTGTATAAGTTGCTCAGAGGTTCCGCCTCCCAGACCCGTTACAGCGAGTTGATTCCAAGTGTCCAGCTTGGATACCCAATAATTAAAAGGCACAGAGGTATCACGGAGGACGCCGGTACGGTCGGCAAGGTACTCCCTCACCATCTTTTGAAACTTTCCACTCCTTGTGAGAGTACCCCGCGCCTCAGGGCCTGTAAGCTGGGCGGGTCTCAGAAAACTGTCCCAAAACGTTGACAGTGTTCTCCTGCCTCTGCTGGATTGGAGTCCAGTCTCGCCTGTACGCCTTGGTTGGTCAACGAACTGTGACCTCTGCCGCTAGCGTGTTCAGATGGGAATTTTTTTAACAGCTCTGCAGGGCCTTCTGGTACTGCCCCATTTTTGTAGACCTCTCCACCTCAGGAATAAGACACTGTACACTGTGGAGGCAACTCTGACTGACATAGGGCCCGCAATCCTCTGTGTGGAGAGGATGTGTTCCGTCCCAAGGTCCAACTGGGTCCCGGCTTCCACTATGTTTACCCAGTGTGCCATCAGGGAGATGTACCATCCCTGACCACAAGCACTTGTCCATGTGTCCATTGTCAAGTGGACTCTCCCAGTAACTGCGTTGTTGAGGGCACGGCAGATGTTTTGGGACACGTGCTTGTGTAGTGCGGGGATGGCACACTGGGCAAAATAGTGTCGGCTGGGTACCGAGGGACGGCCACCGCCATAAGGTTGCGGAAGGATTCCGTCTCCACCAGCTTAAAAGGCAGCATTTCCAACGCAAGCAGTCGTGAAATGTGCGAATTTAGGACTGTGGCCTGTGGGGCGTTGGCTTTGAATTTGCACTTTCGTTCAAAGGTCTGGAATATGGACAATTGAACGCTGCGGTGGGACGTGGACGTGGACGTTGATGCTGTTTCTTGAGAAACTGCCATAACAAGTGAAGACTGAGAGGAGGGAGCATCTTTGCATGCAGTATGGACAGGGGATTTCCTTGCATGCACAACAGGGGGTTCTCTTACACGCACAACAGCGGAAGAAGCAGTGGTGACACCCGCTGACACTGGTCGTGGACCCTGGGGTTCGCCCCACAAAGTCGGGTGCTTTGCTGCCATGTGTCTGATCATGCTGGTGGTGGTCAGGCTGGTAGTGTTGTCACCCCTGCTGATGCTGGCCTGGCAGGTGGTACAAATGGCCTTTTTGGGGTTATCAGCAGAGTCTTTAAAAAATTCCAGACTCTGGAAGACCTACCGGTTGTACTGGCAATGTCCCTCGTGTTGGTGTTACGGGGAACAGTTGCCCGCCTTCTGTCTGCCGCCACCACACTGCTTCTTCCTGCCTGTTGGGGTACTCTGCCTCCCTCCCCCTGTGTGCTGCTGGCCTCGCTCTGCGTGTCATCCTGCCACGTTGGGTCAGTTACTAGATCATCCACCACCTCCTCCTCTTGCACTTCCGCACCACGGTCCTCCTCCTCACTTCCTGGCAATTGTGTCTTGTCATCGTCCACCTCTTGTGACAAATTGCCAGCGTCGCCTTCCTGTGGCCGTGGCTGTTCAAATATTTGGCCATCGCTACATGGGATCTCCTCTTCCACCACTTCAAGCGGAGCAAGCGAGGGGCACAAATCTGGAAATGGACCAGTGAACAGCTCTTCAGAGTGTCCAACTGTGGGATCAGTTGCTGTCTGACGACACTCGGCATGGTGGGAGGAAGGAGCATAAGGGTGAGGAGGAGTATGCGGTCGAGACTCACGGCTACTAACACTTGACCGTGTGGAAGACAGACCGGAGGTGGTGGTGCCCAGGTGACTGGAAGTATTATCTGCTATCCAATTAATAACCTGTTCACACTGATCAGTTGGCAATAGTGGTGTTGTTGTGTGCTTCCCTAGTAATTCGGTCAAGAACTGGGAGCGAGAAGATGTGGCTGTTGGTTGTGGCACATTTTCACCTTGGCCACGGCCCCATCCTCTGCACGAACCATCACCAGAACGTCCAGTTCCACGTCCCTTGCCACGCGCCTTGCCCATTGTAAATGAAGTAAAACAGCTTACACTCGCACTATCACTGGAAAAAGGGTAATAAAAAGGAGATTAGAACAGTAGAAGAGGAAAACCACACTTCTATTTCTCTGGCCTACACCAGAATATTTTAAACAGATATATTTGTGTCTGACCAGTCAGCGAGACACTCAAACTGTTTTTTTTTTATGGAAAAAAGGAAAAAAAGTGGATAATACAAAGATATGAACCGTGGAAGAGGAAAACCACAGTTCTAGTTATCAGGCCGAAACCAGACTCTTTTAAACAGATATATTTGTGTCTGAACACTCACTGACACACTCAATTTTTTTTTTGGGGGGGGGGAAATACCAAAAGGTTAATAAGACGTGTATTTGTACAGTCTGACTGAGGAAAAAAAAAATACAGGATTTAGATTAAAAAAATCAATTTGAGAAGCAGCACACAGGACTATAATGCAGCGTTTGCTGGTATAACCACTGCGTCTCCTATACAGCCTGCCTGATATCTGGGTTGGATATTAGTCCTGAGAAGGACTGTTTGTTTGATTTTTCAGGCTTTACACTACACTACCTATTTCACAGTATAAATCTCTCCCTAGCTCAGCAGCACTCTCCCTACACCGTCTGATCCGGAGCGACTGTGTCCAAGATGGCGGCGCCCGGTTTTAAATACTCGATGTGACGCTGTGCGGCCAGCCAATCACTGTAATGCCCACAAACAACACTCTGTTTTCACCGAACCTTCTGCGGTGTCTTTTCTATCATCCACGGAAACGCCTCCGAAATTCCCTTTGCTATAAACAGAGCTTTGTTACAACATGCTAACTGAGACCTTTAGAGTCTGAGCAGAAGCTCTTTTTCTTTTCAATTTTTCAGAACTTAGCAAATTCATCTCAAAAGATCAGACTGTGAAGGGATGTCCCATACAGACTTACTGATGCTGAACAATCAAAGGCATTTGATTAACAGCACATGGCTGCTACTTCATAATATATTCATCTCACATGTACACACACACAGGGTTTACTTACTTTTTCAAACCTGGCTTCTGCATTTTGGCTTAGATTTTGGTAAATACATAACACTGTAATTCGTCATGTGCTAATGCTCATCTGAGGTGTAATTTACAGAACTGTCACGTAGCCGTAAGGTGAAGATTCACCAGAAGACACCGGTGACCCCATTATTACATACCTGCGGTATCATCTCCTGGAGTCTCCTCCTTCACATCCTTCATACACGGCTGATCGTCCATCACCTGCTCTTCTTCATCCGCCACTTTAATGATGGTCCGATCTCCACCCTGATGTCACATGTATAACAGCTCAGTACAATACAACAGAGACATCATCAGAAGCCCCCAAATCTCTGAGCGCACCCCCATCTACCTGCTGACTCTCCTTCTTCACATGGCTCATACACGGCTGATCATCCATCACCTGCTCTTCTTCATCCGCCACTTTAATGATGGTCAGATCTCCACCCTGATGTCACATGTATAACAGCTCAGTACAATACAACAGAGACATCATCAGAAGCCCCCAAATCTCTGAGCGCACCCCCATCTACCTGCTGACTCTTCTTCTTCACATGGCTCATACACGGCTGATCGTCAATCATCTGCTTTTCTTCATCCTCCACTTTAATGATGGTCCGATCTCCACCCTGATATCACATGTATAACAGTTCAGTACAATACAACAGACACATCATCAGAAGTCCCCAAATCTCTGAGCGCACCCCCATCTACCTGCTGACTCTCCTTCTTCACATGGCTCATACACGGCTGATCGTCCATCATCTGCTCTTCTTCATCCTCCACTTTAATGATGGTCCGATCTCCACCCTGATATCACATGTATAACAGCTCAGTACAATACAACAGACATCACCAGAAGCCCCCAAATCTCTGACCGCGCCCCCATATAGATGTGGAGGAGGTGCAGCTTCATCTACCTTGTGACTCTCTGGACAATCCTGGGAATATGGAGGAGCCGGACATCTCTCCGGGGGATTTCTAACACAGAGTCCATCTGTAGGAAACAGCCGGATAAGAGATTGTTACATGGGGTGATGGGAGTAGTATCTAGGTGACCTTCTAATAGACCTTCCTTACACTCCTGGTCGGCCATGAAATCAGTCTCCTTTTCTCCATCTATGACCTCACATAGAAGCTGAAGCCTGAGCTGCCCGTAATGCTCATTTTTTAGGTGTAGGGGTTTATATGCTGATACTGGGAATATGACTTTGTAGCTCTATTTTCTTGATGAATGAGGAGGATGAACAGGAGAGCCACCTGACTAGAGATCCACTTGACCAGCCCAGGGGATGGGGACGACTTGGTACCCGGGCCTTTTGCCTTGTGGATGTCGCGGTGGTCGGCTCCTGGGCCCGTACCCTGGGGTCGCTCTTTAAAAGGGTATTGTATACTGGGATAATGGGTTTCTTAATTTTATGAAAGTTCGTGACGCCACCTGTGGTTTCTGGTGAGAATCACCAGCACTGCGCAGTCCACTGAGGCCGGTGATAAGGCAGCTCAATGGTATAGCTCCCCACAGGTGGAGCTAGGACTCTGGGCAGCGTACGGAAAGGGGGGACACAGGACAGGCGATACCCAGCCGGGTCAGAGCAAGAACAGGGACCGACACGATAGTCACTTTAGTACCTTTTACTGATGGAAATTCAGGCAAATCCCGGAGCACTGTAGGGTGAAGGGTGCATATCAGGATCCTCCCCAATGAGCGGGTGTAGGGCCTCCTGTTTCTTGCCTCTGCGTAGTAAGTTTCTGACCTGCCTGGAGCTAGGCCTAACTTTGTCTCTGTCCTGCGATGGCTGACTTTGTGGTAGGGCCTTTTCTTGGAGTACACGCTCCTCAGCTTGCGGGGTCTATGTGTCTCCCGGCTCTGTTACGTATCAGCACTTTAGCGATCCTGGGACCTGTAGTTCTCCAGGGATTCCGGTTATGCCTTACTGGGTTGTAGAGATCCCGGTAAGCTCGGACCCGGTGTCCGGTAAATTCTTCGGGGTGAGCTGATTAAGCTCCTCTGCCCCCACTTATTAACTTTCCACTTGCCTTCGGCCTACTCGGGCCCTCACTAGGCAATACACACTAACGGCAGCTTGCCACGCTTCACCGATCTTATGGTGCCGGCACACCTTAAGCTCTAACTGAGCTCCCTGAATCTAGCTAGCAGGAGCCTCGTGCTCCACTACTGAACTATTAGCCGAGTTCTCTAAACTAGACTGAGCTCCACTGCAGACTAACCTCTCTCAGGCTTCTCTACTGCAGGAACTCTTCAGAGGAACTGAACTGCCTGACTCCACCTTCCCTATTTATATCCCTAACGGGCTCCCTCTGCTGGTCTGAGGTGGAAGGTGGAGATGTGTGAATGTTTATGGGGGACTCTTGTGGAGGAATCCATCAATGCACTCTTCCAGGATCTGTGATACCAAGCGCAGCTGGGCGTCACACACTGATCCAGGCTTCATGTCCCAAAGGAAGACAGACCCAATAGTCAAGTCATAGAGAGAGATACAAGTTATTCTGCTTTTAAAGTTTACAAGTCTGTGCGCATGGAACGGATAGAGGCGGCGGTGATCAGATAAGTGCACATTCTGCCATGTATAAAGACGAGCGACCCCCCCCCGAGCCTGACACACTGCAGATGTAGGACCTGAACAAGACCCAAAACCGGGATCTTCTACATCACCGGGCATTGTACCACTGTGTGTATGCCCTGTACATGGCGAGACAGAAGGTCCGACAACACCCCAGTGCAGCCTGTGCCCACAGTAATGATGTCTAATACACAAGTCTCCGCTTACCTGGTGATGTACGAAACTGGTGCTCCTCCACCACAACGTCCGAGTACAGATTCCGGTGCTCCTCCACCACAACGTCCGAGCACAGACCCGGGTGCTCCTCCACCGCAACGTTCGAGTACAGATCCCGGTGCTCCTCCACCACAACGTCCGAGTACAGATCCCAGTGTCCTTCTACATAATCCCACTCCTCCAAGGAGAAATAGAGAGCGATGTCCTGACACCGGAGAGGAACCTGACAACCAACGAGAGCCGACATCACCCAGAATCCTCAAGTGTATACTGTGTAATCTCCCAGCAGTCTCCTCTCCGCTCATCACCCAGAATCCTCCAGTGTATACTGTATAGTCTCCCAGCAGTCTCCTTTCTGCTCATCACCCAGAATCCTCCAGTGTATACTGTATAATCTCCCAACAGTAATGTAGAAACAATCTTTCATCTCACCGGGGTCAGCCTGCTCGCTCCACTTTCTCATGAGGTGCGGTGCTTGGATTGTAGAGATCCCCGTCTGGGAGACATTAGGACAGTAATAAAGAGGTGGTTATCCAGCAACTCGTGAAATTTACTTAAAAAATAGCCTTTATTTTGAAAAAATTAAAACCATGAGACCATGGTGCAAATAAAAGCGTACAGAGGCTGACGCGTTTCGGATACGTAGATCCTTACTCATAGCATAATACAATGTTGAAATGGAAAAACTTTTAAGGCATATGGAGAAAGCAGCCGCCCCCCGACATCACCTGTTCAGAAGCTCAATTACCCATGAGTCCAGAGTCTCAGAAACCTCCGTTTTAACCCTAAATAAACTGACTGTTTCTATTTAAAAGGGAAAAAAAAAAAGTGGAAAGTTGCCAAACAATTAGAAACTCCATAAATATAACTCGCTAAATATAAGTCACATAGTATCAACCTAGAAACAGAGAGTTATAATGCATATAGCAGGAGATCAGCTGGTGTAAAACAGTGCAGGTGGAAATAACCGGAATATTAATACAAATACATGAATTCATTTCTCATATTTAACCCTGTCCCCACCACGATGAGATATAGGGACAGTTTCCAATGCACTTACACGTAAGCAGCCGATATTACCTCCATGTTCATGCAAGAAATGCCTGGAGGCTCCTGACAAACTGCGGGTGGTGGGATCTACGGGTGGTGGGATTCAGGACATCGTATATGTGTAATGATAAACTACGGGTGGTGGATTCAGGACATCCTATATATGTGTTGTGATAAACTACGGGTGGTGGATTCAGGACATCGTATATGTGTTCTGATAAACTACGGGTGGTGGATTCAGGACATCGTATACAGTACAGACCAAAAGTTTGGACACACCTTCTGGTTTAAAGATTTTTCTGTATTTTCATGACTATGAAAATTGTACATTCACACTGAAGGCATCAAAACTATGAATTAACACATGTGGAATTATATACTTAACAAAAAAAGTGTGAAACAGCTGAAAATATGTTTTATATTGTAGGTTCTTCAAAGTAGCCACCTTTTGCTTTGATGACTGCTTTGCACACTCTTGGCATTCTCTTGATGAGCTTCAAGAGGTAGTCACCGGAAATGGTTTTCACTTGACAGGTGTGCCCTGTCAGGTTTAATAAGTGGGATTTCTTGCCTTATAAATGGGGTTGGGACCATCAGTTGTGTTGTGCAGAAGTCAGGTGGATACACAGCTGATAGTCCTACTGAATAGACTGTTAGAATTTGTATTATGGCAAGAAAAAAGCAGCTAAGTAAAGAAAAACGAGTGGCCATCATTACTTTAAGTAATGAAGGTCAGTCAGTCCGAAAAATTGGGCAAACGTTGAAAGTGTCCCCAAGTGCAGTTGCAAAAACCATCAAGCGCTAGAAAGAAACTGGCCCACATGAGGACTGCCCCAGGAAAGGAAGACCAAGAATCACCCCTGCTTCTGAGGATAAGTTTATTCGAGTCACCAGCCTCAGAAATCGCAGGTTAACAGCAGCTCAGATTAGAGACCAGGTCAATGCCACACAGAGTTCTAGCAGCAGACACATCTCTACAACAACTGTTAAGAGGAGACTTTGTGCAGCAGGCCTTCATGGTAAAATAGCTGCTAGAAACCACTGCTAAGGACAGGCAACAAGCAGGAGAGACTTGTTTCGGCTAAAGAACACAAGGAATGGACATTAGACCAGTGGAAATCTGTGCTTTGGTCTGATGAGTTCAAATTTGAGATCTTTGGTTCCAACCACCATGTCTTTGTGCGACGCAGAAAAGGTGAACGGATGGACTCTACATGCCTGGTTCCCAACGTGAAGCAAGGAGGAGGAGGTGTGATGGTGTGGGGGTGCTTTGCTGGTGACACCGTTGGGGATTTATTGAAAATTGAAGGCATACTGAACCAGCATGGCTACCACAGCATCTTGCAGCGGCATGCTATTCCATCCGGTTTGCGTTTAGTTGGACCATCATGTATTTTTCAACAGGACAATGACCCAAAACACACCTCCAGGCTGTGTAAGGGCTATTTGACCAAGTAGGAGAGTGATGGGGTGCTACGCCAGATGACCTGGCCTCCAATCACCAGACCTGAACCCAATCGAGATGGTTTGGGGTGAGCTGGACTGCAGAGTGAAGGCAAAAGGGCCAACAAGTGCTAAACATCTCTGGGAACTCCTTCAAGATTGTTGGAAGACCATTTCCGGTGACTAACTCTTGAAGCTCATCAAGAGAATGCCAAGAGTGTGCAAAGCAGTCATCAAAGCAAAAGGTGGCTACTTTGAAGAACCTAGAATATAAGACATATTTTCAGTTGTTTCACACTTTTTTGTTAAGTATATAATTCCACATGTGTTAATTCATAGTTTTGATGCCTTCAGTGTGAATGTACAACTTTCATAGTCATGAAAATACAGAAAAATCTTTAAATGAGAAGGTGTGTCCAAACTTTTGGTCTGTACTGTATGTGTTCTGATAAACTGCGGGTGGTGGGATCTACGGGTGGTGGGTTCCAGGACATCGTATATGTGTTCTGATAAACTACGGGTGGTGGGATTCAGGACATCGTATATGTGTTCTGATAAACTACGGGTGGTGGGATTCAGGACATCGTATATGTGTTCTGATAAACTGCGGGTGGTGGGATGTACGGGTGGTGGGTTCCAGGACATCGTATATGTGTTCTGATAAACTACGGGTGGTGGGATTCAGGACATCGTATATGTGTTCTGATAAACTACGGGTGGTGGGATTCAGGACATCGTATATGTGTTCTGATAAACTACGGGTGGTGGGATTCAGGACATCGTATATGTGTTCTGATAAACTGCGGGTCGTGGGATTCAGGACATCGTATATGTGTCCTGATAAACTACGGGTGGTGGGATTCAGGACATCGTATATGTGTTCTGATAAACTGCGGGTGGTGGGATTCAGGACATCGTATATGTGTTCTGATAAACTGCGGGTGGTGGGATTCAGGACATCGTATATGTGTTCTGATAAACTGCGGGTGGTGGGATTCAGGACATCGTATATGTGTTCTGATAAACTGCGGGTGGTGGGATTCAGGACATCGTATATGTGTTCTGATAAACTACGGGTGGTGGGATTCAGGACATCGTATATGTGTTCTGACAAACGTTTTCTCACAGTGCGGCTTGTGGACCCGACATACTGTTTATTACACTGTGTACAGAGAATCACATACACAATGATTACTGCCGCAGTTCATAAATGTCACTAGATGGTATGTCTGTCCCTCATTATTAATTACCTATTTGTTGTTATTGATCATATACGGACACAAGCCACATTGCCTTTGTCCACACCTAAATTAGCCTTTTGTGGACAACCAAGAATTCCCCCTCTTTCTATGTTCGTTATTTCTAAATTCACTAGGAGAAATAATGTTCCCCACAGTGCGTGACCTCTTTGGAACAAATTTGCATCCATTTTTCAAAATTTCCTTTAGAGTACTATCGGTATAAAGCAACGGCAAGTATTTCCGTACAACACCAATAACATTATAATAATTTTTGTTATATGTGGTTGAGAATATCACTTTTTTCGAGAATTTATTTATTCTATTTGCATTTTTGGAACTCTGTGTTAAATATTGATCCCTGATCTTACCATTAGCTTTATCTTTTGATGTTTCTATGCTTTTAGTATCATACCCTCGATTTATTAGCCTCTCTTCAGTGATTTGACATTCCTGTTCATATTTGGCGGCATCAGTACAACACCTGCGTGCCCTTATGAACTCTCCTGTGGGTATGTTGCTAATAACATGCTTAGGGTGCTGGCTCGAGGCGTGCAATATAGAATTACCAGCTATTTTTTTACGAAAAAGGTTGCATTCCACCCTTACAGTGTCCATTTTAGGACATGATCAGATATCAAAATCAAACATCAGAATGATGCCAGTTTGAGGCTAAATACCCTGTCTGAGAACTGATTCTGACGAGTGATTTTGACAAATTATTTTGACCAGTGACTTTTACAACTGTAATAATAATAATAAAAAGAAAGTAACTGTTCGCTGATGGGACTTGAATCCAAAACTCTGTGTCCCAAACCCAGTGAACTAACCACTAAGCTATTAACTTAGTTGTAAAAACCTTTGAGTTCTTTTTGGTTATATGATGTTCAGTGCAAACTTGTCTAAAACTCATTGGGACTTATGCACAGACTGCAAGCAAGCCAAATTCAAATGATGTTTGATTTTGATATGTGAGTCTGATGAGTGACTTTCTTCAAACATCAGAATCAGAATCATAATGACTTTTAGGCACCCTGAGTATTTTCATGGTTGATCTCATAAGACAAGAAAAGCTGCCAGCTGCTATCATTTGACTGGATAGTGCAATAGTAAGGCGTCAGCCTCTGAAACTACAGTGTTAGAGCTCAAGTCTTGTTAGAAATAAGATTATTATTTTATTTTATTTTTTTTAATTATGACTATGTAGCGCAAAAACTACAGGGGTGTTTTACTTTTAATATCTGCCACTCTGATTGTCATCATGATGTGTTAAGAGTTTCAGACATGTTGTCTATTTGCATGGTAAATTACATAGCCAAAGTAAATTGGGAGGCAATAATTTACTACATATCTATTTCCAAGTGACTTTATATTTGCATAATTTCTTAAAGGGGTCTAATGATAAAATGTCTTTATTGTAAATTATTATTTCCATCCACCCAAGTACTGGCTGCAAACTCCCAATTTACTTTGGCTATGTAATTTACCATGCAAATAGCATGTCTGCAACTCTTAACACATCAGTATGACAATCAGAGTGTCAGATATTAAAAGTAAAACACCCCTGTAGTTTGTGTGCTAAACAGTCATAATTAAAAAAAAAAAACATTCTTCATCCTATCAGGATTTGAACTCTAACACTGTAGTTTCAGAGGCTGATGGCTTACCATTGTGCTATCCAGTCAAGTGATAGCAACTAGTAGCTTTTCTTGTCTTATGAGATCAACCATGAAAATACTCAGGGTGACTAAAAGTCATTGTGATTCTGATGTTTGAAGAAAGTCACTCATCAGACTCACACATCAGAATCAAGCATCATTTGAATTTGGCTTGCTTGCCGTCTGTGCATACGTCCCAATGAGCTTTAGACAAGTTTGCACTGAAAATCATATAACCAAATAGAACTCCAAGATTTTTACAGGTAAGTTAATAGCTTAGTAGTTAGTGCACTGGCTTTGGGACACAGAATCATAGAATCATAGAATCATAGAATGGTAGAGTTGGAAGGGACCTCCTGGGTCATCTGGTCCAACCCCCTGCTCAAAGCAGGATTCACTAGATCATCTCAGACAGATGTCTGTCCAGCCTCTGTTTGAAGACGTCCATTGAAGGGGAACTCACCACCTCTCGTGGCAGCCTGTTCCACTCATTAATCACCCTAACTGTCAAAAAGTTTTTTCTAATATCTAATCTGTGTCTCCTCCCATTTAGTTTCATTCCATTGCTTCTAGTCTTTCCTTGTGCAAATGAGAATAAAGATGATCCTTCTACAATGTGACAGCCCTTGACATATTTGTAGACAGCTATTAAGTCTCCTCTCAGTCTTCTTTTTTGCAAGCTAAACATTCCCAAATCCTGCAACCGTTCCTCATAGGACATGGTTTGCAGACCAGTCACCATTCTGGTCGCTCTTCTCTGAACTTGCTCCAGTTTGTCTATGTCTTTTTTAAAATGTGGTGCCCAAAACTGTACACAGTATTCCAGATGAGGTCTGACCAAAGAGGAGTAAAGACCGATAATGACTTCACGTGATCTAGACTGTATGCTTCTGTTAATACATCCCAGAATTGTATTTGCCTTTTTTGCTGCTGCATCACACTGTTGACTCATGTTCAGTCTATGATCTATTAGTATACCTAAGTCTCTTTCACATGTACTGTTGCTTAGCTCTATTCCTCCCATTCTGTATATGCTTTTTTCATTTTTATTGCCCAGATGTAGTACTTTGCATTTTTCCCTGTTAAAAACCATTCTGTTGGTTGCTGCCCACTGCTCCAGTTTATTTAGGTCTTTTTGAATCCTCTCTCTCTCTTCTCTAGTATTAGCTATCCTTCCTAGCTTTGTATCATCAGCAAATTTAATCAGTTTACCCTCAATTCCTTCATCTAAATCATTGATAAAGATGTTGAACAATACAGGTCCCAGGACGGAGCCCTGTGGTACCCCACTTGAGACATTCATCCAGCTGGATGTGAAGCCATTTACAACCACCCTTTGAGTCCGATCACTAAGCCAGTTATGAATCCACCTAACAGTTGCCTGGTCCATTGCATACTTGGTCATTTTTTCAATAAGGATGGTGTGAGATACTTTGTCAAATGCTTTGCTGAAGTCAAGATATACTATATCTACAGCATTTCCCTGATCCACCCAGTCAGTGATTCTGTCATAGAAGGAAATTAAGTTAGTCTGACATGACTTGTTAGTTACAAACCCATGCTGACTCTGGTTAATCACTTCATTCTTATCCATGTACTTACATACATGTTGTTTAATAATTTGTTCAAAGATCTTTCCTGGTATAGAAGTCAGACTCACCGGCCTATAGTTCCCTGGGTCCACCTTCTTCCCCTTTTTGAAGATAGGAACAACATTTGCTCTTCTCCAGTCTTCTGGGACTTCTCCTGTTCTCCAAGAATTTTCAAAGATTATGGAGAGTGGTTCTAAAATTTCTTCTACGATCTCCTTCAGTACTCTGGGGTGTAATTCATCTGGACCTGGTGACTTGAACTCATTTATGTTGGCTAAATATTCCCTCACAATCTTTCTGTTTACAGATAACTTGGATTCCTCTATTCCTTTAAAAGGACAGTGAAGATCAGTTGATGTTACATTTTCTTTCTGAGAGAAAACAGATGCAAAATAGGAATTAAAAAGTTCGGCCTTCTCAACATCCTCTCTTACCATTTCTCCATTTTCATCCTGTAAAAATCCTATAGCATCTTTGACTTTTCTTTTACTTTTGACATACCCCCAAAATCCTTTTTTATTGCTTTTGACATCTCTTGCAAGCCTTAATTCATTGTCAGCTTTAGCTAACCTGATACGTGCCCTGCAGGATCTGCAGACTGCATTATAATCTTCTTTAGATATGCCTCCCTCTTTCCATTTAATAAACATTTCTTTCTTTCTTTTTAGCATGTGTTTAAGTTCTGTGTTCATCCATCCTGGTTTCCTTAAATGCTTCCCATTCTTCCTACTTTTCGGGATTGTTAATGATTGTGCTTTGAGAATCTCATTTTTAAAAATTTCCCATCCTTCCTGGACATTTTTGTCCTTAAGGACATCCAGCCATTGGATCCCTCCTATTCTCTTTCTGAGTCTCTTAAAATCTGCCTTTCTAAAATCTAACCTTGAAGTTTGAGTCTTCACATGTCTTCCTCCTCTAGTTATCCAAAATTCTATAATAGCATGATCGCTGCCTCCTAGGGTCCCAGCCACCTTTACCTCCTCAACCATTTCCTCCCTGTTTATAAGGATTAGATCCAAAGTAGCAGATCCCCTTGTTTTCTCCCCTACCTTTTGGAAGATAAAGTTGTCAGCAAGAGAGGATAAGAATTTGCTTGACCTGTTAGTTTTACTTGAGAGAGATTCCCAACAAATGTCTGGATAGTTGAAATCTCCCATGACCACTACGTCATATTTTTTGGAGAACTTGGTCATTTGATACATAAAGAGTTCATCCATATCTTCAGCTTGCCCAGGTGGCCTGTAGTAAATGCCTACAATGGTGTCCTTTCCGTTGTTCTCTCCTTGTATTCTTACCCAAACAGTTCCCACAGAACTCCCAGTCTCTGAAGCTTCAATCTCTGTGCAGATATACGCTTTTCTAACATACAATGCAACACCTCCTCCTCGTTTATCAAGTCTGTTTCTTGCAAATAAGTTGTATCCTTTTAGCCTTTTATTCCAATCATGTGTATCGTCCCACCAAGTTTCAGTGATTCCAATGACATCATATTCCTTTTCCTGCATTAGTAGTTCCAATTCTCCTTGTTTGTTGCCCATGCTTTGTGCATTTGTATAAAAACATTTTAGTTTGTGATTGGTTTCTCTTCCTCCCATATTTTTATTATTTAAATTGTTTTGTCTTTGTTCTTCCTTTCCACTTCCAGTAGCAGAGATCTCAATAGTATTTGTCAGCTGTATGGCTTTTTCTGGCCTTTTGCTTCCCTTCCCACATTGTTCTAGTTTAAAGCTCTTCTGATGAGTGTAGCAAGGCGAATTCCAAATACATGTTTTCCAGTCTTCGTAAGGTGCACCCCATCTCTAGCAAGTAGTCCATCGTATAGGTAATTCATTCCGTGATCCAGAAATCCAAATCCTTGTTGACGGCACCATCGACGTAGCCAGTTGTTCACCTGTAGAATCTTATTCCACCTCATTGTTCCATGGCCATCCACTGGGAGGATGGATGAGAAGACCACCTGCGCTCCCAATTCTTTCACTTTCTTGCCTAAGTCTTCAAAGTCACTGCAGATGGTTTCCAGGTCCTTTCTTGCGGTGTCATTTGTCCCCACATGTATTAGCAGGAATGGGTAGTGATCTGTAGGTCTGAAGAGTCTTGATATCCTGTCAGACACATCTTTAATTTTTGCTCCTGGAAGACAGCACATTTCTCTTGAGGTTATGTCTGGTCTGCAGATAGCGGCCTCTGTTCCTCTTAACAGGGAATCCCCCATGACCACCACTCTCCGTTTTTTCTTCACAACATTCTTCTTTCTCCATCCAGGAGGATTCTGAGGGCTTACAAGGTTATTCATTGCTGGCAAAGTCTTATTTTGCTGTATTTCTTCATGGTTCTCCTGTGTGAGAGCCTGGTACTGGTTCCTGAGCAGTATGGGTGCAGTATGGGTTCAAGTCCTATCAGGGAATCGTTACTTTTTTTTTATTATTATTACAGTTGTAAAAGTCACTCGTCAGAATCACTCGTCATAATCACTCGCCAGAATCACTCGTCAGAATCACTCGTCAGAATCGTTCGTCAGAATCGCTCGTCAGAATCGCTTGTCAGAATCGCTCGTCAGAATCGCTCGTCAGAATCGCTCGTCAGAATCGCTCGTCAGAATCATTCGTCAGAATCACTCGGCAAAATCATTCGTCAGCATCACTCGTCAGAATCACTCGTCAGAATCACTCGTCAAAATCACTCGTCAGAATCACTAATCAAAATGACTCGCCAGAATCATTCATCAGAATCACTTGTCAAAATCATTAGTCAGAATCATTCATCAGAATCACTTGTCAAAATCATTCGTTAGAATCATTCGTCAGAATCACTCGTCAAAATCATTCGTCAGAATCACTCGTCAGAATCACTCGTCAGAATCACTCGTCAGAATCAGTTCTCAGACAGGGTATTTAGCCTCAAACTGACATCATTCTGATGTTTGATTTTGATATCTGATCATGTCCTAAAATGGACATTGTACATCCTATGGTTATTAATATCACCCTTTAGTTTCAAATCTAAAAAGGACATTTCTTCCTCTCTTGCTTCAATAGTAAAGGATAAATTCAATTCATTAGTGTTTAAATAATTTTCACACCCGAGAATGTCTCTCTCCTGTCCGCTGCAAACAATTAAAATATCATCTATGAAGCGCATGTAATACCGCGGGTAGTCTGAATAAGGGTTAGAAACAGCATCAATGGATTTAGATTCCCACCAGTTCATGTACAGATTTGCCAGGGATGGGGAGAATGTGGCCCCCATGGAACATCCCTGGCACTGTACAGAAAACTGATGGGAAAACTTGAAGTAATTATTTTGAAGCAAGAAAAGAGTAACATCAAGAATGTATCCTTCATCTCATCAGAGTAATTAGAATTCGCATTTAGTTGTTCTGTTAATGCTTGAATGGCCGAACTGTGCGGAATGCAGGAATATAAAGCTCTGACATCACAGGTCATCCATGTTAGATTCTTACTCCATGTCACATCATTCATGATGGTTAGAACGTGCTTACTGTCCCTCAAATAGCTGGGTGATATCACTACCAATGGTTGTAACCTATCATCCAACCATGAACCCAATCTCTCCAGCAGTCAACCTATACCTGACACTATAGGTCTTACAGGGGGTGGAAACTGCTCCTTGTGCGTTTTTGGTAAAGCATGAAAAATCGGTATTCTTGGATTACTAGGTTGTAAATAATCCTTTTGCTTTAAACTCGGGATACCCAGATCCACCCCTTCTTGTAAGATCTTATCCAATTTTTCTCCTATAATCTGTGTGGGGTCATGACTTATTTTACGGGATGACTGTTCATCATTCAAATTCTTTGTCCAATACTACCACTGACCACCCTTTGTCAGAATTCTTCACTATAATATTGGGATTATTTTTGATGTTATTTAAAGCTCTTCTTTCCCCCCTTGTTAGATTATCCTTATCTGTTTTTTTAGAATAGATTTGTTTTAAATCATTTTCTACCATTAACTGAAAATCATTCATGATGGGAGCTCTCGACTGTATGGGAGGCACTTTCTCCATATGCCTTAAAAGTTTTTCCATTTCAACATTGTATTATGCTATGAATAAGGATCTATGTATCCGAAACGCGTCAGGCTCCGAACGCTTTTATTTGCACCATGGTCTCATGGTTTTAATTTTTTCAAAATAAAGGCTATTTTTTAAGTCACTTTCACGAGTTGCTGGATAACCACCCTTTCATAATCTCCCAACAGTCTTCTCTTCGCTCATCACACAGAATCCTCCAGTATATAATGTCCCAGCAGTCTCCTCTCCGCTCATCATCCAGAATCCTCCAGTGTATAATATCCCAGCAGTCTCCTCTCATCACCCAGAATCCTCCAGTGTATACTGTATAATCTCCCAGCAGTCTCCTCTCTGCTCATCACCCAGAATCCTCCAGTGTATATTGTATAATCTCCCAGCAGTCACCCCTCATCACCCAGAATCCTCCAGTGTATACTGTATAATCTCCCAGCGATCACCTCTCCTCTCATCACCCAGAATCCTCCAGTATATACTGTATAATCTCCCAGCAGTCTCCTCTTCTCTCATCACCCAGAATCCTTCAGTGTATACTGTATAATCTCCCAGTGATCACCTCTCCTCTCATCACCCAGAATCCTTCAGTCTATATTGTATAATCTCCCAGCAGTCTCCTCTCCTCTCATCACCCAGAATCCTCTCATCATCGCTTCTCGGCCTTTTGGCTAAGATCAAGTGTAGTATCTTTCGAAAAGGCAGCTTTGGCCATCGGCAGCCCTAGTAGATTGGTACATTATGCACACTGGGGTTTGGGCGCTTGTTAGTATGCCAAGGGCTTATATAGTCATCTGGTGGAAAGCATGGCCCCCCGGATTGAAGCCATTGGGCCAGGGGGATTGAAAGCCTGAAGTGTGAAATGCCCCAGGAGTGGTGACCCTGGGGTGCCCTAACTCACTGGGATTGGGAACCTCACTTGAGTTTCTGGCACATTTGCACAAGCACTTCAAATTTTCTTTCTTCGCACACACCCTTATTCTGGGCCTTCTGGCCTTAGGATGGGGAATTTTTCAATTCCCGGTCGAAGGTCCTGGCAGTATTATACTGTGAAACCTTCACTATTTATTTAATTTTTTTGTCACTGTGTGTCCACTTATTCACGTGTGTCATGTCCTACTAGGATTTTGTCGGGATGCGATTCTCTAACGGGTTCGTCTCTAGGCAGGTCTAGGGGGGGAGTGTGTGGCCATAAGGTTCCGCTCCACCCCTGACTCTCCTCTTTCGGGAGGAGAGCGTTGTTGGCTTCCCTCTTCCAGGAAGGGAGCACAGTCTTTGGCTCCCAGTGCCTTGCTCGGGTGAGAACTCGGGTAGGTGCTGGGGGTAAGATTGAGTCGCCTATGGCTTCGGCTGTAGGTGGCTATTTGTCCCTGTTCCACGCTGTGGCCTTCTGGTTCGGAGGGACGGGGTATGGTTTGGGGGACCCTTCTCCTGTTGTAGAGGGTTTCATGTTGACCAGCATGCTAGTGCACTTTTTTTGTGGCACTTGTTACTTTTTTGAGTGCACTCGAGTTTAGTACACAAATTCGGTCTTTCGATAAAAAAAAAAAGCAGTCTCCTCTCCGGGCATCACCCAGAATCCTCCAGTGTATACTGTATAATCTCCCAGCAGTCTCCTCTCCGCTCATCACCCAGAATCCTCCAGCGTATAATCTCCCAGCAGTCTCCTCTCCTCTCATCACCCAGAATCCTCCAGTGTATAATCTCCCAGCAGTCTCCTCTCCGGGCATCACCCAGAATCCTCCAGTGTATACTGTGTAATCTCCCAGCAGTCTTCTCTCCGCTCATCACACAGAATCCTCCAATGTATAATGTCCCAGCAGTCTCCTCTCTGCTCATCACCCAGAATCCTTCAGTCTATACTGTATAATCTCCCAGCAGTCTCCTCTCCGCTCATCACCCAGAATCCTCTCATCATCGCTTCTCTGCCTTTTGGCTAAGATCAAGTGCAGTGATCTAGCGGTTGCTGCCTTGGTTTTGGCTGGGAGGTGCCCAGGGTATCCGGCTTGTTGGCCTTGGGGGATCGCTCTCTCTTAATGGAGGGAGCTTCACCCCCTTGCTGCTATTGGCAGGTCGGATTAGTCCCTGGGCAACGAGAGGCGATCACCTTGTCACCACACATAGCTGTGGTGGTAACATTTGGAGTATTTAAAGGGAAAACGGATCGCTGAGATGGAGTTTTGGAGAAAGAAGAGATGCTTACGTTTTTTTGTGAAATGGGAGGCGGAAGAAACTTTCTTGGAAGAAAAATGGATTCTGGAAATTTTGAGGAAATATGAAGTTTTGGAGAAAGATATTTACTGTACGCAAGAAATAAAGCAAGGTAAAGTTTGTGATGTGACTCTAGTTTTGGAGGAAAAGTGTATTCATTTTTTCAAAGGCTAGAATGAAGAGGATTCTGGGAAAATTGAAGTAAGTGCATCATTCATGGGAAAACCGAAGAGTGTGATAATTTACATGGACAATCCGTTTGTGGAAATCAAGGAGATAAAGGATTTTTTGGAATCTAAATGTAAGATGGTAAAGTTTCAGAAATTATACAGGAACAAAGTTGGTATTTGGAACGGAAAGAGACGTTTTTTGGTGTGGACAACAGGAGAAGAAAATTTGCATAATGGGAGGATTATTTTAAAGGGAAGTTCTGGGTATTTTTACATGGAAAGCAGTAAAGAAACTTTTGAAAAGAACTTTGGAGGACAAAAGGAAGATTCTGGTGATAGAGGGAAGAAGGAAGAAGATGGGATAATTATAGAGGAGAATAAGCAGGGAAAAGAAGTTGAAAGTTTAAAGGTGGAATTGAAGAAAAAAGTAACGGTACATGAAAATGGTGGATCAAGGAAAGTATCTGGTGAAAAGAAAGAAGTAAAAGAGGAAAAGGGTGAAGTGTTGGAAAAGGTGGTGACTTTAAGTGAGTTTTTGGAAAAAATGAGGTTAGAGAATAAGGACGAAAAAAGGAAGTTAAGGAGTTTTGTTGGGAGGAAAGTAAAAGGGAAAAAAGGGGATAATATAGATGGGAAACTGGGTGAAGTAACATCAGATGTGTCTTTTTTTGGAAAATGTGTTGAAACTGTAAAGGAATTGTTATGTTTAACTTTATATATATTAATTCAAATTTGAATTAATATATATAATAATATAAATATAATATAATATCTAAACACGATGATGGAACTAAAATCTTGAGTTTGGTGATACATGATTTAAGACATCTTTTTGTCACTGTGTGTCCACTTATTCACGTGTGTCACGTCCTACTACAATTTTGTTGAGATGCGGTTCCCTAACAGGTTCCTCTCTTGGCAGGTCTAAGCGGGGGAGTGTGTGACCATAAGGTTCTGCTTCCCCCTGAACCCCCTAGCTCTCCTCTTTCGGGAGGACAGCGTTGTTGGCTTCCCTCTTCCAGAAGGTGAGCACAATCTTTGGCTCCCAGTGCCTTGCTCGGGTGAGAACTCGGGCAGGTGCTGGGCATAAGATTGGGTCGCCTCTGGCTTCAGCTGTAGGTGGCTATTTGTCCCTGTTCCACGCTGTGGACTTCTGGCTCAGAGGGACGGGGAATGGTTTGGGGGATCCTTCTCCTGTTAGAGAGGGTTTCATGTTGACCAGCATGCTAGTGCACTTTTTTTGTGGCACTTGTCACTTTTTTGAGCGCACTCGAGTTTAGTGCGTGAATTCGGGATTACGATAAAAAAAAAAAGCAGTCTCCTCTCCGGGCATCACCCAGAATCCTCCAGTGTATACTGTGTAATCTCCCAGCAGTCTCCTCTCCGGGCATCACCCAGAATCCTCCAGTGTATACTGTGTAATCTCCCAGCAGTCTGCTCTCATCACCCAGAATCCTCCAGTGAATACTGTATAATCTCCCAGCAGTCTCCTCTCCTCTCATCACCCAGAAACCTCCAGTGTATACTGTGTAATCTCCCAGCAGTTTTCTCTCAGCTCATCACCCAGAATCCTCCAGTGTATACTGTATAATCTCCCAGCAGTCTTCCCTCATTACCCAGAATCCTCCAGTGTATACTGTGCAATCTCCCAGCAGTCTCCTCTCCACTCATCACCCAAAATCCTCCAGTGTATACTGTGCAATCTCCCAGCAGTCTTCTCTCTGCTTATCACCCGGAATCCTCCAGTGTATACTGTATAATCTCCCAGCAGTCTCCGCTCATTACCCAGAATCCTCCAGTGTATACTGTATAATCTCCCAGCAGTCTCCCCTCATCACCCAGAATCCTCCATTGTATACTGTATAATCTCCCAGCAGTCTCCTCTCATCACCCAGAATCCTCCAGTGTATACTGTATAATCTCCCAGCAGTCTCCTCTCCGATCATCACCCAGAATCCTCCAGTGTATACTGTATAATCTCCCAGCGGTCTCCCCTCATCACCCAGAATCCTCCAGTGTATACTGTATAATATCCCAGCAGTCTCCTGTCATCACCCAGAATCCTCCAGTGTATACTGTGTAATCTCCCAGCATTCTCCTCTCCGCTCATCAACAAGAATCCTCCAGTGTATACTGTATAATCTCCCAGCAGTCTCCTCTCTGCTCATCACCCAGAATCCTCCAGGGTATACTGTACAATCTCCCAGCAGTCTCCTCTCTGCTCATCACACAGAATCCTCCAGGGTATACTGTATAATCTCCCAGCAGTGTCCTTTCCGCTCATCACACAGAATCCTCCAGTGTATAATCTCCCAGCAGTCTCCTCTCCTCTCATCACCCAGAATCCTCCAGTGTATACTGTATAATCTCCCAGCAGTCTCCTCTCATCACCCAGAATCCTCCAGTGTATACTGTATAATCTCCCAGCAGTCTCCTCTCATCACCCAGAATCCTCCAGTGTATACTGTGTAATCTCCCAGCAGTCTCCTTTCTGCTCATCACCCAGAATCCTCCAGTGTATACTATATAATCTCCCAGCAGTCTCCTCTCATCTCATCACCCAGAATCCTCCAGTGTATACTGTATAATCTCCCAGCAGTCTCCTCTCTGCTCATCACCCAGAATCCTCCAGTGTATAATCTCCCAGCAGTCTCCTCTCATCACCCAGAATCATCCAGTGTATACAGTATAATCTCCCTGTAGTCTCCTCTCATCACCCAGAATCCTCCAGTGTATACTGTATAATCTCCCAGCAGTCTCCTCTCATCTCATCACCCAGAATCCTCCAGTGTATACTGTATAATCTCCCAGCAGTCTCCTCTCATCTCATCACCCAGGATCCTCCAGTGTATAATGTATAATCTCCCAGCAGTCTCCTTTCTGATCATCACCCAGAATCATCCAGTGTATACTGTATAATCTCCCAGCAGTCTCCTCTCATCACCCAGAATCCTCCAGTGTATACTGTGTAATCTCCCAGCAGTCTCCTCTCATCACCCAGAATCCTCCAGTGTATACTGTGTAATCTCCCAGCAGTCTCCTCTCATCTCATCACCCAGAATCCTCCATTGTATACTGTATAATCTCCCAGCAGTCTCCTCTCATCTCATCACCCAGGATCCTCCAGTGTATACTGTATAATCTCCCAGCAGTCTCCTCTCATCTCATCACCCAGGATCCTCCAGTGTATACTGTATAATCTCCCAGCAGTCTCCTCTCCGCTCATCACCCTGAATCCTCCAGTGTATACTGTAGAATCTCCCAGTAGTCTCCGCTCATCACCCAGAATCCTCCAGTGTATACTGTATAATCTCCCAGCAGTCTCCTCTCATCGCCCAGAATCCTCCAGTGTATACTGAATAATCTCGCAGCAGTCTCCTCTCATCACCCATAATCCTCTAGTGTATACTGTATAATCTCTCACAGCAGTCTCCTCTCCGCTAATCATCTGGAATCCTCCAGTGTATACTGTATAATTCCCCAGCAGTCTCCTCTCATCACCCAGAATCCTCCAGTGTATACTTTATAATCTCCCAGCAGTCTCCTCTCATCACCCAGAATCCTCCAGTGTATCCTGTATAATCTCGCAGTAGTCTCCTTTCCGCTCATCATCCAGAATCCTCCAGTGTATACTGTATAATCTCCCAGCAGTCTCCTCTCATAACCCAGAATCCTCCAGTATATACTGTATAATCTCCCAGCAGTCTCCTCTCCGGTCATCACCCAGAATCCTCCAGTGTATACTGTATAATCTCCCAGCAGTCTCCTCTCATCACTCAGAATCCTCCAGTGTATACTGTATAATCTCCCAGCAGTCTCCTCTATACTCATAACCCAGAATCCTCCAGTGTATACTGTATAATCTCCCAGCAGTCTCCTCTCATCACTCAGAATCCTCCAGTGTATACTGTATAATCTCCCAGCAGTCTCCTCTATACTCATAACCCAGAATCCTCCAGTGTATCCTGTATAATCTCCCAGCAGTCTCCGCTCCGCTCATCACCCAGAATCCTCCAGTGTATGCTGTATAATCTCTCCCAGCAGTCTCCTCTCCGCTCATCACCCAGAATCCTCCAGTGTATACTGTATAATCTCCCAGCAGTCTCCTCTCCGCTTATCACCCAGAATCCTCCAGTGTATACTGTATAATCTCCCAGCAGTCTCCTCTCATCACCCAGAATCCTCCAGTGTATACTGTATAATCTCCCAGCATTCTCCTCTCCTCTCATCACCCAGAATCCTCCAGTGTATACTGTATAATCTCCCAGCAGTCTCCTCTCATCTCCCAGAATCCTCCAGTGTATCCTGTATAATCTCCCAGCAGTCTCCCCTCATCACCCAGAATCCTCCAGCGTATACTGTATAATCTCCCAGTAGTCTCCTCTCATCACCCAGAATCCTCCAGTGTATACTGTATAATCTCCCAGCAGTCTCCTCTCCGCTCATCACCCAGAATCCTCCAGTGTATCCTGTATAATCTCGCAGAAGTCTCCTTTCCGCTCATCACCCAGAATCCTCCAGTGTATCCTGTATAATCTCCCAGCAGTCTCCTCTCATCACCCAGAATCCTCCAGTGTATACTGTATAATCTCCCAGCAGTCTCCTCTCCGCTCATCATCCAGAATCCTCCAGTGTATACTGTATAATCTCCCAGCAGTCTCCTCTCATCACCCAGAATCCTCCAGTGTATACTGTATAATATCCCAGCAGTCACCTCTTTTCTCATCACCCAGAATCCTCCAGTGTATACTGTATAATCTCCCAGTAGTCTCCTCTCCACTCATCACCCAGAATCCTCCAGTGTATACTGTATAATCTCCCAGCAGTCTCCTCTCCGCTCATCACCCAGAATCCTCCAGTGTATACTGTATAATCTCCCAGCAGTCTCCTCTCATCACCCAGAATCCTCCAGTGTATACTGTATAATATCCCAGCAGTCACCTCTTTTCTCATCACCCAGAATCCTCCAGTGTATACTGTATAATCTCCCAGTAGTCTCCTCTCCTCTTATCACCCAGAATCCTCCAGTGTATCCTGTATAATCTACCAGCAGTCTCCGCTCATCACCCAGAATCCTCCAGTGTATAATCTCCCAGCAGTCACCTCTCCGGTCAGCAGCTCAGTGATCTTGTTGGTGAGCTCTAGGATCTTCTCCTCATGGTTTGGGGAGTGCGGGGGATGTGTTGCGGTGGTCTTCCTGCTCCGTCCTCCAGGCTCATGGAGATGGATGATGGGGGTCACACAGTCGTTCGCCGTCTTCCTCACCATTGTGTAATCCTGTATGGACAGACCATGGAGGAGAGAACCTGCCATCAGCATTGTATATCCCGACTAATGGCATTTATATAAAGGAGCTTTACTGATGATTCATTTCTTTTTTAGCAAACTCCATAAATCAAATGATATGCTAATGAGATGCACATGCAGTGGGCGGGCTCTGACAGCTCTCTGGCCCCTTCCCTTCTCCACGGCTGCTGCCTTCCTCCTTGCTGTAGGTCATCCCTGAGCTGTCAATCAGACATGATGCAGGCAGCAGACGGGGAGCCAGTAGTACAGCTCATTAGCATGTCATTTCCACTATGGATTCTGGCAAAACAGATTTCTACAAGAAGGTGAGGATTCCCTCAGCGTTATAGACGTTGACCTTCATGCCATTGGTTGTGGGTGTAACATCCTGATGACAGCTTCTCTTTGAGTTGTTCCTTTGGTTATTCGGTGGTGATGAGTCCACCAGCAGCACATGGGATTGTCCACTCTATAATTCTCAGTGCCATCTGATGAGGTGGATCCACAAAGCTGCAGATGACAGTGGACACTCGTACCCAGCAGGCAGGAGGGCACGTGGGGCAGTAAGGACCCAGACAGGAGGCTATGCCGGATATCAGACAAAGAAGACAAAATGCTCGACAATCGGAGTATGTGGGGTCAAAATAAACATAATGGACGTCAGGCATAAGAAACAAACAGGAGGAAAATAACGCAGCGGTCATGGTGGCTGGACGAAAATCAAATCATCAGGAGGTCTAAATCTACCTTTACATTCTGTCAACACATGAGACATGCCAGATGGAAAGGGAATTAGGGCAGAACAACGCCACTCTGCCAAGAGATAAACGCTGACATTAGCTGTGAAGATTTCACCATTTTGCTGATTTGGAATCTCTTCTACAGATGATCAGACCAAGAACAGCAGCTTCTCATATGTAAAGAGCCTCGAGAAGAAGCTTCTTTGACCGCTCTATAGGCTTCACAAATAGCACCTGACCTCTGGACAATTGAAGTTTGTCACCTTCCAGACCTTGATAAGATGCAAAGATGAGCGGCCGATCACCAGGATTTAGCTATGGGTAGACATATTACAAGAGCCCCGTATTAACCAAAGTGTGAATGAGGTCTTCTTGAAGAAGAAGGCCAGAAATGGCATGAACACCACGTAGCTGCGGGAATGCAGGATGACAACAATTGCCCAGGATTAACAAAGCCTCTCGGATGGTGAGAGAGCTCTGAATAAAGCGAAGAATCCAAAATCAGAATGTGAATAGCACATGACCTGGATCGGGCACTAAGAGCGCCGACGACGACTCTGTCCTGGCTGAAGGTTCAGTGATGTAATGGATACTTGTAAGAATTCATCACCTAAGAGCTTCTGAAACAGAAGCTGGTTCATCCTGAGCAAGTTCATATGACTGTCATTATTAGACGTCTCTATGGTGGAGCATTTCACACTTATCCCAGAGACTTGAAGGCAACCGTCTTTTATCTTCAAGAAGAGACCCCAAATAAGAAGCCACTTCCTGTGTCCAATCGATCTTCAAGTTTGGTACTCCTCTAGTAAGATATTTCTGTAATCCATCTTCTAATAGTATAATGCAAATAACAAAACAGGCAACTTTATCAACATGATGGAATATACTGAGTTTACCTCTCCACTCAGCAGATAATAGAAATATAGAAGAGTTTACATCTCCACTCAGTAGATAATAGAAATATAGAAGAGTTTACCTCTCCACTCAGCAGATAATAGAAATATAGAAGAGTTTACCTCTCCACTCAGCAGATAATAGAAATATAGAAGAGTTTACCTCTCCACTCAGCAGATAATAATAGAAATATAGAAGAGTTTACCTCTCCACTCAGCAGATAATGATAGATATATAGAAGAGTTTACCTCTCCACTCAGCAGATAATAGAAATATAGAAGAGTTTACCTCTCCACTCAGCAGATAATAATAGAAATATAGAAGAGTTTACCTCTTCACTCAGCAGATAATGATAGAAATATAAAAGAGTTTACCTCTCCACTCAGCAGATAATAGAAATATAGAAGAGTTTATCTCTCCGCTCAGCAGATAATAGAAATATAGAAGAGTTTACCTCTCCACTCAGCAGATAATAGAAATATAGAAGAGTTTACCTCTCCACTCAGCAGATAATAATAGAAATATAGAAGAGTTTACCTCTCCACTCAGCAGATAATAATAGAAATATAGAAGAGTTTACCTCTCCGCTCAGCAGATAATAATAGAAATATAGAAGAGTTTACCTCTCCACTCAGCAGATAATAGAAATATAGAAGAGTTTACCTCTCCACTCAGCAGATAATAGAAATATAGAAGAGTTTACCTCTCCACTCAGCAGATAATAGAAATATAGAAGAGTTTACCTCTCCACTCAGCAGATAATAGAAATATAGAAGAGTTTACCTCTCCACTCAGCAGATAATAGAAATATAGAAGAGTTTACCTCTCCACTCAGCAGATAATAGAAATATAGAAGAGTTTATCTCTCCGCTCAGCAGATAATAATAGAAATATAGAAGAGTTTACCTCTCCACTCAGCAGATAATAGAAATATAGAAGAGTTTACCTCTCCACTCAGCAGATAATAGAAATATAGAAGAGTTTACCTCTCCGCTCAGCAGATAATGATAGAAATATAGAAGAGTTTACCTCTCCACTCAGCAGATAATGATAGAAATATAGAAGAGTTTACCTCTCCACTCAGCAGATAATGATAGAAATATTGAAGAGCTTACCTCTCAGCTCAGCAGATAATAGAAATATAGAAGAGTTTACCTCTCCACTCAGCAGATAATAAAAATATAGAAGAGTTTACCTCTCCACTCAGCAGATAATGATAGAAATATAGAAGAGTTTACCTCTCCACTCAGCCGATAATGATAGAAATATAGAAGAGTTTACCTCTCCACTCAGCAGATAATAGAAATACAGAAGAGTTTACCTCTCCACTCAGCAGATAATAGAAATATAGAAGAGTTTACCTCTCCACTCAGCAGATAATAGAAATATAGAAGAGATTACCTCTCCACTCAGCAGATAACAGAAATATAGAAGAGTTTACATCTCCACTCAGCAGATAATAGAAATACAGAAGAGTTTACCTCTCCGCTCAGCAGATAATGGAAATATAGAAGAGTTTACCTCTCCACTCAGCAGATAATAGAAATATAAAAGAGTTTACCTCTCCACTCAGCAGATAATGATAGAAAAATAGAAGAGTTTACCTCTCCACTCAGCAGATAATAGAAATATAGAAGAGTTTACCTCTCCACTCAGCAGACAATGATAGAAATATAGAAGAGTTTACCTCTCCACTCAGCAGATAATAGAAATATAGAAGAGTTTACCTCTCCACTCAGCAGACAATGATAGAAATATAGAAGAGTTTACCTCTCCACTCAGCAAATAATAGAAATATAGAAGAGTTTACCTCTCCACTCAGCAGATAATAGAAATATAGAAGAGTTTACCTCTCCACTCAGCAGATAATAGAAATATAGAAGAGTTTACCTCTCCACTCAGCAGATAATAGAAATATAGAAGAGTTTACCTCTCCACTCAGCAGATAATAGAAATAAAGAAGAGTTTACCTCTCCACTCAGCAGATAATAGAAATATAGAAGAGTTTACCTCTCCACTCAGCAGATAATAGAAATATAGAAGAGTTTATCTCTCCACTCAGCAGATAATAGAAATATAGAAGAGTTTACCTCTCCACTCAGCAGATAATAGAAATATAGAAGAGTTTACCTCTCCACTCAACAGATAATAGAAATATAGAAGAGTTTACCTCTCCACTCAGCAGATAATAGAAATATAGAAGAGTTTACCTCTCCACTCAGCAGATAATAGAAATATAGAAGAGTTTACCTCTCCACTCCGCAGATAATGATAAACATATAGAAGAGTTTACCTCTCCGCTCAGCAGATAATGATAGAAATATAGAAGAGTTTATCTCTCCACTCGGCAGAAAATAGAAATATGGAAGAGTTTACCTCTCCACTCAGCAGATAATAGAAATAAATAAGAGTTTACCTCTCCACTCAGCAGATAATAGAAATATAGAAGAGTTTACATCTCCACTCAGCAGATAATAGAAATATAGAAGAGTTTACCTCTCCACTCAGCAGATAATAAAAATATAGAAGAGTTTACCTCTCCACTCAGCAGATAATGATAGAAATATAGAAGAGTTTACCTCTCCACTCAGCCGATAATGATAGAAATATAGAAGAGTTTACCTCTCCACTCAGCAGATAATAGAAATACAGAAGAGTTTACCTCTCCACTCAGCAGATAATAGAAATATAGAAGAGTTTACCTCTCCACTCAGCAGATAATAGAAATATAGAAGAGATTACCTCTCCACTCAGCAGATAACAGAAATATAGAAGAGTTTACATCTCCACTCAGCAGATAATAGAAATACAGAAGAGTTTACCTCTCCGCTCAGCAGATAATGGAAATATAGAAGAGTTTACCTCTCCACTCAGCAGATAATAGAAATATAAAAGAGTTTACCTCTCCACTCAGCAGATAATGATAGAAAAATAGAAGAGTTTACCTCTCCACTCAGCAGATAATAGAAATATAGAAGAGTTTACCTCTCCACTCAGCAGACAATGATAGAAATATAGAAGAGTTTACCTCTCCACTCAGCAGATAATAGAAATATAGAAGAGTTTACCTCTCCACTCAGCAGACAATGATAGAAATATAGAAGAGTTTACCTCTCCACTCAGCAAATAATAGAAATATAGAAGAGTTTACCTCTCCACTCAGCAGATAATAGAAATATAGAAGAGTTTACCTCTCCACTCAGCAGATAATAGAAATATAGAAGAGTTTACCTCTCCACTCAGCAGATAATAGAAATATAGAAGAGTTTACCTCTCCACTCAGCAGATAATAGAAATAAAGAAGAGTTTACCTCTCCACTCAGCAGATAATAGAAATATAGAAGAGTTTACCTCTCCACTCAGCAGATAATAGAAATATAGAAGAGTTTATCTCTCCACTCAGCAGATAATAGAAATATAGAAGAGTTTACCTCTCCACTCAGCAGATAATAGAAATATAGAAGAGTTTACCTCTCCACTCAACAGATAATAGAAATATAGAAGAGTTTACCTCTCCACTCAGCAGATAATAGAAATATAGAAGAGTTTACCTCTCCACTCAGCAGATAATAGAAATATAGAAGAGTTTACCTCTCCACTCCGCAGATAATGATAAACATATAGAAGAGTTTACCTCTCCGCTCAGCAGATAATGATAGAAATATAGAAGAGTTTATCTCTCCACTCGGCAGAAAATAGAAATATGGAAGAGTTTACCTCTCCACTCAGCAGATAATAGAAATAAATAAGAGTTTACCTCTCCACTCAGCAGATAATAGAAATATAGAAGAGTTTACATCTCCACTCAGCAGATAATAGAAATATAGAAGAGTTTACCTCTCCGCTCAGCAGATAATGATAGAAATATAGAAGAGTTTACCTCTCCACTCAGCAGATAATGATAGAAATATAGAAGAGTTTACCTCTCCACTCAGCAGATAATGATAGAAATATAGAAGAGTTTACCTCTCCACTCAGCAGATAATGATAGAAATATAGAAGAGTTTACCTCTCCACTCAGCAGATAATGATAGAAATATAGAAGAGTTTACCTCTCCGCTCAGCAGATAATGATAGAAATATAGAAGAGTTTACCTCTCCACTCAGCAGATAATAGAAATATAGAAGAGTTTACCTCTCCACTCAGCAGATAATGATAGAAATATAGAAGAGTTTACCTCTCCACTCAGCAGATAATAGAAATATAGAAGACTTTACATCTCCACTCAGCAGATAATAGAAATATAGAAGAGTTTACCTCTCCACTCAGCAGATAATAGAAATATAGAAGAGTTTACCTCTCCACTCAGCAGATAATAGAAATATAGAAGAGTTTACATCTCCACTCAGCAGATAATAGAAATATACAAGAGTTTACCTCTCCACTCAGCAGATAATAATAGAAATATAGAAGAGTTTACCTCTCCACTCAGCAGATAATGATAGAAATATAGAAGAGTTTATCTCTCCGCTCAGCAGATAATAGAAATATAGAAGAGTTTACCTCTCCACTCAGCAGATAATAGAAATATAGAAGAGTTTACCTCTCCACTCAGCAGATAATAATAGAAATATAGAAGAGTTTACCTCTCCACTCAGCAGATAATAATAGAAATATAGAAGAGTTTACCTCTCCGCTCAGCAGATAATAATAGAAATATAGAAGAGTTTACCTCTCCGCTCAGCAGATAATAGAAATATAGAAGAGTTTACCTCTCCACTCAGCAGACAATGATAGAAATATAGAAGAGTTTACCTCTCCACTCAGCAGATAATAGAAATATAGAAGAGTTTACCTCTCCACTCAGCAGACAATGATAGAAATATAGAAGAGTTTACCTCTCCACTCAGCAAATAATAGAAATATAGAAGAGTTTACCTCTCCACTCAGCAGATAATAGAAATATAGAAGAGTTTACCTCTCCACTCAGCAGATAATAGAAATATAGAAGAGTTTACCTCTCCACTCAGCAGATAATAGAAATATAGAAGAGTTTACCTCTCCACTCAGCAGATAATAGAAATATAGAAGAGTTTATCTCTCCACTCAGCAGATAATAGAAATATAGAAGAGTTTACCTCTCCACTCAGCAGATAATAGAAATATAGAAGAGTTTACCTCTCCACTCAACAGATAATAGAAATATAGAAGAGTTTACCTCTCCACTCAGCAGATAATAGAAATATAGAAGAGTTTACCTCTCCACTCAGCAGATAATAGAAATATAGAAGAGTTTACCTCTCCACTCAGCAGATAATGACAGAAATATAGAAGAGTTTACCTCTCCGCTCAGCAGATAATGATAGAAATATAGAAGAGTTTATCTCTCCACTCGGCAGAAAATAGAAATATGGAAGAGTTTACCTCTCCACTCAGCAGATAATAGAAATAAATAAGAGTTTACCTCTCCACTCAGCAGATAATAGAAATATAGAAGAGTTTACATCTCCACTCAGCAGATAATAGAAATATAGAAGAGTTTACCTCTCCGCTCAGCAGATAATGATAGAAATATAGAAGAGTTTACCTCTCCACTCAGCAGATAATGATAGAAATATAGAAGAGTTTACCTCTCCACTCAGCAGATAATGATAGAAATATAGAAGAATTTACCTCTCCACTCAGCAGATAATGATAGAAATATAGAAGAGTTTACCTCTCCACTCAGCAGATAATGATAGAAATATAGAAGAGTTTACCTCTCCACTCAGCAGATAATGATAGAAATATAGAAGAGTTTACCTCTCCACTCAGCAGATAATAGAAATATAGAAGAGTTTACCTCTCCACTCAGCAGATAATGATAGAAATATAGAAGAGTTTACCTCTCCACTCAGCAGATAATAGAAATATAGAAGACTTTACATCTCCACTCAGCAGATAATAGAAATATAGAAGAGTTTACCTCTCCACTCAGCAGATAATAGAAATATAGAAGAGTTTACCTCTCCACTCAGCAGATAATAGAAATATAGAAGAGTTTACATCTCCACTCAGCAGATAATAGAAATATACAAGAGTTTACCTCTCCACTCAGCAGATAATAATAGAAATATAGAAGAGTTTACCTCTCCACTCAGCAGATAATGATAGAAATATAGAAGAGTTTACCTCTTCACTCAGCAGATAATGATAGAAAT